>NC_133325.1:254972625-256172625 GCF_042186555.1 Aquarana catesbeiana | reverse complement strand
GTGACCATCTGCAGTCTTGACCCTCTTTGCAGCATGATCAGTGCCCTTCTGCAGTCTTGCCCCTCTTTGCAGCATGATCAATGCGCTTCTGCATCCTTGTTATTGCCAAAATAGACAGAGCCGGATCTCCTGTGTACTCGGCTCGACTTGCAGTCCAGCCCAGTCCCACCCCTTGGCCCTGCTCCTTTGATGGACATAACACCGGTCCAATGGTGGGACGTCAATGCTAGGAGGCAGGACTGGGCATGACTGGGAGTGGAGCCGAGTACACAGGAGATTCGGCTCTATTTCGGTGACGCTCATTATATAAGTGTGTGTTATATGCCAATAAATATATATATTCTGGCCAGGAATAACCTGAGTCACTAAATTGGGTCAGAATTAGAGGCCAGGGCTGGATGACTCATCTTGGCAGCTCGCTGGTGCCCCCCCCCGGTGTCTTGAAGGTTGGAGAACCTTCTAGAACTAGGGAGTGGGGGCTAGGAGGGGCTGACATGAATATTTCGGGGCCTCAGCTAATCCCCAGAAGTGGGTTGGCAGGGGGCTGAGACTTCCCCAATGAAAAGATATGGGCCATGCCAGCAAGGCAGTCAGGTGGAAAATGGAGATACAGTGTTGAGGAAGCTGTCTTGGCCCTGAGGAGTACCCCCTAGTCTGGGGGGTGTCTTGCCTTGGGCCTGGGCTCGGGTGCTGGAAGGATCCTGCCAAAAACACAAGGTAGGAGGCTTTCCTGGAGGCACAGCAAAAAAGAGAGGACAGAGTGAGAAGAGCAACACTGGTGGGAACTAACAAAGGAGGTATACTGCCATATGTAGCCAGTCTCCCTTGAATGCAGCAGTGGACTTACATCTTCTTCCTTTTCCCTGAGAGCTCTCCAGAGAGTCAGTCGGTTGGACTGGTGTAGAAAGGCAGCCAGGAGGGCTTGTGAAAGAGGAAACTGCAGCCAGATGGGCTAGAATTGCCTGAAGAAGTGGTGCTGGAATCAGTGGCCACAAAGGAATCAGAAGGAAAGGGTGTTTACACACTGTTTAACTTCATATATATGTGCTGTTTTTTAAGGGACTTTGAGTTCTTGCTTGTAATGGGCCACTACTAACTGACAAGGAGTCTGTCATGTTCCCTAAAGAGTGAACCAACAGAAGCTATGCAAAGTAGAACAAGTGTGTGCAGGAGGAAGAAGTCGAAGAAGTTGTACATAGAAAATTTGTCCCCTAAGTTCTTGTTACAGTCAAGTGGACATCCCATAACCTCCCTATCCCCATCCAGGTTGTTAACCCCTAATAAACAAAAAAAAACAAAGTTACAGACTGTTCTCTGACTCTGCATGCCTGTGAATATTCAGTGTGCTTGGCTGTGCAGGAGTGGGGGATCCCTGTTCATCTGCAGCTCCTACATGGGGTATGCTACATCTCCAACTGGGAAGCTTGAAATGTTTGAATGAGAATGGATATAGGTGGACATAGGTTCCAGCAATAAATTAAAAATGAGTGGTGACAGCGATGAGTGCAATTGAATATATTAAACAGAGCAGAGAACATTCCAGACACATAGACTTGGGCATAGGGATTGGTGTAATGTACAAGGCGATTATGGCTGAATATATCAAGCTTGTGAACAGGAAAAAAGTTTGTTCGAACACGCGAACACCGTTAAAGTCTTTGGGGCACGAACATGAATAATCAAAAGTGCTAATTTTAAAGGCTTATATGCAAGTTATTGTCATAAAAAGTGTTTGGGGACCTGGGTCCTGTCCCAGGGGACATGGATCAATGCTAAAAAAGTTTTAAAAACGGACGTTTTTTCGGGATCAGTGATTTTAATAATGCTTAAACTGAAACAATAAAAGTGTAATATCCCTTTAAATTTTGTACCTGGGGGGTGTCTATAGTATGCCTGTAAAGGGGTGCATGTTTCCCGTGTTTAGAACAGTCTGACAGCAAAATTACATTTCAAAGGAAAGGAAAAAAGTCATTTAAAACTACTCGCGGCTATTGCATTGCCAGTTCGACAATACACATAGAAGTTCATTGATAAAAACGGCATGGGAATTCCCCACAGGGGAACCCCGAACCAAAATTAAAAAAAAAATGACTTGGGGGTCCCCCTAAATTCCATACCAGGCCCTTCAGGTCTGGTATGGATATTAAGGGGAACCCCAGCCAAAATTAAAAAAAAAAATGACGTGGGGGGTCCCCCTAAATTCCATACCAGACCCTTTAGGTCTGGTATGGATTTTAAGGGAAAACCCGTGCCAAAATTAAAAAAAAAAAATGGCGTGGGGTCCCCCCAAAAATCCATACCAGACCCTTATCCGAGCACGCAACCTGGCAGACCGCAAGGAAAGAGGGGGGGACGAGAGAGTGCCCCCCCTCCTGAACCGTACCAGGCCACATGCCCTCAACATTGGGAGGTTGCTTTGGGGTAGCCCCCCAAAACACTCTGTCCCCATGTTGATGAGGACAAGGGCCTCATCCCCACAACCCTGGCCGGTGGTTGTGGAGGTCTGCGGGCAGGGGGCTTATCGGAATCTGGAAGCCCCCTTCAACAAGGGGACCCCCAGATCCCGGCCTTCCCCCCTGTGTGAAATGGTAAGGGGGTACCTCTACCATTTCACTAAAAAAGTGTCAAAAATGATAAAAATGACAAGAGACAGTTTTTGACAATACCTTTATTTAAATGCTTCTTCTTTCTTCTTTCTTCTATCTACCTTCATCTTATTCTTCTGGTTCTTCCTCCAGTGTTCTCGTCCAGCATCTCCTCCGCGGCATCTTCTTCCCTTCTTCTCCTCGGGCCGCTCCGCATCCATGGCATGGAGGGAGGCTCCCGCTCTTCTCTTCATCTTCTTCTCTTCTTCATCTTCTTTTCTTCTTCTCTTCTTCTCTTCTTCATCTTCTTCTCTTCTTCATCTTCTTCTCCGGGCCACTCCGCATCCATGCTGGCATGGAGGGAGGCTCCCACTGTGTGACGCTTCTCCTCTTCTGACGGTTCTTAAATAACGGGGCCACCCGGTGACCCCGCCCCCTCTGACGCACGGTGACTTTAAGGTGACTGCCCTGTGGCATTCCCCGTGATGTCACAGGGAAGTCCCGTAATGTCCCATGCATCAGAGGGGGCGGGGTCACCGGGTGGCCCTGCCCCCCATTACTTAAGAACCGTTAGAAGAGGAGAAACGTCACACAGCGGGAGCCTCCCTCCATGCCAGCATGGATGCGGAGCGGCCCAGAGAAGAAGATGAAGAAGAGAAGAAGATGAAGATGAAGAAGAGAAGAAGATGAAGAAGAGAAGAAGATGAAGAGAAGAGCAGGAGCCTCCCTCCATGCCATGCATGCGGAGCGGCCCGAGGAGAAGAAGGGAAGAAGACGCCGCGGAGGAGGTGCTGGACGAGAACACTGGAGGAAGAACCAGAAGAACCAGAAAAACCAGAAGAAGATGAAGGAAGATAGAAGAAAGAAGATCTGGGGGTCCCCTTGTTAAAGGGGGCTTCCATATTCCAATAAGCCCCCTGCCCGCAGACCCCCACAATCACCGGTCAGGGTTGTGGGGATGAGGCCCTTGTCCTCATCAACATGGGGACAGGGTGTTTTGGGGGGCTAACCCAAAGCACCCTCCCAATGTTGAGGGCATGTGGCCTGGTACAGTTCAGGAGGGGGGGGCGCTCTCTCTCGTCCCCCCTCTTTTCCTGCGGCCTGCCAGGTTGTGTGCACGGATAAGGGTCTGGTATGGATCTTTGGGGGGACCCCACGCTGTTTTTTTTAATTTTGGCGCGGGGTTCCCCTTAATATCCATTTAAGGAATTCAGGGGGACCCCCACATCATTTTTTTTTTAATTTTGGTCGGGGTTCCCCTTAATATCCATACCAGACCTGAAGGGCCTGGTATGGAATTTAGGGGGACTCCCACGTCTTTTTTTTTTTTTAATTTTGGCTCGTGGTTGCCCTGTGGGGAATTCCCATACCGTTTTTATCAATGAACTTCTATGTGTATTGTCGGACTGGCAATGCAATAGCCGCGAGTAGCTTTAAATTACTTTTTTTCCTTTGAAATGTCATTTTGCTGTCAGATTGTTCTAAACACGAAAAACATGCGCCCCTTTACAGGAATACTATAGACATCCCCCAGCTACAAAATTTAAAGGGATATTACACTTTTATTGTTTCACTTTAAGCATTATTAAAATCACTGCTCCCGAAAAAACGTCCGTTTTTAAAACTTTTTTTTGCATTGATCCATGTCCCCTGGGGCAGGACCCAGGTCCCCAAACACTTTTTATGACAATAACTTGCATATAAGCCTTTAAAATTAGCACTTTTGATTTCTCCCATAGACTTTTAAAGGGTGTTCCGCGGCATTCAAATTTGCCGCGAACACCCCAAATTGTTTGCTGTTCGGCGAACTTGCGAACAGCCGATGTTCGAGTCGAACATGAGTTCGGCTCAAACTCGAAGCTCATCCCTACCCAGTAGCCAACAACTTAGTGTAAATTTTCAAGTTATATTGGCAAAGGTTTTGTGGAGTGACCGGATCTTTCCCAGGCTTCGGTAGAGTAACTATTAGTGCCCTGAGCATCTTGTGGGAGGGGAGAGGAGGAGGCAGTGGTAGCATTATAAACTTTCTCAAGCTATGGGGCAGGAATACAGTACATTTGAAAGATTTGAAGTTTTCCCCTGTGAAGCCATCTGGGGCCTGGCGATTTATTGTTAGGTAATGAGTCTATAATGCTAATTTTAGCAGTAGTATTCAGAGAGTTAAGTTTAAGCAAATGATCATCTGTTAATTTAGGAAGTTTAATTCTTTTCAAAAAATCTCTAATATCTTCTGGCATAGGGTGAAAACTATTGGGGTCTTTGTGGCTGAAAGCATCAGCAATGGTTTGTGGGTGGTATCGTTTGACCTAGTTGTTTGGATGTAATATAAAGGTAATCTTAGTTTAACCCCTTCCGTACCACCTCACACAGATATACTGCGGCATGGTGGCCCTCCTGCGTGAAATTGCGTACCTGTACATGATTTTGTGCACTGGGCTTGGGGTGTGCACACACTGCTGGTGAACCGCTCCAGCTGTGATTGGACAAAGAGGGAGCCAATCAACGGGTCCAGCAGACCAGATATACTCCGACACTTCGCAATCATTCTCAGGAGAGGATCACCATTCTGTGAGAAGGGAAGATGCAGATCTTGTGTTTCTGCTAAGCAGGAACACAGATCTCTGTCTTCCCCCAGTCAAAGCATCCCCCACACAGTTAGCAGAGGTGATCAAATACCACCAAAAGAAATCTCTATTTATGGGAAAAAAGGACATCAATTTTATTTGGGTACAGCATCACACAACCCCCTGATTGTCAGTTAAAATAACGCAGTACCCTGTGTAGTAGAATTTCATATTGACCAATATATATATTATGTTATTTATATTATTATTATTATTATTATTATTATTATTATATAGTAGTGGTTTTATCAATATTATTATTCAATAAGTAAAGCAATAGTTATTCATCTTTAATAATGTATACTATGTTTTCCATAGATTTAGAAAGACTTCATTTTAAATGTTGAACTTTAGATGACCTCTCTACTTCTTTCTCATACTTTTTATAAGATAGTTTACTGGGTGATTATCCCAAAGTCGTAAATCTGTAATCACTGAAGTTAGTAAAATCTTATCAAGATGAGGAGGGTTTGATTTAACACAGCTGGGTGCCATACTGTCTCTACACAGGTGTTTTTAATTGGACAAAACCAGTTATAAATTACTTTAAGGAACATATAGAAATTCTGGGAATGAATACGTTTGTCTGGTTGCAGAACAGGTGTCAGATTTATGGATAGTTACATTGATGTAGATTTTAGCAACAAATCGTATCTAGAAGAGATGGTTAAGATAAGGCTTGTAAAAGGGTATATAAATGCAAGTTCTACAATTGTTAGACAGACAAGTCAGATAGGAGCTCATAAGGCTGAACTCTATGTATGCTGCCCTATTGCATGGGTCATAGAGGTCAGAACCAGTGGGCAATTATCTGTTCAGAGAGGCATCTATCAGGCTGACTGTCTGTCTATGCAGCCCTATTGCACGGGTGACAGGCAGTCAGAACCAATAGGCAAATATCTGTCCGTAACTTGTCTCCTCGTACGAGTTAAATAGAGAAAACTTCTTAACTTGTTCCAGAGTGTTCCATCACCGGGACCAGATGGCTTGCATCCGAGGGTACTTAGGGAACTCAGTCAGGTGATTGCCAGACCGTTGTTCCTAATTTTTACAGACAGTCTATTGACTGGAATGGTACCAGGTGATTGGAGAAAAGCCAATGTAGCACCAATATTTAAAAAGGGCCTAAAATACATCCCTGGGAATTACAGACCAGTACTCTTGGAGGGGATGATAAGGGACTATATACAAGATTTTAGTAATAAGAACGATATCATTAGCAGTAATCAGCATGGATTCATGAAGAATCATTCTTGCCAAACCAATCTATTAACCTTCTATGAGGAGGTGAGTTGCCATCTAGATAAAGGAAGGCCCGTAGACGTGGTGTATCTGGATTTTGCAAAAGCATTTGACACAGTTCCCCATAAACGTTTACTGTACAAAATAAGGTCCGTTAGCATGGACCATAGGGTGAGTACATGGATTGAAAACTGGCTACAAGGGCGAGTACAGAGGGTGGTGATAAATGGGGAGTACTCAGAATGGTCAGGGGTGGGTAGTGGGGTTCCCCAGGAGGATGGGATAAACAGTTCAATCTCTGTATTTGAGAGATAAAGAAAAGGGAGTACCATCCAATTAGGTCATATAGGTTGCCACCATCCCTTATAACGGAGAAAAAGAAATAACCTCTCAAAAATAGATGGGACTTTGAAGGCAACAAAGTAATAAAAACAATTTTATTGGTACAAATATACAATACACATAAGAATAAGGCTAAAGCAATAACATTGAATATACAAAAAAGTGGTAAAATGAGGAATATACTGATGTAGAGATCGAATGTATATTCGTGTAGTCTTCCACCTAGGCCTACGCGTTTCGGGACTGCCCATAGAGTCCCTTCATCAAGGGCAACTTGTGGGAGGAATTACACTACATAATGAAATATAAACTGACGTAATTAGAGATCAAATGTATAATACATATTGCCTGTATCTCAAACCGTTCTGCACAGCATGTATTTGCAGACGATACTAAGCTAAGCAGGGCAATAACTTCTCCGCAGGATGTGGAAACCTTGCAAAAAGACCTGAACAAATTAATGGGGTGGGCGACTACATGGCAAATGAGGTTCAATGTAGAAAAATGTAAAATAATGCATTTGGGTGGCAAAAATATGAATGCAATCTATACACTGGGGGGAGAACCTCTGGGGGAATCTAGGATGGAAAAGGACCTGGGGGTCCTACTAGATGATAGGCTCAGCAATGGCAGGCAATGCCAAGCTGCTGCTAACAAAGCAAACAGAATATTGGCATGCATTTAAAGGGGGATCAACTCCAAAGATAAAACGATAATTCTCCCGCTCTACAAGACTCTGGTCCGGCCGCACCTGGAGTATGCTGTCCAGTTCTGGGTACCAGTCCTCAGGAGGGATGTACTGGAAATGGAGCGAGTACAAAGAAGGGCAACAAAGCTAATAAAGGGTCTGGAGGATCTTAGTTATGAGGAAAGGTTGCGAGGGCTGAACTTATTCTCTCTGGAGACGCTTGAGAGGGGATATGATTTCAATTTACAAATACTGTACTGGTGACCCCACAATAGGGATAAAACTTTTTCGCAGAAGAGAGTTTAATAAGACTCGTGGCCACTCATTACAACTAGAAGAAAAGAGAATTAACCTTAAACTACATAGAGGGTTCTTTACTGAAAGAGCGGCAAGGATGTGGAATTCCCTTCCACAGGCGGTGGTCTCAGCGGGGAGCATTGATAGCTTCAAGAAACTATTAGATAATCATCTGAATGACCGCAACATACAGGGATATGTAATGTAATACTGACACATAATCACACACATAGGTTGGACTTGATGGACTTGTGTCTTTTTTCAACCTCACCTACTATGTAACTATGTAACTATGTGTGGTCTCAGGTGAATTTCCCTCACAAACTTGGTTGAGCTGGAACCCAGAACTCTGTGAGGGGACCGGGCCACTAGTCGACCGACTGGTCCCTATCAGGTGACGGGTTCCCAAGAATTGTCAGAAAAGACCCATTCTGGTTCAAGGTGAGAACAATTCACAATTGTTTCAATTTGGTTAGAGGATAAGAATACTTATATCTAATATGCTTGCATTGTAATAAACTGTATAAATTAGACCCGTATCTTGTAATACTTTGAACATAAACCTGTATGATGTTACCAGCTGTTAATAAACCCGAATTGCTGAAGTTCTGCCTGGTTCGATACGTTATTATTTTACTTTATTTGGTGGTCTGTACGGGGACAGCATCACCTCAACTCCGATATTGCCTAACTCCATGCTGGTGAGGCTCTGAGAACACAATATTGCGCAATATATCAGGTTAGCAGACACCTATTTTTAGTTCTGTATTGTGTTGTTCCTTGTTTTGGTAGTGCTAGGAGGGGCAGGTGGTTGTTGTTGGGGTATCGCTGTCCACCAAGCAGATCTTTGTGGTAGTAGGTTGGGTTTTTTCAATTGTGGGTGCCTTAAGGTGCATTGTACAGGTTGAAATACCCTGGGTGGAATTTTTTTTAAATTTTTAAATTTTATTTAGGGTTAGTTACTCTCTATGTAAACCTAGGTTTTACATGCATGTTGGTTCCCTGGACTGCAAAAATTAGTCAGGAAGAGGTTTTGGGGATTTAGGACCCTTGGAGAACCTACGTTAAAACATGCATGTTGGTTCCCTGGACTGCAAAAATTAGTCAGGAAGAGGTTTTGGGGATTTAGGACCCTTGGAGAACCTACGTTAAAACATGCATGTTGGTTCCCTGGACTGCAAAAATTAGTCAGGAAGAGGTTTTGAGAATTTAGGACCCCTGGAGAACCTACATTAACATGCATGTTGGTTCCCTGGACTGTGAATTTAAGTCTGGATGAGGCTTTGGGGATTTAAAGACCCCTGGGGAACCAACATTTACATGCATGTTGTTTACCTTGACTGCAAAATTTTGTCTGGATGAGGTTTTGGGGATTTAAAGACCCCTGGAGAACCTACGTTTACATGCATGTTGGTTTCCTGGATTGGCAATCAATCAGCAGGAGGCTTTGGTGTTATCAGATCCCTGGAAAGCCTAAGTTAAATATTTTTTAGGATGAGTACTAATGAGTAGTTCCTAGTTCCTAGTAGAAAAAGATACCTTTGTTTTGTATAACATAGAACATAGAAGTTGTGGTGTAAAATAATACTCATGAGTTTAGACATATCAGGAAAGGTAATTCCTGACTTAAGGTAAAGGTTTTGGAGCTCCATTTGTTAACAAAGTTAAAAGGTATGTATCATCTTTGTACTATAGGTGTATATATGTTTATATGTATCTGTTATAACAGTCTGTGTACTAACTGAGTTAAGATCAGGTTGAGACATTCCTAATCGCCATGGCAAGCAGGGCTTGGCGGTTTTTTGTGTCTTAAGACAAGCGTTTTGGTAAGGAGATATATGCGCTTATGGTGCCTATTGGCTTTACTCTGAGCACTGCTGTCCATCACTTCCGGTTCATTCGATATCTGGCCACTCCCTATGCATTACGTCACATCACGTGACTTCATCAGGGGTCCCCTGATGAAGTCACATGACGTAATGCATAGGGAGTGGCCGGATATCGAATGAACCGGAAGTGATGTAAGAGGTGTCTGCAGTGCTGTGTATTGCACATTTCTGCTGTTTTTTTCCTTTCTCTTTACAAGTGTCCATTTGGCTATTTAATAAATTCATTATTTAAATGGTTTGCACTATGGGAGATCCTTCTTTTATCCCCTTATATGCCCATTTTCCATGAATGCCTGTGAATCCAGAGCCCATCATTTGGAATACACTATTTGGAGAAACACCACTGGCTATCACTGTCTCTAAAGGTCGGGAGATCCATGGATGTCTCCCAGCTAAGCCGATTGCCAACGCTGCATATACTTCATATTGAGGTAAGAGTCCAGACAGCATTAAGTGGTGTTTATGAAGATCCCTGATTAAATATACCCTTTGTTGACATGTTCAGCACTTTATTTATTTATTGGTTTATTTTAAACACAGTGGACTATTATTATACTATATAGTTCTATATATTTGAGCTTTCTGGGACTTCATGCTTATTTGCACAGTTTGTTTAACTATTTATTAGCTATTTGCATGTTACGCTATTTGCACAGGAGTTTATTTTGTATCTTACAATATTTATTGTCATTTTGCACAGTACATTCATTGCATAAATTTGCACAGGAGTTCTATTTTACATAGGAGATTTTTTCATTTGTTCACAGGTAATGTATTTATTCTATTAAGTTGCACTGATCATTTTTTATCTTACACCATATGTATGCATACTTTGCTATGTGGAGTGACTGTGTATTGCTATATAGAAAACAGAAGATAATGACGTTTTGTTAATGAATGTTCACAAATGTAAGTTACTTTCTTTGTAATCTTCGTAGACTGTTCGGGAATATTGTATGTGTGAGGGAGACTGATCATCTCCCAAATGAGGTTAGAATAAGTCTGTAGTGGTTGTAAAGACGTTGGTGTGGAAGGACCCTGTGTGTTAGTTCTATGAGTGAATTGTAATGCCCCGTACACACGGTCGGATTTTCCGATGGACATTGTCCGATCGGAGCGTGTTGTCGGAAATTCCGACCGTGTGTGGGCTCCATCGGACATTTTCCATCGGATTTTCCAACATACAAAGTTGGACAGCAGGAGATAAAATTTTCAGACAACAAAATCCGATCGCGTCAATTCCGACCGTGTGTGGCCTATTCCGACGCACAAAGTGCCACGCATGCTCAGAAGAAATTCCGACACGGGACAGCTCGTTCTGGTAAACTTAGCGTTCGTAATGGATACAGCATTTTCGTCACGCTGCAATGTTAAAAATGGTTTAATACAGCGCACTCTCTTCTTCTTTATAATGTGACAAGAATTAAGTAGTTTTGATGCTCATATTCACACACACTTCTCACAAACTTCTTTCGTTACTATTTATCGGGATTCCCTCAATATATTTTGATTTCTCACATCTGACAACATATTTTTATTTTTTTTTTTGTTACTTTAATGTAGAATCTTTTTTTGTGTTTCTCTTTTTTAATTTTTTTTTTTGGTGATTTTGATTTGTACTCCCGAAAATGTTTGTGTGTTTTTTGTGACAAGTTCCCACAACACCATTGATATGTTGTTCTATTTAATCTGTAGGAGATTGTTTGGTGTTGTTGTCCCTTGTTAATTTCACATTTTATGTTAGAAATGTACCTGAATCGTCACCAACAAACTGTCCTTTTTGGATGAAAACACACACAGGAGAGTAGAATTTACCGAAAAATATTTTATTAAGGGGTCACAACTATAAACAAAGAGGGAGGCAACGCTGGAGAAACTGCAGAAGTGGGTGAAGCCTTGGACCCCCAGGGCAGACATCAATTATTTAAAAGCAAAATTGGTGGCCTGAGGAGTCCATATCTAAGGGAGGGCAGTCTGGTCCAGAAGTCCCAGAGATCCGTAAAGCAGCAGATGACATCTGTGTTCCCAGGCTGTGGTCATACGAGAGACTGCATCTTCTGTCAGACCAGACTGAACCCAGGGTCATCACTCTTTGGTCTTCCTTCCACGCCTCCTTCCAGCCTTTGGCTGTGGTGGTGGAGTTGTGGCAGCAGGAGGAGGAGGAGGAGGAGGAGGAGGAGGATCGTCAATCTCAATGACATCCATCTTGGGTGTCAGTTCCCCACTCAACCCCTTACGTAGGACTTTATAAATCAGGTCCTCAGAGATCTTGCGTTGGCCCTCCTGCATGCCCTGCAATTTGGTGGCAGCCATGCAGGCAAAGGCCTCTACAGGACTGGGGAAGGCTCTGAGGGACGCAGAAGCCTCCTGGATCAACCTGTATGCTGAATCCTGCACAGGACTGGGAGTGGCCTTCCTGGCTCTTTTGTATGGCAGGTGGAGGGGAGGAACCTGAGACTCAGTCAGGCTGCGACTTGTCCCAGGCTTCTCTTGGCTGACACTTAGCCCCGCCTCCTCCTGGCTGACACTAATCCCCGCCTCCTCCTGGCTGACACTAATCCCTGCCTCCTCCTGACTGCCACATTCCACAGCCTCCTCCTGGCTGAGGTCTTCCTGTGTATGAAAAAGGGACATAGTTTTAGTTTTTTTTACATCAATCACACACAATTTTCACCTCCTGACTGCTGCAAATTTAATGTTAACAAATATAACAGACTATCCTTCTGAGCCCAGCATTTTGCATTCTTGTCCCAATTTTGGGTGCCCACTACTGTCTATTGATATGTAAAACACTTTTTTTAATCAGCAATTAATGATCAATAATAACATCTATAGTAAACATCATTTATTTATTGCCCAGAAATCTGTCGAAGAATGCTATACCTGACTCCAGCTGGGCTCCTCCACTTCTTCCTGGCTGGAAGGCCCAGGTTGGATATTGGAAGCCTCAGCTGGTATGGAAGAAAGCGTGGAAGGAAGAGTAGAGAGGGATTCCCTGACTTCAGTGTGGTCTGACAGAAATCGCAGTCTCTCATAGTACCACAGCCTGGGGACATAAACATCATCTGCTGCAGCTCCGGACCTCTGGGAATCCGTGACCTTCTTGTGCTCCCTAAGATAAGTGCTCCTCAGGCCACCAATTTTAGCTTTTAAATAAGGGATGGTTGCTGTGGGGACCACCGGCTTCACCAACTCCAGCAGTTTCTCCAGCGCTGCCTGCCTCTTCTGTTTGTGATTATAGTGGCGGTGTCTCACCTGCCACAGACAGGGCAGCTCCCTGTACTTGTCTATGAACAGGGGCAGGAAATTGTGGTCGTTGAACCCATCCATTTTCTCTGCAAGACACAACACAAGACAAACCCTAATGTCAGGCCAAACTCCCCTAATCTTGTTACAATATAGGCTTCCATTTCGAAGCAGTATAGGCCCAAGTTTAGATCCTACCTTCGTTAGCACGATCGGCATCTCCGATGCTCCTTCCTCCGCTCACAGATCGTACGTAAGACACGCGTGTTACGATTTATACACACTGCGCATGCGTATAACTCCGCCCGCCCCTGACGTTCTTTCTATTCTATTCCCCGCCCCTTTTCGTTCGGCGCAGTGGAGGAAGAGCACATGGCGGATAGACAGCAGGATCGTGCTAAGTACAGCAACGAGGAGGAGGAAAGGCCGGAGCCTGAAACGTCCCAATCCAGTAGGAGATTAAAGGACTCAAATATGTCCTTTGGGGAGATGTTGGAGATGGTGGACATCCTGAAGAAGGCCGACTATGATGGAAAGTATGGGCCTTACCCCAACCCCAATGTCCGAAAGGCCAAGATCATGGCGAAAGTGGTCAGGAGTCTGCACCGGAAATTCAGGGTACGACGATCGAAAGATCAGCTCAGGAAGCGGTGGTCGGACCTGAAATTACGAGAACATGAGCAGTACAGAAAGATCCGGAGAGTGCTGCAAAAAAGTAAGTAGTTGTGCTGTGTTCCTATTGTTCTTGTGTTTATTACGTTCGTGCTGCTCCATGTGCTTTTAAGAACTGTTGTACAGTTTAAAATGGCAACTTTCATGTTCATGGGCACATTATTCGTTCGGATCACACATTTTTATTTCGGACTATAAAATAACATTGTTTAGCCCATATGCATTTGGCCACCATTTTGAGGCCCTATACTTGTCTTCAAAAAATTGGGTTGTGTAGATGGCTTTGTTACTAGAATGAAATGCAAACTAGATTCTGTGTAAGGAGAGGACACTCAGCAGCTGTTTTCATATCTGGACACTGGAGCACTAGTGTGGGACCCCAGAACACCCTTTTTATTAGGGGGCCACACAGGTGCTCCAGTGTATACTATAGGGGGGGATACATCTGTGAAGCTTGTACCAAACAGGTAAAGTATTGCAGCTTGACAAAGGACACTAAAAAAGCTACATCTTGGAACTCGGCTAAAATAGATCATTGTACCCCACTTCCAAACAATGTTTCATCTTTATAGTTCTGCCATCAAATATCTGTGTGCTAATTATACCATTTTTGTTTTACATAGGGGAGAAAAGACTCGGAGGACACCCCTCATCCGAGGAGACCAGAGACCCCCCCCTCTGGAAGAAGGTGAAATCCACCCAACACAAGATGAGCAGGAGGATGAGGACGTGGTGGAACTAGTCACCACAACAGGTGAGTGTCTGCAACCACAGGCTCCGATAAGAGATGGATGGCGGCATTTTTTTTAGACCTAATTTTTTTGGGGTTTCCTCTCTTTTTAGGTGATCGTGAGGTTGTGGATGAAGATCCTTTCACATCAGAAAGTGCCCAGATCGTGATCGGGGAGATCATGGGGTGTAATTTACAATTGGAAAACATCAAGCAAAACATCAATGATGTTATTCCAAAATATAAAAACATCATTGATGTTTTGGGGCGAGTTTAAAGCCCCTCCAAATCACTTTCTTCTTTTGTGTGCTACAATGTGCGAAATGTTTTTGTGATTTTTCCCAA
Source organism: Aquarana catesbeiana (assembly GCF_042186555.1). Classification (NCBI taxonomy): domain Eukaryota; kingdom Metazoa; phylum Chordata; class Amphibia; order Anura; family Ranidae; genus Aquarana; species Aquarana catesbeiana. The sequence continues at coordinate 256,157,965 of NC_133325.1, read as the reverse complement.
AGCCAAATTTGGAGGATGCACACAATGTGCCAACATGTGCTATCTGCCATCACGGGAGATCAATGGACGCGTTTTGGGGGTGCAACCCCTTCCTCAATAATAAAGTAGCGGTGAGGAAGGGCTTTCTCCCCCAAAACACGTCCCTTGATCCCCCGTGATGGCAGCTAGCACATGTTGACATTGTGAAATTTGTGTGCATCTTCCAAATTTGGCTTTTCCTGGGGTGATTTCCCCCCATCTGAACGCAATATCAAACACAGTTCCTAAATACTCATGTCTGATATTGCCTTCAAGTTCTACCAAATGTGAACTTTGTAAGATCAAGATTTGTGTCTTTCTTGTGGGTTTTACACATGCCTGTTTTCTATAAAATGGACATTTTGATTTTGGATAATGACACCACAAAAATTGTTATACAACAAACATGTTGGTTTGTCAGAAAAACCTTTGGTAAATGCACATGTGATTGTGCAGGTATTAAAAAGATTGCTCATCAAGAATGTGTGGATTATTGTCTCAACACTACAACACTTTTGGGGTGATGTAATTGTTGTTTTATGAGAAAATGTGGGTTATTTCCTAAGGGCAAATCCACTTTGCACTACAAGTGCAGTTTCAGTGCAGTTGCAAGTGCACTTGTAGTGAAAAGTGTCTTTGCATTTAGTAAATAACAGCCAACAGTGCTTTGTAAGGTTACACAATCACGACATTTTCTGGACTCCACACATTTCTGTCAGGGTCAGCTAAAACAAACACAAGCAGTAAATGTCCACAAAGAAGAGCCTGGGGGAAGATGCCTGTCGAGAACTTGAGGTCCTGCAGACTTCTCCCTGTGGCCAAATACCACAGGGTAGCGACCAACCTCTGCTCCGGAGTGATGGCTTGCCTCATGCAGGTATCCTGACTGCTGATATAGGGGGTCAGCGAAGCCAACAAACGGTGAAATACGGGGTCCGTCATCCTGAGAAAGTTCCTGAAATCATCAGGATTATTCTCACGGATCTCACGGGGCAAAGGCATATGAGAGAACTGGTCACGCTGAAGCAACCAATTCTTGGTTCATGAACTCCTCCCCACCCTGTTCATGGACTGGACTTGTGTCAAGGTCAGGACCCCAACACCAAGCCCCCGCACAGCACGAACTCTACGAGGAGTACGCATACGAAACATGGCTAGAAAACGGTCGGCTGCTCAGAACGAAGTAACAGAACGCACTGAAGAACAGCAAGGCCTGTGAAGAGCGACCTGAAAAACAGCAACGAGCGGGCAAGATCGCACAGAAAACTCCGATACGAACTGACTGCACGCACTGAAGAGCAGATACAAACCCACAAGCACAAACTGAACGGCAGAAAACGATCTGAAAGCCACGAGTCTGAAAAAGCGCGAATCGTCTCTCACCAAACTTTTACTAACACGAGATTAGCAAAAGGAGCCCAAAGGGTGCCGCGCTTGGTTCTGAACCGGCCTTTTCTAGTCTCGTCGTACGTGGTGTACGTCACCGCGTTGTTGGCGATCGGAAATTCCGACAACTTTGTGCGACCGTGTGTAGGCAAAACAAGTTTGAGCCAACATCCGTCGGAAAAAAATCCTAGGATTTTGTTGTCGGAATGTCCGAACAAAGTCCGACCGTGTGTACGGGGTATAAGAAGTATGCAACTGATGCTGAATTCTGCATAGTGTATGAAGCATATGGAAATGGTATGTATCTACCATACAAATACAATTAGAATGTTCGGTTTCATATCTTTGATTTTGTGACACTTGTTATTAGTATTTGATAGAAGAATGTTTCAGAAAATTATCCTATAGAGGACCCACTAACGGGCAACAAAGCTGAATGTAAAATTGTGATATCTAAACGATGTCCAGTTAACCGCTGGGTAGGGATTTGTTGCATGCACTTGATATCTCGGTTATACCAGCTAAGGGGGGCTTGAGAGCCCACCGTACTTGCAAAACACATGTAGTGGAGGCTAACAACGAGCCTTATCATTGGTATAGCCTGGTTCTCTGTACTGTAGATCATGGGTGCATGCAACAATCCCTCCTAAACAAGGTAGAAGAAAAAGTTAAAGTGAGGAACTACAAGGTCCAGCATCATTCTCACTGTACAATGTATTTTAAACATTCTTCAGGACCTAATATAAATTATGAAAAGAAACTAAGTTTTAAGGGGTTAGAATTACCTTGAAAACTATGTATTGGGATCGGGAGGGAGACAGCATTGTAATGGATGTGATTAAGAAATGTGAACATGGTGAACTGTCTATTCCAATACATGCTTTATATACCTAAAATATATAAACTCAGCTTCTACGCTTAATAAGCCTGAAGACATATTCAGATTACTCTGCAAAGCTCACCCTTTCCCTTGCTGCTGTGGAACTGAAGAGTTAACAAAAAGTTTGCGCCTGCTTCCCAGAATACATTCAGAATATAACAACATAACACAAATGAATTAAAAGAGTACAAAATGCTGCAAAAGTGCTGCTAGAATAAAGCAACTTCTGCAAATGATCACCCAGCTAAAACCAACGTTTTATCACTATATGTATTTTTATATTTGTGGTTTGTATGCGCCAGTCTTGTTGACGTATCTCAATCTTTAACGGAATAATATAAAAATCTTGAGAAGCGGAAATATTAAACAGAAAGTTATTTGACTATGAACTAAGCGGTCTCAGTGTGAGCTTACTTGAAGCATGCATGCTTTATATTCAACAACCTGATCAGGGGTAGATATAATAATATCAGAACTTTTGTTCTGATCCAAAACATCTGACTCCCAACGTGGGGCTTTTTGGGTTCTGATCCTAGAGAGAGACGATCAGGGAGACTGGGACAAAACCAATATGGTGACAGGAGGAGACAGATTACCTCTGAAAATGGTAAGACACTTTTGATATCTTATACTGTATCTAGTCTACTGTTTATCCTGTACCCCCGTGATTGGCTAATCTCTTTCTATATTGGTTCTCTATGGTCAGCAAAGAGACAGGTATATATCTTGCCCATAGCCTTTGTGTTTTGTGGTAGCTGTTGGGAATGAGGGACTGCTTACATAGTCTCGGATGAAGTTGACGTGGTTTAAACTCCTCCTGGGGAATAAATAATTATGAGGCAAAGCACGGGTGCAAGCAAGTGCACGGGAGAACCAGAAGGGGGCATCAGGAATAGGCCCAGCTGTGGCGTGGGGATCCCGTGAGATCTGAACAATCCAGTATTTCTCTACGGTTGTCACACATCTTGTTGCTTGTTGTATTGTTGGTTGTTGGTCATATTTAGTTGGTGGTGGTAATGTCATGTCCTAAGTGTGTTTGTGGACTGTTGTTCGGGATACATGAGGAAGGTTGGGGTCTGATCAGAGTAGTAGAGCCGGGATATAAGAGGTCAATCCTTGGTTACAAACCCCTATTGCTGGAGGCCCCACATTTAATGGTATTCAGATTGAATCTGCATTATCCAGTAAAAATTGTTGTTGGCAAGTCATTGGAGGTCATCGAGGCTGAGGCCAGGATTAGCAGACAGGGAACTAAAAGGTGCCCCTTGTAACCTGAACAATCGGAAGGGTTATAAGAAAGGGAAAAAGCCAGGGTGAGAAGTTTGGGCTTTGAGTTGGGACATGTAAATGACATTTAATGTGGTTCATTGAATATCAACTGCTGTACTCCTTATTTGTCTGTTAAATGTCTTGTTGAGAGTAATAAGTGGTCACATATTACTCGGCTCCTTTACCTGTGTCCACCTCGGATGGACAGGGCTGTGACTGGTCTACGTTTTGGAAAGGCGCATGCAAGGAGGCTTGCTTGGCAGCTGAACACTGTAGACGTTCAATTCTCTCTCTTTCTCTCACTCTCTATCTATCTCTCTCTCTCTCTCCCACTCTCTATCTGTCTTGTCCTCGTTAACTTGAGACTGTGATATGGTCTGAACCGGTACCAGGTGACAGATAGAGGGATTGTCAGACCCCCTGAGTCCAGGACAGCCTCGTGACCAGTCTGAAAATCCTGGGCAGACACATAAATATCCCAGTCATCAAGACAGAATGTAGGTGTAGCAAGGTAGTGCTATATATTGGAAAGTGGTCTGAAAGAGGACAGGTGGCGGTCAGAGGAATTGCCGGCCCACCTTGAGTCCAGGACAGCTTCATAAAACCGCCATACAAACCCTGAGCCCGGACACATAAACTCTTCAATAGCTAACAAAATGATGGGGCAAAAGTTAGTGAGGCCCAAAGAAGGCAGCTTGGCCTGTGACTTGGTGTTAAAGCGGGAAGGATAGGGTGCTGTCAAAAAGGGAAAGAAGTTGGCAAAAGTGTGTGGGGTTGATATGCATTTGGGCAGAAGGTTACAGGTAGATGAATGGCATACTGTTTCGAAACGTAAAAAACGTCTGTTGTCAGATCACAGGCTGCTACAAGCAGCAGACTCTTGGTTTAAGGTTGCAAAAGCTATTCATGAGGAGGGGTGGACAGAGCAAGAAATCGTATTGTATATGTGTATAAAAAACAGAAAAGGGGAAAGGCCCAACCTACCCCATTAATGACAAGTGTACGTTCTGGGGAGGATTCGGACAGCTCCCGGGGGAAAACCCAGGCGCTCAAGCCTCGAGAGGTTCTCCTGCCCCAACAGACGCGGGACTACGGACTCAGACTCAGCCTGACCTAATGCTAATGGACCAAGGGACTCAACCTCAGCCCCAACCCAGTCCCTCCTCTCAAAGTCCCGACCAGAGTCACGCCGGCCCTGTCAGGACGTACCAAGCCAACAGACATGCCGAAACAGGTACAATCTCAAAACGTCAGATGATTACATTTCAAGGCACACCGCGCATTGGATCCATGCCCCTGTATGACTCCTCAGCTGGAGGGGCAATGGATTCCTTCGCGCCACCGTCCAACAACCCACTTGACCACCTATTAGGTGACACACATATACAGTCCCTCTTACGCTCCTCACAATCCAATACACAAATCCAACAACCACCCCCAATACTCTCCCTAGACCCCCCTTGAATTGGTTTCCCCTGGACCCTCACACCACCAAGAACAATGGCCCCCAATACGGCCCCTTCCTTTCATCACCGAGAGGAATGCCTACGCCACCAGGGGCTCCCCTGATGTATGTATATTTCAACCCCTCTCAGGCTGCATCTCTTGTTGCAAGCCTACCAGACCCCAAAAAACAGCCCATGCCATTCTACAGAGGGATCACACAAATCCAAAAGACATACGCGGCTGCGTGGTGGAATTTGGTGAGCCTGTGTGAGATAAAGGCAGGAGATGCCTATTGGCCAGTGATAGAAAAATGTTTTCATCAGTACCACTGTGACGATACTTATGATTCAGGATGTGACTTCGTGAATCAATTAAAAAAGTGGGCTCAAGAGCACTTGGCAGACCAAGCAACAAGTATACAAGAGGTCACACAAGAAAAAGGCGAATCTGTTGAGAAATATCACAATAGAATAGCACAAACGTTCACTGGTTTGGATTTTAGCACACTGACCAAAGCACATAGACACATGTTAGCTGCTGCATTTGTCTCAGGCCTTAAAGAGTCAATCCAAAAGGGTTTGATCCTATCACGCCCAGAGTATAGAGTAATGGATCTTGAGACGTTGTTATTAGTAGTAAAAGGCCTAGAATCTGCGCAGAGCAATAGGAAGGTAGCTCCTCTCATGAAGACCTCTGACACACCATATCTGCGCCCGCCAGTACCAACTCCATGTGTCTGCTACAACTTTGGAAGACCCGGCCATTTCCAAAGGGAATGTCGAAGCCCCCGGAAATTTACCCACAGTCAACCAAGCCCCAATTGTGGTCCACATGAGAGCGCTCAGTACCAGGGACATGATACACCCCACCTCGCCCACCACCCCGCCCTTCTCCAGATCACATGGACCGTCTCCGCTAGGAATCAGGCAAGCCTCATCTCCTGCCACCTCCTGCCCCTGCCATGGTATCCTCTGGAGACTCAGGAGGCCCTCTTGCAAAAATAACCCTCCCAATCGAGGGCCTTCCCACCATTTTTCTATGTGCGGCCAGGTCTGAAATCAAGGCAGAAGAGCTACCTGATACCTTATTACTATCACACATTGATATAACATGTGTGGGGGTTGATGGAACGCCCAGGAAAAACCCCTTAAGCCGCCCCCTACAAGTTGGCAATTTTCCTAACCTACTAGCAAGATTTGTGGTCTTGTCCACATGCTCCTTAAATCTGTTAAGAGCTGATGTCTTGTCCAGACGCCAGGCTTCTATTTCCTTCCAACCTGATGGTGATGTTCTGGTCAATTCACCACTAGCTATCGACGATGCCTCAGCACTATGTTCCATCCCCCTTTTATTATCCCTGGATGCACAAAGTGAGGACGAAATCCCAAAGGAAGTCTTGGACCGAGTCCCCACATGCCTGTGGTCTACAGGGCCTGAAGATATAGGACATCTGAAGGTGCCTCCAATCATGGTACAACTGAAACCTGGAGCCCCCTTGCCCAGAAAACCACAATACCCCTTGAAACCAGCTCAATCTGCATCCATTTCAAAGCAAGTCGAGGTCCTTTTGTCAAATGGAGCTCTGGTACCTTGCACATCCACGTGTAATACGCCACTGTTTCCAGTGAAGAAACGAACCGCAAAAGGAGAACCAGAGAAATATAGACTGGTACAGGACCTCAGGGCAGTGAATGAAGCAACCGTACAGGAAACGTCCATCGTGGCCAACCCCCACACCTTGCTGGCAGGAATACCGCCCACAGCAAAGTACGTTACAGTGGTGGAGCTAGCGAACGCTTTCTTTAATGTCCCCCTCGACCCCTGTTGCCAGTACCTATTTGCCTTCACCCACGAGGGGCGGAGCTATACCTGGACTGTTATGCCACAAGGGGCCCAGAACTCCCCCTCCCAATTTGCCAAGGCAATGGCCCTCATTCTGGACACCTGGATGAAGTTACACCCAGACATTGTACTTCTTCAGTATGTAGATGACCTCCTGCTTTGTGCAGATACCCTTGGTGATGCCTCAATCTTCTCTGAAAGCCTCCTCCACTACCTGGCTGAGCAAGGATGCAAGGCCTCGAAGCAAAAAGTCCAGTGGTGCAGAGAAAATGTGATTTTCCTAGGCCACTTTATCTCCCAAGGCACTCGACATCTCACTGAAGAAAGAGTTGCTGCAATCAATGCCATTCCTTTGCCTCAAGGTCAAAAGCCCCTTCACGCCTTTCTAAGGTTGATCTCCTACTGCCATTCTTGGATCCCAGAAGCCTCCCTCTTAATGCAACCCCTTTATGATGCCCTGAAATCTGACTCTTTCCTGCTTTCTCTAGAAGCTGTGGACAACTTTGAAACTCTGAAAGAGATCCTCTCAACAGCCCCCGCTTTGGGCTTCCCAGACTATGAAAAGACTTTCAAACTGTTTGTCTCAGAGAGACAAGGACATGCCACAGGAGTTTTGGCTCAGGCCCATGGCAACAGGCTCAGACCCATTGGTTATTATTCCTGTCAAGTGGACTCAGTGGCCAGGGGGGACCCTCCTGCCTCAGGGCAATCTTTGCAACCCAAGCCCTTTTGGACAAGACTGCTGACTTCGTATTGAGCCATGTGAAAATTATATACAAGTGCAGCGCATATATAATGATTATCTGTAGTTCTGAACATACAAAATAACAAGAGTTATTAATAATTTGTGCAAATAGTCAAATTAGCACACTGATTGAACATAAAGTCCAAAAAATGTCCATTTAAACGTATGTACATCAAAGAATAAAAAATTTAATAAGTGAGTTCATCAAGGTGTATAAAAACACCAGAAAAAGTGTAGAAAAATAATGACGTAGTGTTGATAGTAGATCCACCACCGTGTAGAAAAGTGGGGGGCTTACCAAAGTGATTGGACACAGACGGGTGTACACCAGCTGTGCCAGTAAGGCTTGTGTAAATAAGGATCTCTAAAGATGCAGTGAGGAAAACCAAAATATGGAAAGGTAATACTGTAGTGTTGATAGCAGATCCACCACCATATGGAAAAATGGGGGGCTTACCAGAACAATTGGACACAGACAGGCATACACCTACTGCGCCAATTAGGCTTGTATAGATGAGGGTCTCTGGAAATATGGTAAGGATAACCAGGATGCTTGTAAGGGTTGTATATGGCAGAAGTAAATCCGAAAAGATGCAAAAGCACATAGCATAATACTGTATAAAAAAAAGCTTTACAGCCCATTTATTAAGATAAAACACTCACATTTGTGAAGATAAAAATACAGCGCTGAGAGTAAATGTGCTTTTGCATCTTTTTTATATATGCTGTGGATATCTGATCGGATTTACTTCTGCCATATACAACCCTTACAACACTACGCCATTATTTTTCTACACTTTTTCTGGTGTTTTTATACACCTTGATGAAATCACTTATTACATTTTTTATTCTTTGATGTACATACATTTAAATGGACATTTTTTGGACTTTATGTTCAATCAGTGTGCTAATTTGACTATTTGCACAAATTATTAATAACTCTTGTTATTTTGTATGTTCAGAACTACAGATAATCATTATATATGCGCTGCACTTGTATATAATTTTCACTTTGCTTTGCATAGGTTTAGATCACTTGTTTGTGTCAGCTGCTCATATTTCTTTTGACAGCGCGGTATTTAACACATATTTTCGTATTGAGCCATCCTTTGATCCTTCTTGCCCCTCATGACATAAGTACACCAAGTACAGCCCAAACACTTATCCTCAGCAAGACACCTCAGACTCCAGTGTGCCTTGCTTCTCCCCGATAACATCACCGTCTTCCGATGTGATACCCTTAACCCATCCACTCTGCTTCCTCTTCTCGAGGGGGGAACCTCTTTGGAGAATGATCCTCACCTCACCGATCATGACTGCTTTGTAGTGATGAAGATGGAGACATCACACCTACCGATAGTCAGTGAAACAGCCCTTGAGAATCCTGACTTGACAATTTTTGTGGAAGGTTCCAGGTATGCAGACAGCACTGGACAGTATCACACAGGATACACAGTCACCACTGAAGATACAGTTCTTCAGGCTTCAGCATTACCCTCATCCATGTCTGCCCAGGAAGCAGAACTCCAGGCCCTAACTATGGCATGCAAATTGGCAGAAGGAAAAAGAGCCAACGTCTACACAGACTAAAGATATGCCCTTGGTGTGGCCTGCGATTTTGGGATCATCTGGAAAACCAGAGGGTTCCTGACAGCAGCAGGAACATCTGTAAAATACAGTGCAGCTATCAAGGACTTAATGGATGCCCTACTCCTCCCAGCACAAGTGGCTATACTTAAGGTAAAGGTGCACGGCAAGCTGGTTTCCCAAGAAGCACTAGGCAATCACCTGGCAGATACCACTGCGAAACAAGCCACAGATGGAACGCGAGAAGTGGTCAGCAGAGTCAATGCACCCATCCTGCATGACCAAATAGATACCCCTGAAGAGACTGTACCAACCACCATGATTCTACAAAACCCTCCTGTAAACAGGACTCACCTCAAGGAGCAACAGCAGGCAGCTGACAAAGAACAAAGAAGCGTGGATCAAAAAAGGAGCCACAGAAGTTGAAGGAATCATGGAATTAAACAAGAGACCATGTCTGCCACGATCAATGTTTCCTGCAGTGGTACAGTGGGCCCACGGTGTCTCTCATCTGTCAAAAACCTTGATGAACGCCCTGATCAATAAATACTACTTGGCTCCGGGGATCACTCCACTCACCAACAACTTCTGCAAGTCATGCACCATCTGTGCTAAGTGCAACCCTGGAAGAACAGAGAAGGTACCTTTTGAAGCATCTAGCAAAAGCCCAGTACCCCTTCCAAAGGATACAGATCAACCACATCCAGATGCCGAAGAGTGGCCGATATAATTATGTATTGATTGTCATTGTCATGTTCTCCGCATGGCCAGAAGGCTATCTCGTTACTAACATGATGGCAAAGACCACACCTAAAAAACTTATTACAGAAATAGTGTGCAGATATGGTGTCCCAGAGGTCATAAAGAGTAATCAGGGGCCTGGCCTTCACGGCCTCAGTGACCAAGGAAATATGGGCAGCTTTGGGGGTCACACTAGCTTTCCACACCCCATACCATCCTCAGAACAGTGGGAAGGTGGAGAGATTGAATGGCACAATAAAATCTAGAATGTCTCAGGAAACAGGAATGAGTTGGCGAGACAGCCTACCCATTGCCTTATTCAGTGTTAGGTACACTCCAAGGGGAAACCATGATCTGTCACCCTATGAGATACTGTTTGATTCAGCACCAGACTGGGTTGTTATTTCCCACAGCAATTGCAGCTCCAATCTGATGTATTGACTGATTATATGACTGCTTTATCTTGAGAATTAACCCGTATTGGCAAGTGTTTTCTTCCATTCCAGATCCTGAGCTAGATACAGGAACGCACAAGCTGGTTCCTGGTGACTGGGTCCTGATAAAGAAGTTTGTGAGAAAGCACACTCTTGAACCCAGATATGATGGTCCTTTCCAGGTTCTCCTAACAACTGCCACATCAGTCAAAGTGGCCGGAAAGGACATGTGGACACACGTCTCCCACTGCAAGAAAGTCCCTGTATCTGAGGAAGAGGCCGAGGGGACCAAATGATTCTGTATATCCTTTTCATTATAATCATTGCTCAGGCACAAGAGGTAGCCATCAAACAAAAAGATGGTATAACCCAGTTCTGGTATAACTCATCCAATACACATGTTGCCACTTTTATATCCTCTTATGAACAGATAATTCCAGATACTATGTACAAGATCCGGTCCTGGGATGAGGCAGTAAGACCCATGACTGTATATGTATGCATCACTGATTCCTATTGGGGTAACAACTATGATTCCTGGAACAATGGGGGTACAAACTGGGGGTACAAACCTGAAAACGCCCAAAATAGAAAAGACAAAAATGGGAAGTCACTCTTATGCCCCGTACACACGGTCGGATTTTCTGACGGAAAATGTGTGATAGGACCTTGTTGTCGGAAATTCCGACCATGTGTAGGTTCCATCACACATTTTCCATCGGATTTTCCGACACACAAAGTTTGAGAGCAGGAAATAAAATTTTCCGAGAACAAAATCCGTTGTCGGAAATTCCGATCGTGTGTACACAAATCCGACGCACAAAGTGCCACGCATGCTCAGAATAAATAAAGAGATGAAAGCTATTGGCCACTGCCCCGTTTATAGTCCCGACGTACGTGTTTTACGTCACCTTGTTTAGAACGATCGGATTTTCCAACAACTTTGTGTGACCGTGTGTATGCAAGACAAGTTTGAGCCAACATCCGTCAGAAAAAATCTTAGGATTTTGTTGTCGGAATGTCCGAACAAAGTCCGACCGTGTGTACGGGGCATTAGTATGACAATCAACAAGCACACAGATCAGTATTACACCAAAGAGTTCAGACTGACCATTGAGAATCCCAGCACAGGAGACAACGGGACCTATGTTCTGGGCCTATGGTGGGGAAGTTGGTATCCCGGTTTTAGAAAGCCTTTCCATCTGAAAGATATGTTCAACAACCCAGAGTGGGGAGTTCCCCAATCCACATCTAGCTCAAACCCCCTGAGGCCCCATATACAGACATTAAAGGACATGGTGGCCATAGCAGACCCTACCTTTGAGGATACTATGGTTGCAGAAACCAGGTTCTCAGATGTCAACTTGTGTCTCGAGTGGATGCAGTACAGTGCAGGAAAACACAATAAGGCCAATTGCTATGTGTGTAGGGGCTAGACCACACTTAGGAACGGTACCCCTAAACATACCCCCAGAACATGAGACATGTTTCCTATTTACCAACACAACCACTGACCACTCCCTGTGTGAACATTGGAAAAAGGAATATCCCATAGTTACCAAGACCCCCAAGCCAGGAGAAGGTATCACCATATATCCTGGCAATTACACATGCTATGGACGGTATCAGAGAGTGGGGAAACCTCTTGGGAATTTCACTAGGGGTTACTGTGGATCTTACAGTGCAGTGTCTGCAGATCTGGTGCAAAATCAAGTCCAGTCTTTGGAAGACATGTTCTGGATCTGCGGAGACATGAAAATTAGAAGTAGGTTGACAGGACAGTGGACAGGAGAATGTGCACTGGCCAAGGCCATAATGCCTCTACATATTCTCTCGGAGAACCCAAAGCCAAATACAAACAATGCACTCAGGCCTAACAGGAGGCGTAGGAGTGCCCCAGCATGAAGCTTCAACCCTCATGTATACATAGACGCCATAGGGGTCCCTAGAGGGGTCCCAGATGAGTTCAAAGCAAGAGACCAAGTAGCAACAGGGTTTGAATCTCTGATCCCCATCATCACTGTAAACAAGAATGTAGACTGGATAAATTACATCTACTACAACCAACAAAGGTTTGTTAATTACACCAGAGATGCACTCTGAGGTTTAGCCGAACAACTAGAAGCCGCTTCACATATGACCTTCCAAAACCGTATGGCTTTAGACATGGTCCTAGATGAAAATGGTGGGTGTGTGTAAAATGTTACCTGAAACAAGTACATGCTGCACTTATATCCCAGATAACACAGGCCCAAATGGTAAAGTGACTTTAGCCATCCAGAAACTTGAGGATTTGTCCAAAGAATTAAAGAAGAATTCAGGGCTCTCCAACCCCTGGGATCAGTACTTCACCTGGATCAAGGGGGGTGGCAGGGAATTTAAACACAGATCGGAATAGCCATTCTGATAATTCTAGTGACCCTAGCTGTCATGGTTTGCTGTGTTCTTCCCTGCTTTAAGAAGTGTGTAGAAAAAGTTGTTGACCAATCTACTCCCATGGTTGTGAACCAGGAAATACCAGATGATGATGATGAATATTATGTGAGACTTGATGATGATTATGTGTTATGCTCTGTTACAGTCACTTTCCCCCGAGATGCAACACCATAGGATTACAGGGACAGACAGCACCAGATTTGCCCCTCTCCAAGCTATATCGAGGGGGGTAGTGAATTCATCACTGCTCTTCTCTATATACAGCTGAAAAGAGTTGAAGAGGAGAATGGGCCAGGGGATTGATTAGAACTTTTAGTATGAGGGACAGTTTGAAATAGACAGCTTCAAGGGGGGACTGTAATGGATGTGATTAAGAAATGTGAACATGGTGAACTGTCTATTCCAATACATGCTTTATATATCTAACATATATAAACTCAGCTTCTACGCTTAATAAGCCTTAAGACATATTCAGATTTTTCTGCAAAGCTCACCCTTTCCCTTGCTGCTGTGGAACTGAAGAGTTAACAAAAAGTTTGCGCCTGCTTCCCAGAATACATTTGGAATATAAAAACATAACATGAATGAATTAAAAGGAGCACAAAATGCTGCAAAAGTGCTGCAAGAATAACGCAACTTCCGCAAATAAGCACCCAGCTAAAACCAAAGTTTTATCACTATGTGTATTTTTATATTTGTGGTTTGTATGCGCCAGTCTTGTTGACATATCTTAATCTTTAGTTGAATTGTACAAAAATCTTGAGAAGCGGAAATATTAAACAGAAAGTGATTTGATTCTAAACTAGGCAGTCTCAGTGTGAGCTTACTTGAAGCATGCATGCTTTATATTCTACAATCAGATCAGGGGTAAATATAATAATATTGGAACTTTTGTTCTGATCCAAAACAGCATGGCCACCTGCCTCCTCCTCGATGAGGTATTCAAGCTACACAGAGAAAGTGTCACCTGAGCTAGATAGCTGCATAAATAGGCTGAGGAGTTAGAAGTTATTTAAACTACAGAAAAAAGAAAGTTGTTTGTTTTAGGTAATTTACGACACAAAATCCACCCATATTTTTTTTGTATCTAGCATACTGCTTCTGGTAGGAAAATGTATGTAGGTAGCATCTGAAACGGAAACAAAGGGTTTGTTTTGTTTTATAGTCATTAGTCCCTTTTTTTTTGTTAACATACTGCAATAGGCAGATGGTTCAATGTGACATAAATAATACTGAAGTTTATAGTCAAAAGAATATTAGATGTTTTGATGATACAGCTGACTGTAATGATCTCTCCCCTGATTGGGTGCTTAGATACAATTTATGTATATATCTCATTGTTGTAGCTGCTCTCTGAGTACTATCTGTTGTAGAACCACAAGTCCCAGCATAGCTTGAATCTGTAGATAAATTCAATGCTGCTAATGTAATTAATGTCATGCTTAAAAAGATTTTTACAGTTGTAGGTTTTACATGTTAGACGAGATACTGTATTTCTTTCAGTATGTGTTTAGTCGATTAGAAGTGAAGCCACCATTTTAGAAATAGCTGTATGCACGTATGTGCAACAGCAAAATTAAATCACTTTTGTGACAGTTCATCTCAGTGCTCTGTACTGAGATGAAAGGGGCACGTTTAGGGAGTTATGTCTGGTGAATTTAGACAGAAACTTGATGAGCTGACCAGAAAAATCTCAGAATACGTTCTTATTTTTAAACATTTGTTAATTGTTATTTTTTATGTTTCTAAACAGGGAAATGTCTATCATAGGAATAGGTCTCAATTTATTAGACTATAAATTGTAGATTGTAATAGGTATTCTGTCTTTTATATTATGGACTGCAGTAGTGAAAGGTGCATTTTATTTTTAGTGTATCACTCTTGTAAGTGGGGTGCTTATTCTCCCTTGTAGCTTTTGTTGTTTATTTTGTCATATCCCTATCTTATTGTACAGTATTATGTATACTGTTATCTGTATATATTTTCCTACTTGGTAGTATTCACAAAGATAGCAATGGGATTTATTTATTTGGTACAAGGGAACTCCAAATTTATATTTTTTTCTTATTTTCTAAAAAGAATAGTGAAGAGTGATGCATGGTAAAAACAGTGCTACCCTCCTACTATATGTGGTATATGTAGCACATACAGGGGGGGTGAGTTAGATAATTAGTCTTAGTTTTTAATCTTAGCTTGTAAACAAGGCCCCTTATTGGTATTGCCTATAACTTATTTTGTCCTACCTGATTACAATATTTAGTAATCATCAGGCTTATTATTAGTTTGACTAAAGTAATAATTTGTTTCTTTATTCCAGGAGCAGCCAGCATGTTTTCATATGTAAAGTTAAGCTTTGTAAAGTTTCACTCCTTTTGATTTTTTTTATTATTTAAGTTCCTAGTTATGCTACTACAGGTGGCAAAGTCAGTTTTTGGATTAGGGTCACTCTGCATTAATATTATCTAATTAACAATAAAATGTGTATATAATTATTCTTAAGGAAACTCTAGTTAACTAATAAAATGTTGAAAGACCTGGAAGCTATGGGTGCAATATACATGAGACATAATTTAAGAGGGGCTGGGGCGTGGCCTAACTCCGGACCAGAATGGATGCCTAATCCACTCTCTCCTGCACATAGGAGCAGCTAAAAACATGCACAGGAGACACTAAACTATTCCCAAGCATGGGAAAGGGAGACCGGAGCTCCTCAACAACCCGTGAACCCCCGGATCCAAACCAGATGTATCAAAACATCATCCCCGCAATGTTCCGGACATCACAGGGAGAAGGCCTCGCCTAAACTACCCGGCCCGCTCGGCGGCTCCGGCCTCGTGGTGAACGGCGCGATCGGCGCCCAAGGCCCCACACCACAGGCTGCATCACAGCATTCATCTCCCCTACCCTACAACCCTCCAGCCTCTCAAACCCTATGCCTGGCAGACCTGCAAGCAGTGGCTCTGGACATTAAAGCCACGCTGTCTGCAGCCATCACAGACCTAAAGACAGAAGTGCAGGGCATTGCAGCAAGGATGGGATCGGTGGAGCAGGCCACAACACGCCATGCAGAGGCCATAAAACAGGTACAAAAATCTTCTGACATACACCTGAATCATATAATTGAAATTCACCGCCACTTAGAAGACCTCGATAATAGAGGAAGAAGGCATAATATTAGAATTAGGGGGGTTCCAGAAGCAGCAGACCAAAACCCTGTAGAACATACTGCTACAACCATATTCAATGATTTACTTGACAGACCTCCAGACTCCCCCATTGACTTTGAAAGGATTCACAGAGCCCTTAGACCAAGAGGAAGGGATACTGATCCCCCCAGGGACATAATATGTTGCTTGGTAAACTTCCCTCTGAAAGAAGCCATATTAAAAAAGGCGAGAGAGAAAAATAGAGTGCTGTTTAATGGGAATGAGATAAAACTATAGACTTATCCAACATCACACTACAGCAACGCAGGGCTCTGCGTCCCATTCTCGACCAATTGCATACCAGAGGTATACCATACAGGTGGAAGTTTCCTTTTTGTCTCTCAGCCACCTGGAGAGGTCACACAGCACTATTACGCACACCAGAGGACTTGCAATCCTTCTGCGAAACACTAAACATCCCCCCAACTGAAGTTCCAGATTGGTATAATTCATTCATGCTGAATGATACGTGGATCGAAGTAACAAACAACTACACTGCTAGAGCTCAGAGAAACAGAGATAGATGCCGCAGATCACCTTCATCTCACCAAAACAGAAGAGGAGCAAACCAAGGAAGTTCAGGTCTCTCCCCTCCTAGACGCAGAGATCGCATGGATAGACCAGATCAAATGGACACCTGAAAATCAAACATCCACAACGAACACAGATGCCACCCTACATACACCCATCTTCAATCAACTACCAGTCATCTATACATCCTTACCTCTTTTAGTTGGAACAGCTTCAAACCATCCAACAAGAAAGTAACAAACCACAGAGATAAAAGATTCAGCTTAAAAGCTAACTGACTTCCTATCTTTACCCCCCCCCCTATGTTTGCATCTTTTTCTTTTTATCTTTTTTTTCCCCTATCCTCTTTTCCAGTTTATTCTTTTTTTTAGCTACGGTGTTACACAAGATCTGAAACAAATCAATGCACCCAAGTCAAATTGAATATATGCGGACTTCCTGTTCAGAAATATCAACGTAAGGGTATGCTAGATGTGTCTGAACTAAAGAATATATGATTGTAAGTACGATTTTTTTTGAACACGTATATCCTGTTACCCAGAGGTTTCTCAGGTTATGGCTATACCTTATACTTCTCTTACTACCGACCATTAGTCAGACCAGAATATTCAGGACCTACGGTACTTTTAGTGCATATATATTTGATACACTCGTACTTTAAAATAACAGAATGAGCAAAAGTTAATGTGGTTATGAGTATCTTAGATTCATTTAGGTTAACAATGGTTCAATAACGCTCTCATTTTCCTAACAAAGGCTGAATTACAACCAATACATGATACGGTTAATACAGAGGATGTTTATATTTAAAATAAGAAATAGGCATGATGGTGGACCACTCTGGACTTACCTTAATTTAATCTACATAAGGTAACTTTCCTTCACAAAAATGCTACACTTTTGCTAAAGCTAAATGACTGGGAGGAAACTAACACTATTAAATAACACTCCTAATAATAGTCGAATTTTTGACAAAACGTGAACATTTAAAGAGGAAAAAAAAAAAAAACATTTAATATGAGTCATCTAGAACACCATAATGCCTTTTACTTATATTACCTATTTTTGAAGAAACATTTTTGAAGCAAGAGTTCTTATACAAGTTTGTTTGTTACATTTAAAGTCTAATAGAACATGTAAACAATATGGTACTACTTAATTCACATGAAAAAATTCCATAAGATCTACAGATCAAACCCCTTAAATACAAGAAGCTCTAAATTCCTATGGCAAGGACTCCCCCTAGTGGCTATCAAGTATAACTATTTGGGTTATTATATTTTGTTTGCACCCATTAATCCCAACACAATATAAAGTTCAAGATGTGTCTATATAATAAGGTCTAATATATTCACATTTCTGTACACAGATACTCAAATGCTTCCAAATTTCAACTCTCATATAAACTGCTTTATTATCTTACATTCTCCTATGCTCAAAGTGTTTTGCATATATCCTGTAACAATTGTTAGATACAATTAGTTAGCTGCTCCGAAGTGCTAAGAGTCTTAGTACACAAAGTAAGGGAAAAAAGAGAAGGGATCATAAATAGTCGAATAAAAATCCAGCTGTTCCTACTTAGACCCTGCTCCCACACAAGGAGCGAAATAATTTTTGTTCTTTGAACCTACCGGACCTTTCTAATAGGGTAGACTAGCTGGTCTAAACCTACCTCCGGAACACTTATCCATCCTCTCCTTGAGGAAGGAAAACCTCTTCCCTCATTCCCTCACCCCCCCCCCCCTTTTTTTTTTTTTTTCTTTTTCCCCTACTCCCTGTGAAACCAAGGGAAAGACTATCAGACCTTAAAACAAGACATATAAATCAAGCAAACCTCTTTATACTCCTGGATCCAAATACTCCTTCTTTCGGATACAGGAATATATCCAAAATGCCTATCCATAAACAGCAGACCATCTCAACATCAATCAAGCTAATTTCAGTAAATGCTAAAGGACTTAACATCCCTGAAAAAAGAACCAAATTCCTCAATGAATTTCATAAACTTAAAGCAAATATCATTTGCATACAAGAAACTCACTTTAAAGCTAATAAAGTTCCCAAATTGCAAGATAAAAGATTTCCAACAGCATTTCACGCCACCAATCCTGAAGGAAAATCCAAAGGAGTCTCTATCTTGATTTCCAAACAGACTCCCCTTCAGATTCATGACACAATGCTTGACCCAGGGGGAAGATACATATTCTTAAAAGGAAGGTTGGGACCTCATCCCATCACAATAGCCAACATATACACCCCCAACTCAAAACAGGTAACCTTCTTTCGTAAAATAAAGGACCTATTGACAAACTTCGCAGCAGGTATAATTATCTTAGGGGGAGACTTCAATACCCCATTAAATCCGCTCATAGACACCACGAATGGTACATCGAGCCTTCCTTATAAAGCGCTGAAACAAATCAAACTCCAACTACAGGAGCTAATGCTACACGACACCTGGAGAACCCCAAACGCTCAAACTAAAGACTTTACTTATTTCTCTACAATTCACCAAAAATACTCTAGAATCGATTACTTTTTTATCTCGCAACCAGATCTTGACTTAGACAGACTCAACAATTGAAACCATGACTTTATCTGACCATCATCCGATTACCATAACATTAACTTTCCCAGAAAAATCTACAATAACTAAAACGTGGAGACTTAACACAACTGTCTTGAAGGATCCTATAGATGTAATACATTTTAATGATAAACTAAACGAATACTTTGCACTAAATGAAAATAACGAGACATCTTTGATTACTCAGTGGGAAGCACATAAATGTGTCATGAGAGGCGAATTTATAAATAAATTAGCCAAACTAAAGAAGGAAAAACAATCCAAAATTAGATCGTTACTAGACCAAATTCATAAACTAGAAATAACCCATAAAAGAACTGTGGCACTCTCTACATTTGAAGACTTAACTAAAGCAAGAACTCTACTATCAGAAGAGTTGAACATGAAAACTAAAAGACAATATATCTTAAGACACAAGATATATTATGAGCAAGGCAACAAGAGTGGAAGGTTGCTCGCAAAAGCAGTCCAAAACAAGAAAGTTGCTTCAACAATTCACCAAATAAGAGACAAACATGGCGCACCACATTCTTAGAATGAGGAGATTGCCAAACAGTTTGAACTTTACTACCAATCTCTCTATAACATTCCATCTAATCCCAAATGCCCACAAAATTCTGACAAAAGAACAAAGCTTATTCAAGAGTTCCTAGAGAAATACTGCCCACCCCAAATATAAAAAAACACAGCACAAGACCTAGAGACACCTATAACTGGCCTAGAATTTGATAAAGCCCTAAAAGATATGAAAATAGGCAAAGCACCAGGTCCAGATGGACTACCCCTTCAATATTACAAAACATTTACCAACATACTAAAACTAAGATTCTTGAAAACCTTTCAATCATTGTATTCTGAAAAACACCCCCCCAAGCAACTACTGGAAGCACATATAACGGTTATACCAAAAGAAGGCAAAGATACAACTCAGGTTACTAATTATAGACCAATATCCCTAATTAATGTCGATATCAAGATATATGCCAAAATACTAGCAAACAGACTCCTACCCTTACTATCTTCCCTCATTTCCTTAGACCAAGTAGGCTTTATCCCAGGAAGAGAAGGTCGTGACAACACAATCAAAGCAATAAACATAAATCATTGGTTATCAACCCAAAAGAAACAGGGTTTCTTCCTCTCCCTTGATGCTGAAAAGGCGTTTGACAGAGTGGCCTGGGACTTCATTGATGCAACGTTAAAACATATAGGGATCCTACCCCAAACGAGATCATATATCAAAGTACTATACTCAAATCCAACCGCAAGAGTTCGAGTCAATGGCCACCTGTCAAACGCCTTCAACCTTCGCAATGGCACAAGACAGGGATGTCCCCTCTCACCTCTATTGTTTGTCCTCACATTAGAACCACTATTAAATAAAATAAGATCCAACCCAGACATCAAGGGTATAGAGATTCACAAACACACGTATAAAGTTGCAGCCTTTGCTGATGACATGCTTTTATTCCTCTCAGAACCCCATATCTCTTTACCCAATGTCATCCAGGATTTAGAATATTTCCAACTACTTTCAAACCTAAAAATTAACCACTCAAAATCTAGCGCCTTAAATATTACACTACCCCCAAACTCAGTAGAATTATGTAAAAAAAATTTTCCCTTCTCGTGGGCCAATCAAAGTATAACATATCTTGGAACTGAAATCCCTGCAAATTTAAATGATCTGTTCAAACTCAATTACTCACCCATTCTAAAAGATACACAGGATGACTTAAAAAGATGGAATTCTCTCAATATTCCATGGTTTGGTAGAGCTTCTCTTGTCAAGATGACAATTCTACCTAGGTTTTTGTATGTGATGCAAACAATTCCCATCAGGCTCCCATCTGCATTCTTTAACTCCTTCCGCAAAGCATGTTCTACTTTTATCTGGAGGAGCAAACCTCCCAGAATCAAATTTACGAGACTAATCCTACCCAAAAATAAAGGGGGGGATAGCTCTGCCAGACCTACAAAAATACCACCAGGCTGCTCTTCTGACAAGAATAGTAGATTGGAACATTCATAATAAAGTCAAAGACTGGGTGACTCTTGAACAAACAATTTTCTCCCACCAAATAAACTCCTTTCCATGGATCTGCCCAAAACACCACTCAAAGAACATTAAAGCCCACCCCCTTATTGGTCCCACACTTGAAATATTTAGTAACACCTATAAAAAAAACAACCCATTTCCTTGGAAAAGTCCGCTAACACCATTAAGAAACAATCCAGATTTTCTCCCAGGTACAGAAAAAAACTTTCTTTCTAAGTCATGGCCACACAAAGAAATCCTGGCCAAACACTTCTTTAAAAATGGTAAACTCTTATCAAGAGACGAAATAAACAAAGACAGTGACCCTCCACAGATCTCTCAATGGAATTACATACAAATCAGACATTACTTGACTAGCAACGAGACAACCCAATACTGGACCAGACCTCTTACGACACTAGAAGACCTTTGCACGAAAACAACCCCACAGAGACACATCATCTCTATTCTCTACAACTCACTTTTTGTGACTAATTCTGAATTCTCCAGCTCGTCATGTCAAGCCTGGGAACAAGATCTCAACCTAAATCTGACAGAGGAAAACTGGAAAAGAATCTTTATGTACGCACATAAAGATTCCCTTAACGTCGCCACTCAAGAATGTGGCTATAAAATCATCACTAGATGGTATAGAACCCCCACCCTATTGCACAAATTCTCTCCTCAGACCTCGGACAGATGTTGGAGATGCAAACATGAGGAAGGCTCGATGATCCACATAAGGTGGACCTGCCCGCTTATCCAAAATTTTTGGAACATGGTTCACGAAACCGTCAAGTCAATCACCTCAGAAAACTTAAGTTTTTTTTTTTTTTTTTTTTAATAAATTTTTATTGAAAGGTGTAATATACAGAGATTAACATCGAAAAAAGAAAAAGACAGTATCATTGTATTTTGTGTTTTTTACAAAAAAAGAGAAAATAACAAAGAAAACATCAGCTCTATACATAGGTAGAAAATAAAGAGCAGTTGGTAAAGACAAGTAACCTGGGGAATGGGAGGAGAGTTGACCTTTTATATGGGAAAAGGGAGGTAAACTGGATGGATCTAGGTGGGGGTGGGGGGGGAGGGGTTCCCTGAGGTTGCTAGCGAAGTATTACTGGATGTATCCCCCGTAGGGTGGGGGGGGGAGAGAGGGGAAGAGTCAAGTAGATGCGAATTAAACAACATCAGGGGGGGGGGTGAGAAGGAAGAGCACCAATATCAAGTTTTAGATGAAGATAAGCAGCCTGTGGGTAGAAAATGCAGGTTAAAATGATAACTATAGGTTAAGATGATAATGCTGATTGTGATTTTTGTGTTGATATCGTTTATGTCTTTTGTGACAGTTGTGGTCACCACTTTTCTGTATGTAGAGGAAATGGAGTTTTGAAGAGCGTGAGGGCGTCCTGTTTTATATTGTAGTATTTGGTAGAAGTTGGATTCCATATGGTGGAGAATCTTGGTTTGGGAGGATCGTTCCGTCTGAGATGGGGGGGGGAGGTTCATGGTAAAGGAAAGAGAGAGTTTCCAGATGGGCTATCTCCGTGGGGGAGAGTGCCGAGGTTATGAAAGTTCCCCATTTGTGGTGGAAGCGAGTCCTGATTCTTTCATTCGTGTAGTCCGTGTTGATCCTGTCTCTGTAGAGCAGCTGAAGGAGGTCCCTTTTAATTTGGGAGGTGTTGGGACAGGAATTGGAGATCCAATTTTTTAATATGGCTCTTCTAGCGAAAAGGAGGCATATCAGAATCCAGTCCTTGCATGAAGGGGTAGAGATTGAAGACCAGGGTAGCAGTTGGGGATCCCAGTGTCCAAAAATGAGAAGTAGGGGGTCCTTAGGTATTTTTAGCAGGGTCACCTCAAATATGTATTGCAGAACTTGGTCCCAGAAGCTGGATATGTATGTGCATGCCCAGAAGCGATGGGTCAAGGAGGGTCTGGGGTGGATGCATAGGGGGCATGTGGGGGAGGTTTGAACTTGTTTGTTCGAGAGGAAAGGTATATGGGCTCGGTGTGCGATCTTAAGTTGGGTTTCCCTCCAGGATTCATTGGGTACCAGGTTGTGGGTAGTGTTGAGGCCTTGAAGAATTTTGTTGACCAAGTCGGCCTCCGGGAAGTCTTTTGTCCAATTAGCCACTGAAGAGGTCTCCAGTGAGGGAATGGCTTTTAGGAGGAGAGGCTGATATATATCTGAAATTTTATAGGAGCCTTTTGAGAGAAGAGAGTCCAATAGGGACGTTTTAAATCTTTTTTGATTGTCTCTGCAGACGTTTTTGAGGAAGCTTAAACATTGACCATAATGGAACACGTGTGACTGTGGAAGTTGGAATGTCTCCGCTAATGACTTGTAAGGAATGGGGCGGCCGGATTCTAAGTCACAGAGCGAGGAAAAGTTGGAGATGCCCTTTTGTTGCCAGGAATTGTATGGTTGACGTTCCAGACCTGGGGGGAAGCTCGGGTTTCCTTGTATTGGGAGATGTCTGGAGATGAATGGTGACAGTTTGAGAATTTTCCGGATCTCCCTCCAAGCAATTGCTGTGTCCCGGAGAAGTAGGTTGTGTTGAAGGGGTGGAGGGATGGTTTTCCACTTGCAGTGTAGGAGGGCTACCAGGGAATATGGGTTGACCATTTCGGTTTCGAGGTAAAAGTTGGAGTAGCGAGATGTTTGTGCTACCCAATCTAGACTTATCCTCAAGAGGCATGCTAAATTATAGATCCTGACATTAGGGAGACTAATGCCCCCTTCGCGCCTGGGAAGATATAGTTTCGAGAGTGCAATTCGTGGTCGCTTGTTCCGCCATAAAAATTTGGATATTGCCTCATTTAGAATTTTTGTATCTTTATGTTTCAGGAGTAAAGGAATGGTTTGTAGTGGATAGAGTAGGCGGGCGAAGCTGACCATTTTCACTAGATGACATCTTCCCAGTAGCGAGAGAGGGAGATCCATCCAGTTTGTTAGTTCCTGAGAGATCTTTTTAAGTAGAGGTGGGTAATTGAGGTGATAAAGAGAGGAGGGTAGTTTTCCTATTCTTATACCTAAATAGGTGATGTGAGAATGTGCTACCGAGAATATGGAGTTCTGTGTCCAGGGAGGATTGGATACGGTGCCTAGAGGGAGAATTTCGCTTTTATTATAGTTTATGCGGAGGCCTGAGCATAATCTAAATTGGTCAAAGATTTGCTTAATCGTGACCATGTCAGAGGAGGGGTTTGCTGTGAATATAAGGACGTCGTCAGCAAAGAGTGAGGTGCGGATTTCCTGTTTGCCGATAGGGATGCCATTTAGTGGGGCTACATGTGATAGGAACCTGGATAGTGGTTCTAACGCGATGTTAAAGAGGAGAGGTGATAGGGGACAGCCTTGCCGAGTTCCTTTGTATAGGCGGAATTCTTCTGATAGGAGACCTGCCGCTACCAGTCTAGCGGCTGGGGCGGTATACATAGTGTTAATAAGATGGGTGAAGGGACCGGAGAACCCCATTTTGTTCATGACCAGAGAAAGCCATTCGAAGCTGACATTGTCGAAGGCTTTCTCCGCGTCCAAGGTGATAATAGCATATTTACCCTCTGAGTTGTATTTGGCGTGTTCCAGGGCCATCATTACTTTCCTGATGTTCATGGTGGCAGTTCTGCCTTTCACGAACCCTGATTGGGCAGGGTGTATCAGAGAGGGAATGATGTCCGCTAGCCTTGTGGCGATGATTTTGGAAAGGATTTTGACATCTAGGTTTAGCAGGGAGATTGGCCTATATGAGCCTGGTTCTTGGGGGTCTTTACCTTTTTTGGCTAGTAATTTGATAGTGGCTTGATTACCCGTGGGTAGGTATGTTCCTCCTGACCATATGTGTTGATAAACCTTAAGAAGTGTGGGTTCTAAGAGTAGTTGTAGTGACTTGTAGAATTCTCCCGTGAAACCGTCAGGGCCTGGAGCTTTGGAGGGGGCAAGGTTTTTAATTGTAGCGGAGATTTCAAGGGGGGATATTGGGGCATTTAGTGCTTCTAATTGTGCGGGAGTTACTTGAGCGAGGGTTACCTTTTCAAGAAAGGATTGTGCTTGTGTTGGGTTTATGGGATCTGGTCCGTATAGGGATGAGTAGTATTGCAGCATAGTTCTATTTATGTCTTTTTGGGTGGTGTTTATGTTGCCTAGAGAGTCGCGGAGGGATGGGATGTGTGTCGGTCGGTAGGGTCCCCTACATAAGTTGGCAAGGAGTTTACCTGCTTTGTTGCCGAATTTGTGGAGGGTGGCATCCATGTGTGCTTTTTTGATTTTTTCTAGAGTTTCAGCCCAGGTATCAAAAGATTGTTTTGCTGACTGCCATGCCTTCCTGTTGTCATTGGAGTTATTGATGTAGAGTGATCTTTGGGCTAGGTGTAATTGGGAGCTGGCTTGTTTGTATTTATTGAGTGCGTTTCTTTTAAAGGAAGCTGCATATGAGATTATGCGGCCTCTAATGAATGCTTTGCCTGCTTCCCAGAATAAATTGGGGTTGTCGGAGTGGTCGTCATTGGTAGTAGTATATTCTGACCAGACGTTTTCCATGTATTGACGGAAGTCAGAGTTGTTATGGAGATATGAGGGGAAACGCCAAATTTTAGGATTCGGGTGTAGGTCAGGGTTGTCAATCGTGGTCGAGATAGGTGCATGGTCAGATATGGCAATGTCGTGAATGACAGCGTCTGATATCAGTGGTAGAAGGTCGTCTGAGCAAAAGAGATAATCAATTCTGGTGAATACGTTGTGGGGGTTGGAGTAAAAGGTAAAATCTCTATCTGCTGGGTGTCGGAGTCGCCAGATGTCGTGTAGGTGGAGAGATTCTATCGTTGAGGCTAGTAGAGTTTGTGAGTTGGGATCAGAGGGGAGGTATATGCGTTTTGAGGTGGATCTGTCATCTATCGGGTGTATCGTGGAGTTAAAGTCTCCGCCAGCAATGTGCGGGAGGGTCGGGTCGCTGAGGAGCCATGTTGACAATTCATTATAAAATTGTTTTGTGGGGTTGTTGGGTGCATATATGTTTGATATTATCATTTCCTTTGTTCCTATTTTGATATGGGCTGAGATAAGGCGTCCCTGTGCGTCTGCTTTGGTGGATAGTACCTCACATGGCAGATTTTTGTGGATGAGAATCAGGACTCCTGCTTTGCGTCCATTAGAGTCTGAGCCTAATACTGTACCTACCCATAGTTTTTTCATTCGATGGAAGTCAGGGGTGGAAAGGTGGGTTTCTTGGAGTAGGGCAATATCTGTTTTAAGTCTTTTGAGGTGACGGAGGATTTTCATTCTCTTATTAGGTGATCGAAGTCCCTTAACATTCCAGGAGACTAGTTTCATATGGGGGGGGGTCACTGGGGGGGTATGTGAAGATATTGTATAGTTTTCGCCTATTGACAAGTGGTGGTGTGATGTGGAAGTAGGCTGGGAAGTAGAGGGGGTTTTTATGTTTGAACGATGTTTTGCTAGATCATTAAGGGAGTGTGTGACTTGAAATGGGGGTGCGTGGTGTAAGAAGGGATGTAAAAGAGAGGGGGTAAAAAAGAGAAACAATAAAACATATTCAAAGAACTTCACTTTTTTCCGCATGGAGTCGTCTGTGTGTTCCAGCTCCCATCGCAGGACTCAGAGGCTGTTATGTTTGAAAACCCTTGCTAAAAGGGTGAGTCGCCTTGGCAGCTTGAGTTGTGCCATAATTGGCATGGGGGGTTGGAAACACAGGTGAGCCAGGGGAGCGAGTCAAAACCATAGTTATCACAAAAAAAGAACACATTTACCAGTTATTAAAATGTAAACTGTAAGTATAAAACATAAGAGAAAGAGAAAACGCATGGCCTACCAGTAGCTGTCATGCTTGATAAGGAGGAAAGAACAAATTTGAGAGAGAACCTTTAACTTTGTCTCTAAAATGGGAATATCCCGTTAAGAGTCAGATCACCATAGCCGTTGGAGCGAGGCGGTAAGGGTTGGCAGTATGGGACAGTGCTTGTGGTCTTCAGTGTGGAGTGGAGCGGTGTTGGTCCGGTAGTGATGCTCTGAAGCGTTTTGGAGAGTCTTTGCGTGGGCTCCTTTGGTCTAGAGCACGGTTGATAGGGGCGGCTCTAGGAGATGGGTTGATGTTTGGGCCTGAGTGTAGCGAACGTAGGAAGGCCTCAGCTTCTTTTGGGTCTTGGAAGGAGAGTTGGTCGCCATTTGGGGCTTTGAGTCGGAGGGTAGCCGGGAATGCCAAAGTGAATTTGAGTTGTTGATGATGCAGTTCCGAGCATATCCGTTGAAAGGCTTTCCTCTTCTGAGACACTTCCATAGAGTAATCTGCGAAAATTAGGATTTTCATGTCGTCGATTTGAAGAGATCTGGATTGCCTGAATTTTTGCAGGATGTAGGCTTTATCCGAATAATTGAGATATTTTGCGATTATGGGACGGGGCGATTTACGTTCTGAGTTAAAAGATCCCATGCGATGTGCCCGTTCTACTGTGCAGGGGCCTGGCAGTCCTAGAGCTTCAGGGATGCGTCTGGCGCATAGGTCTGTGAGGGCTGAGGGTTGCAGTGATTCAGGGACGCCCACAAATCGCAGGTTGCTTCTTCTGGATCTATTTTCCAAATCGTCCAATTTTTCTAGGATATATTTGTTGGTTTTATTTAGGGCTTGTATTTGGGATTGGGAGTGGAACAGATCTTCCTCTACATTAGTTATGCGATGTTCAGCTTCATTAAGTCTGGAGGCATGTTCCCCTAGTTGGGCTTGTAGTTGCTGCATGCCTGCGCTGACTGCTTTCTCCACCGAGGCTGTTATCATAGGGGAGAGGAGGGCTGCCACAGCCTGAGCTATCATCTCTATGTTGGATGTGCTAGGTGGATTTGTGTGTTGTGGATTTGTGTCAGCAGGTGAGGAGGGGGCCGCAGCGCCGCTTACCTCCATATCAGGCTCTGGCTCTGTGTGAGGCTCCGTGCAGGCCGAAGCCGGGGCCTCGATTTGCGGCTGTGGGGCCCGCGCCGCCGCGGCCGCGTACGATCGCGTGCCGGTTTTTTCAAGAAAACGGTCCATCCTGTGCCCAGGGGTGGCGTGGGGTAGGTGGCGGTGTTTTTTCCGGGTTTTCTGGTTTTATAAGCAGGTTTTGGAGTCGAGCTGCGGGAGCTGATGAGGAGAGCAGCTACTCCATGCGGCACCGGAACCGGAAGTAGAAAACTTAAGTTTTAACCCAGCACAATACCTCCTACATTACAATTCATTACCCAAAAGACAATACCTAAAATCTCTAACCATGTTTATGATAAACGCTGCAAGACACTGTATCCCCTGCCATTGGCGTTCAAATTCTATTCCTTTAAAAAAAGAATGGTTTCGCAGAATAAACAATATAGAAAGAATAGAAGAACTCATAAGCATATCTCAGGAGAAAATAACTTATTTTGCATCAACATGGTACAAATGGTTAGAATTCAAAAACTCTCAGGCATACAAAACAATCAATATTTAATAACAAAACATCTAATAAACAAGGTTCATAAGAAGGTTCAATAAATGAAACGAAAATAATATGTCATTTATTCACTCTCATTTCCTTTCCCCCTCCCCCCATCCCCTTCCCCCCCACCCCCACCCCTTTTTTTTTCCCTCTCCCCTCCCCTTCTTTTCTCTCACTTCCAAGTCATAATTTGAGATATTTAATAATTACCACTTCATTTCAAGATTTCCTTGATGTTACTTGAAAATATAATTAGCATAAAAAGAAAAATGTTTAATTTTGTAACTATATACAACCATATTGTAATTATATACTGTCCTTAACTGTATTAACAACAAATTGTCATTTGTACCAC
The DNA here is from genome assembly GCF_042186555.1 of Aquarana catesbeiana. Taxonomy (NCBI): domain Eukaryota; kingdom Metazoa; phylum Chordata; class Amphibia; order Anura; family Ranidae; genus Aquarana; species Aquarana catesbeiana. The sequence continues at coordinate 256,129,003 of NC_133325.1, read as the reverse complement.
TCTTATGCAAATGTACTATTACAATGCTGTTATGTCATTACATGTTCAATCAATAAAAACCTTTGTGAAACAAAAAAAAAAAAAGAGGGGCTGTCCTGAATAACATTATATATTAAAATTAGGATTTTTGGGGATCATAAACAGTAATAGCATGCAATGTAAATCTGCAACCAACCAATTAAGTATAATACTTTATTGTACAAGGGGTATATATATATATATATATATATATATATATATATATATATATATATATATATTATATATTATATATGTAGTGTGGGATCAATCTATAGTTTTGTTACTTTATTAAACATTGGGTTAGCCTTATCCCAGATATGTGGCTTGTTTTTGGTCACCAATTATAAGGGTTACATTTATTGATGTGGGAAAAAATGTTTTATTGGGACATGAGCACGATGTGCTCATGTCTCAAATGTAATTAAATAGACTGTAATGACGTTCTATTTACTTATCACCCCTATAAAGGATAGATGATACATTTTAATCTTACATTTAGAAAGTTTTACTGACAACAGAAACTATGTCTTATAAAAATGTGAAGCTTTCTTTCACTCATAAACAGTGGTATTTGTTGCTAGTGATGGTATACTCAAATATTTAGATATCTTAAGTTTGTAGGCTGTTGATCTAGGCATTGTTTCATCATTGATAATAACACTGACTAATGTTTTCAGGTTTTGTTGTCTTCTTTCAGATAAGTAGGGACATAGTAATGCACATTTTCTTAAACTCTTTGGATTTAACAGACTGTGCAAGTGACCGTGTAGTTTTATTTGATTTATTTTTTATTATGAACATTATCACAATGTAGTTTCATAAAATGTAGTTCTACAAAGTCTATTTTGTGTGCCTGCATATAGACTTTATTGCAATGAAAGAACAAAGCAATAGATCTAGATATACTTTAATAAATGTCTGCTCCTTTTTAAAGTACATCTAAGTTTTTCATATGGTCATGCAAATGTACAAGACAACAGCTAAGTGTCTGATGTGGGAAGTTTTTTCCCAGGATTGGGGTGTACACAGCACTGATATCAGATAATTGTACCCATTTTTATGAAAAATCAGTTCAATTCTGTTCTATGCTTGGCATAGACGATAGAACCTTGTGTCCACACTCATATTCATTGGTGGACATTGGTGGCTGTTGTAGACCAAATTAAATACAATTTACTGGGCCATATAAAACTTTGGATAGATTTGTCACTAAGTTTAAGAGTTCTAGAGGAAAATGATAGTTGCTTAGACTTAATGCTGTACAGTGGGAGATAAAATGTTCATGTGTTTAAAAGAATTAACTAAATTGGTGTAGTTTTGTTTCTAAACAGATCCTTGTTTTAGATGTGATCTCTTGTTCCAATCAAAGCCACTAAAGGAATGCATGTCAGTAACTCTTGATGACTGCAAGTACATTAAAGATCATAAAAGGAAGTGTAAGAATTCACAATTCAAGTGCCCATTTAAATCCACATTTGTGACAGTGACATTTTCAGTTATTATAGTAGTCAAAGTCTGAGTGAGATTAGCAGGCGTGTTATTCACATAAGTACAAGTGGAATGCATAAAAGGGATTGTTGCAGAAAAAGACATTAAAAGTATTTTAGTAATGGACAATTCTAAATAATTGTATGTGATACTTTGTATGTAGAGAATTACCATTGTTTTGATTGTTATATATGATATAAGTATTATTATTGTGAACACCTTAACGTGGAAATTTGGTCAGAAAATTAAGTCCTGCTGGGTCACTTGAGGCCGACCCCTTTTGCAGGTGTAGCTATGAAACACAGTAAAAAATAAGGGCCTATACTGTTTAAAATCTACTGTTCCACCCTGCTCTGCACAGGGTCAGTTGTGCTCTATTTGTTTTTGCACTGATTAAAATCTAGAGGTCAGTCTGCTGACAGCCTGAAATTCTACTGCTGCTCAAAGGTTCTGGGCTTCAGCAAAACAGTAGCATAATAATGAATGTGGAATGTATTTTTCTTGCTAATGAACCTTATTTTATCACATTTTTATGAGTAGAGTTCCACTGTGAGTAAATGTTCAATCATTATAAACAAATAGTTTTATCATTTCTTGAGAAAGAAAAAAAAAGTGGGGCTGTGTAATGTAATGAGTGTGACATTTTTGATAAGAATGTATGATATTGATGCTTTATAAGATGCATTATGTTATGTATCTTGATATTTGCAGAGTTATTTAACCATGTGCCGACCGCCTAAAGTTTTAAACTCTTGATCATCCCCCATTGCCAGTGTCACTAAGCGATCGTTTTTCTGATCGCTGTATTAGTGTCACAGGTGACGCTAGTTAGGGAGGTAAGTATTTAGGTTCGCTGTCAGCGTTTTATAGTGTCAGGGACCCCATATACTACCTAGTAAAGGTTTTAACCCCCTGATTGCCCCCTAGTTAACCCTTTCACCATTGATCACCGTATAACTGTAACTTTATAAGATGCGTTATGTTATGTATCTTGATATTTGCAGAGTTATTTAACCATGTGCCGACCGCCTAACGCAGATATACTGCGGCAGAATGGCACCTGGTATTTGATTTGCCTTCCGCGGGTGGGGGGTGCATCATGCCCCCCCGGTGCCCGAGGTGGTCGGCATCGTTAGGGAAGCGATCCGTGCTGAGGGGGAGGCCACTCATTCATGGCCACCCCCTCGCGATTGCTCCCAACGAATGAAAATCTTCCTCTGCTGCTGTAATGTAAACAGCGGCAGAGGAAGTGATATCATCGCTCCTCGTGAAGCCTTTTTGTTCCGGCTTCCGAGGAGAGAAGACATCAGGTAAGTCTGTACCAACACAACACTTACAGTAGAACACTCTAGGCACACTTTTCACCCCCGATCACCCCCCAATCACCCCCCGATCATACCCCTACACCCCCTGTCACAGTGACACCAAAAGCAGTTTTTTTTCTGATTATTCCATTGGTGTCATTTTGTGACAGTTATAAGTGACCTTATAAGCCCCTTTAGGTATAGGGTGCCCCCCTAACCCCCTAATAAAGTTTTAAACTCTTGATCATCCCCCATTGCCAGTGTCACTAAGCGATCATTTTTCTGATCGCTGTATTAGTGTCACAGGTGACGCTAGTTAGGGAGGTAAGTATTTAGGTTCGCTGTCAGCGTTTTATAGTGTCAGGGACCCCATATACTACCTAGTAAAGGTTTTAACCCCCTGATTGCCCCCTAGTTAACCCTTTCACCATTGATCACCGTATAACTGTTACGGGTGACGCTGGTTAGTTAGTTTGTTTTTTATAGTTTCAGGGCACCCGCCGTTTATTACCCAATAAAGGTTTAACCCCCCAAGTAAAGTTTTAGAGTCAGATAGGGTCTGCGTCGCCCCAGGCAGCGTCAGGTTAGTGCCAGTACCGCTAACACACACGCAGCATTCACCTCCCTTAGTGGTATAGTATCTGAACAGATCAATATCTGATCTGATCAGATCTATACTAATGTCCCCAGCAGTTTAGGGTTCCCAAAAACACAGTGTTAGTGGGATCAGCCCAGATACCTGCTAGCACCTGCGTTTTGCCCCACCGCCCAGCCCAGTCCAGCCCAGCCCACCCAAGTGCAGTATCGATCGATCACTGTCACTTACAAAACACTAAACACACGAAATTGCAGTAAGGCCTGATCCCTGCGATCACTAACAGTTTTTTGGTAGCGTTTTTATACAGTCGCTAACAGTCAGGAGCTTTTTTACCTGTGAGTCTCACTAGTGTACCACTAAATTTAGAGCCCAAAATGGCAAATCAAAGGTACACTAGTGAAGAGGCCTACACATTTCTGAGCATGACAGATAGTGAAGAGGAAGTCACTCATCTGTCAGATTCAGGCTTAGAATACAATCCTGTAGAGGACAGCGGATCCATGACAGATAGCCCTGACAACGGAGTTGTGGTCCCTGCCAAGGTCAGGCGTACCAGACCCCGAACTTCTTCTTCTGTCGTTAATGTGCAAGAACCGCAGGTCCCTCATATGGAGCAGAGCAGTACTAGTGCCTGCTCCTTGCTCCTTCTGGTGAACTGGCAAGCACCAGCGGCCTAGTACACCCTGGTCATAGTCAATCCAGCACTGCAGTATCACGTGGTGATGTGGCGAGTCCCATAAGTGCAGTTCAAGCTGGTGAGGTGGCAAGCACAAGTAGTGTCCCGCTGCCACCAAGAAGATGAACACAGGCCCATCGTGCTCATAGTGCCCTTCCTGCTGCATTCGCCAATCCTAATTGGGAACCCACCACTTCTGCAACACCCGTACTTCCCCCATTCACTGGCTAACCCAGCATTCATTTGGAAACAGTTGATTTTACATCAATTGATTTTTATTCGCTGTTTTTCACCGAAGATCTCTATAGATCTATGGTGGACCAAAGCAATTTGTACACTGGTCAACATATCGCCACTATTCCCCAGTCCTCCCTAGCCAGAGGTTGGAGACCAATTAAGGTTTCTGAATTTAAGCTCTTTCTGGGCCTTTTTACTCAACATGGGCATAACTAAAAAGAGTGAGTTGCGGTCATATTGGTCCACTGACCCAATTCACCATATGCCCTTGTTCTCTGCCTCCATGAACAGGGCAAGATACGAGCAGATCTTGCGGTTCATGCACTTCAATGACAATGAACTCTGTCGTCCTTATGGAGAATCTGGATATGATCGGCTCTACAAAATTCAGCCCCTCGTAAACCACTTCAACCAACGTTTTGCAGACTTGTTTACTCCCCATCAAGTTGTCTGTGTTGATGAGTCTCTGATTATGTTTTCTGACTGCTTGTCATTCAAACAGTACCTTCCCAGCAAGCGTACCAGATACAGGATCAAGATGTATAAGCTCTGTGACAGGTCCACAGGCTATACATGTAGTTTTATGGTTTACGAGGGAAAAGATAGCCACATAGAGCCGACAAACTGCCCTGACTACATAGGAAGCGCTGGTAAGATTGTGTGGGACTTGGTGTCACTCTTATTCGGAAAGGGGTAACACTTATATGTGGACAATTATTACACGAGCGTGCCACTTTTTTCAGCAGATTGGAGCATGTGGCACCGTGCAACCTAATCGCTGGGGCTTTCCCCAGCGGCTTGTAGATTCCCGTCTTAGGTTGGGGGAGATATCCTGCTTCAAGTGTAATAACTTGCTCACTATGAAGTGGAGGGATAATAAGAATGTTTTCGTTCTTACCTCCCTTCATGTAGACAAGACGGTCCAAATTACTACTGCAACTGGTGTTGTGGAGAAACCCCTCTGTGTCCACGAATATAACCAAAATATGGGAGGGGTGGACCTCAACGACCATTTGTTGGTGCCGTACCTAATTGCCCGTAAGGCCAGACACTGGTACAAGAAAGTGTCTGTTTATTTATTTCAATTGGCTTTGCTGAACGTTCATGTACTATACAGAGCTTCAGGACGGACTGGATCCTTGCTTAAATTCCGGGAAGAAATCATCAGAGCCTTTCTGTTTCCAGACAGTGCTCCACCTTACCTTCCCCAACCAAATGCAGTAAGCCGGCTGCATGAGAGGCATTTTTTTTATGTTCTCCTAAGTACCCCTACCCAACGAGCCCCCCAAAAAGATGTCATGTCTGCAGCAAGCGCGGATATAGGTGTGACAGCCGCTATTATTGTCCCTCCTGTCCTGACAATCCTGGTCTTTGCATTGGTGAATGTTTTGAACTCTACCATACACTAGCTGAGTATTAGCGTAGGGTACTACACAGACTAGGCACACTTTCACAGGGTCTCCCAAGATGCCATCGCATTTTGAGAGACCCAAACCTGGAACCGGTTACAGTTACAAAAGTTACAGTTACAAAAAAAGTATTAAAAAAAAAGTAAAAATAAAACACAAAAAAAATATAAAAAAAAAAAAAAATAGTTGTTGTGTTATTGTTCTCTCTCTCTTCTCTCTCTATTGTTCTGCTCTTTTTTACTGTATTCTATTCTGCAATGTGTTATTGTTATTACGTTTTATAATGTTTGCTTTATAGGTATGCAATTTTTTTATACTTTACTGTTTACTGTGTTTTATTGTTAACCATTTTTTTGTTTTCAGGTACGCCATTCAGCTGCAGAGCGGATTTATTTATCTTGACACCAACAGCGTTTGCTCCCACGATACATAAAGCCGTGACTCCAGCGCTGTTGGAGGTGATTTCACCACCACAGTTAAAAAAAAGAGCATATATGCCGAAGCATGGGGGCAGCAGGGGCGGAGGAGCGATTTGCTCCTACCTTTTACGGGTGGATGCCCCCATGCTTCGGCATATATATATTTTAGGCACAGGTTGCGTTAAAAAATGTTTTATTTTTTACTATTTTTTTTGTATTTGCTTTGCAGGTATGGTAAGTCGTACGGTTATACTGTAATGTTACTTTGTTTTATTGTTAACCATCATTTGCTTAGCAGGTACGCCATTCAGTTGCAGCGCGGATTTACTTATCTTGACAGCAACAGCGTTTGCTCCCACAATACATAAAGCCATGACTCTAGAGCTGTAGGAGGTGATTTCACCACCACAGTTAAAAAAAAGAGCATATATGCAGAAGCATGGGGGCAGCAGGGGTGGAGGAGCGATTTGCTCCTACCTTTTGGGGCGGATGCCCCCATGCTTCAGTATATATAAACGGTGCATGTATGCCCATCATTAGAAGTGGGTGGATGAAGGGAGGTAATGGTAATGGTGGGCATACCCACCGATCAATCTCTTTTTTTCATGCAGCCCACAGGCTGCATAAAAAAAAGTTTACAATATATGCCCAACAAGGACCAGCAATGTACTGGTATGTTGCTGGACTTTGAGTGGTTATACCAGAAAGATGTCTGCAGGTTTAGGTTTTATCTTGGTATCATTCTTTTCAGCCAGCGGTCGGCTTTCATGTAAAAGCAATCCTAGCGGCTAATTAGCCTCTAGACTGCTTTTACAAGCAGTGGGAGGGAATGCCCCCCCACCGTCTTCCATGTTTTTCTCTGGCTCTCCTGTCCCAACAGGGAACCTGAGAATGCAGCCGGTGATTCAGCCAGCTGACCATAGAGCTGATCAGAGACCAGAATGGCTCCAAACATTTCTATGGCCTAAGAAACCGGAAGCTACAAGCATTTTATGACTTAGATGTAAACAGCACCATTGGGAAATTGGGAAAGCATTTTATCACACCGATCTTGGTGTGGTCAGATGCTTTGAGGGCAGAAAAACACATTTTTTTTTTTTTTTTTTTTGCACAAAGTTGTCACTAAATGATATATTGCTCAAACATGCCATGGGAATATGTGAAATTACACCCCAAAATACATTCTTTTGCTTCTCCTGAGTACGGGGATACCACATGTGTGAGACTTTTTGGGAGCCTAGCCATGTATGGGACCCCGAAAACCAAGCACCCCCTTCAGGTTTTCTAAGGGTGTAAATTTTTGATTTCACTCCTCACTGCCTATCACAGTTTCAGAGGCCATGGAATGCCCAGGTGGCACAAAACCCCCCTAAATGACCCTATTTTGGAAAGTAGACACCCCAAGCTATTTGCTGAGAGGTATAGTGAGTATTTTTCAGACCTCACTTTTTGTCACAAAGTTTTGAAAATTGAAAAAAGAAAAAAAAATACATTTTTCTTGTCTTTTGTTCTTTTTCAAAAACAAATGAGGTCTGCAAAATACTCACAATGCCTCTCAGCAAATAGCTTGGGGTGTCTACTTTCCAAAACAGGATCATTTGGGGGGGGTTGTGCTATATTGGCATTTTATGGCCTTTGATGCGGTGATAGGTAGTGAGGAGTGAAATAAAAAATTTACGCCCTTAGAAATCCTGAAGGCGGTGCTTGGTTTTCAGTGCCCCGTATGCAGCTAGGCTCCCAAATAGTCCCACACATGCGGTATCCCTGTACTCAGGAGAAGCAGCAGAATGTATTTTGGGGTGCAATTTAAAAAAAATTCAAGGATGCATGCACTGTCCTGTCACCATTTGAGGAGGCCACGAGGATGGTGAGCAGTGACAGTGCATGCATCAGTGATACTGTCCCTCTTATCTTCCTGTTGGTGCACATGCTTCGTGTAATAATGGGCAGGGCACTTGAGGCAGAACAGTGGGAGGAAGAGGAGGATGTCCTTACCTCTCAAGGCACCCTTTATCCAGATACTAGTATTCCTGCAGGTCCGTCGATCACACAGGAAGAAGAAGAGGAGGAGGAGGAGGATTGTGTCAGCATGGAGGTGGAGGATAACACTCAGCATCAGCAGCAGTCCTCAAGGGATCATTTGCAGTCCCCAGAAACCCATGGAGGTGTACATGGCTGGGAGGAGGTGGTTAAGGGTCATGCGATCCTTAGTGGCCCAGAGGACTCAGGATTGAATGCCTCTTCAGGATTTCTAAGGGCGTAAATTTTTGATTTCACTCCTCACTACCTATCACCGCATGGAAGGCCATAAAATGCCAATATAGCACAAACCCCCCCCCCAATGACCCCATTTTGGAAAGTAGACACCCCAAGCTATTTGCTGAGAGGTATAGTGAGTATTTTTCAGACCTCACTTTTTGTCACAAAGTTTTGAAAATTGAAAAAAGAAAAAAAAATACATTTTTCTTGTCTTTTGTTCATTTTCAAAAACAAATGAGGTCTGCAAAATACTCACAATGCCTCTCAGCAAATAGCTTGGGGTGTCTACTTTCCAAAATGGGGTCATTTGGGGGGGGGTTTGTGCTATATTGGCATTTTATGGCCTTCGATGCGGTGATAGGTAGTGAGGAGTGAAATCAAAAATTTACGCCCTTAGAAATCCTGAAGGCGGTGCTTGGTTTTCAGGGCCCCGTATGCAGCTAGGCTCCCAAAAAGTCCCACACATGTGGTATCCCTGTACTCAGGAGAAGCAGCAGAATGTATTTTGGGGTGTAACTCCACATATGTCCATGACATGTTTGAGCAATATATCATTTAGTGACAACTTTGTGCAAAAAAAAAAGTTTGTCACATTCCCGCAACTTGTGGCAAAATCTAAAATATTCCATGGACTCAACATGCCTCTCAGCAAATAGCTTGGGGTATCTACTTGCCAAAATGGGGTCATTTGGGGGGGGATTTGTGCCATCTGGGCATTTTATGGCCTTCAAAACTGTGATAGGTAGTGAGGAGTGAAATCAAAAATTTACGCCCTTAGAAATCCTGAAGGCGGTGCTTGGTTTTCGGGGCCCCGTACGCGGCTGGGCTCCCAAAAAGTCCCACACATGTGGTATCCCCGTACTCAGGAGAATCAGCAGAATGTATTTTGGGGTGCAATTCCACATATGCCCATGGCCTGTGTGAGCAATATATCATTTAGTAACAACTTTGTGCAATAAAAAAGTCTGTCCTTTTCCTGCAACTTGTGGCAAAATATAAAATATTCCATGGACTCAACATGCCTCTCAGCAAATAGCTTGGGGCATCTACTTTCCAAAATGGGGTAATTTGGGGGGTCCCAAAAAGTCCCACACATGTGGTATCCCCATACTCAGGAGAAGCAGCTAAATGTATTTTGGGGTGCAATTTCAAAAAAATTCAAGGATGCATGCACTGTCCTGTCACCATTTGAGGAGGCCACGAGGATGGTGAGCAGTGACAATGCATGTGTCAGTGATACTGTCCCTCTTATCTTCCTGTTGGAGCACACGCTTCATGTAATAATGGGCAGGGCACTTGAGGCAGAACAGCGGGAGGAAGAGGAGGACGTCCTTACCTCTCAAGGCACCCTTTATCCAGATACTAGTATTCCTGCAGGTCCGTCGATCACACAGGAAGAAGAGGAGGAGGAGGATTGTGTCAGCATGGAGGTGGAGGATAACACTCAGCATCAGCAGAAGTCTTCAAGGGATCGTTTGCAGTCCCCAGAAACCCATGGAGTTGTACATGGCTGGGAGGAGGTGGTTAAGGGTCATGTGATCCTTAGTGGCCCAGAGGACTCAGGATCGAATGCCTCTGCAAACCTACACTGCATGGCCTCCCTAATCCTGCAAAGCCTGTGAAAGGACCCTAGGATTCGTGGTATAAAGGAGACGAATCATTACTGGCTGGCAACCCTTCTTGTTCCACATTATAAAGGTAAGGTTGCAGAACTTATCCAGCCTTCACAGAGGGAGCAGAGGATAAAACATCTTCGGAAGGCCTTGCAGAAAGGTTTGTGCAATGCATTTCCAGAGCCTGGGAGGTTACAATTTCCTGGTGCTGGACAACGTTTTGCTGAGGCTTTGTTCAGTCATAGAAAGAGAGGTGGAGAAGGTGGCCGGCTGACCGATGCCTTCAGGCAATTCTTCAGTCCCCAGCACCTAGGTCTGAATGGTTCCAGCAACCATCGCCAGCGTCTGAATTCCATGGTGCAGGAATAGCTAGGGGCAAGATCAGACTTGGAGACCTTTCCACCAGAACATCCATTGGGTTACTACTAGGTCTTGAGGATGGACCAATGGCCAGAGCTTGCTCAATATGCAGTTGAGCTACTGGCCTGTCCTGCATCCAGCTTTCTTTCTGAACGCACATATAGTGCTGCTGGAGGCTTTGTTACCTATTCACAAAGTGTGCCTGTCCACAGACTCTGTTGATCGGCTCACATTCATAAAAATGAGTCAGTCTTGGATCACCAGCTACCAAGCACCTGATGCTGATGTAACCGACTGAATATGCTGAGTGACTATCCTATTATGCTGAGTAGGGATGAGCTGAACACCCCCCCGGTTCGGTGCACACCAGAACCTGCGAGCGGACCGAAAATTTGCGCAAACTTTAGAACCCCGTTGAAGTCTATGGGACTCGAACGTTCAAAATCAAAAGTGCTACATTTAAAGGCCAATTTGCATGGTATTTTCCTAAAAAGGTTTTGGGGACCCGTGTCCTGCCCCAGGGGACATGTATCAATGCAAAAAAAGTTTTAAAAACAGACGATTTTTCGGGAGCAGTGATTTTAATGATGCTTAAAGTGAAAAAAAGTGAAATATTCCTTTAAATATCGTACCTGGGGGGTGTCTATAGTATGCCTGTAAAGTGTTGTGCGTTTCCCGTGCTTAGAACAGTCCCTGCACAAAATAAAATTTTTAAAGAAATAAAAGTCATTTAAAACTGTTTGCGGCTTTAATGTAATGTCGGGTCCCGGCAATATAGATGAAAATCAGTGAGACAAACGGCATGGGTACCCCCCACCCCCCAGTCCATTACCAGGCCATTTGGATCTTGTATAGATATTAAGGGGAACCCCACACCCAAATTAAAAAAAAGGAAAGGTGTGGGGCCCCCAGGCCCTATATACTCTGAACAGCAGCATACAGGTGGTGCAAACAAGACAGGGACTGTAGGTTTGTTGTTAAGTAGAATCTGTTTGTAATTTTGAACTGGTACATTTTTAAAGTGTAGCTCCAGCCAAAAAATCTATTTTTAAGCTTTTTGGAAAACATAGGGAAGGGTTATCACCCCTGTGACATTTGTTTTGCTGTCTGTGCACCTCTTCAGAAGATTTCCCATATTAACGCTTACAGGAGAGAATTTCCCTTCCTAGGGGTAGATTTAATCTCACTTCCTGTTGTCTCCTTCCGTTGGCAAGTAGGAGTCATTTTTAAGTTGGATGTTTGAAAGTAGGGGCCTGCCCTATATACTCTGCAGAAATTGCGGCCTTAGGTGTTGGTGTTGCCACAACAATGTAAGCCCTCACAGTTACTCTTGGTGGGTGCAGGAACGGGAATTGTAATTACATGCCCCTGTTGAACAGGGTCAGAAAAATTGGGCCTTTGGTGGTGGTGCTGGTGCCACAACACTGTAAGTCCTCACAGTTACTCTTGGTGGGTGCAGAAACGGGCCCTGCTGTGAAATATTAGATCAAGAATTGTAATTACATGCACCTGTTGGACTGGGGCAGAACAATTGGGCCTTTGGTGGTGGTGGTTGCCACAACACTGTAAGTCCTCACAGTTACTCTTGGTGGGAGCTGGAATTATTATTATTATTATTATTATTCAGGATTTATATAGCGCCAACAGTTTACACAGCACTTTACAATATAAAAGGGAGACAATACAGTTATAATACAATACAATACAATAGGATTAAGAGGGCCCTGCTCAGAAGAGCTTACAATCTAATAGGGTGGGGCAGGTGGTACAAAAGGTTGTAACTGTGGGGAATGAGCTGGTGGAAGTGGTAGGAGATTAGTTGGAGACGTGATAGGCTTTCCTGAAGAGATGAGTTTTCAGGGATTGCCTGAAGGTAGCAAGAGTAGGGGATAGCCGGATAGATGGAGGTAGCAAGTTCCAGAGGATGGGAGAGGCTCTGGAGAAATCCTGGAGACGAGCATGGGAGGAGGAGATGAGAGAGCTTGAAAGCAGGAGGTCTTGAGAAGAGCGGAGAGGTCGATTTGGGTGATATTTGGAGACAAGATTAGTGATGTAGCTTGGGGCAGAGTTGTGAATGGCTTTGTATGTTGTGGTTAGAATTTTGAATTTAATTCGCTGGGTGATTGGGAGCCACTGTAGGGATTGAAGTAGAGGGTTGGCAGACACTGAGCGGTTGGTAAGGTGGATAAGTCTGGCAGCAGCATTCATGATAGACTGAAGAGGGGATAGCCTATGGAGAGGTAAGCCAATGAGAAGGGAGTTGCAATAGTCAAGGCGAGAGATAACAAGGGAGTGAATGAGGAGCTTGGTGGTTTCATTTGTTAAAAAGGGCGAATTTTAGAGATGTTACGGAGGTGAATTCTACAAACTTTTGACAACGATTGGATTTGAGGCTGAAATGACAAGTCAGAGTCTAGGATTACACCTAGTACCCTGGCGTGAGGGGAGGGACTGATGGTTGCATTGTTGATTTTGATGGAAAAGTCATGGAGGGGGGCACGGGCGGGGGGGAATATTAATAGCTCAGTTTTAGAGAGATTTAGTTTAAGGAAGTGGTGCGACATCCATGCTGATATGTCAGTTAGTAATGCGAGAGGAGACTGAAGGAATGAGGTGAGGAGTAGACAGATAGATTTGGGTATCATCAGCGTATAAGTGGTATTGGAAGCTGTGGGCATTTATTAAGTGACCAAGGGAGGAGGTGTAGATAGAGAAGAGAAGGGGTCCAAGAACCGAGCCTTGGGGGACCCCCACAGAAAGGGGTAATGGAGAGGAGGAGACAGAGTTGTAGGTGACACTGAAGGAGCGCTGTGATAAATAGTCAGAGAACCAGGATAGAGCAGAATCTCGGAGGCCAAGGGAATGTAGTTTATTGAGAAGGAGCGGGTGGTCAACAGTATCAAAGGTCGCAGAGAGGTCAAGTAGTAGGAGTATGGAGTACTGGCTGTTAGTTTTAGCAGTTAGTAAATTGTTAGTAAGTTTTAGTAAGGCAGTTTCCGTGGAGTGCTGCGAGCGAAAGTCAGACTGTAAGGGGTCAAGAAGGTTATTTTCATTGAGGTAGGAGCTAAGACAGTTGTAGACTAAGCGTTCTAGAAGTTTAGAGGTGAATGGGAGCAATGAGATGGGTCTTAAGTTGTTCAGGTCGGTAGGGTCCAGTGAGGGCTTTTTAAGAATGGGAGTGATCTGCGCATGTTTTAGAGGGGAGGGGAAAATGCCTCTAGAGAGGGAGAGATTGAAGATGTGGGTGAGGGAGCATAGGATAGAAGAAGAGGGTGACCGTAGTAGTTGCGAGGGAACAGGATCCAAGGGACAATTGGTTAGGTGGGCATCCGAGAAAATTTTTGTAACCTCTTCCGTAGTAGCCAATTCAAAAGAGGAGAGTGTTGAATGTGCTGCTAGGCAAGGTATGTTGGGTGGGGAAGACGTACGCACAACGGAGATGTCCTCACGAATTGCATCGATCTTGTCTTTGAAGTGATTGGCAATCTCTTGGGCAGTGAGTGAGTTAGTGGGTAGAGGGGGTGGTGGACGAAGCAGAGAGTTAAAGGTTGAGAAGAGCCGACAGGGACTGGATGACAAGGAATTAATAAGAGAGACAAAGTAAGCTTGTTTGGCAGCAGGGAGGCATGAATTGTATTTTAGAAGGGCAGATTTACATAGGGTGAAGTCTTGCAGGCATTTGGTTTTACGCCACAGTCGTTCAAGAGCACGGCAATGTCTCTTGAGATTTCTAGTGTTGCCAGTTTGCCAGGGTTGTAACGGTCTGGGCCTGATTCTGCGTGTGGTTAGAGGAGCAAGTGCATCTAGTGATGATGAGAGTGAACTGTTGTAGACAGAGGTGGCCAGGTCAGGACAGGACAGGGGAGAGATTATGTCATATAGGTGGTCAGTAGCAGAATAGAGAAGAGAAGGGTTAAAGTGGTGAAGGTTTCTACAAGTAATTGTTTGCTGCTTGGAGGGATGGGTGGTTGGAGGCAAGGATACAGTGAAAGTAATGAGGTTGTGATCAGATAGAGGAAAGGGGGTGTTGGTGAGGTTGCCAGGGTTGCAGAGATGGGAGAATACAAGGTCAAGGTTATTACCATTGGAGTGAGTGGAAGTATGTGTCCATTGGGTTAGGTCAAAAGATGAGGTTAAGTTGAGAAGTTTAGCTGTAGTTGGGCTTAACATTGACAGGAATGTTAAAGTCACCAAGAATAATGGTGGGTATTTCAGAGGAGAGAAACTAGGGTAGCCAGGCAGAAAGGTCATCAAGAAAGCGCAATACCGGTCCTGGAGGCCTATAAATTGCTGCAATCCTCAGAGAAATGGAAGAAAACAGACAAATACAGTGCATCTCGAAAGAAGAGAGGGATAGATAGGGAGGGACAGGAAGGACTTGGAAGGTGCTTTGTGGGGACAGAAGGAAGCCAACTCCACCTCCTTTCTGTCTGTTGGGTCTGGAGGAGTGAGTCCAATGGAGACCACCATGGGAGAGGGCAGCGGGAGAAGCTGAGTCAAAATTTTGAAGCCAAGTTTCTGTTATGGTGAGTATGTTCAAGCCATGAGAGATGAAGAGGTCATGTACAGATGTTAGCTTGTTACAGATGGAGCGGGCATTCCAAAGGGCACATGAGATTGGTGGGCTGCTTTGAGGAAGCAGGGGGATAGAAATTAAACTGAGTGGATTGCGGTGGTTGCCAGAGGGGGAGGGGTATTGGATATGTGGCTTGCATTTGGAAAATAGCGGACCAGGATTAGGAGAAATGTCACTTGAGACTAGGAGAAGGAGGAGGGTGAGGAAGGCAAGGTGGGAGTGGGATGTGCATGAGCGCACATGTTTAGAGTGGCCCTGGTGTTTATGTCAGCATGTGGGTACAGCAACTGCAGGAGATGATGGGTGCCATAGTAGGGAGAGGGTAGGAGTGAGGGTGATATGTGCATGCTGCAGGGAAGAGAGGAGGGGTAGAGTAAAGATAATTTGAGGATAGAAGACACCAATGTGAGAAGGAAGAGAATAAGGAGCATGTTAGTGGATAGAGAGTGGGAAACTAACCTAATATAAAAAAATGTCAAAGCTGGTTTGCTTGTCGTCTTGCAGAGTGGAATCAAAAAAGGGGGAAGGTACCATCCAATAATGTCACAAAAGTTGCCGCCATCCCTAACATACGGAGAAAGGAAAATGACCCCTCAAAAAATGGTGGGACTTTGAAGGCAACGGAGTAAGAATAAAAAAAACAATTTTATTAACACAGATATACAAAAATATACATATCGAAAAAAAAAATTTTCAAATACAGTCATGTGGATCAGTTTAACAGTAAAAATAAGATTATGCTGGTGAGCGAACCAAATGTGTGTTCATGTAGTCTTCTACCTGAGCCTACGCGTTTCGGGACTACAGGAGTCCCTTCATCAGGGGCAAATGGTAAGCAGACTTTTGTAAAACATGAAATATCGTAATTAGATACAGTTGCATTGAACATGTTTACTGCATTTAACATCATTCTAGGAAAAAAAAAACACATACCCAAGCATGACCAGGACGAGAGGCCGACCGTCGGAGCAATTCTCGGGGGCAAATACACACAGGACGCCAGGAAACCAAAATTAGGAAACAGGCGTATCTCTGGCCCCGCCTTCTCCACACTGGTCCCAGTGTACCACCCCAGAGGGGGACAACGCTACCCCAGGAAGTCCCAGCGAGCGAAAGATCAGAGGGGGGGAAGAAAAAATTAAATATCTGAAAATACAAGGAAAGAAAAGGCCTTATGTGCTGAAATACGAAGAAGGGCTTATAGAGTAGTTAAGTATACATATGCTAAAAACGCATAAACAACGTACGTCAAAGCGGCAAACACCCATGTGCTGGGGATGCGTAAACACCGCACAACATGCGGGTATGCATCAAGGCCAGGGGTGAGAAAATGGTCTAAACATTCATGACTTACCCCAATATTGGTGTATGAGGGAGATGGTGATTAGGCGTAGGATAGGTATCCCCAATATGCGAGTAAAAGGAGCGGATGTGCTTTAAGCACAGAGTCGGCTGCAAATATTATAGGAAGTAACAACCTCATACAGAAAAATCTGTAAGAAAAGATAAAAGAAGGGTATTGGCTGTGTGTAGTGCTGCCCAATGTGCAGGACCAGGGTGTTCCCCAGGCAAGCACATTAGAAAGCATACTCAGATTGAAGGATACTAACAAGGAAATAGTATTGACAAGTAGTGCAGAGAAAGCCTTACCTGTGTCTCTATTGTTACAATATCGTTGGTGGCTTACAATCATCTCCAACCACCGCCGCCGAGTCGGACAGTGACACCGACACAGGCGTTCGGAGGTGGAGTATAAAAGGAGGAAGGGGAGGTGGGTGCGGCAATGATTGGCGTTAGAATCCCGCCAATCATACTGCAGCTCCACTCAGTATGCAGGTGCCAGGGAAATCCCGCGGCGTCAATAGACGCTGAAAAAGGGAAACCATGGCAACCGTCAGACGCTGCTCAGGATCATGCCGTTCACCGCTCCAGTCAGGGTGAAGGTACCATGGAGACAGCGTCGGTCCAGCACGGGACGCTGAAAGGGGGGAGATCCATGGCAACGCTGAGACGCCATTCAGTCTCGCGCCGCCTGCCGCTCCGATCAGGGCATAGGTGTCATGGAAACACCCACAGCGTCAATCCACCTACGGACGCTGAGAAGGGGATCCATGGCAACAACAGGACACCGCTCAGTGCAGCAGGGGGGGGAAAAGAGAGAATAGCAAACCCTGACAGCAGAAAAAACAACAAAAACAAAAAAAACACAAAACAGGGGGGGGCTCGCATAGAGGTGATTTGCCCCTCTACTGATGTTTGGGCAGATTGTGCACCAAGTAGAGTAATACAAACCACCTCATAGGGGGGGTTACTGAAAATATATTGATACATACAGGATTAGGAATGGGGTGGGGGTAAGTGGTTTTTTAAAATTACCCTCCGATGACCGTCACAAGGGCACCGCAGGGGCAGAGGGACCCTGGGCGAGAACTGCACGGCACCCCCCCACAGCGGACTGTGGGGGGGGTCATGCAAAAAACGCCCACTGATGCAAGAAAGGGCACCGTGATCAGCAGGCACAGACAGGCAGCGTAAAGCCGCCAGTCACTCCGCGAGTATGTTCCGGGTACCCATAAAAAGGCCCCCCGACGGACAAGAATTCCCGGGAGGCCCGCGTGCGCCGGGCGGGACAAAGAGGGGCCAAAGCTGTGGTAAAAGGATGTTTCCCAAGTAGAGCCGACAGTGTGCCTCGAATGATGGCATGCCCGTATGTGAGAAAGGACAATGAAAATAAATATGAAACACATGAGGAACGCATACAAGAAAGCAACCAAGATGGACATAACAGCATCAATACTTTATAAATCTTTCTCGCAAATCCCAGAGGAGAAACCCTCTAGGAAAGGTCTAAAACTCAAATGGTCATTGAGGCCGGGGGGTGAGGTGGCAGCAAGGTCTGCAATCCAGCGGGCTTCCCGTTGTAGCAAGGCCTTGTTCCAATCTCCACCCCTCGGACTGGGGTGCACTCTATCCAATATTAAAAAGTAGATGTTAGGAAAAATACCATGATGCACATTCGCCACATGTCTCCCCAATGGGAGTTCAGGATTCGCTTTCCTCATGGCAGAGATATGCCGTGAGGCTCGCAACGAGAATCTTTGTTTGGTCTTGCCTACATAAAATTGAAGACATTGGCAAACTAGAAGGTATATCACACCCTCTGTCTTACAGTTTGCAAAGTGGCGTGGTCTGTATGGATGTCCATTGGGGAGGGTCACATGCTGTTGTGTATTCATGAATCTACATGTGGAGCATCCTCCACATGTGAATGTTCCAAGCCTCTTACAGGGGTCCCCACGTGATTCGCTAACAAATTCACTGCGGACCAAGTGGTCACGCAGGGAACTGGTACGCCGGTAGGTGATTGCTGGCCGAGTGGGTAAGTGTGGACGTAGGGTGGTATCAGAGTGCAAAAGGTGCCAATGTTTGTTAAGAATAGATTTAATAGATTCATGTTGGTTTGTAAACCGCATAATGATCCTAGTGGTGGAATCCATGACAGCCTTTTTTTGAGGGCCAAAAAGGAGTTCCCGTCGAGTGTGTCTGTTAGCACGTTTGAACGCTTTTTTCAAAAGCGTGGAAGAATAGCCCCTCAGAAGCAGTCTGTCTCTGAGTGCGGCAGCTTCGGTCAGATAGGTCTGTTGGTCGGAGCAGTTCCGTCTTAGCCTCAAGTATTGGCTATAGGGGATCGCTCGGATCAGTGGTTGGGGGTGGGAACTTGAGGCATGTAAGATGGTATTGCCGGCGGTAGGTTTTCGGAAAAGGCTACTGGAGAGAGTCCCCTCAGGGTTCTTACTGATGGTTGTATCCAAAAAAGTGATACTGTGTGCACTGTGGGTCACAGTGAACTTTAAATTAAAGTTATTGTGCTGCATCATACGGATGCATTCGTTTAGTTGGCTTTCGGAGCCTTCCCACAACACCAAAATGTCGTCTATATAACGATACCATGCGACTATGTGTTGAGTGTGCGATCTAAAGGCCTCATCAGAAAGAAAGGACTGCTCCCACTCCCCCAGGTACAGGTTTGCGTAGGACGGGGCACAAGAAGTCCCCATCGCCACGCCCTGCACCTGGAGGAAGTGGGAGCCATCAAAAGAAAAAATGTTATGGTGAAGGATAAACTCCAGGGCCATAATAACAAATTCGCAAAGTTTTTTGTCATCTCTGTGGGTTTGGGTGATGAAGTGTCTGACCACAGTCAGCCCTAAATGATGGGGAATTGAGCTATAGAGGGCCTCGACATCAATAGCTACCAGTAGTGACTGTGCTGAGACATGTAGGCCTTCCAGAGATTGTAAAAGATGGATGGTATCGCGCACGTATGAGGGCAGGTTTTCAACAAATGGTTTAAGATACGAGTCTACAAAGAGACTCAAGTGTTCCGTAATAGCCCCATTACCGGAGACTATGGGTCTACCTGGTGGTGTTGTACAGTTTTTATGAACTTTGGGTAGACAATAAAAGGTTGGAATTTTTGGAAATTTTATTCGTAGAAATTCCCAGATGTCCTGATTGATGATACCCTGTGAAAAGGCACCATCAACCAGGGCATAAAATTGGATCTCAAACTTAGCGATGCTAGATCTGGGTATAGGCCTATACCAGTCCCGATTGGACAAAACTTTCTGGCACATATTTTTATATTGCTCGTTCGACATGATCACAATATTGCCCCCCTTATCCGAGGGCTTAATGACAAGGGAGTGGCATTTTTTAAGAGTGTTTAAGGCGAGCATTTCAGAAGGGGATATATTCCCGGTCCTTTTGTGTATTTTAAGTTTTTGAATTTCAGATGTGACCATAGTAACGAAAGATGACAAATTGGGGTTGGAGCTCAGGGAAGGGAATTTATCCGATTTGTTCTTGAGCTTATTCTTAGTATAAGATGGAATGAGTGGAGCAGAGCTCTTGTTGTTCATGCAGCTTTAGTTATCCTGCTTTCGTTAAACTGCGTCGGTGAAACTGTGCATCACTCGTGACAGAGCCACTCAGGACAGAGCCATGATGTCTGCGCCTTGCCCCTGTCTGCACCACCCCATAAGCTGCCATAAATTTATAGAGAGACTAAGCTGGGATGCATTTCTCAGTTGGCCATTATTGGGTCTGATGTGAGACACCTGAATATGTGGAGGAGATGGCCAGTGCCAAACCAGATACAGACACAGGCTAGGGTCGTAAAGCTAATTAAATGGGCCCTGGTGTGAAATATTAGATCAAGAATTGTAATTACATGCACCTGTTGAACAGGGGCAGAACAATTGGGCCTTTGGTGGTGGTGGTGCTGGTGTCACAGCACTGTAAGTCCTCACAGTTATTCTTGGTAGGCATAGAAATGGGCCCTGCTATGAAATATTAGATCAAGAATTGTAATTACATGTCCCTGTTGAACAGGGGCAGAAAAATTGGGCCTTGGGGCACTGGTGCCACAACACTGCAACCCCTGACAGATACTCTAGTTGGAGAGCTGGAATGAGCCCTCCTGCAAAATATTGCATCAACAATTGTAATTCCATGCCCCTGTTAAACAGGGGCTAAAAAATTGGGCCTTAGGCACTGGTGCTGGTGCCACAACACTGCAACCCCTCACAGATACTTTAGTTGGAGTGCAGGAACGAGCCCTGCTGCAAAGTATTGCATCAAAAATTGTAACTACACTGGCTGAAAAATTGTGCCTTAGGCACTGGTGCTGGTGCCACAACACTGCAACCCCTCACAAATACTCTAGTTGAGCGCAGCAACGAACCCTCCTTGCAGAATATTGCATCAAAAATTGTAATTACACGCCCCTGTTAAACAGGGGCTGAAAAATTGGGCCTTAGCCACTGGTGGCGGTGTCCAGAACCAAAAATATTCTTACAAGCTATCAGCATGATCATTGAGGAGAAAGAGGATAGTCACTCAGCATAACAGGATAGTCACTCAGCATCAGCATAGGCAGTCTTGAAGGGATCTGACATTTCAAAAAAAATATTCAGTTACATCAGCATCAGGTGCTTGGTAGCTGGTGGTGATCCAAGACTGATTCATTTTTATGAAGGTCAGTCGATTGACCAAGTCGGTGGACAGGCGCACCCTGTGATCGGTTACAAAGCCTCCAGCAGCACTTAATGTGCATTCCAAAAGATCGCTGGATGCAGGACAGGCCAGTAGCTCAATTGCATACTGTGCAAGCTCTGGCCAGTGATCCATCCTCAAGTCCCAGTAACCCAGAGGATTTTTCGGTGGGAAAGGTGTCCAAATCAGATCTTGCCCTTAAGTATTCCTGCACCATGTAAAACAGATGCTGGCGATGGTTGCTGGAACCGATCATACCTTGGGGCTGCGGACTAAAACATTGTCTGAACGCATCGGTCAGACGGCCACCTTCTCCACCGCTCCTTCTTTGATTGACCAAAGCCTCAGCAACACGTTGTCCAGGAACAGGAGTTTGTAACCTCCTTGTCTCTAAGAACGCGTTGCACAGACCTTTCTGCAAGGCCTCCAAAAGATGTTTTATCCTCTGCTCCCTCTTCGATGGCAAGATAAGGTCTGCAACCTTACCCTTGTAATGTGGATCAAGGAGGGTTGCCAGCCAGTATTGATCCCTCTCCTTGATACCACGAATATGAGGATCCTTCTGCAGGCTTTGCAGGATCAGGGAGGCCATGCAACGCAGGTTTGCTGAGCCATTCGGTCTGGAGTCCTCTGGGTCACTAAGGACGACATGATCTGCAGCCACCTCCTGCCAACCACGTACAAGTCCATGGGTTTCTTGGGACTGTAAATGATCCCTTAAAGACTGCTGCTGATGCTGAGTGCCAGGCTCCGCCTCCATGCTGACACAATCCTCCTCTTCCTCCTCCTCCTCGTCCTCTTCCTGTGTCATCTGCGGGCACACAGGAACACTATCTGGATAAAGGGGGCCTTGAGAGCTAAGGAAGTCCCCCTCTTCCTGCCTCCGTTCTGCCTCAAGTACCCTGTCCATTATTCCACGCAGCGTGTTCTCCAACAGGTGGACAAGGGGGACAGTGTCACTGATGCATGCACTGTCACTGCTCACCATCCTCGTGGCCTCCTCAAATGGTGACAGGACAGTGCATGCATTCCTGATCATGGCCCACTGGTGTGGGAAAAAAAAACAAGCTCCCCTGACCCTGCCCTGGTGCCATAGTCGCACAGGTACTCATTGATGGCCCTCTGCTGCATGTGCAGCAGCTGCAGCATGGCCAACGTTGAGTTCCACCTGGTGGGCATGTCACAGATTAGGCGGTTCTTGGGCAGGTTAAATTCCTTTTGAAGGTCAGCCAGCCGAGCACTGGCATTATATGACCTGCAGAAATGCACACAGACTTTCCTGGCCTGCCTCAGGACATCCTGTAAGCCCGGGTATCTACCCAAGAACCGCTGCACCACCAAGTTAAGGACATGAGCCAAACAAGGCACATGGGTCAGTTGTCCCTGTCGGAGGGCAGAGAGGAGATTGGTGCCATTGTCGCAAACCACCATACCTGCCTTAAGTTGGCATGGTGTCAATCACCTCTGAACCTGCCCTTGCAGAGCTGACAGAATCTATGCCCCAGTGTGGCTCCTGTCCCCCAAGCACACCAGCTCAAGCACCGCATGGCATCTTTTGGCCTGCGTGCTTGCTTAGCCCCTTGAACGCCTAAGGAGCACTGCTGTTTCTGAAGACAAATCAGCACAGGAAGAGGCCATGGAGGAAGGAGAAGAGGAGGGGGTGGAGGAGAGAGGTGTGGCAGAATCACTACTAGTAGTATTTTGGAGGCGTGGTGGTGGAACAACCTCCAACACTACTGCACCCTGTCCTGCATCCTTCCCAGCTGCAAGAAGAGTCACCTAGTGCTCGGTGAAAGATAGGTAACATCCCTGTCCATGCCTGCTGGACCATGAGTCAGCGGTAATATGCACCTTACCACTGACCGCCCTGTCCAGCGAGGCCAAGACATTGCCTTCCACATACCAGTAGAGAGCTGGGATCGCCTTCCATGAGAAAAAGTGGTGTTTGGGAACCTGCCACTGAGGAACCGCACATTCCACAAACTCACGGAAGGGGGCAGAGTCTACCAACCGAAAAGGCAGCAGTTGAAGTGCTAGCAATTTAGCCAAGCTAGCGTTCAACCACTGGGCATGTGGATGGCTGGGAGTGAACTTCTTTTGGTGGTGCAGCGACTGAGGCAGGGAAATTTGCCTGGTACAATCTGACGTCAGTGTACCGATAGCAGATTGCCCCCAAGTACTTGGCTGTGACACACCTAATTTTACACCTTCATTCCTCTCAGTGCAGGTCTCAGAGAGGAATGAAGGTATAGTGGGGTTGGAGATCCCAGCTGATGAGGAGCAAGGAGAGATCCTCTTTGTTCTTTGGTGTGGGTCTTTTAGGTACGCTTGCCAATGAACTGCATGGCAGGTCAACATATGTCTGGTCAAGCATGTTGTGCCCAAGCGGGAGATGTTTTGGCCACGCTAGATACGCTTGAGACATATGTTGCAAATAGCAGCAGTGGGATCTAATGCACTCGTCTCAAAAAAGACCCCCACCAAAGAACTTTAGAATAACGCGCAGAGACAGCAGCGCCCTGCACATGCGGAGCTCTGCGGTGTGATGCAGTCAGTGTGCTGCCCTTAAGCTGTCCCCTGGAGGGCATCCTGCCTCATTGGTGATGTGACTCCTCCTCCTTCTCCTCTCTCCTCTCAGGCACCCACGTGGAGTCAGTGACCTCATTATCCCCTCCCTCCTCATCACTGGAGCAAACCTGGCAGTATGCTGCAGCTGGGGGAACATGACTGCCATATTGCTGTCCTTCTTGGGCACCCCCTCTCTCTGGGGTCACGTTACTGCCTTCCTCTAGCTGGGTACCATCATTGGAGCCTTCAAAACGCTGGGCATCCTCCTGGAGCATGTACCCAACACTGTGGTCACACTGTTCAGGGGACTCCTCAGGAGGACATGGTGGGGCTAGGGAAGGAGTGACTGATGTCATTGAGCCGAGGGAAGAGGCCGCGTTGACAGCTGCTTTGCCAGACAAAGTACCCTGAGTCTGGGTGAGAGAGGATGAGGAGGATGAGGATGGCTTGGTCATCCACTCTACCAAGTCTTCCGCATGTTGCAGCTCAACATGGCCAGCTGCCGAAAAAAAGGACAAGCGTGTCCTACGGCCACGTGCTGATGAGGATGCACCATCTCCACAACCAGCACTGTTGCCTCTAGACACAGAGCCTGCTTGCCCTCTTTTATTGGCTTGTGACTGTCTGCCTCTCCTTGTTGGCCTTCCAGACATACTAATGGCCTGCAGTGAGATGTAGCTGCACAAAGCTGGGATGTATATATATACTGTCACTGCAGCTAACAGAATCAATTGCCTGCCTGTAGTATTATTAGTATGAGAACACCAGCAATTGTCTTCAGGTAGCTTTAGGTGCACACTGTGCAGAGGACGCAGTACACTAACTGTAAATACTGTAGCTGCCTGCCTCTGGTATTAATAGGATCAGAAGAACACCACCAATTTTATTCAGGTAGCTTTAGGTGCACACTGTACAGAGGACGCAGTACACTAACTAACTGTAAATACTGTAGCTGCCTGCCTGTGGTATTAATATAGGATCAGAAGAACACCTCCAATTTAATTCAGGTAGCTTTAGGTGCACACTGTGCAGAGGACACAGTACACTAACTGTAAATACTGTAGCTGTCTGCCTGTGGTATTAATATAGGATCAGAAGAACACCACCAATTTAATTCAGGTAGCTTTAGGTGCACACTGTGCAGAGGACACAGTACACTAACTGTAAATACTGTAGCTGCCTGCCTGTGGTTTTAATATAGGATCAGAAGAACACCACCAATTTAATTCAGCTAGCTTTAGGTGCACACTGTGCAGAGGACACAGGCAGTATTAATAGGATCAGAAGAACACCACTAATTTTCTTCAGGTAGCTTTAGGTGCACACTGTGCAGAGGACACACTACGCTAATTTGTAAATACTGCAGCTGCTTGCGGTACTGTACTAATAGGATCAGAAGAACACCACTATTTTTTTTCAGGTAGCTTTAGGTACACACTGTGCAGAGGACGCACTACACCAACTGTAAATACTGTAGATAATAGGACTAATAGGATCAGAAGAACACCAACAATTTTATTCAGGTAGCTGTAAATACTGTAAAAACACCTGCCTGCCTGTCAGTAGGAAGAGAATAATGGATCTAGCTAAACTGAATACAGGGGGTCCCCGGGTTTGTTCTTAAGTTGAGTCTGTTTGTAAGTCGGAACAGGTACATTTTTTAAGTGTAGCTCCAGCCAAAAAAACAATTTTTAAGCTTTTTGGATAGCATAGGGAAGGGTTAACACCCCTGTAACATTTGTTTTGCTGTGTGTGCCCCTGTTCAGAAGATTTCACCTCACTTTCTGTCCCAATGACAATTGGATTTTGAAAATTCTGGGTTGTTGTGGAAACAAGCCTTGGTGATAAAGCATCAGTGGAGGTACCTTTTCCCCATAATAGCTCTTACAGGAGTGAATTTCCCTTCCTAGGGGTAGATTTCCTCTCACTTCCTGTTGTCTCCCTCCGTTTGTAAGTAGGAGTCGTTTGTAAGTTGGATGTTTGTAACTAGGGGACCCCCCTGTACAGTGTATGTATATAGTGCATGCTTGGCCAATCATCAGCCAGCAATACACTGCTAGCTTCTAAGAATATTTTTGGTTCAGGGCACCACCACCACTACCTAGACAAGAGAGCGCCCCCCTCCTGAACTGTACCAGGCCACATGCCCTCAACATTAGGAGGGTGCTTTGGGGTAGCGGCCCCCCAAAGCACCTTGTCCCCATGTTGATGACCCTTGCCCGGTGGTCGTGGGGGTCTGCAGGTGGGGGGCTTATCGGAATCTGGAAGCCACCTTTAACAAGGGGACCCCCAGATCCTGCCCCCCCTGCGTGAAATGGTAACGGGGTACAAATGTACCCCTACCATTTCACAAAAAATGTGTGAAAATGGTAAAAAAAGCACTACTAAATGTCTTGGGACAAGTCCTTTATTAAAATAATAACACTGTCCCACGGAGTCTTCTTCTTCTCAAACTCTGATGGACCGAAAAAGAAAAAAAAAAGCTGCAAGCCGCCTACAATCTGCCTCCATGGGAGGCACCTGCCGTAATGATGGGCCTCTCAGGTGACAGTTCTTTTATAAGTGAGGGCAGAGCCACACAATGTCATTGCCAGGTGCCCCCGCCCCCCTCTGATGTAAGGGGATATCGCTATGGCTTTCCCATAGCGTCAAGAGGGGGCGGGGCCACCCAGTTACATGACCGAGTGACCCCGCCCCTCTGACGCTTCGGGAAAGCCATAGGGATATCCCTTTACATCAGAGGGGGGTGGGGTCACCTGGCGATGACATAGTGTAGCTCCACCCTCACTTAAAAAAGAACTGTCACCTGAGAGGCCCGACATTACGGTGGGTGCCTCCCATGGAGGCAGATGATAGGCAGCTTGCGGCTTTTTTTTTTTTATTGGTCCGTCGGAGCGCGAGAAGAAGAAGAAGACTCCATGGGAGTCTTCTTCAACCCTCCCAATGTTGAGGGCATGTGGCCTGGTACGGTTCAGGAGGGGAGGGGTGCTCTCTCGTCCTGCCAGGTTGCAAGCTTGGATAAGGGTCTGGTATGGATTTTTGGAGGGACCCCATGTCATTTTTTTTTTAAATTTTGGTTCGGGGTTCCCCTGTGGGGAAATTTCATGCCGTTTTTATCAATGAACTTTTATGTGTTTTGCCGGACTGACAATTCATTATAGCTGGCACTAGCTCTAGCACTTTTAAATGACTTTTTTTCCCAACAATTCATTATAGCCAGCACTAGCTCTAGCACTTTTAAATGACTTTTTTTTCCCGACAATTCATTATAGCCAGCACTAGCTCTAGCACTTTTAAATGACTTTTTTTTCCCTTTAGAAATGTCATTTTGGTGTCAGACTGTTCTAAACACAGGAAATATGCGCCCCTTTACAGGCATACTATAGACACCCCCCAGGTATGAAATTAAAAGGAATATTACACTTTTATTGTTTCACTTTAAGCATTATTAAAATCACTGCTCCCGAAAAAAGGCTGTTTTTAAAACTTCTTTTTGCATTGATACATATCCCCTGGGGCAGGACCTGGGTCCCCAAACACTTTTTTTGACAACACCATGCATATAAGCCTTTAAAATTAGTACTTTTGATTTCTCCCATAGACTTTTAAAGGGTGTTTCGCGGCTTTCGAATTTGCAGCAAACACCCCAAATTGTTCGCTGTTCGGCGAACGGGCGAACAGTCAATGTTCAAGTCGAACTAATATTCGACCCGAACATAAAGCCCATCCCTACTCCCCACTGATGCTTTATTACCAATCCTTGTTTCCCTAATAACCCAAAATTTTCAAAATCCAATTGCCATTGGGACAGAAAGTGAGGTGAAATCTTCTGAACATGGGCTCAGACAAATGTTACAGGGGTGATGATAACCCTTCCCTATGTTATCCAAAAATCTTAAAAATAGATTTTTTGGCTGGAGCTATACTTACAAAATGTACCTGTTCCAAATTACAAACAGATTCAACTTAAGAACAAACCTACAGTCCCTATCTTGTTTGTAACCCGGCTACCGCCTGTATACTGCTGCTGTTCAGAGTATATAGGGCATGGGGGCCCCACACCTTTTTTTTTTTAATTTGGGTGCAGGGTTCACCTTAATATCCATACCAGACCCAAAGGGCCTGGTAATGGGCTGGGGGGTTTTAAGCAGTTTTGAATTACTTTTATTCCTTTAGAAATGTCATTTTGTGAAGGGACTGTTCTAAACACGGTAAAAATGTGCCAGTTTACAGGCATACTATAGACACCCCCAGGCACGATATTTAAAGGAATATTTCACTTTTATTGTTTCACTTTAAGTATTATTAAAATCCCTGCTCCCAAAAATAATGGCTATTTTTAAAACTTTTTTTTGCATTGATTCATGTCCCCTGGGGCAGGACCCGGGTCCCCAAACACTTGTTATGACAATAACTTGCATATTAGCCTTTAAAATTAGCACTTTTGATTTTTCACGTTCAAGTCCCATAGGCTTTAACGGGGTTTGCGTGTTCGCACAAATTTTTGTTCTGTTCACATGTTTTTGCCACAAACCGAACCGGGGGGTGTTCGGCTCATCCCTACTCCCAGAATGTCACCCACTGCATCAACCACTGGAAACTATTCTAAAATATTTAATCCTGCTGGTACTTGACCCTGAACTGCCTGGCAACATTTTCTTCCAATAACCCCCCCCCCCATGCTGGAGGGTTTGTGGTGACACCGACACCCTCCTCCATATCTTTTAAAGCTTCATAATATCATAGTGCTCATTCTCCTGGCTGCTAAGTTGCTCTTAGCCAGATTATGGTGGACAGACATAGCACCCAATGTCTCTAAATTCATTATATTCCTTAATCTTATCTATGATTTTGAAAAGGTTCTGGCTCTCAGTACAAACTCCTATTCCAAATTTAAAAACCCTTGACTACCAATGCTTCCCTTATGATTTACTATGTTGCAATTTGTTGTTGCCTTTAATGTACCTCTATTTGCCCTAACTCATTATAAGGTTTTTCTTGCACCCTGATGTAAGTGTTGTATGGCTGGACTCCAATTGTTTGTCTATTAATGTGTCTGTTATACTCTTTGTTATGTTTTTATATAAAATTAATAAAAATGTTATTGATGAAAAAAAGGGTGAGGATTTCATTAAAGAAGGATGGTAATGGTAAGTATAATACCTGTATTTTAAAAAGACACTGCAGTTAAGATACATCAATCCTAATGAGTTAAGATACATGTATTCTATTGAGTTTAGTAGTGGTACTAAACTCTGTTACACCACCTGTATCTACAGGTAAGCCTATAATAGGGCTTACCTGTAGGTACTGTGAATATCTCCTAAACTTGCACAGTTTAGGAGATATTCAGAGTGCATGCAGCCGAAGACACCATCAGTGCATGCGCTTTAAATGTCCGGCTTACAGTGCCGGACCTTCAGAGCCCATGCCATAAATGGGGGCTACCTCTCGCATGTGCGGGAGTGACATCATTGTACCCCCACCCATCATGTAGCCAGAGGCCGTGAACCCAGAAGAAAGCCCGGGGAAGATGTCAGCTGACTCAGTGGTGAGGGCTTCATTCTAAGGTAAGTATATCATAATGTGCTAGTATGTGGTGCATACTAGCACAATATGACAGTGCCTCGCAGGGAATTTTTTTTTTAACCACCTGTGGTTTACTACCACTTTAAGTTGTGGTTACAGCCAGTATGTATACATTATTTAAACAATGTGAAAGCAAAAGGGAAAAGACAAGCGCAACCTCCATAGTATAGTAAACAAGGAGAAGGCTTGTGTAAAGCGGTAAAAGTCAAATCTAATGCCTCTGGAGCCCGGAGTTGCTGTGGAATGCCCCATCTTCAGCCATGAAAAGGGATAGAAGGGCACAGGCAGGAGGGGGTCGCTGCTGCAGGAAGACAACCTGACCAGGAATGGAAGCCGGAGCCTGGATGGAGAGGATTCCTGACACCGATGGGAGTGCACTGGGAGATAAGGACGCATTTCAAAGCATGTCACTTCTTCTTCAGCCTACTTAAAAGTGGCTACCTGCCGAAAATAAATACAGCACTGTAGGGGCAGGTCTAAGAATGGCTGCAACTGCTCATCAGTAGGGTAAAAAAGCCACAGGAACTGGTAACAGGAGCCAGCTGGAGCCTCAAATGGCAGAGTGAAGGAGCAACTCTGTCATCTAGACCACTATGGAGGTTACGTTTGTTTTTACCCTTTTGTTTTCACAGTGTCCCAGTAATCATCCATGGCTGCTTCAAGCTGCACCTTCTAGCTAGTAATCAATGTCAATGTGTATAGTCCATTGGGCTACCCACCTCATTGTTTATCCCCTTCCCGCCGACCGTACGCAGATATGTGTACTCGGCTTTCCGGGGTTATACCGGGATGATGCCCGCAGCTGCAGGCATCATCCCGGTACCGTTGTTTACAGCGGGCGATCGGCTACCCGTGTATAACAACCAATGCGGCTAAAAGCCGCTCGGCTGTTATACCGGAGGAGCGGGAGGGGACATCCCCCTCCTCCCGCCGCTGTTACCGGGCCTCCCGTGCGATCGGGAGGCCCGGTGTCCATTCGGCTGCCTTCGGCGGCTGGGGGCAGGCTGGAACGAAGCTGCGAGCGGCTTCGTTCCAGCCTTCTCGTTGTAAACGCGGAAGCGACGTCATGACGTCACTTCCCGTTTACTCGGCTGCCAATGGCGCCGAATTTAAAAAAGTACACAGTATTCAGAATCGCCGTTTTCGGCGATCTGAATACTTTGAAGTGTAAAGGAGGGATGGGGGGTCTTTTAGACCCCCCATCCCTCCATAAAGAGTACCTGTCACCACCTATTACTGTCACAAGGGATGTTTACATTGCTTGTGACAGCAATAAAAAAAAAAAAAAAATTTAAACACAATTTATAAAGTACAAAAATAAATAAAATAAATAAAAAAAAAAAAAATTTTTAAAGTGCCCCTGTCCCCGCAACCTCGCGCAGCGAAGAAAACGCATACGGAAGTCGCACCCGCATATGTAAACGGTGTTCAAACCACACATGTGAGGTATCGCCGCGATCGTCAGAGCGAGAGCAATTATTCTAGCCCTAGACCTCCTCTGTAGCTCAAACCTGGTAACCGTAAAAATTTTTTAAAGCGTCGCCTATGGAAATTCATAGGTACTGTAGTTCGTCGCCATTCCACGAGTGCGTGCAATTATAAAGGGTGACATGTTTGGTATCTATTTACTCGGCGTAACATCATCTTTCACATTATACAAAAAAATTGGGGTAACTTTACTGTTTGGATTTTTTAAAATTCATGAAAGTGTCACTTTTCCAAAAATTTGCGTTTAAAACACCGCTGCACAAATACCGTGTGATAAAAAATATTGCAACAATCGCCGTTTTATTCTCTAGATTCTCTGCTAAAAATATATATATAATGTTTGGGGGTTCTAAGTCATTTTCTAGCAAAAAATACGGATTTTAACTTGTAAACACCAAATTTCAAAAATAGGCTTAGTCATGAAAGGGTTATATTTTGTCTCTCAGTTCTTACTTTGCAACTTCTGAAATCATCTTTCATGGTTTGTTATATTGCCACACACACAGTACATCTCCTTGAGACCCTTTCATTCATACCAGTAAGGTCATTGTCACCACATTTGACACATTTATACAGATTTTGCCCTCTGAAGAGCACTCTGCAGTGGATCACTCTTCAGAGCGCAGTTGACAGGGATTGAGGAGATGTTGTGTGGCCTGTTTTAACATTTTCACATTTTATACAATACTTTGCAGTGGGCTTAAAAACTATTCCTCCGAGGTTATACACTGTTGGGCAGTTTTCCCTGCCCATTACTTATTATTTAAGCATTGCTGCATCTGAGCATGTTTCCATTGATAAATACCCATGTATATGTTTTTTTTTTTTGCTTCAGTAGCATGGTGTACTGACCTTCTTTGACCTACAGCTTTATTGCTGTGCAATACATTCTTTAGAATTGTACATGTCACAGTAGTATTTTTTATTTAGTATTTTATTTTCAAATAATATGCAGAAAAAGCATTTTATATTCCACCTTTTTACAAAGCAAAAGTATTCTTTGGATGTTCAAATGTTTACCACTATGGCTACAGATTAGTCAAGCCTCTGTTTACGATAAGTGATACAGCTATAACTTCTTTAATAAACATGCTATTGTTAATGGAATTGTAATATTTTATACACGTGTGAAAGTAAAAGAGAAAAAGAACAGGGAAGGGTGCAATGTGGAACAGTTAAACAAGCTTCCTTGTATTTTTTCTCTTGTATTCTTTCAAGCTTTGTGCATCACCTTGTGCGTGGTGAATTTGAGTGCAAAGAAAGATTTAACACATGGACTGTTGTTTTTCTTTGAATAGGAGCATATAGCGTAGACGTAATACTTGTTATTTTTATTCTACCATTATACATGTGAAAGTAATGCCGTGTACACACGGTTGGACTTTTCGACCGGACTTGTCTGGCAGACGCCGACGGACCAAATCCGGCGAACAATCCGATCGTGTGTGGGCTTCACCGGACCTTCAGCTGACTTTTCCAGTCGCAAATCTGACGGACTTTAGATTTGGAACATGCTTCAAATCTTTACGTCGTAACTACGCCGGACCCAGAAATCCGCTCATCTGTATGCTAGTCCGACGGACAAAAACTGACGCTAGGGCAGCTATTGGCTACTGGCTATCAACTTCCTTATTTTAGTCCAGTGTACATCATCACGTACAAATCCGTCGGACTTTGGTGTGATCGTGTGTAGGCAAGTCCGGTCGTTAGAAAGTCCGTTGAAAGTCCGCCAAAAGTCAGTTGAAAGTCTGTCGAAAATCTTTCGGACGGGCTGTCGGACTTTTGTAACTGAAAAGTCCGACCGTGTGTATGCGGCATAAGACTGTGTTGATTCAAATAGTAAGAGTTCAATTTATACATCAGATCTATGGCCTTACCATGTTCATACCACTGCTTTTCAAAACAGAAAAGTGCACATTTTGAAGCACAGTGGTGTGCTTTACAAATGTTCTTAATAATGAGGGCAGCAGAGTGCTACTAAAATCAATAGATCTAAAAAAAAAAAAAAACACATCTTGGTCATGTGGCCTATCAAAGTTATGGTCCTGGTCTTTACGCTGTCTTTCCTCTCTATTAAGCAGAGGGAACTCCATGATATACAGTAGGCTTTGTACCATGACCTGCATTTTATGAATAGGCAGTAAGATGCAGGCTGCTTTGTAATACCCACTCTAAAGCCTCGTACACACAAACGGATTTTCCGCAGACAAAACCTCTGACTTTTGTACAAAGGCGTGTGCCTGGATTTTGTCTTGCATACAAATGGCAAGGAATTGTCGGCCAACAAACACGAACGCAGTGATGTACTACGTGGTTTTTCCACTCTTTAGCGCCACCCTTTGGGATCCTTCTGCTAATTTCGTGTTAGTAGAAGTTTGGTGAGTGTTGATTTGTACTTTTCATTTTGCACTTTTCATTTAGCACTTTTCAGTTTGCGCTTTTAATTTCGTGCTTTTCAGTTCAATTCCTGAACGGCCGTTCGTCAAACAGACATGTTGTGGAATCGGAGGAGATAATGTGTTATTTAATATTGGCCTTGGAGTTATTGTTTTGACCCAAGTCCAGTCCAGGAACAGGAGGAGGAGGATTTCTTGGACCAAAAATTGGTTGCTTTATTAATGGTAACAAATTATGTCATATGCCTTTGCTGGATGATTTTCGGAATTATCTCCTGATGACGGACCCCTGCCTTAACCAACTCTTGGCACTGTTGACCCCCTATATTAAGAAGCAGGACACATGAATGAGGCTTTTATTTTATTTTTTGGTTGAATAATGATTTGATTTGGTATGTTTTCTATATTTTTGGATGCATAGAATGCACTTTTTGGTTAATTTATATTGGCAGATAGCATGTCTAATTTTATTTGTTTTCTTTTTTTAATGCACAATAAAAAAATTGTGTAGAATAATGCTTGGCTATGTGTTTTATTTAAAATGACAGTTTGGGAGTAGGCAGTTACATAAAAAAAAATACAATATAAAATTGACAAGGAACACCAACATAGTTGTATCTTTGATCTTAAAAACTATGGGATAATGATGCTGTGGTAACTTGCC
This sequence comes from Aquarana catesbeiana, assembly GCF_042186555.1. Taxonomy (NCBI): domain Eukaryota; kingdom Metazoa; phylum Chordata; class Amphibia; order Anura; family Ranidae; genus Aquarana; species Aquarana catesbeiana. The sequence continues at coordinate 256,095,281 of NC_133325.1, read as the reverse complement.
CAGAAAAAAAAAAAAAGCATAATAATAAATACGTTTGCAATAACTCCATCAGTATCATCAGCAAAACATCTTCATTATTATCCCATTAAATAAAGAAGAGAATGTGTACTGCATTTCGAGATTTCATAATTTGCCACGTCACGAATGTTAAAGTGGTTGTAAACTCTCCCTGACAACTTTTTCCCATGTAAATCAGCATAAAAAACCCTAATGAACACTGCTTGTAGATATCCCCTTACTTGCTTAGTATTATTGTAATCCTTCTTGTTCTTTAGAATGACTTCACTGAGCATGCCCAGATCTCCCCTGATTTACGGCACACTGTGTTTACTTGTCTGTCTATTATCAGGAGGACTTCCTACCACAACACTGAAATCCCAGGAGACTGCATAATCACTCAGAGCTTCCTACTATACCCCATGTGACCATTTGACATCACATGCAGTGTAAACTTGGACAATGGACAGCATTACTGCAGCCTTATCAGCTGAAGCTGATAAGACTGACACAGGCAAACACTAGTTAATCAGCACAAGTAAATACTATGAGATAAAACAATTCAGCTATGAGCAGGGAAACAGGGTTGGCATAGAAACGTTGGATTGAGAAGGAGGCTTGGTTAACAGTACAGGAAGTTCTCAATGTAAGGGCAGAAATACACTCTAATGTGGACTCAGAAAACAATACTTAAGATGGTGCTGCCTAACCCCTGGAAATAAGATTTTTAAAGTTTCTTTAAACAGTAAGTAATATGCGATTTGGCTGGATTACAGTGGCTATAGATTGATAATTACTTATTATAATGGACTAATTGAAAAGCAGCATCAAAGTGGGAGGGTTTACTTCCTCTTTAATTCTCCTTTACGGACGCTAGTTTACAAGACCGACTGCTTCCAGCTCGTCCCTGCTTCCGAGCATGCGTGTTTGTATCTTGGACTTATATCCGATGGACTTGTGTACACACGCTCGGAAAGTCAGACAACAGACATTTATCCGTGGAAAATTTTAAATCCTGCCATCCAACATTTGTCCACGGAAAATCCAACAACAAATGTCCAATGGAACATACAAACGGTTGGATTTTCCGCCAACAGCCTGTCATCACACATTTCCCGTCTGAAAATCTGATCTTGTGTATGCGGCTTTAGTCAAAAATGTTATAGTTTGCCAGACTTGAATAAAGACACATGCTCATTACATTTAACCAAAACACAAATACAAATAATTTAAAATTCTGTTTCTGAATGACCTATAGCCACAGATGATCCAGAGAATGGTAAAAACAAAGAAACAAAACAATTTTTTTTTATAAAGCATGGTTCAATTTGGGAAAACTCTTTTCTTTTCAAGCCTCTTATTGATGGAGTAATAACAAATGATATGACTTTAATTGTGCCAAAATGGGGGTCAAAAACACATTAGCAATAACATCTAATGCCGCGTACACACGGTCGGACTTTTCGTCTACAAAAGTCCAACGGACGCCGACGGACTAAAGCTGGCTGGTAATCCGATCGTGTGTGGGCTTCTCCGGACTTTCAGCAGACTTTTTCAGCCTCAAATCCGACGGACTTTAGATTTGAAACATGCTTCAAATCTTTACGTCGTAACTACGACGGACCCCGAAATCCGCTCGTCTGTGTGCTAGTCCGACGGACAAAAACCCATGCTAGGGCAGCTATTGGCTACTGGCTATGAACTTCCTTATTTTAGTCCGGTGTACGTCATCACGTAGGAATCCGTCGGACTTTTGTGTGGTCGTGTGTAGGCAAGTCCGTTCGTTAGAAAGTCTGCTGCAAGTCCGCCGAAAGTCCGCCGGAAGTCTGTCGGACAGGCTGTCGGACTTTTGTAGACGAAAAGTCCGACCGTGTGTACGCGGCATAAGTCTCTTTGTCCACGGCTCCTATAAAGCTAACAAAGCATCACTAACCCTAGGAGCGACACCACCGACTGCCAGAGGTCCCCAGGCACCGTATGGGTAAGATCGGCTTCCAGAAAGTGACCTACAGAGGCTTTATTCCACCGCCGCCTTCGAGTCCTATCCACAGTATGGAGCGCTGCCTGTATAGGCCGCAATCCCGGCCTCGAGTGATCCGTCTGGCCCGCAGGACACAGTCGAACCCCGCACAATGATGGGAAACGGGTCCCCGGAGGACAACAGGTCCCAGCTGTCCCAGCAATCCCATCCATCTGAAAACCCCACGGATGTAGTGACAGTAGCTGTACTAGACCTGAAACTGAATTCACTACTACATGATCTGACCCACAGCATTGCTAAGGAGGTGGGTAAAATAGAACATGAGTTGCGGGGAGAAATCGATCAACTGGGGAAACGCACTGACACTCTGGAGAATAAATTTGATGAACTAATCCAATATGTACATGCTCTCGAGGAAGACAATGCCACCATGAAACACACAGTATCGCAGCTCCAGCTACAGCAGGAAGATTTGGAGAACCGTGAAAGACGCCAGAATTTGAGAATCAGAGGGATCCCTGAAACAGTTAGTGACAAGGAGCTTAACCCCTATCTTCTGGGCCTGTTTATCACTTTAGCTCCCCATATTCCTGTAATAGACTGGCGCTTGGACAGGGCACACAGATCCTTGACTCCAAAGCCTCCTCCCAATGCTAACCCCAGCACGTAGTCCGTTTCCACTACTACGAGAGCAAAGAAGCCCTCACAGTTGCAACCTACAATAAGTCACACATTGACTTTAAACAAACCAAGGTCCAGATATTCAGTGACCTCTCCCCGATTACTCTAGCCAAAAGGCGCAGCTTTCGCCCTGTCACCACATATCTACAAAATCATCAGGTCCCTTAGCGCTGGGGGTTCCCTTTCTGCTTGTTCACTTCTAAAGATGGCGTCCAATACTCTCTGAGAGATCTCTACGAAAGTGAAGCTTTTGTCCGCAATCTGGGTCTCCCACCTATTCCTGAAGAAGATCTTCAAACCCAAGTTCTGAACCCTAAACCACTCACTACCCCAGCCAAGATCTGGACCCCAGTCCAACGAAGATCGCAGAAGGCCTTTTCCACACCGCAACAAGCTAATTCTCACAGATTCCTGACCTGAAGAGACCTTCCCTCCATTAATCTTTAATGTTTTCATATCATAGCCGGATTTTACATACTCTGGCTATGTCAGTGACCTCCCTGGAGACTGGTCACCTACTCTCACAAAGAGAGACACACTCCTTGGTGTTGGATAGATTCTATTACCCATAACTTTTCTGGAGGACGTTTCTTCCCTTTCTCATGACCGATTAGTTGCCTACCACTGATCAGCTTTGTTTGTTTTGCAAGCAGAGACGGGGCCCCCCACCACTTCCTGTGAGCTGCTATGCCCCTCACCACAACCCATGGCTTTTGCCTGGGTGGCCTGAAATTTTTTCTCCTTCAGGCTTTTCAAAAAAACAATTTTTTTGTTGTGTTTTTTTTTTCATTTTTTTCTGTTATTTTCTGCTGTTTCAATTTACAGGTCTTTTTTGACCTTTATATGGTTCTCATTGCAAAACTTACAATACTGTATCAACTTCGATTTCTATATGCCTTTATGTGTTTTATTTCTGGGATGCTCACTTGTTGACAATATATAAAATGCTAGCATTATTTTCATCTGACTAGATATGGCTCTTAAAATTTACTCATGTAATGTTAAGGGCCTGAACTCCATCAGGAAGCGATGGCAAGCTCTGAGGGAGTTTAGGTCCTCCAAAGCAGAGGTGATTATGATTCAGGAGACTCATTTTAAATCCGGGGGCTCATTTAAATTCGCCTCCAAATATTTTCCCGGGGCTTATAAGGCCTCAGATCCTTCTGGAAAAGCAGGAGTAGCAATCCTTATTAAAAGATCCTCCCCAATCCGGATCCTATCATCATATTTAGACCCTCACGGTCGGTTCATACTCCTGAACTGTAGTCACCTGAACACTCATTTTTCTCTGGCTAACATTTATGCTCCAAATGTCGGACAAATCAGTTTCCTCACAACAGTTTTTGAGAAGTTACAATCCTTTTCTCAGCCTTTTATGATTTTGGGAGGCGGTTTCAATGTGTGCATGTCCCCGACCAGGGACAGACAAGCTTTATTCCAAGATACCCCACAAACTGCTTCCCAGAAGATGTCCGCCTCTTTTCGTAAACTAACTAGATCACACAATCTCTTTGATACTTGGAGAGTAAAACATCCCACTCAAAAGAGTTACACGTTCTACTCCCCCTCCCACAAGTTATATTCTAGATTAGATCATTTTCTGGTTACATCCCCTCTCCTTCCCTATGTAGTTTCTTCGGAGATAAACCCTTTTACCTGGTCGGATCACGCACTCATTGAACTCGATATTGTCCTGAAGTCTTCAAATCCCAAAACGTGTCACTGGCGTCTTAACGAGTCCCTGATCAAAAACCCAGTATCCCAAACTCACCTGCAACAGAAGCTGACCAAATTCTTTCAACTAAATGATGGATTGGTTTCAGAAATTTCCACCCTGTGGGAGACCCACAAGGCTTTTTTTTAGAGGCGAATGCATATCTACAGGCTCTCACCTGAAACGAGACTCTGCAAAACAAAAAAATCAACCTCCTTGCTCAACTACGAACTGCAGAGAAACACTTGTTGGTATCCTCCATGGTGGAAAAACTGAGAACTGTTACAATCAATCCGAAACCGAATCAAATCATTTGATATGAACAAAATTTCTAAATCTATGCTGTGGGCCAAACAAAAATTCTATGAATTTGCAAATAAACCACATAAGATGCAAGTTAACAGGTTAAAACCACGGCCCTTCCTATCAGTACTTGATCACCTGATGCAATTTGAGGGCACCCCTACATACTGTCCTAAAGCTATGTCTAAAATATTTGGAGATTTCTATAACCGATTGTATAATTGCTTAAGCTCTGACCCGAATTCCAAATTCTCACAATCTAAGTTTGATGAATTCATGTCTTCCCTAACATTACCTAAGCTATCCACTGAACAAATTTCAACTCTTAACTCCCCGATCAACATAGAGGAAATAGCAGAAGTGATTAAAAATCTGCCAGCTCACCAATCCCCAGGCCCAGATGGCCTCCCTTACATTTATTACAAGACTTTTTCCCTATCTACAATCCCTATACTCCTCTCTTCTTAGGGGCACCACCCCACACTCACAGTTTATGCATGCCACCATAACAGTCATCCCTAAATCGGGTAAAGACCCCGCTTTACCAGACAATTACCGCCCCATTGCTTTATTAAATTCGGACTATAAAATCTTTACCAAAATATTAGCCAATAGATTATCACCTTACCTGACGGCCCTGATCCATAAAGACCAGGTGGGATTCATCCCACAAGACATGCAGGGGACAATACGAGAAGAACCATAGACCTGATTGACTTAATAACTAAAACCAAACAACCCACTATAGTTTTAAGCTTAGATGTACAAAAAGCTTTTGACCGTTTAAGCTGGCCATTTATGTTTGTGGTCCTAGCCAAATTTGGATTCTCAGGTCCCTTCGTACGGGCTTTACAAGCCCTGTACTCTCACCCCACCTCTCAAGTCCAGATGTCTTCCTACACGTTGCAGTGGTTCATCCTTAGCAACGGCACCAGACAGGGTTGCCCTTTATCACCCCTATTGTTTACACTGAGACTTGAACCACTCGCAACAGCCAGGTCTCACCCTGATATCTGGGGAGTTCCGTTGCGACAACAGGATTACAAGCTGTCACTTTTTGCAGATGACATCCTATTGATTATCACCCACCCCGACATCTCCCTACCTTCCCTACATGACATCCTATCCACTTTTGGAACCCTATCAGGTTTTAAGATCAACCAGTCCAAAACAGAAGCCCTTCCTATCAACATAACCCCAGAATCACTCAGCTCCTTACAAGGCAGATTTAAATACAGATGGTGCTCGTCCTTGTTGAAATATCTAGGAATTCATCTTGCCTCCTCATATACCTCTCTCTACCAAGCCAACTTTCCTCCCATGATTGCAGAAATAACCAGACTTCTGCACCTTTGGTCCTCCTTCCCAATTTCTCTTCTTGGCAGAATTAACGTTCTCAAAATGTTGATCCTGCCTAAATTATTGTACTTATTTGAAACACTGCCTATTCCGTTCCCAATGTCGCAGCTGAAAAATCTCCAGAGAAAATGCCTCAAATTTGTTTGGAATAACGCCACCCATAGGATTGCTCAATCAGTAGTTTTTGCTCTCAGAGCTAAAGGTGGCCTGGCTGCTCCAGATCTCATTAAATATTATTATGTTTCTCACCTAAGGACAATAGCCACCTGGACCTCTAAGAAAGCCCCGAGTAGATGGGCTGAAACTGAAATGGGGATTACTGTTCCAGTACATCCCTGCTACATGTTATGGCCATCCTCAAATAAATTCATGCCCCAATTGAGATCTCTTTGTTTGGCCCAATGCTTTTCACCCTATCCATTTGGAGGAAATGTGCAGACCAGTTCTCTCTTTCCTCCCCTTGCTCCCCACTCCAGAGTGTCCTTTTCAATCTGGGCATTCCAGACGGATTGTCTTATTTACAAACACTTCCATGGACCCAAGCAGGTATCTTTCAGCTGCGACATCTGTTGCACCCGGTTACACGTAGACTCCTTTCATTCCCAGATCTAAAAAAGAAACACGATCTTCCTGCCTCCCTGGAATACTCATATATACAATTTAAACATTTTTTTCCTTGGCAATTCGCCCTCATTGTCCTTAGAAAAACCCACTGACTTTGAAATACTATGTGCAAATGGAGTGTACGAACCCAAATTAATTTCATCCATATACAAAATGCTTCATGAGACGCCCCCTCTAACAGACTCCTCACACAACTACATGGAAAAACGGTCCCAAATATTGAACCGTCCAATCTCATTGTTAGACTGGGGAAAAATTTGGGAATCATCCTCAAATCCCTCAAATCATCCTCAAATGTGTAGCACAAAAAGAAACTGCCATTAAGATACTATTGGTATTTTTGGTATAGAACTCCCGACTTGTTACACGCTTAAAACCCTTCTGTCTCCAATCTGTGCTGGAGATGTGGAGAGGCTGTGGGCACTCATTTTCACAACTTCTTGGAATGTCCTGTCATTGGCCTATACTGGACCGAGGTTCAAAAACTATTACAAACATTACTCTCTTCAACCATTCAACTGAATTCTATGTATTTCCTCCTGGGCCTCCCTATTCTGGACATCTCCAAATCACTACAGAAACTTGGGTCGTTCATACTGTTAGCAGCGAAAAGAGCCAGTCTTAGGCATTGGCTCTCTACTTCCCCTCCTACTTTTCACCATTTTCTTTCCATAGTTGCAGACATACGCAGGATGGAACACATGACTGCAATGATTGATGGTAATCTACCCCTATTTGATAAAACCTGGAAAGCTTGGGATGATTCAGTATACCCTCTTGAATCTGTCAACCACACGCCCTTCTGACTCCCACTAGAAACTCCCTCTGAACATCCTCTATATATGTATTATTGTCTGACACATACCTTTTCAACATGACCTAAAATTGGATACTGTATGGAAATTTTGTTTAGCTGATCCAATGATGGAAGTTGCTGATTCTCGCCCATACTTATATCCCTGTCAAGTTCTATTGGCCTGTTCTGCTTATTATTTTTGTATTTCCCGAAGTTAAAATGTCATAATTTATGTATCTTACGATATGTTGTTTTATAATTGTTATAAATAAACAATTAAAAAAAAAAAGAATTTAAAAACAGTAAGAAAATATATGTAATACACATCATTGCAAGCCATATCAACAGATATCATATAATTTGTGTAATAAAGGCATGCTGGATCAATGCATTTCACTCATTGTGCTTCCCTAGAATCCATGGCCAGATACAAAAAATGATATGGCTGTATAAATATAATCATAAATATAAACATAATAAGAAATTCAAATATATTATGAAGACATAATCACTAGTGATGGGCTTGATGTTTGAGTTGAACATGAGTTCAGCATGAACTTTGGTTGTTTGTGTGTTCGTTGAACACACAAACACACACGGCTCTCGGCGGGAAGTTCGCCCACCGCTGAGCGCCCCACAATGCATTGCAATCTCGCAGTACATTGATTGCTGATGATTGGCCAAACCATGCACCTGACCTGTATGCTTTGGCCAATCACAGCACAATGTACTATGAGAGCCATGATTGGCCAAAGGCAGAGTGCTAAGTTCACGCCCCACACTATATAAGGCTGCTTACACGGCAGCCTTGTGTAGTGTTTTAGTAGAGATTAGATAGGTTAGTTAGTGGATGGTGTGTTCAGTCAGTTTAGTGCAGTCATTGGGGTAGATTTACTAAAACTGAAGCACTCAGAATCTGGTTAAGCTGTGCATGGTAGCCAATCAGCTTCTAACTTCAGCTTGTTCAATTAGGCTTTGGCAATAAAACCTGGAAGCTGATTGGTTTCTATGCAGAGCTGCACCAGATTTTGCACTCTCCAATTTAACCCCCCCGGTGTAGTGCAGTGTGAATAATACAGTGTAGCATAATTCAGCAGCAAAAAAAAATCTCCATAATTGCTGTCCCTTGCAAGTGGTCTTCCTGCAAGGAACATCACCACTTTCTTAATTTTTTTTTTTTTTTACATTTAGTTTATTTTAGTTTTTTTGCAGCCGCAGTAAAAGAAATTTCTCCACAATTGCTGCACCCTTATTTTCTTTATTAAAAAAAATATATATAAAAATCCCCCCTAAAAAATAAAAAACAATAATAAAATGGTTTATAGTGCACCACGCACAAAAGTATTGCACCCAAGCACCATATTTCCATCCCACACTCTATATTAAAAAGTTATAAAAATCCCCCCAGCAAATCCCCATCATATCCAAAAGGCCAACAAGGAGAGACAGACGCTCACAGGCTACTAAAAGAGGGCAAGCAGCCTCTGTGTCTACAGTGAAAAGTGGTGGTTGTGGACATGGTGCATCCTCTGCAGGAGGGGCACACTTGTCCTTTTTTCCTGTGCTGCCTGTGTTATTGAGCCACAGCATGCAGAAGAGTTGGTGGAGTGGATAACTAAGACGTCCTCATCCTCCTCATCCTATGTCACCCAGGCTCATACTAGTTTGCATTCCACCATAGCTACCAAAGCAGCCTATTCCACCGGCTCCTTGTCCACAGCTACTCCTTCCATAGCCCCACCATCATGCACAGAGGAGTCACCTGACTTATTCGATCATAGTGTCAGTTACATGCTGCTGGAGGATGTGCAGCAATTTGAATGCTTTGATGATGGTTCCCAGGTTGAGGAAGGGAATAACCTGAGCCTAGAGAGAAGGGGTGCCAATGACGAACAAGAAACTAGCAGTCATGTTCCCCCAGCTGCAGCATACTGCCAAGTTTGCTCCAGTGACGAGGAGGGAGGGGATGATGAGGTCACTGACTGTACTTGGGTGCCTGAGAGAACAGAGGAGGAAAGTGAGGCAGAGGAGGCACAACTCCAATGAGGTAAGGTGTCCTCCAGGGGGCTGCTTAAGGGCAGACACCCTATTGCATGACATCACAGAGCTCCACAGGTGCAAGGCACTGCTGACTCCCCACTGACTTCCAACAGTTCATTGGTGTGGGCTTTTTTCAACACATGTGCAGCAGATGGCAGCGTCGCTGTTTGCGATCTCTGTCAGAAGCGGATCAAGCATGGCCAGAACACCAGCCGCTTGCGCACCACATGCTTGACAAGACATATGACCTGCCATACAGTCCATTGGCAACAGCACTTGAAAGACCCACATCTTAAAAAAAAGCAGACTTCTAATTGCTCCTTATCTGGGATCTCTACCCCTACTATACCTCAAGTCTTCTCAAAAACCTCCACTGAGAGGAATGATAGTATAGCAATGGGTGCCACAGATACTTTCACCCAATCTGCTAGCAGTACACCACCTGTTGATTTCACCAGGCAAACTTTGCTACCTCAGTTGCTGAACCGTAAAAAAAAAAAAATACTGTCTCAGCCATCCACATGCTCAGCGTTTAAATGCTAGCTTGACCAAATTGCTAGCACTACAACTGCTGCCTTTTTAATCTGGTAGACTCTGCCCCCTTTCTTGTTTTTTTCGGAATGTGCTCTACAGGGCGGTCAGCAGCAAGGTTCACATTACTGCTGACTTGTGATCCAGCAGGCATGGTCAGAGATGTTACATTTCATTCATGGCGCACTGGGTAAATCTGATCACAGCTGGGAAGGATGCAGGACAGGGTCCAGTATTGGAGCTTGTTCTACCACCATGCTTCCAAAAAACTGGTGTTGATTCTGCCACATCTGTCTGCTCCACCCCCTCCTCTTCTTCTTCCTCTATGGCCTCTTCTGCTGAGTTGTCCTCTGAACCAGCAGTGCTCCCTAAGCGTTCAAGGGGCTACTCAAACAGTCAGGCTAAAAGATGCCATGCAGTGCTTCAGTTGGTCTGTCTAGGGGACAGGAACCACACCGGGGCAGAGATTCTGTCAGCTCTGCAGGGGCAGGCTAAGAGGGGGTTGACACCATAGCAGCTTGAGCCAGATATGGTTGTATGAAACAAGGGCACCAACCTTCTCTCTGCCCTCTGACAGGGACACTTGACACATGTTCCATGCTTGGCACATGTCCTGAATTTGGTGGTGCTCTTCTGAGGCAGCCCACCAACCGCCTCATTTGTGACATGCCCACCAGGTGGTACCCAACATTGGCAATGCTGCAGCAGCTGCACACACTGCAGAGGGCCATCAATGAGTACCTGTGTGAGTATGGTACAAGGACAGGCTTAGGGGAGCGTGGCTTCTTTTCACCATGCCAGTGGCTTCTGATAGTGCATGCACTGTCCTGTCACCATTTGAGGAGGCCACAAGGATGGTGAGCCATGACAATGCATGCATCAGTGACACCATCCATCTAATCTTCCTACTGGAGCACACACTTTGTCATGAACAGGGAACTTGAGACAGAACAGCAGGAGGAAGAGAAGGACTTCCTTTCCTCTGAAGGCCCCCTTATGCAAATACTATTCCTGCGGGACCGCCAAACACACAGGAGGAAGGGGGGAAGGAGAAGGAGGATGGTGTCAGCATTGATGTAGAGGATACCATACAGTGGTCTTCAAGGGAGGGTTTACAGTCGCCAGAAACCCCAGGAATTATACGTGTCTGGTTTAAGCAACCATCGGTAGCATCTGCATCATATGGTGCAGGATAATCTAGGTGCAAGAGCAGACTTGGAGACCTTTGCAATTGAGCATCGACTGGGTTACTGAGTCTTGAGGATGGACCACTGGCCAGAACGTGCTCAATATGAAATCGAGCTACTGGCCTATCCTGCATTCAGCATGCTTTCTGAAATGACATTCAGTGCTGCTGGAGGTTTGTGATGGATTAAAGAGTGCATCTGTCCACAGACTCTGTTGACCGGCTGACATTTATCAAAATGAATCAGTCCTGGATCAACAGCAGCTATCAAGCCCCTGATGCAGATGTAACTGATTGATTTGCTAGGGATCTGGGATCCCTTGAAGACTGCATATGCTGCCTATCCTATTCCTGAATCTTGATTATGCTACCTTCCAACAATATTTTTGTTTTAGGGCACCACCAACACGATACATGTCCCCCAGGGCAGTACCCAGGTCTCTGTACACTTTTTTGGCAATAACTTGCATATAAGCCTTAGAAATTAGGACTTTTGATTCGTGTCCCATACACTTTATTAGAGTTTGCATGTTCGCTAGAACTTTTCCCCGTTCGAGATGTTGTGGTGCAAACTGAACAGGGGGGTGTTCGGCCCATCCCTTATAATTACATATAATAATACATATGCATTAAGGTTGCAGAAGGTTGATACTTGTGATACAAGGTAGAAGGAAATGAGAGACCAAAAGTACCACAAGTCACACAAATGTCTAAAAAACATCAGATACAAATATACATCAAGTGCTGCTAATGTTTGGTGGTTCACATTTGTTTACATTAGGTGGGAATCCTTTCTGGTGGCCATTCTGGGTATTGTGGTGGTAGATCCTGGAACCAGAGTCATTGACAACTTGGGTAATATTGGTGCTTTTTTTCTTTTTTCTTTATTTAGATATGAGCCCATTGTTGTGTCAGCTGGTTCACCACCAGTCCTTTGTTGAGTCTTTTCGATCCATTAAAGTGTAACTCCACTTTTGTTGAGACAAAAACATTCCCCTCTGGGTGATCTATGTACATTGCGGGGATTATAACAACCTTTGTTGCAGATTCCTACCTTTTGGTATTCTGAAGAAATCACCGTTTGTTCCTCTGTGCCTCTGTTCTGAGTGGACCTAATGGGAGTGGTTTCATAATTATCCATCAGCTTTGCAGCTGCAGAGCTCTAATGAGGAAAGGTGCTGGGCCTCCATCCCTTTAGACGTGTTCCTACTTGGAGTATCTCACCAAAAATGACATTTTTGTTGCAGGTGATGCCTGAAATCTGACTTGTATCTTAGACAGACTTCTGGGAAAATTGGTGAGCCAATCACGCAAGCAGGAAATTATGTGTCTGGGGGTGGTCAGTACACATTCTGTGTACAGAACAACTCCAGGTAGCCATATTCTGTTGCATTTTTAGAAAATTAGAACGGCTACAGTTTGAACAGGAAAGGTAATTTTTAATAACATTCAATTACAATATGACTTGTGTCACAACTGTATACGCTATATTATTTTTTCTTTACTTGCCATTTTTTTCCACCACAAAAGTGGAGTTACACCTCAATGGCTTTATTTAGACTGACTCTGGGAACAGCACACAGGTATGTCCATGTTTGAAATTATTTTATGGGTGCTTATTTTGTTGGAAGTAGATTTGTTGATGTTGATATTTGTATCTGATGTTTTTTAGACATTTGTGATTTGTTGTATAACTTTGTGGTCTTTCACTTCCTTCTACCTTGCCTGATTTAGCATCATACTTTAATGGAGGTAAGCTGCTTGTATTGTGCTCCAAGTTGCTGGGCTTATATTGTCCCCTTGTGATCCTCCCCTCATTGGTCCTCTGCTTATCCCTCTTTGTTTTTTTTAGGGTAGCACTTTGGGTCTTCTGGGAGGAGGAGAGAATTTGGTGGTGGGGTTTCGTGGGGTTTCGTGGGTATCCCACCCTCCCATCCATTTTTTTTCTCTTTGCTCTGTTTTCATCACCCCTTCTGTGATTTTGATGCTTATGAATTAATGTATGTAATTATGTCTTTGTAATATACTATAATTTCCTATTATGTTTATGCTTCTGATTGTATTTATATAGCCATATTGTTTTTGTATGTGGAAGTTTGTCCTGAAGAAGCACAATGAGCGAAATGGTGCCTTTAAAGATGTATACCTATCTGCTTCATCCACATAATGTATCCATGGTTCAATTTGCTCCAATAAGGAAATGTCCCCTTCCTTATCTCCTGAGGCATATTCCCAGGATCAACAATTTACAGTGTTATTTCTTAGTAATAAAAATAACAACCAGTTATATTATATACATTGAAAAGTATCCAGCCTTTCCGAAGCAATTTACAAACATTACTAAAGCTTCTATGAATGTATATACCACTTTTTCACAGCTCTTACTATAAAAAAGCCTTTCCATATTTCTCTTTTTCTTAAAATGCAAAATGTGTTCCTTTATTTGCAATGTCCTTCTAGTGAACAATATTGCACCAAGTTTAGTATATAGACCAGCCCTCAAATTTTCCACTCGCCTACTCACAAAATGCGAGTGGAAAATGATTGCTGGCGAGCGTGGGCTGCCTCGCAGGGTTGATTGTGAGCCATTCTCCCTGCGATCACTGAGAGGAAGAGAGAGGGGAGGAAGAAGCAAGCCAGCCAGCTGGATCATCAGAGAGCGGGGATTGCCCACTGTAAAATCTATTATTAGAACTGTTGGGTGTTCCCAAACCTCACTTCACATAGTCCCATCTTCTGGCCATAGTCTTTGATAGACAGAACATCAGTCAAATGCGGGACTTGTGACATCATCAAAAGCGCCAGGCCAGGTGGCGGGGCTATGTTGACGGTGAGCTCCGAGAACACTGGGAAATTCAAATAAAAGCTATTACAGTGCAAAATCCTCACTCTCTGATGATCTGGCCAGCTCATCTCTTCCTCTGCAAAGGGGAGGCAGTATTGATGGACACTGGTCAGGCTGCATTGATGGGCACTGGGTATGCTGCATAGATGGGCACTGGTCATGTGCTTTCATGGACACTGGTTATGTTGCATTGATGGGCACTGGTTATGCTGCATTGATGGGCACAGTTCACGCTGCATTAATGGGCACTGGTTATGCTGCATTGATGGGCACTGGTCATGCTGCATTCATGGACACTGGTTATGTTACATTGATGGGCACTGGTTATGATGCATTGATGGGCACAGGTCATGCAGCATTGATGGGCACAGGTCACGCTGCATTGATGGGCACTGGTTATGCTGCATTGATGGGAGCTGGCCACGCAGCATTGGTGGGCACTGGTTATGCTGCATTGATGGGCTCTAGTTATTCTGCATTGATGGGAACTGGTTACACTGCATTGATGGGCATTGGTTATGCTGCATTGATGGGCACTGGTGAGGCTGTGCTGATGGGCACTGGGTATGCTGCATTGATGGGCTCTGGTTATGCTGCATTGATGGGAACTGGTTATGCTGCATTCATGGGCACTGGTTATGCTGCATTGATGGGCACAAGTCATGCTGCATTGATGGGCACATGTCATGCTGCATTGATGGGAACTGGTCATGCTGCATTGATGGACACTGGTTATGCTGCATTGATGGGCACTGGTCACGCTGCATTCATGGGCACTGCTTATGTTGCATTCATGGGCACTGGTTATGATGCATTGATGGGCACAGGTCCATACTAAACAAATTAATGGGGTGGGCGACTACATGGCAAATGAGGTTCAATGTAGAAAAATGTAAAATAATGCATTTGGGTGGCAAAAATATGAATGCAATCTATACACTGGGGGGAGAACCTCTGGGGGAATCTAGAATGGAAAAGGACCTGGGGGTCCTACTAGATGATAGGCTCAGCAATGGCAGGCAATGCCAAGCTGCTGCTAACAAAGCAAACAGAATATTGGCATGCATTAAAAGGGGGATCAACTCCAGAGATAAAATGATAATTCTCCCGCTCTACAAGACTCTGGTCCGGCCGCACCTAGAGTATGCGGTCCAGTTCTGGGCACTAGTCCTCAGGAAGGATGTACTGGAAATGGAGCGAGTACAAAGAAGGGCAACAAAGCTAATAAAGGGTCTGGAGGATCTTAGTTATGAGGAAAGGTTGCGAGCACTGAACTTATTCTCTCTGGAGAAGAGACGCTTGAGAGGGATATGATTTCAATTTACAAATACCGGACTGGTGACCCCACAATAGGGATAAATCTTTTTCGCAGAAGAGAGTTTACCAAGACTCGTGGCCACTCATTAAAATTAGAAGAAAAGAGGTTTAACCTTAAACTACGTAGAGGGTTCTTTACTGTAAGAGCGGCAAGGATGTGGAATTCCACAGGAGGTGGTCTCAGCGGGGAGCATTGATAGCTTCAAGAAACTATTAGATAAGCACCTGAATGACCACAACATACAGGGATATACAATGCAATACTGACACATAATCACACACATAGGTTGGACTTGATGGACTTGTGTCTTTTTTCAACCTCACCTACTATGTAACTATATATGTAACTATGATTGGCACAGGTCATGCTGCATTGATGGGCACTGGTTATGCTGCATTGATGAGCACTGGTTATGCTGCATTGATGGGCACTGGTTACATTGCATTAATGGGCACAGGTCACGCTGCATTGATGGGCACTGGCTATGCTGCATTGATGGGCACTGGTTACTCTGTATTGATGGGCACAGGTCAGGCTGCATTAATGGGCACTGGTTACACTGCATTGATGGGCACAGGTCAGGCTGCATTGATGGGCACAGGTCAGGCTGCATTGATGGGCAGTGGTTATGCTGAATTGATGGGCACAGGTCATGCTGCATTGATGGGCACAGGTCAGGCTGCATTGATGGGTGCAGGTCAGGCTGCACTGATGGGCACTGGTTATGCTGCATTGATGGACACAGGTGAGGCTGCATTGATGGGCACAGGTCAGGCTGCATTGATGGGCACTGGCAAGGCTGCATTGATGGGCACTGGTAGGCTGTACTGATGAGGCTGCATTGATTGGCACTGGTGAGGCTGTGTAGATGGGCACTAATAGGCTGCACTGATGAACACTGATGAGGCTGCATTGATGGGCACTGGTGAGGCTGTACTGATGAGCACTGGTGAGGCTGCTATGATGGGCACTAATAAAGTTGTTGTTAGTATTTGTTTTTGTAACTTAATTCTGCATAAAACATTTAAGTGCTGAGTGTGCATGCACGGGAGCTCCGAGATGACTGACTGAGCTGGAAGCTCCGCATCCCACCTGCCCCACGATCACCACAGCAACCACTGCACATCCCTAAACAGGACACCGAAAACCCATCCGATATCAGGACCCCCCCCTGGACCCACCCTGGATGTCCGGACCGGCCGTCCCATGCGATCTGGGGCCGGAATTCGAACAAGCAGGCTGCGGCGGGTGTACCAAGTTGGCCACTGTCTCCTAATCACAGCCACACGTGGCCTATGGAGAAAAAAACTCAGGAATTAAGGCAAGTGATTTCACCAGCCACACTGACATACTCCCAAGTGGCCCAGGGAACCCCACAATGCCCTCCAGCTCCCTCCCCAAGCCTACACTGAGTCCCTGCTGAGCAGAGCGATAGAGGAATACAACATGTCTCCAGCAGGGCCGGCTCCTCCATTTCTCCATGCTACCCCCACTCCCACCCCCAGTCTGCAAGATCAGGACCAGTCCTCACCACAGGGTGACCTATTTCATAAATTCTCTGCCCTATTTGAGAGGGGTCTGACATTACCGTCCACATATAGCTCCTCCTGGACCAACTAGAAACTGCCCTTTCCAGGACAAACGACCTTGGAAACAGGTCCAGGAGATACAATTTCCGAATCCAAGGCCTCCCTGAAAACATCACGGATATCCACCGAGCGATACAAGACCTCATCAAGGAGCTAATTCCTAACATGCCCCCCACTGCCTAGAGTTGGACAGGGCCCACAGAGCCCTCGGTCCCCCCAGGAAGGGCGGCTCCCTGAGGGATGTAATAGTCAAGCCCCATTTCTACACCATTAAGGAGGAAGTCATGAGACAATCCTGCCTCAAACAGCAAGTCACTTGCCGAGGACACCAAATACAAATCTTTGTGAATTTTGCCCCCTCGACCAACCAGAAGCAACGAACCCTGAAACCGCTCCTCACAGTACTGTCCCAACAGGACATCAAATATCGATGGACCTTCCCCTTTGGAGTGAAATTCACCATCCAAGGTAAAGCGTACTCCTTCTCCACCCTCCCAGAGGGGGAGAAACTCTTCCTTCACCTCAAGCTGATTTCTCAGGAAGCACCCATGGACTTCACTTCGGGAACCAGGAGGCTCCACCAAAAGACCCCCTCCAGCAAGCCCAGTTTCCCCACTCTGGAATAAAGGCAAGACCAAGAAGTCCAAAGATGGCAGACACCCATAAGACGCTCTCACAAACCTCTTTCTTCAATTCACCCTCAATAGGGCACCCCACTCCGGGACAGTAGTCCCCTCTGTTGTTGGAGCCCAGGGCTCCTAACTTAACATATGTTGCCGATAATTAGGCATGCTTACGCTAACACCCCAAGTTCCTCGTTCCATACAAGTTACTTTTTTTAAAAAGCCTTATGATGTCATGTCAGAGTCACTCGTCCTTGGTAGGGATGAGCTTTCTGTTCGGGTCGAACATGAGTTCAACTCGAACATTGGCTGTTCGCCCGTTCGTCGAAAACCAAACATTAAAGGTTTTTTGCACCAAATTCGAGCAGCATGTAACGGCCCATAATTACAGCGCAGTGCATTGCTGTATAATGATTGGCCAGAGCATGCACCATACCCTGCATGCTTTGACCAATCACAGCTCCTTCAGCTAAGAGAGCCATAATTGGCCAAAGGCAGGGTGCCTTTCACCAATCATGGCTCGGGGGACTAAGTCCACGCCCATACTATATATAAGGCCGCCTGCACATCGGCCTTGTGTAGTTTGTTGTTGGCGTGGACGGAGAGAGAGTCTCATTTAGATTGAGTAGGCAGGCAGATTATTCAGTTAGCTGCAGTGTATTTAATATATATATATATATATATATATATATATATATATATATATACACACACACACAGATAGTCTCGTATATATATATATATATATATATATATATATATATATATATATATATATATATATATATATACCTGGTATACCACCTGGTCCACCCCCTCTGATGTACGGGGATATCCCTATGGCTTTCCGTAGCGTCAGAGGGGGCAGGGTCACTTTACGTAAACATGGCCCCGCCCCCTCTGACATTACAGGAAAGCCATAGGGATGTCCCCGTGCGTCAGAGGGGGCAGGGTCTCCCAGCGACGTCATCCTGTGGCCCCGCCCTCAGTTATAAAAGAGCTGTCACCTGAGAGGCCGGTCATTACAGCGGGTGCCTCCCATGGAGAAGAAGAAGAGAAGAAGAAGACTTTGTGGGACAGTTTTATTTTTTTATTTTTTAATAAAGGACTTGTCCCAAGTCGTGCATTGTGTTTTTTTTACCAATTCCACACTTTTTTGTGAAATGGTAGGGGTACATTTGCACCCTGTTACCATTTCACACGGGGGGGCGGGATCTGGGGGTCCCCTTGTTAAAGGGGGCTTCCAGATTCCGATAAGCCCCCCGCCCGCAGACCCCCACAACCACCGGGCAATGGTTGTGGGGATGAGGCCCTTCTCCCCATCAACATGGAGAAAAGGTACTTTGTGGGGGCTACCTCAAAGAACCCTCCTCATGTTGAGGGCATGTGGACTAGTACAGTTCAGGAAGGGGGGCGCTCTCTCGTCCCTCTTTTCCTGCGACCTGCCATTTTGCAAGCTCGGATTAGGGTCTGGTATGGTTTTGAGGGGGACCCCCATGCCATTTTTTTTTAAATTTTGGCACGGGGTTCCCCTTAATATCCATACCAGACCTGAAGGGCCTGGTATGGATTTTGAGGGGGACCCCCACGTCATTTTTTTAAAAATTTTGGCGCGGGGTTCCCCTTAATATCCATACCGGACCTGAAGGGTTTGGTAATGGACTGAGGGGGAATCCCATGCTGTTTTTATCAATGAACTTTTGTTTGTATTGCCGGGAACGACAATTCATTATAGCCGTGAATACTTTTAAATTACTTTTTTTCTTTAGAAATGTCATTTTACTCTCGGACTGTTCTAAACACGGGAAACGTGCCACTTTACAGGCATAGACACCCCCCAGGTACGAAATTTAAAGGAATATTTCACTTTTATTGTTTCAAGCATTATTAAAATCACTTCTCCTGAAAAAACATCAGTTTTTAAAACTTTTTTTGCATTGATACATGTCCCCTGGGGCTGGACCCAGGTCCCCAAACACTTTTTATGACAATACTATGCATATAAGCCTTTAAAATTAGCACTTTTGATTTCTCCCATAGACTTTTAAAGGGTGTTCCGCGGCTTTCGAATTTGCCATGAACACCCCAAATTGTTCGCTATTTGGCGAACAGGCGAACATCCGATGTTCGAGTTGAACTTGACCTAGTGGTCAATACAGTACACGCATTGTTGTTATTACACTTCTGTTGGTGTACACAGTACCGTGCACCCATAGTGCAGTTGCTACTACTTTCTTGGTGGTGTACACAATACATACAGTGCACCCATAGTTGTTATTAAACTTCTGTTGGTGTACACAGTACCGTGCACCCCTAGTGCAGTTGCTACTACTTTCCTGGTGGTGTGCACAATACATCAATACATACAGTGCACCCATAGTTGTTATTAAATTTTGGTTGGTGTACACAGTACTGTGCACCCCTAGTGCAGTTGCTACTACTTTCCCAGTAGTGTACACAGTACACAATACAGTGTAGTGTTTTTTTGCTAAACAAAATTTACAGTATGTCCAGAAGGCCACCAAGGAGAGGCAGATGCTCACATGCCACTAAAAGGGGGCAAGCTGGCTCTGCGCCTACAGTCAACAGTGCTGGTCGTGGACATGGTGCATCCTCAGCATGTGGCCGTGGGGCACGCTTGGCCTTTTTTCCTGCAGCTGGCCGTGTTATTGAGCCACAACATGCAGAAGAGTTGGTGGAATGGATAACAAAGCTGTCCTCATCCTCCTCATTTTCTGTCACTCAGGCTCAGAGTAGTTCGCCTGCCAATGCAGCTGCCAAAGAGGCCTATTCCATCGGCTCCATGTCAACAGTCACTCTTTCCATAGCCCCACCATCATGTACGGAGGAGTCCCCCGAACTATTCAACCACAGTGTTGGGTACATACTGCAAGAGGATGCGCAGCGATTTGAAGGCTCCGATGATGGTACTCAGGTTGAGGAAGGGAGTAACGTCAGCCTAGAGAGAGGGGGTGCCCAAGAAGGTCAAGAAACTGGCAGTCATGTTCCATACTACCAAGTTTGCTCCAGTGACGAGGAGGGAGGGGATGATGAGGTCACTGACTCAACTTGGGTGCCTGATAGAAGAGAGGAGGAGGAGGAGGAGGAGGCACATCTCCAATGAGGTTGGATGCCCTCCAGGGGGCAGCTTAAGGGCAGCCAGCCTATTGCATCACACCAGAGCTAAGTAGGTGCAGGGCGCTGCTGACTCCCCACATATTTTGAAAAGTTCTTTGTGGGCCTTTTTTGACACGCATGCAGCAGATCGCACCGTTGCTGTTTGCAACATATGTCTGAAGCATATCAAAACAGCAGCCACTTGGGCACCACATGCTTGACCAGACATTTGATGACCTCCCATGCAGTCCGTTGGCAACAGCACTTAAAAGACCCACATCAAAGAACAAGGCGGACCTCTCCTTGCTCCTCATCAGCTTAGTTCTCCAACCCCACTATGCCTCCAGTCCTCTCAGAAACTTGCACTGAGAGGAATGAAGGTATAGCAATAGGTGTCCCAAGTACTTACAGCCAATCTGCTATCCGTACACTTCCGTCAGATTTTAGCAGGCAAATTTCCCTACCCCAGTTGCTAAACTGGAAAAAGAAATTTGGTCCCAGCCATCCACATGCTCAGCGTCTGAATGCTAGCTTGGCCAAATTGCTAGCACTGCAACTGCTGTCTTTTCAGCTGGTAGACTCTGCCCCCTTTCGTGAATTTGTGGAATGTGCGGTACCTCAGTGGCAGGTTCCCAAATGCCATTTCTTTTCATGGAAGGCCATTCCAGCTCTCTACCAGCATGTGGAAGGCAATGTCTTCCAGGGCGGTCAGCAGTAAGGTGCATATTACTGCTTACCCATGGTCCAGCAGGCATGGACAGGGACGTTACCTTTCTTTCACGGTGCACTGGGTAACTCTGCTGGCAGCTGGGAAGGATGCAGGACAGGGTTCAGTATTGTTGGAACTTGTTCCGCCACCACGCCTCCAAAATGCTAGTGGTGATTCTGCCACAGCTCTCTCCTCCACCCCCTCCTCTTCTTCTTCCTCTATGGCCTCTTCCTCTGCAGATTTCTCCTCTGAACCAGCAGTGCTCCATAGGCGTTCAAGGGGCTACGCAAGCACACTGGCAAAAAGATGCCATGCGGTGCTTGAGTTGGTCTGGTAGGGGACAGGAGCCACAGTGGGGCAGAGATTCTGTCAGCTCTGCAGGTGCAGGCTCAGAGGTGGTTGACGCCATGCTAGCTTCAGCCAGGAATGGTTGTATGCGACAATGGCACCAACCTCCTCTCTGCCCTCCGACAGGGACACTTGTCCCATGTTCCCTGTTTGGCTTATGTCCTGAATTTGGTGGTGTAGCGGTTCTTGAGCAGGTACCCAGGCTTACAGGTTCTCCTGAGGCAGGCCAGGAAAGTCTGTGGTCATTTCCGCTGTTCATATAATGCCAGTGCTCAGCTGGCTGACATTTAAAGAGAATGCAACCTGCCCAAGAACTGCCTCATTTGTGACATGCCCACCAGGTGAAACTCAATGTTGGTAATGCTGCAGTGGCTGCACATGCAGCAGAGTGCCATCAATGAGTACCTGTGTGAGTATGGCACCAGGACAGTGTGAGGGGAGCTTGGATTTTTTTCGCCATGCCGGTGGCTACTGATCAAGGATGCATGCACTGTCCTGTCACCATTTGAGGAGGCCACGAGGATGGTGAGCAGTGACAGTGCATGCATCAGTGATACTGTCCCTCTTGTTTTCCTGTTGGAGCACACGCTTTGCGAAATAATGGACAGGGCACTTGAGGCAGAACAGTGGGAGGAAGAGGAGGACTTCCTTACCTCTCAAGGCCCCCTTTATCCAAGTACTAGTATTCCTGCAGGCCAGCCGATCACACAGGAAGAAGAGGAGGAGGAGGATTGTGTCAGCATGGAGGTGGAGGATAACACTCAGCATCAGCAGCAGTCTTTAATCGATCATTTTCAGTCCCCAGAAACCCAATGAGTTGTACGTGGCTGGGAGGAGGTGGTTAAGGATCATGTGATCCTTAGTGACCCAGAGAACTCAGGATCAAATGCCTCTGCAAACCTACGCTGCATGGCCTCCCTGATCCTGAAAATCCTGCGAAAGGACCCTAGGACTCGTGGTATCAAGGAGAGTGATCATTACTGGGTGGCAACCCTTCTTGATCCACATTACAAGGGTAAGGTTGCAGAACTTATCCAGCCTTCGCAGAGGGAGCAGAGGATGAAACATCTTCAGGAGACCTTGCAGAAAGGTTTGTGCAATGCGTTTCCAAAGCCTGGGAGATTACAATTTCCTGGTGCTGGACACCGTGTTGCTGAGGCTTTGTTCAGTCACAGAAAGAGCGGTGGAGAAGGTGGCCGGCTGACCGATGTCTTCAGGCAATTCTTCAATCCTCAGCGCCTAGGTCTGATCGGTTCCAGCAACCATCGCCAGGGTCTGAATTCCATGGTGCAGGAATATCTAGGGGCAAGATCAGACTTGGAGTCCTTTCCACCAGAACATCCACTGGGTTACTGGGTCTTGAGGATGGGCCACTGGCCAGAGCTTGCTCAATATGCAATTGAGCTACTGGCCTGTCCTGCATCCAGCGTTCTTTCTGAATGCACATTCAGTGCTGCTGGAGGCTTTGTAACCGATCACAGAGTGCGCCTGTCATCAGACTCTGTTGATTGGCTCACATTCATAAAAATGAATCAGTCTTGCATCACAAGCTACCAAGCAACTGATACTGATGTAACCAATTGATTTTCCTATGGATGTGGGATCCCTTGAAGACTGCATATGCTGAGTGACTATCCTATTATGCTGAGTGACTATCCTATTCCTCCTCAATTTTCATGATGATAGTTTCTAAGAATATTTTCGGTTCAGGGTACCACCACCAATACCTAAGGCCCAATTTTTCTGCCCCTATTTAACAGGGGCACGTAATTACAATTTTTGATCTAATATTTAACAGCTGGGCTCGTTCTTGTGCTCAACGAGAGTATCTGTGAGGGGGTTGCAGTGTTGTGGCACCAGCACCACTGCCTAAGGCCCAATTGTCTGCCCCTGTTTAACAGGGGCGTGTAATTACAATTTTTGATCAAATATTTAACAGCAGGGCTCGTTCATGCGCTCAACAAGAATATCTGTGAAGCTTTACAGTGTTGTGCCACCACCACTACCCCCTAAGGCCTAATTTTTCTGCCCCTGTTTAACAGGGGCACGTAATTACAATTTTTGATCTAATATTTCACAGCAGGGCCTGTTCCTGCGCTGAACAGAAGTATCTGTGAGGCTTTGCAGTGTTGTGCCACCACCACTTCCACCACCACCTCCTAAAGCACAATTTTTCTGCCCCTGTTTAACAGGGGCATGTAATTACAATTTTTGACCAAATATTTAACAGCAGGCTCATTCCTGCGCTCAACAAAAGTATCTGTGAGGGGTTGCAGTGTTGTGGCACCAGCACCACTGCCTAAGGCCCAATTTTTCTGCACCTTTTTTAACGGGGGTGCGCAATTAGAATTATTGAGTAATATTTCACAGCAGGGCCTGTTCCTGTGCTCAACAAAAGTATCTGTGAGGCTTTACAATGTTGTGCCACCACCACCACCACCACTGCCTAAGGCCCAATTTTTCTGCTCCTGTTTAACAGGGGCGTGTAATTACAATTTTTGGTCCAATATTTAACAGCAGGGCTCGTTCCTGCGCTCAACAAGAGTATCTGTGAGGGGTTACAGTGTTGTGGCACCAGCACCACTGCCTAAGGCCCAATTTTCCTGCCCCTGTTTAACAGGGGCATGTAATTACAATTCTTGATATAATATTTCACAGCAGGGCTGTTCCAGAGCCCACCAAGAGTAATTGTGAGGGCTTACAGTGTTCTGGTACCACCAACACCTAAGGCCCAATTTTCCGCAGAGTGTACAGGGCAGGCCGTATAATCTTTACAGGCGGTCCCCTATTTTCAAACATCCGACTTACAAACAACTCCTAACTACAAACGGAGGGAGACAACAGGAAATGAGAGGAAATCTACCCCTAGGAAGGGAAATTCTCTCCTGTAAGAGTTAATATGGGAAAAAGTTGTCTGCCCACTGGTGCTTTATCACAATCCTTGTTTCCCTAATAACCCCAAATTTTCAAAATCCAATTGTCATCGGAACAGAAATTGAGGTAATATCTTCTGAACAAAGGCACAGACAGCAAAACAAAGCTTACAGGGGTGATGATAACCCTTCCCTATGTTATCCAAAAATCTTAAAAAAAAGATTTTTTATCAGGAGCTACACTTACAAGATGTACCTGTTCCAATTTACAAACAGATTCAACTTAAGAACAAACCTACAGTCCCTATCTTGTTTGTAACCCGGGGACCGTTTGTATACTGCTGCTGTTCAGATTATATAGGGACTGGGGACCCCACGCCTTTTTTTTTTAATTTGGTTGCGGGGTTCACCTTAATATCTATACCAGACCCAAAGTTCCTGGTAATGGGCTGGAGGGGGCAACATTACATTACAGCCGCAAGCAGTTTTAAATTGCTTTTATTCCTTTCGAAATGTCATTTTGTGAAGGGACTGTTCTAAACCCGGGAAAAATGCGCCACTTTACAGGCATACTTTAGACACCCCCAGGCATGATGTTTAAAGGAATATTTCACTTTTATTGTTTCTCTTTAAGCATTATAAGCATTATAATGCTTAAATTATAAGCATTAAAATTAGCACTTTTTGATTTTCCGTTCTAGTCCCATAGAATATTAATGGGGTTCACATGTTCGCACAAATTTTTGGTCTGTTTGCATGTTCTGCCACGAACCAAACCGGAGGGGTGTTCGGCTCATCCATAGTCCTTGGATTCTTGGACATTTCAAGTTAGAGCGGCAAGCCAAAACATGACTTTTAGGAACTTTCACATTTGCTAACTAGGTTCCCTCTCTATGGACTCCTCGCCTCGTTTCAGGAAATCAACATGTAGAACCGAGATTTTAAGAACTTTCCGAAGTTAGGGATCTCCGGCAGGACCCAGCTTAAGGTCCCGACCTGAGCAACCGCAATGACACTAAATGGCTACCATTTTCCTTTCCTCCCCCCCGAATAGGAGGGGTAGGGTTCAGGATGATGATCTCTGTAGAGGAACCCCATACAGGCCGTACACTTTGAACTCAATGCACTTTTTATAACTCCAATGTTTATTCGATAAGTTGACTTTATGCTGTGTTCGTTTTTTATTACTGAGTTTAACATAGAAGCAAGGGTCAGGGGGTGATACCCTTGCACCTCCACTCATCCCACAGACATGGATATTTCTCCTCTGTGGTATGGGTCTTCGGCCCTCTATTAGAGGCTTCCGATGCCAATTGGATGGTGCCTGGTGGGGCTCTCCCACACCAGGTGCAGATCATCTTCCTAGAAGACGCTGCTCTCTGTTTTGTTCTTTCTCTTCCCCCCCTTCCCCTCCTAACCTCTTCCCTTTCTCAAGCCATTCAGCAGGTAGTTCGATGCTCCAGACCCCAATATCAGTCTGAACAAAGCTTCTTCAACATCCAGGCCCCCTAAGGAGAAGACATCAAAGGGTAAGTGACGGCTACATCAACAGCATTCCACCCCTCTGTCCTAATGTCTAATGTGAGCACGACAGGGAAGGATCTCAGAGTAGCCACACACAATGCACAGGGTTTGCACTCCCCCAGTAAATGCAGAATAGCATTTGAAAATTACCTATCCCTGAAAATAGACATAGTCTTGGTCCAAGAGACTCATTTTCTGATCCGATACAACCCCAAATTCCTACACTCGCACTACCCAATATTCTATCTAGCGAACGCCGCAAACAAAACCAAAGGAGTAGCGATTCTATTCTCTAAGAATAGCAAGTTTTCCCACATCTCTGACCACAGAGACCCTGATGGTAGATATATCCTAGTCAAAGGTACTATCGAAGGTAACATTTACTCCATAATCTCCTACTATGCCCCCAAAAAAAGCCAAACCAAATTCTTCCAATCTCTCCTCAAAACCCTATTACCACTCGTCGAAGGCAAAGTCATCTTCGGAGGGGACTCAAACATAGCTTTCGACTAGGTACTCAAAAAATTGAAACCCCCCCAAGGCCCAACTGACATGCCCCACCAAAGCCAGCCTGAACATGGCGAAATCCCTTCACTCTCACGGTCTGGTCGACATATGGAGGGAACTTAATCCCTCAAAAAGGGACTATACCCACTTCTCAGCCCCCCCATCAGTCACACCCTAGAATAGATCATATTCTGGTACCCCCCACCCTTATTCCATTGACATGGAAGGCAACCATAATCAACACTTCCTGGTCAAACCACTCACTAGTCTTCCTTTCTATGCAAAACTCCCTCACTAGGCTGTCGGGTTCGTACTGGCGTCTGAATGAATCCATCCTGAGTGACCCCATTAAAACCACCAAAATAGAGAAATCCCTGAAGGAATATTTCCCACTCAACAAGATGATATCTCCCCCGAGACCCTCTGGGCTGCCCACAAAGCCACCATTAGGGGCAAAATCATAAGCATAGCAACTCAACTAAAGAAAGAAAGACTAATAGACATTAAAAAACTTGAAAAGACTTTTGCTGGCCTAAAAATCCAACATAAGAAGTTCCCCTCTAAAGCCCTAATAGATCAATTGGACGCAGTCAGGCTGGAATTGAATTTAGCCCTCACGGTAAAAGCGGAGAAACACATCCGCTGGAGTGGAGCTAAATTCTACCACCCAAAAGATAAAATAGGACCGATGCTGGCCTCTAAGCTATCCCCAGGGCCGCGTACCCACTGCCTTCCCTGGATTAGAGTAGCAGGCAATCCCCCCTCAGCCAACCCCAACAAGGTACTAGAGGCCTTCCGTGGTTTCTACACCAACCTCTATAGCATGACCCCCACGGATAAGGACCCCTTGATAACTGGATTTCTCTGAGACCTACTGATACCAACTCTAACTGATGAACACAGGGACGTTATGAAGGCGAGCATCTCTGTTGAGGAAATAAGGGAGGTCATTAAAAACCTCAAAACAGGCTTGGCTCCTGGGCCCGACGGTCTATCCGTGCCATATTATAAAGCCTTCGCAGACACGTTAGCACCTCACATGGCAAAATTCTTTAACGCAAAGACACAGGGATCTCCCTTAGATCCTCAGCTCAATACCGCCTACGTAGCGGTAATCCCCAAACCAAATGAGAACCCTGAAGAGGTTGAGAATTATAGTCCAATCTCCCTCATAAATTCCGACCTCAAGATTTTGATGAAAATCCTGCCCAACCGCTTAGCCTTCTTCATAAATCGGTACGTTCATAAAGATCAAGTAGGGTTCATTCCAGGCAGACAGGGGCTGGACCAAATCAGATGGGCCATTGATCTAGTCTCCCTTCTACAATTAGGATGGGACGGGGGCCCAAACAAGAAGGGTTGCCTCTATCCTTAGACCTGCAAAAGGCCTTCGACACAGTCGAATGGCCTTATCTATTCACTTTACTGGACCATCTACTCTACACCAACAGCACTGATTCACTTCAGCGGCCACCACTCTAAACCTTTCAACATAGTACGGGGCACTAGACAGGGATGCCCCCTATCCCCTTTAATATTCGCCATAGCAATTGAGACACTGGCAGTTGAGATTCGTTCTAATCCCAATATCCAAGGAATTTCCTGTGGTTCCCAAATACACAAATGCGGCCTCTTCGCAGACGACATGCTGCTATTCATAACTTCACCTATCACGTCCCTCCCCAACCTCTGTAAACCCCTGAATGATTTTGCAATGGCATCAGGTCTCCGGGTTAACTATGACAAATCCCATGCCCTCAACATATATCTGAAACCAGATGGAATGTCTCTTCAATAGAATACCTAGGGATTAACCTTACCGCCAAAATAGACCAACTGTATCCAGCAAACTTTCCACCCACATACCAGAGACTTGAGTCGAAGTTGAAGACCTGGGCCAGTAAAGAACTATCCTGGCTGGGTAGGATCCACTCAATAAAAATGACACCCCAGACTGCTATACTTATTTAGAGCTATCCCGATTAACCTAACGAAGGACCATTTGCAATCTCTCCAAAGGAAAGTCATCATGTTTATCTGGGGAGGAGCAGGACATAGGTTGTCAAGAAACACTCTATACCGACAGCATACACAGGGTGGATTAGGGCTGCCAAGATTACTTTGGTACTATCAGGCGGCGAGACTTGCTCAACTTTCTACAGTCTATTCCAGAACTGAAAAACAAAATCCAAATAGAGAGCCAAGTTGCTCCCACCTATACCCTCGACTATTTACTATGGATCCCCTCCAAGGAAAGACCCCTTCATACTCTCACCGATCCTTTCACAATCCCTAACCCTTTGGGATAAATTGAAAACCCATCCATCTTTAACCTCTGACTGCTGTCCCCTGGCCCACATTTTCAACAACCCTGACTTCGCTCCTGGTCAGGACATAAAATTCTTCAAATGGTGGTTGGACAAGGGGTTGTATCGGATCGGACACTTCTTTACTGCAACAGGCCCAATAGCTATAAAATTCTGTGAGCAACAACTGGAAATCCCGAATGGGGAGCAGTTCAGGTTTCACCAAATACAACACTATCTCCACAAAATATGGAAAGGGAAACCCATCCCACCTAGATTCACTCCATACGAGTTATGGTCAGGACAAGCCATGGATCAGAGGGGTGGAATCTATTATCTACCAATCACTAGCCCAGCAGGCAGGCAAAACCCCTTACATGACTGCATGGAAAAACGATCTCCAAATTCAATGGGATCTTAAAAATTGGCAGACATCCTTTTCCAGAGCCTATAAGGGGATAAAGAATATTTCCCTAATAGAATCTAACCTCAAAATGATGAACAGGTGGTGTCTCACACCTACTAAATTAGCCCACATGTATCCCTCTGCAAACCCCCAGTGCTTCAGGGGATGTGAACTAAATGGCTCCATGGCCAACATATGGTGGGAATGTCCCCCCAAAATCAGGCCATTCTGGAAGAGGATGTTTAACCTAATCCAAACAGTGACGGGCCTCCAGATACCTAGAACCCCTGCAGTGCCCTACTGAATGCTAATATCCCAAAGACTCCTAAATGGAATCACAAATGAATCCACTTCATTCTTTTGGGCGCTAAGCTGACAATTGCCAAGGCCTGGAAACAGCCTGGGTCTCTTTCTCAGCTGCCAAGCACAAAATATCTTGGATGATGTCCCAAGAGAAATTGACCAGTGTTCTGCTAGACTCAAAAGCACACTTTGAATCCACCTGGCAACCTTGAGAAAAACACGTGGTTATTTCAAATCATTCCCTGGGATGCAAGCATAACAAGTAAGCTTCAAACACTTTCCCTCCAACCCTCTACCTGATGAATGGCTCCTTGTTCTTAACCCTCTGCTCCCCCCGTCTTCTTCTTCTATTTTTGTTTTTTGGATCCACCTCACATAGGTACGATGTGGCCCTATACTACATTCTGTATGTCAGTGAAGTAAAAGTGCCTCCAGGCTCTCAAGTATTAGAACCCCCCTAGGGGCTCATAGCCTAGGTGCACATATCAATTCAACACACACAGTACTCTTTGCCATCCAATGGAATTGGCTACACTCCAGGTGTACCGGGGTGGCTGTACTGGCACAGTATGATCCCTTTAGGGGTGTCGGGGGAGCTCCCCAGGGTTCCTGGAACCAGGTATTGCAAGGCATGTGTATTGTGAGGTACCCTCCGAAAAGCCTCAGAATTATTACCCTTAACATATCTCAGTTGCTTTTCATATCTGTCAGTGAATATGCCCTTTCCATGCCTACAAGAGGCACTTAATGTGATGCTGCATTGTATCTTGTTTTAATGTATCGCATATTTCTTGTTTTTCGTTTTTGATAATAAAAACTTTGAAAGTAAAACATTTAAGTGTCATTTCATGAGATGATTTATGAGGGCGTGTTTAGGGGTGGGATTAGGGGTGGGGCATAGTAGGGGTTGGGTGGGGCAAGTGGCAGTGAGTAACCCTTAAGGCCTGGCTAGTAGCTCAGGACTTGACATTTTGAGCCCTGATATAGATTATGTATGTACATTTAAAGGAGATCATAATGAATTGTTCTTTTTCAAGAAAGAATACACTCATTTCAGTTAATCGTTTCTCTTAGCTGAGGTCTGGCATGTCACATATTCATTTAGATACCCTTCTCTGCACATGGCAGTTCTACAACAACCTTTTTGTGAACTGGTGCCCTAAACAGAGCTAAATTTTAAGGACTTACTAATACTTTTTACTGTACAGGGGCAATATTTTTCTCCCTCCTTATTATATAAATTTTTTGAAAAAAAAAAGTATCTTGCTTTCTCTTGAAGTAGCAGATTGGCATTGTATGCGTCTACTAAGTTTATGATCTAGCAGAGCTCCTAGCTTTTTCTTTATCATTGACCCAGATATACTCCTGTAGCTTGTATGACACAAGCATTTTTTTAAGGCCATAAAGATGGTGTTTGTCCTGCTAGTATTAATATGAACACATCTATTACATAGTTACATAGTAGGTGAGGTTGAAAAAAAACACAAGTCCATCAAGTCCAACCTATGTGTGTGATTATATATCAGTATTACATTGTATACCCCTGTATGTTGCAGTTGTTCAGATGCTTACTGCTTATCTAATAGTTTTTTGAAACTATCAATGCCCCCTGCTGAGACCACCGCCTGTGGAAGTGGATTCCACATCCTTGCCGCTCTTACAGTAAAGAACCCTCTACATAGATTAAGGTTAAACCTCTTTTCCTATCATTTTAATGAGTGGCCACGTGTCTTGTTAAACTCCCCTCTCCGCAAAAAATCCTTATTGTGGGGTCACCAGTATGGTATTTGTAAATTGAAATCATATTCCCTCTCAAGCATCTTTTCTCTAGAGAGAATAAGTTCAGTGCTCGCAACCTTTCTTCATAACTAATATCCTCCAGACCCTTTATTAGCTTTGTTGCCCTTCTTTGTACTCTCTCCATTTCCAGTATATCCTTCTGGACTGGACAGCATACTCCAGGTGCGGCTGGACCAGAGTCTTGTAGAGTGGGAGAGTTATCACTTTATCCCTGGAGTTAATCCCTTTTTTAATGCATGGCAATATTCTGTTTGCTTTGTTAGCAGCAGCTTGGCATTGCATGCCATTGCTGAGCCTATCATCTACTTGGATCCCCCAGGTCTTTTTCCATCCTAGATTTCCCCCAGAGGTTCTCCCCCTAGTGTATAGATTGCATTCATATTTTTGCCACCCAAATGCATTATTTTTTAAATTTTCTATATTAAACCTCATTTGCCATGTAGTTGCCCACCCCATTAATTTGTTCAGATTTTCTTGCAAGGTTTCCACATCCTGCAGAGAAGTTATTGCTCTGCTTAGCTTAGTATCGTCTGCAAATACAGGGATTGAACTGTTTACCCCATCCTCCAGGTCATTTATGAACAAATTAAATAGGACTGGTCCCAGCACAAAACCCTGTGGGTCCCGACCCCTGACCATTCTGAGTATTCCCCATTTATCACCACACTCTAAACTCGCCCTTGTAGCCAGTTTTCAATCCATGTACTCACCCTATGGTCCATGCCAATGAACCTTATTTTGTACAGTAAACGTTTATGGGGAACTGTGTCAAATGCTTTTGCAAAATCCAGATACACCATGTCTACGGGCCTTCCTTTATCTAGATGGCAACTAACCTCCTCATAGAAGGTTAATATATGGGTTTGGCCAGAACGATTCTTCCAATGCTGATTACATGCTAATGATACCATTTTCATGACTAAAATCTTGTATATAGTCCCTTATCATCCCCTCCAAGAGCTTGCATACTATTGATGTTAGGCTAACTGGTCTGTAATACCAAGGGATGTATTTTGGCCCTTTTTTAAATATTGGTGCTACATTGGCTTTTCTCCAATCTGCTGGTACCATTCCAGTCAGTAGACTGTCAGTAAAAATTAGGAACAGTGGTCTGACAATTACTGACTGAGTTCTCTAAGTACGCTCTGGTGCAAGCCATCCGGTCCGGGTGATTTATTAATGTTAAGTTTCCCAAGTCTAATTCTGTCCTCTGTTAGCCATGAGGGTGCTTCCTGTGATGCGTCACAAGGATAAACACTGCAGTTTTGGTTACTGAAGCCCCCCGATTCCCTTGTGAAGACTGAGGAGAAGAATTTATTTAATACCTTCACCATCTCCCCATCCTTTGTAACCAGATTTTCTTCCTCATTCTTTATGGGGCCAATATGGTCTGTCCTCCCTTTTTTACTGTTTACATACTTAACCATCTCAATAAAGTGCACTTTCACCCCCTTCCTGCCCAGGCCATTTTTCAGATTTCAGCGATGTCACAACTTGAATGACAATTGCACGGTCATGCAACATTGTACCCAAATTAAATTTTTATTTTTTTTTCCCCACAATTAGAGCTTTCTTTTAGTGGTATTTGATCACCTCTGCGGTTTTTATTTTTTGTGCTATAAACAAAAGAAGAGCGACAATTTTGAAAAAAACACAATATTTTTTACTTTTTGCTATAATAAATATCTAATTTTTTTTTTTTTTTAAACAAATTTTTTCCTAACTTTAGGCTGATATGTATTCTTCTACATATTTTTGGTAAAAAAATCGCAATAAGCATATATTGATTGGTTTGCGCAAAAGTTATAGCGTCTACAAAATAGGGGATAGATTTATATCACTTTTATTATTTATTTATTTTTTTACTAGTAATGGTGGCGATCTGCGATTTTTATCATGTCTGCGATATTGTGGCAGACAAATCGGACACTTTTGACACATTTTTGGGACCGTTCACATTTATACAGCGATCCGTGCAATAAAAATACACTGATTACTGTGTGAATGTGACTGGGAAGGGGTTAACACTAGGGGGTGATCAAGGGGTTAATTATGTTGCTAGGGAGTGTTTCTAACTGAAGGGGGAGGGGACTCACAACGGGAGGAGACCGATCGGTGTTGCTCTATACTAAGAACACACATCGGTCTCCTCTCCTCTCTGACAGTCTCCTCTCCTCTCTGACAGGACGTGGATCTGTGTGTTAACACAGCAGGGCCGTGGATCTGTGTATGTAATCGGGCAATCACGGGTGCCCGGCAGACATTGTGGCCACCAGGCAAGCGCATCAGGTGCCCAGTGACAGGGCGCGCGCGCGATTGCGCCGGTGGTGCGTGCGTGCCCCCTGATGGGCAGGGGAGGCTAGAGCATTATATGATGCCCTCCCAGAATGAGAGCTGCGCCGCCTGGCCGTCATATGACAGTCGGCGGGCGGCAAGCGGTTAAAGAATTTTTTGGGGATTTTTTTGCTCTCCTCCACTATGTGTATTTCATGTTCTATCTTAGCCGCCCTAATTGCCCTTACAGTTCTTGTTGCATTCTTTATAAAGTTTGAATGCTGATGATTATACCTTCAACCTTATATTTTTTGAAGGCCTTCTCTTTTGCTTTTATATGCATTTTTACATTGGTGTTAAGCCATCCAGGACTTTTGTTCGCTCTTCTAAATTTATTACCCAATGGGATGCACTGGCTAATGCCCGTATTTAATATGTTCTTAAACTGAACCCATCTCTTCTCTGTGTTCTTTGTTCCTAAGATTTTTTCCCAATTCATGCCTTCTAACAAGGTTCATTGTTTGGGGAAGTTGGCACTTTTGTAATTCAGTGTCTTTGTATTCCCCTTATATTTCCTATTTGTGTGATTTATACTGAAGCCAATTGACCTGTGATCACTGTTTCCTAAATTTTCCCGTATTTCCACATCTGTGATCAGGTCTGTATTGTTGGTAATCAGTAGATCTAGTAATGCTTTATTTCTAGTTGGTGCATCTACCATCTAACCCATGAAATTGTCCTGCAAGACATTTAGGAACTGGCGAGCCTTAGACAAATGTGTGGTTCCCTCCGCCCAGTCTATGTCTGGATAATTAAAATCCCCCATTATGATAACACTTCCCATCCTTGCTGCTAATCCAGATTGTGATAGGAGGTCCGCCTCCCCCTCCTCCCTCAGGTTAGGGGGCCTAAAGCATACTCCCAGTATTATTTTGCCCTTAGATTCATCCCTTTGGAGCTCTACCCATAAGGATTCCTCCTCCTCCCTAGCTCCCTTAGTGATGTCATCTCTCACATTCACTACATTATTCTTGATATTCAGGCATACCCCTCCCCCTTTTTTACCCTCTCTATCCCTGTGATAAAGGGTATACCCTTGAATGGTTGCCAGCCAGTAATGGGAGCTGTTGAACCAAGTCTCTGAAATTCCAACAAAATCCAAATCCTCCTCGTATAACAGTATCTCTAATTCACCAATCTTGTCTGCCAGGCTCCTGGCATTGGAGAATATGCACATGGTAGTTTAGACCAGTTGCATAGTATCCTCTTATTGGGTGTTCTGAGATTGCAAATAGGACTTGTTACTATACTTACGTGGGTCTGCGAGTGCATGTGGGTCTGCGAGTGCACGTAGGCTGTGAGTGCAAGTGGTCTGCGAGTCCACGTGAGTCTGCGAGTGCACGTATGCTTCTAGCGCAAGTGGTCTACGAGTGCATGTGGGTCTGCGACCCACAACAAGGTTTATGCTTTAGTCAACCCACCACTAATGCCCCCAATACCTCCCCTCTGGACTATGTTCCGCGCTGACTATCTCTACCTCTGGACCCTCTCCTCATCGCCTAGTTTAAAAACCCCTCTAACTTTTTGGTCATCTTTACTCTCAGCACATCTGCACCCTCCTCATTTAGGTGCAGTCCGTCCCTTCTGTAGTACTGGTGACCGACTGAGAAGTCGGCCCAGTCCTCCAGGAACCCAAACTTCAACTTACTACACCAGCTCCTCAGCCACTTGTTTACTTCCCTAATCTCCTAATCTTTCTGGTGTGGCTTGATGTACCGGTAGTATTCCTGAGAATACTACCTTGGAGGTCCTTTTCCTCAATTTAGCTCCCAAGTCCCTAAAATCATTCTTTAGGACATGCCATCTGCCTCTGACTCTGTCCTTGGTGCCAACGTGCACCATGACAGTCTTCCCCAGCCCTTCCCAGTAATCTGTCCACCAGATCCGTGATGTGCCAAACCTGTGCGCCTGGTATAGAGCATACAGTTCGGTGCTTAAGGTCTTTGTCCCAGATCGCCCTCTCTGTCCTTCTAATAATTGAGTCCCTTACCACAAGAAACTGTCTATACTTTCCCTTCGCTCCCCCCCACTCTCACTGGAGGAGTTCTTCCCCTGGCAGCTAGGAGAGTCCCTCAGCTCCAGCAGTGCTGGTCCCTGACTGGTTTCACCAATGTCACTCAGTGGAGCGTACTTATTGGGATGCTCCAGCCCAGGTTTGGCCTCCCTGGCACTTCCCCCCTATCCTTCCTGACTGTCGCCTATCTACTCTTTTCTGGTGCCTGCACCTCTTTCTCCACCCACCTCTGTGCTGGCCCCTGCCGGCACCTGTTGGGTATTTTTCCAGCTCTCCTTTAGTATGGAGGGTCTTCTCAGTGCTGAAAGTTGCTTCCCTAGATTCAGAACCTGGGCTTCCAGGGAAACAATGTGCTTACATTTTGCACAGCAGTATTCGCCCTCAATCGGATGATCAAGGAACGTATACATGCCACAAGATGTACACCGAGTCGCATCTCCACACCCGCCGGGCATTGTACCTACTAATTTAATAAGGATTGGGGTTATACCCTGTCCAAATTACCTAACAACTAGCTTCTTGACACTACTACTCAACAAGACAATACACAGGTACTTGCAGACCCACGTGCACTGGCAGACGCACGTGCACTCGTAGAACATTTGCACCCACGGCCCACGTCCACTCGCAGACCCACGTGCACTCATAGACCACTTGAGCTAGCAGCATACGTGCACTCGCAGATCCACGTGGACTCGCAGACCACTTGCACTCGCAGCCTACATGCACTCACAGACCCACGTGCACTCGCAGACCCATGTGTGCTTGCAGATCCATGAAATCCATGTGCACTCATATACCACTTGCACTCGCAGCCTATGTGCACTCGCAGACCCACATGCACTCACAAATCCACGTGAACTCACAATACACAGGTACACACCATACACAAGTATACACAATACACAGGTACTGACGATCCACACACTACTCAGACAACACTCAGGTACTCACACTACACAGGTACTTTGAAACCTGTTATAACTCCTGTTTTCAACTCTGGTTTTTAACTGACCACTTAGTCCAGTTCCATTTGGTCTAAGTTCCAGCAAGCTCAAAGATGAGCAGGCTCAAAATGAGTTCTATGGAAAGTTATATAGGCCTCAAGCACCTGTGACCAATTAACTACTCCCCTTAATTAGTAGGCTGAAGGAAGGAAAGAAAAAAAAAGCCTGTTTAAAAAGTGACAGAGAGGGTGTTAAAAAAGCTGCAAGGAAAACCTCCCAAAAAAAACTAAAAATGCAACACAGCAATCACCAGCAGTCAAAAGAAAAACTTGTTCACACTCTTCACTCAAGGTTCTTACGGTTCAGTTTCTAACCAGCACGTCTATTGCTATTATAGTGTCTGTAAACCCTAGAATTAAAATAACATTTCTGATGGGCAAGATAAAAAAGTAATACTTCTCGATTTTAATCAAGAATGTTTACTTACCTTTTTTCAACATCTTGATTTTTTATCTATCCACAGAGGCCCTTTTCCTGAACTTTTGAGGTATGAGCAGTGCATTATTACAGTCAAGTGCACTGATCTACATAGACTACCAAGGTTCTTTGTGCAAATATACACCAATGAACACACAGGCCCATTATCATGTATTTGCAATGCTAGTACCTACCACAAGTTATACTTTAAAAGCAGGCTTTTTTTTTTCCTGGTTCTACTGTCTCTCAAGAAATCTGTGTGCAGTGCTATATGTTTGGAGATGTTATAAATGGGCTTAATTCACATTAAGAAGAGCAGTAATGTGCTACTGCTGGATGCTTTGGCACATAGGACTACAGTTCACCTTGGGAACACACTGAGGTGGACAGCTACAACCCGCATGCACTGGGAACATGTACAGCCAGCTTAGTCCCCTTCATAATTCATATGAGGCCAGAAGAGTTTCCACATTTAATTTTCTCCATATATTTTTTAACATACATTGCTATTGCCAGGTGTGCAGATGACCACATATGAAAGCATTAAATATTATATTTTTTGTTTCTGGTTTGGGTTTTGTGACACATTAAGGTGAGGTTTATAGTGCAGTTGTTTTCTAATAATCATATCACCTCCCTAAACATTGTTGGACTTTTGAGAAGAAATAATATCTTTTCATTTTTATATTTAATGAGCCCCATGAGAGAAAGGTGAAAAAAGGGGCACAATGACTTTGGCTGTTCCAAACTTTTAATGTATCACCTATCCTTACACAATATTAAACGAACGGTTTGCAAAGCTTACATTTTCTGGTTTGTTAGATAAAAGGACCTGAGATAAGTCGGCAATACAAACACTTGACTGATTGTTCTCCAGAAATACCTGTCTGTGGACAGAGACTATTGTGAAGACTATAAGAGTCATTTATCCAGTTGAATACTGTCTAAATAGTCAGTCATACTGGCCAAAGTCTATTTTAAGCAACTCAAAGAAATATCATTTTGTTTTGTGAATGCCATATATATATATATTGTGACCATGTCGACATAAATATATATCCATATAGCATGTGTTTTTACCTAGATGAACTAAGTACTCATAGTATCTACAAGAGTAACACATTTATCCATAATCTATAATTGTATGTGAAAATGATGATATATGTATTTAGGAATTCTGGTAACCAGTACAATGTAAGGGTACAATTTTATTCATAATATTCACATACAATTATAGATTATGGATAAATGTGTTACTCTTGTAGATACTATGAGTACTATAACTTTTAGAAGCCCATTGTCCAAAATGGTATATAGGATCAAGATAGAAAGCCAAGGGGACATTCAGACACACAGACACACACACTTCATTCACCAACTCATAACTCCACATTCATAAAGATTCCTTGACACCTTATACTTTGAAACTCTGAGGTTGCAAGACGCAATTCCTCTTTAAGCAAAAAGTCATCTTGGAAACCACAGCAGCCATCTTAGAACTCTGGTAACCACAATTTTAGACAACAGCCATTTTGGAAAGGGTAATTATATTGTATTGATTTTTACCTTATATCCATCTGTGTTATTTTAAATATTGATTTATTGATTATTATATACAGTTGGATAACTATTTCTCTCAAGTTGATAACCACCTTGTAGATTTTTCTCTAAGCTTAAATTTGTCATTATAATTTTTGTAGTTTACATTCTATTGACATAGCAAACAACTAATTTTATTTCACGTTATTGATCACTTACCTACCTGCAGTATAGTAACGGTTGAATTTGTGAAATACAGACGTTCTGTCTAATCGTCATATACTGTATACTCGGTTATTGATTCTACAGGGAAGTTTTATCATTTCTGTGTCATTTAAAAAGTACAACACTCCCATTAGTGGGTGTTTCAATTAGCATTCTTAATTTTATGTAACATTTGTTTTTGTCAACCATTATATATCACTATTTTTGTATGAATATATATCTGGTGCATAATTCTCCTGTTTTTAGTCTGTGTTCATATTGATTGATTCTGTATCTTAAAAATATTATTGTTTAAAAATTACTCATTCATAAATACTGTGCAGTAAAATTTTTTCTCATAAGCATGACAACATCCTTAGTAGGAAACCTAGACAATCTAATGATAATGAATGATCGAAGAAACATAAGTGCATTGCAGTAGCATGAACTTTGATATCCTGTGAGAAATCTGTGTGCATGCCATATTAACAGAGACTCAAAAGTACAGTGTTTGATAGCCGTTTAGAGAAACCTGGTAACCTCCAACAGGGATGCAGACCAAAGTAATAAAACATGAGCCAGGTAGCAAGGTGCTCAAGTAGATTTATTAATGAAGGAGACTGTACGAGTACCTAAAAAAAAAAAAAAATATATGATCAGTAATTGCTAAATAACATGTATTTCATTGTTACATTGGTCACTTCATCAGATTCTGCATATAGTCAGAGTTCAAAGCAAGCAAATTAACTTTCTGTTTAGCTTAAAAAAAGTACAAAACAGCATTAACAATCTTCAAGAATTGCATTATTGTATTAGATCAATAAAAAATATATCAGTTATCAAAAATATTCAAGTATATGCTGTGGATTGGATTATCGCAAGAAATCCTGTATAATTAATGAACCCATCAACTATGGTAAACTAACATACTATCCATCAATCATTTGCATTAATTATAATGAGGGTTAGTGCAGTAAAGCATTCTTAAACATAAAGTATTTACATGTCTCATTCCATTACATGCCAAAAAAAGATATGCAGAATATGAGGATGTGACCAATGTTAACTATAAGATAAGTTATTGATATTACTGATCAAATCTTTTGTTGTTCAGGAAAGTTGATAGAGCCGTGCAAACCATGCCAAAACAGTCAATTGCAACTGCGGGTATATAGTGCAAATATAGCAATATTATACAGTCATTTATTCAGTCTTTTTGGCAATCACCAGCACAGTGTATGTAAACCTGAGATTCTGCAGAGTTGGGATTGGGACATAATGAAACACTATAACAGGTTATGGAAAACAGGGACTAAAGGAATCAAAAAGCCTTCAACTCTAATCAGTACTTGGTACAAGGTGTAGAAGGTTGCCTTCTATATATATGCCTCATTCCATCACTTATTCCAAAAATATTGTGTATAGTAAAGAGTTATTTATTCCAAACTGCATACAGCTGTTTTAGCTTTTTGACCATCATCATAATAACAATGGAAAAATAGAAATAGATATTAATATTAAACAAGAAAATTATTGAATCTGTGTAGCTCACTAATAAATATGCTTTTTTTACTATCATCCCACCTCCTAACTTATGCGCATCATTACCTTCAGAGACCTTTACACAGCTACAAACATAACAGAAATGTAACATAGTGTACAAGGAACCCTACATTAGTAAACAAGTTATTGTTGGCTAACGGATGATGTCTCAGATTTGTATTCCAGGTGGTTGTATCATATCTCTCTCAGGATCCATTAATGCCAAGTACCCAACAATTCTTCCTAGAAGTAATCTTCCTTCATAAGACATTTCATTGATTTATGTTCATACTAATGTATGACACAAGAGCTGTCCCACATACATTCTTTCTTTTTTTGTGTCTCTGCATATATTTTTTCAATGACTACCATACTCTCTGTTCTTAGATGCCTTTATATTCTGCATGTGGTTATCTTTATAATATTCCTGTATGCATTGTGCACCATGAATGGTTTATGATCAGTTGGTAACGTTATTCATCCCCAATATTTTACCACTGTTGTAGATAGTT
The DNA here is from genome assembly GCF_042186555.1 of Aquarana catesbeiana. Classification (NCBI taxonomy): domain Eukaryota; kingdom Metazoa; phylum Chordata; class Amphibia; order Anura; family Ranidae; genus Aquarana; species Aquarana catesbeiana. The sequence goes on along the minus strand of NC_133325.1, from coordinate 256,054,232 downwards.
GAACCTTGAACCACATCTTTAATTTATTGCATCCATTTCCAAATAAGCAGGTATCAACACAATTACCACAATGTATAAATAGATCTACCATTGCTCAAATCTACCTTTAGAATTTAATGCGGATTATTGATATGTATTTACAATTCAAACTGCAGTTGGTATTTAAACCTAAATATTTTATTAACACTAAAGACCTACCAGCTCACTTGCTTAAATCACTATATGTTTATGTAAACAAACAGTGAGGAATCCCAGGACACATTAGTGACTGATTATGATGATGATCATATTCAGTCAATGATGTTACCCAGGATTCCACTCTGTTTGTGTTCATACAGCAGCTGAGATCTGTTATTTAGCTGCAGTAGTACAGTGGGGCGATATCATCAATTGGCAAGTTATTGTAATGGCAAAGAATTATTAATGGATGGTGGGCCATATTGAATTTACATAATTAAACTACAAGATTGTTAATGTGATTACATCTAAGGACTTTTTGTCAATTAAGGACCTAATGTACTAATGTAGCCCTGTACTCATCCCCCTTGGGTGAAGAGGGGATACTTTATAATAATAATTATTAGGTACCTCTTAAACCACCACATCCTTCTGAAGAACCAAATGTGGGGAAGAGGTTCTTGTCCCTCAGCACTGGGACAATTTGTCTTGAAAGGGAGGGAGGCATTGCTGCACCCCCTTGCAAGCTACCCCCAGTATAAAAAGGTATTTTGCGCCTGTATAAAAAGGTATGTTGCCTGTCCTTCCTTTCTTGCCCACCCAGACTGTATGCCTGTATAAGGACCTGGTTGGAATTTTATGGGAAACTCCACACCATTGAACAAAAAAAAAAGAATGGGGCAGTACACATGTACCATGTTAGCAATTGACAAAAATAGAAGTTTGGATTTGCGTCATATTTATTGGCTAACTAAATAGATTAAATGTCAAGCTTTTGAAGCACACTGGCCTCTGCTTCAGACAGCAATTGATAGTAAGAAGCATGCAGCATAATAAAAAGAGAATAATACACTTTTACATGCTACTATATACATTATATGCTAAACACACACTGTGATCATACTATCCATTGGATGGTACAGATCACCCAAAGAGGGTACAGAGCCATTTCATTGGCTCTGTACCATGTGACAAATCACAACATCACTAAATGTGTAAACAATGGCTGCAGTATACAGCTAGCTTTCTCTTTCCTCTCACTCTGATTAGGATGTGATTCATCCAGATCACCAGCCGTACATGTACCAGTGTTTCCAGGTACCAGTGTAAGCCAGCACCAGTTACCAAATAAATGCATCAGTACAGTATTATTCTGGTACTAGTGTGTGACCTGTTTGCTAGCCAAACCAGTAAAATGTCATCTAGTACCAGTGCATGACCTGATTATTATTCAAACCAGTACATCATCTGGTACCAGTCTTACTGTCAAAATACCTGGGTTGATGATGACAGGGTATAAAAGGGCACAGAGTGGCATGGGTTTCCATAAAAGATTTGGGCCAGAAGATGTTCTGGGTAGAACAGTAATGCAGAGAGCACAGAAGTGGGATTATTTTCATAAGCTTTCAGATGCAGGAACTTGAAGTGTAGTCAGGCAAGCAGGAGTCAGCAACAACTGGGTGGCAGAATGCAGAAGCAGAGGCACAGTCAGGGGCCAGGCCAAAGTCAGTATCAGATGAGCAGAGATACCAAATCAGGAGACAGAAGACAAGCCAGGATTGTTAACAGGTCAAAACACAGATGCAAGCACAGGACAATAGCCACACCAATATAGTGTTATCTAGTACCAGCATTTGTCCTGATTGTCAGCCTGATTACAACATCTTTTGGTACCAGTGTTTAACCTGATCATCAGCCACACCAATACAGTGTCATGTAGTACCAGTGTTACCCAGGACCAATGGCTTGATCATCAGCCACACCAGTACAGTGTCTTCTAGTACCAGTGCTTGACCTGGTCACTAACCACACAAATACAGCATGATCAAATAGCAGTGTTACTAAGACCTAGTGACCTGATCCCCAGCCACACCAGTATAGCGTCACTGTGTACCAGTGTAACCCAGAATCAGTAACCTGATTGGCAGCCACACTAGTACAGTGTTTTTGATCCTTTTATGGCAGATTATTTTAGTGGAAGCCTATCACTGTTTCAGAATTTGAACCCTTTCTTGAATTGACTCTAAACATGAGAGTCACAGAAAAAACAAACTGCAGTCATATTAATCTACACACCAATCCAGCACATGCCAATATATTTTTCAGTCATGTTCAGTGTGACAAATGTAGTGTCATTCCCGGCTACCTTCACCAAAGTGTCACAAAGTGAGGCTGTTCAGACTCACACTGCTCTGTCACTGATACATGACAATGAAATCCGCAGCCTCACCCTTCACAAAGATATTCCAGCTTGTGGGACCACAATCTAAGTGCCAGCAAACAGAGTGATCATTACTGGATTTCATTAACTGCAAAGTTAACCCTTTATACCCCAAAACAATCACCACCAAATATTTTTCTTTATCGTACATCATGGGACACAGAGCCACAGTAATTACTGTATGGGTTATATAGGCACCTTTAGGTGATGGACACTCGCACACCCTAGACAGGAAGTTTAGCTCCCTATATAACCCTTCCCCTTACTGGGAGTACCTCAGTTTTTTCACCAGTGTCTTAGGTGTTGGTCACGAGTAAAGATGTGCTGTGCTGAGCTCCATGGGAAAAATCTTGCTGGACCAAGCCATGCAACCGGATCCATTCAAAGTGTCTTTTCAGGATGTTCTGCATGTAACGCTTCTCCTTTTAGAGGGCTGGACCCCGGGATCCAGTGTTTGTTTTTTCAGCCATATTTTCCTGGCTGGGTGCTTTACAGGTCCAGGGGTGTGGAACCCCCGATAAAAAGGGGCCCCAGTCCCTGAAGGTTTTTTAATGGAGCCCCTGACAGATTGGGTCTGTCTGGTTTACAACAGAACCCTGCAGCTGGATAAGGTAAGGGAGATTTCTAAGGAATTTTTCTAATTCTTGTGGGTGTTCTCCTTTTTAGTAAATGTTGTCATGCCTAAAGTCGCCACTAGGGGCTGTCAGGAGCATGTACCTGATTCCATGCTTGTCAGTCTCACTCTGTCACAAGCTGCACGCTTCCTCCAGCCCAAGCCCCAGGTAGGATGTGGGAAGGGTTTTCTTTTCTCTTTTGAATGTCCCCCACCTGGACAGCTTCTTTCCAGTAGGCAGAGGGAGCATGTGTCAGTCGGCGGTATGCCTCGCCACTCCCGCTGACGCCGCCATTACAGCGGTTCTCCATCCAACAGCCCTCCTCCTCTCCTCCACCCCAGCCCCCCTCCACATGCGATCCAGTTGGATCGGAGCCCCGCTCGTGTGGGAAAACAGTCTTTTTTGAAAAAGATTGGGGGGGGTGCGGTGGAAGGTCAGAGGAAGGGGGGGCCTTATGCTCTGTGTCCCCTGTGTCCCTCCTTCAGCTGTATGCACCTGCAAAAAGTGCACTTTATAGCTTTACACAGCCCGCATTGTGGACGCTAAATCATGCCCCCGAAAGCTGCGGAACACCCTTTAAAAGTCTATGGGAGAAATCAAAAGTGCTAATTTTAAAGGTTAATATACAAGCTATTGTCATAAAAAGTGTTTGGGGACCTGGGTCCTGCCCCAGGGGACATGTATCAATGCAAAAAAAGTTTTTAAAACTGACATTTTTTCGGGAGCAGTGATTTTAATAATGCTTAAAGTGAAACGATAAAAGTGAAATATTCCTTTAAATTTCATATCTGGGGGGTGTCTATAGTATGCCTGTAAAGTGGCACATGTTTCCCATGTTTACAACAGTCCGAGAGCAAAATGACATTTCTAAAGGAAAAAAGTCATATAAAAGTACTAGCGGTAACGGCGGCTGCTATAATGAATTGTCGGGTCTCTGCAATACTCAAAAAAGTAATTGAAAAAAAAACAGCCTGGGATTCCCCCACGTGCATTACCAGGCCCTTTGGGTCTGGTATGAATATTAAGGGGAACCCCGAACCAGAATTAAAAAAAAAAAATGCGTAGGGGTTCCCCAAATTCCATACCAGGCCCTTCAGGTCTGGTAGGGATATTAAGGGGAACCCCACACTAAAATTTTTAAAAAAATGGCGTGGGGGTCCCCCTCAAAATCCATACCAGACCTGAAGGTATGGATTTTAAGGGTAACCACATGCCAAAATTAAAAAAAAAAATGGCATGGGGGTCCCCCTAAAAATCCATACCAGACCCTTATCAGAGCACACAACCTGGCAGGCCGCAGGAAAAGAGGGGGGGATGAGAGAGCGCCCCCGCTCCTGAACCATAAAAGGCCACATGCCTTCAACATGGGGAGGATGTCCCCATGTTGATGGTGACAAGGGTCTCAACCCCACAACTCTTGCCCGGTGGTTGTGGGGGTCTGCGGGTGGGGGGCTTATCGGAATCTGGAAGCCCCCTTTGACAAGGGGACCCCCAGATCCCAGCCCCCCCTGTGTGAAACGGTAATGGGGTACAAATGTACCCCTACCATTTCACAAGAAAAGTGTAAAAAATGTTAAAAAAGACAAGAGACGGTTTTTGACAATTCCTTTATTAATGTCTTCTTCTTTCCCCACTTCTTCTTCCATCTTCTTCATTTGGTTTTCTTCCTCCATCTTGTTCTTCCCCTGCTTCTTCCTCTTCTTCCTCCGATCCTCTGCTTCTTTCTTTGGTCTTCTCGTCCACATCTTCCTCCGACGTCTTCTTCTCGCTTCGTTCTCCTGAAGATCTGCATCCATGGGAGGTTCCCACTGCGTGATGCTTCTGTTCTTCTGACAGTTCTTATTTAACTGAGGGCGGGGCCACCCGGAGACCCCACCCCCCTCTGACGCACGGGGACTTCCCTATGGCTTTCCCTGTGATGTCAGAGGGGTCGGGTTCACCCGGTTACGTAACGGGTGACCCCACACCCTAGGACACCATGAGGAAAACCATAGGGAAGTCCCTGTGAAGTCCCCGTGTGTCAGAGGGGGCAGGGTCTCCACGTGGCCCCACCCTCAGTTATATAAGAACTGTCAGGAGAACAGAAGCATCACACAGTGGGAACCTCCCATGGATGCGGGTCGTCTGAAGAATGAAGTGGGGAAGAAGAAGCCGGAGGAAGATGCGGATGAGAAGACCCAAGGAAGAAGCAGAGGATCTGAGGAAGAAGAGGAAGAAGCGGGGGAAAAACAAGATGGAGAAAGAAAACCAAATGAAGAATTGTCGGGTCTCTTTTTTTTTTTTTTTTTTTAAATGCGTGGGGGTCCCCCCAAATTCCATACCAGGCCCTTCAGGTCTGGTATGGATATTAGGGAAACCCCGCGCCACAATTAAAAAAAAAATGGCGTGGGAGTCCCCCTAAAAATCCATACCAGATCCTTATCCTAGCATGCAACCTGGCAGGCTGCAGGAAAAGAGGGGAGGAGGATGTCCCCATGTTGATGGGGACAAGGGCCTCATCCCCACAACCCTTGCCCGGTGGTTGTAGGGTATGCGGGCAGGGGGCTTATTGAAATATGGAAGCCCCCTTGTCATATGGTAATGGGGTACAAATGTGGTTTTCCCCATGGTATCAGAGGGGGCGGGGTCACCCGTTACATAACCGGGTGACCCTGCCCCCCTCTGACATCACGGGAAAGCCATAGGGAAGTCCCTGTGAAGTCCCCGTGCATCAGAGGGGGGCAGGGTCACCGGGTGGCCCCGCCCTCAGTTATATAAGAACTGTCAGAAGAACAGAAGCATCACACAGCGGGAACCTCCCATGGATACGGGTCGTCCAAAGAATGAAGCAGGGAAGAAGAAGCTGGAGGAAGATGTGGACGAGAAGACCGAAGGAAGAAGCAGAGGATCAGAGAAAGAAGAGGAAGAAGCGGGGAAAGAAGAAGATGGAGGAAGAAAACCGAATGAAGACCAGAAGAAGATGGAAGAAGAAGCGGGGAAAGAAGACATGAATAAAGGAATTGTCAAAAACCGTCTCTTGTCTTTTTTAACATTTTTGACACTTTTTTGTGAAATGGTAGGGGTACATTTGTACCCCATTACCATTTCACATGGGGGGCCGGGATCTGGGGGTCCCTTTGTTAAAGGGGGCTTCCAGATTCTGATAAGCCCCCTGCCCGCAGATCCCTACAACTACTGGGCAAGGGTTGTGGGGATGAGGCCCTTGTCCCCATCAACATGGGGACATCCTCCCCATGTTAAGGGCATGTGGCCTGGTACGGTTCAGGAGCGGGGGTCCCCCCTCTTTTCCTGCGGCCTGCCAGGTTGCGTGCTCGGATAAGGGTCTGGTATGGATTTTTAGGGGGACCCCCACGGCCATTTTTTTTTAATTTTGGCACGGGGTTCCCCTTAATATCCATACCAGACCTGAAGGGCCTGGTATGGAATTTGGGGGGACCCCACGCATTTTTTTTTAAATTTTGGTTTGGGGTTCCCCTTAATATTCATACCAGACCCAAAGGGCCTGGTTATGCACTGTGGGGGAACCCCAGGCAGTTTTTCTCAATGACTTTTATGAGTATTGCAGAGACCCGACAATTCATTATAGCAGCCGCCGCTACCGCTAGTACTTTTAAATGACTTTTTTTCCTTTAGAAATGTCATTTTGCTCTGGGACTGTTGTAAACACGGGAAACATGCGCTAATTTACAGGCATACTATAGACACCTACCAGGTATGAAATTTAAAGGAATATTTCACTTTTATTGTTTTACTTTAAGCATAATTAAAAGGTTTTTTTGCATTGATACAAGTCCCCTGGGTCAGGATCCAGGTCCCCAAACACTTTTTATGACAATAGCTTGCATATTAACCCTTAAAATTAGCACTTTTGATTTTTCATGTTCGTGTCCCGTAGACTTTAACGGTGTTCGCGTGTTCGAACAAATTTTTTGCCTGTTCGCATGTTCTGCTGCGAACCGAACAGGGGGTGTTCGGCTCATCCCTATTGGGGAGCAGTCCTGCAAGAGACCACTGTCCAAGGGAAATGGTCCAGAACGGAAAAGACCTAACCCATCAACATTCTAGAGATTCGGGCAGCGTACCTAGCCCTAAAGGCCTGGACATTCAGGTTGCGGGGTTGTCCTGTCAGGATCCAATCCGATAATGCCACAGCAGTGGCTTATATCAATCACCAAGGGGGCACCAGAAGTCGTGCAGCCCAGGGAGAGGTAAACAAGATCCTAACCTGGGCAGAAAAGCATGTTCCGTGCATATCGGCATTCTTCATTCCAGGGGTAGAGAATTGGCAGGCGGACTTCTTAATTCGCCAGCAGTTGTTTCCAGGGGAATGGTCACTTCACCTCTACATCTTCCTGGCTATAAGCCAAAGATGGGGGATCCCGGATGTAGATCTGTTTGCGTCCAGGTTCAACAAGAAGGTCAACAACTTTGTGTCAAGAACAAGGGATCCACTCGCATACGGAACAGATGCGTTGGTGACTCCGTGGGATCAGTTCTCACTGATTTATGCATTCCCTCCTATTCTCCTGCTACCACAACTTCTTCACAGGATCAAGCAGGAAAGGAAGTCGGTGGTTCTTGTGGCCCCAGCGTGGCCCAGAAGATCTTGCTATGCAGAGATGGTAAAGATGGTGGTAGGGGGTCCCATGGACCCTACCACCACGTCCAGACCTGCTATCACAAGGACCAGTGTTCCATCCTACCTTACAAGTGCTAAATTTAACAGTTTGGCTATTGAAACCCACATTCTGAAGAATCGTGGGCTTTCAGGCTCCGTGATATCTACCTTGATTAATGCAAGGAAGCCAGCTTTTAGAGTCATTTATTATAGAGTCTGGAAGGCATATGTTTCCTGGTTTGAATCCAGGGGTTGGCATCCCAGAAAGTATGTCATAGGTAGAATTCTTGCCTTTCTACAAATGGGGTTAGGGATGAAGCTAGCCTTGAGTACTATCAAAGGCCAGGTCTCGGCCACTTGCTTCACATTCTTTGGTCCGTAGCTTCATACAGGGGGTAACGCGGCTTAATCCACCGGTTAGGTCACCCCTGAACCCTTGGGACTTGAATTTAGTTCTGTCGGCATTACAGAAACAGCCTTTTGAGCCGATACGTCATATTCCCTTGGTCCTTGGTCCTTTTGACAAGGAAGCTAGTTTTTCTGGTAGCCACATCTTCTGCAAGAAGGGCATCAGAATTGGCTGCTCTTTCTTATAAAGAGCCATATTTAATCATTCACAAGGATAGAGTAGCATTGCATCCTCATCCTAGCTTTTTGCCGAAGGTGTTTTCAGGTTTTTATCTAAACCAGGATATTGTTCTACCTTAATTTTTTCCAGAAGCCTGTTCTACAGAAGAAAAGTCACTATATTCTCTGGATGTAGTGAGAGTAGTCAAAATCTATTTGGAGGCGACTGTTCAGGTTCGGAAAACAGATGTTGCTTGAAGGTTCTATAAAAGGACAGGCAGCATTGAAATCTACTATTGCTAAGTGGATTCGGCAAGTAATTATTCAAGCTTATGGTTTAAAGAGGAAAGTTCCACCTTTTCAAATCAAAGCGCACTCCACCAGGGCTGTTAGTGCTTCATGGGCAGTGCATCACCAAGCCTCCATGGCTCAAATCTGCAAGGCCGCAACTTGGTCTTCAGTCCATACATTCACCAGATTCTATCAGGTGGATGTAAGAAGGCATGAGGATATTGCCTTTGGGTTGCAATGTGCTACGGGCAGCAGTATAGGTCCTCAGGTCTGATTGCACCCTACTTTTTTTTGTGTCTCCCTCCCTTCAGATAGCATTGCTCTGGGACATCCCATACAGTAATTACTGTGGCTCTGTGTCCCATGATGCACGATAAAGAAAATAGGATTTTTATAACAGCTTACCTGTAAAATCCTTTTCTTGGAGTACATCATGGGACACAGAGGTCCATCCCCTCTTTTGATACATGTATATTGCTTTGCTACAAAACTGAGGTACTCCCAGTAAGGGGGGGGGGGTTATATGGGGAGCTAAACTTCCTGTCTAGGGTGTGCCAGTGTCCATCACCTAAAGGTGCCTATAATAACGATTTGGGGGGATCGTGTGTAGGCAAGTCCATTTTGTCGGAACTCCGTAGAAAAGTCCTTCGGAGTTCAGTTCGATGAGAAGTCCGCTCATGTGTACATGGCATTAGTCTGCCTGTAAAGTAGCGCATCTTTCCCATGTTTATAACAGCACCACAGAAAAATTACATTTCTAAAGGAAAAAATTTAATTTAAAATTGCTTGCGGCTGTAATATATTGCCGTATCCCGGCAATATACAATATCTCACAAAAGTAAGCACACCCCTCACATTTTTTAAATATTTTATTATATCGTTTCATGTGACAACACTGAAGATATGACATTTTGCTACAATGTAAAGTAGTAAGTATACAGCTTGTATAACAGTGTAAATTTGCTGTCCCCTCAAAATAACTCAACACACGGCCAATAATGTCTAAACCGCTGGCAACAAAAGTGAAGCCCAATTAGCTATTTTCCCTCCCTGGTGTCATGTGACTCTTTAGTGTTACACGGTCTCAGGTTTGAATGGGGAGCAGGTGTGTTAAATTTTGTGTTATCACTCTCACTCTCTCATACTGGTCACTGGAAGTTCAACACGGCACCTCATGGCAAAGAACTTTCTGAGGATCTGAAAAAAAGAATTGTTGCTCTACATAAAGATGGCCTAGGCTATAAGAAGAATGCCAGGACCCTGAAACTGAGCTGCAGCATGGTGGCCAAGACAATACAGTGATTTAACAGGACAGGCTTATATGCAAGTTATTGTCAAAAATAGTGTTTGAGGACCTGGGTCCTGCTCCAGGGTACATGTATCAATGCCTGTATCCATTTTTTCAGGAGCAGTGATTTTAATAAAGCTTAAAGTGAAACAATTAAAATGAAATATTTCTTTTACTATCGTGCCTGGGGGGTGTCTATAGTATGCCTGTAAAGTGGTGCAGTTTTCCCATGTTTAGAACAGTACCAAAGCAAAATTATATTTCTAAAGGAAAAAAGTAATTTAAAACTGATCGCGGCTGTAATGAATGTCGGGTCTTGGCAATATAGATGGAACTCATTGAAAAAAAATGCATGGGTGTCCCCCAGTCCATTACCAGGCTCTTTGGATCTGGTATGAATATTAAGGGGAACCCCAAACCCAAAATTAAAAAAAAAATTGCGTGAGGGTCCCCTCAAAATCCATACCTGGCCCTTCAGGTCTGGTATGGAAATTAAGGTAAACCCTGCGCCAAATTTAAAAACAAAAGGCATAGGGGTCCCCCCAAAATACATACCAGACCCTTATCCGAGCATGCAGGTCTGGCAGGGTGCACGAAAAGATGGGGGGAATGAGAGTGCACCCCCCCTCCTGAACTGTACCAGACCACATGCCCTCAACATGGTAAACGGGTGACCCCGCCCCCCGATGCCTCGTGACATCAGAGGAAGGCAGATTCACCCATTTACGTCACCGAGTGGCCCCGCCCCCAGCTATATAAGAGCTGTCACCAAGAAGAAGTGTCTCTCGGTGGGAGCCTCCCATGGAGGCAGAACTGTTGCAGTTTTTTTCTCCTTTTTTTGGCTCGTCAGCAGCATGATAGATGAATAGACATCTCAGGACATTTTTATTTCTGTATCTTTTAATAAAAGACTTGTCCCTAAGTGTCTCCTGTCTTTTTTACTATTTTTAACACTTTCTTTTGTGAAATGGTAGAGTTACAATGTACCCCTTACCAATTCACATGGAGAGGGCCAGGATCTGAGGGTCCCCTTATTAAAGGGGGCTTCCAGATTCCGATAAGCCCCCCACCCGCATACCCCCACAACCACCGGGCAAGGGTTGTGGGGATGAGGCCCTTGTCCCCATCAACATGGGGACAAGGTGCTTTGGGGGTGACTCCAAAGCAACCCTCATGTTGAGGGCATGTGGCCTGGTATTGTTCAGGAGGGGGGCACTCTCTCATCCCCCCTCTTTTCCTGCGGCCCACCAGATTACGTACTGGGATAAGGATCTGGTATGGATTTTTGGGGAGACCCCTACGCCATTTTTAAAAAAAAATTAGCACAGGGTTCCTCTTAAAATCCATGCCAGACCTGAATTTTTTTTTTGCATTGATACATGTGCCCTGGGGCAGGACCTGGGTCCCCAAACACTTTTTATGACAATAACTTGCATATAAGCCTTTAAAATTAGCACTTTTGATTTTTCATGTTCGTGTCCCATAGACTTTAACGGTGTTAATTTATTCGTCCAAATTTTTTGCCTGTTTGGATGTTCTGGTGCGAACACCCACTGGGGGGTAGGGGTGTTCAACTCATCCTTACTCAGAACAGGCCTCACCATGGTTGACCAAAGAAGTTGAGTGCTAGGCATCATATCCAGAGGTTGTCTTTGGGAAATAGACGTATGAGTGCTGCCAGCATTGCTGCAGAGATTGAAGGGGTGGGGGGTCAGCCTGTCAGTGCTCAGACCATAAGCCGCATACCACATCAAATTAGTCTGCATGGCTGTTGTCCCAGAAGGAAGCCTCTTCTAAAGATGATACACAAGAAAGCCTGCAAACAGTTTGCTGAAGACAAGCAGACTAAGGACATGGATTACTGGAACCATGTCCTGTGGTCTGATGATGTCAAGCGTGTGAGAAGGCAACCGGGTGAGGAGTACAAAGACAAGTGTATCTTGCCTACAGTCAAGCATGGTGGTGGGAGTGTTATCTGGGGCTGCATGAGTGCTGCCGGCACTGGGGAGCTACAGTTCATTGAGGGAACCTTGAATGCAACATGTACTGTAACATGCTGAAGCAGAACATGATCCCCTCCCTTCGGAGACTGGGCTGCAGGGCAGTATTCCATCATGATAATGACCCCAAACACACTTCCAAGATGACCACTGCTTTGCTAAAGAAGCTGAGGGTAAAGGTGATGGACTGGCCAAGCATGTCTCCAGACCTAAACCCTACTGAGCATCTGTGGGGCATTCTCAAACAGAAGATGGAGGAGCGCAAGCTCTATAACATTCTCCAGCTCTGTGATGTTGGCATGGAGAAGTGGAAGAGGACTCCAGTGGCAACCCTTGAAGCTCTGGTGTACTCCATGCCCAAGAAGGTTAAGGCAGTGCTGGAAAATATTGGTGGCCACACAAAATATTGACACTTTGGGCCCAATTTGGACATTTTCACTTAGGGGTGTACTCACTTTTGTTGCCAACTGTATAGACATTAATAGCTGTGTGTTGAATTATTTTGAGGGGAAAGCATCTTACACTGTACTGTACACACTACTTTACATTGTAGCAAAGTGTCATTTCTTTAGTGTTGTCACATGAAAAGATATAATAAAATATTTACAAAAATGTGAGGGGTGTAGCGCCCTCAATATGGGGAGGGTGCTTTGGGTTCCCCCAAAGCACCTTGTCCCCATGTTGATGGAGACAAGGGCCTCATCCCCACAACCTTTGCTCAGTGGCCACCAGATCCTGCCCCTCCCTGTGTGAATGGGTATTGGGTAAATTGTACCCCTACTCATTCAACGAAAAAAGTTTCAAAAAAAGTAAAAAAAAAAACAAGAGACAGTTTTTGACATTTCTTTTATTAAAAAAAAAAAGTGTCCCATGATGTCCATCCACCTTCAATCAATGGATGCTCTGTTGGTCTCCAAGTCTGCTCTTTCCCCTAGATATTCCTGCACCATATAATGCAGACGCTGGCAAAGGTTGCTTGAACCTTAGCGCTAAGGACTGAAAAATTGTTTAAAGGCATCGGTCAGCCGGCCACCTTCTCCACCGCTCTTCCTCTAAATGAACAAAGCTTCAGAAACATGTTGGCCAGCACCAGGAAATGGTAAACTCCTAGGGTCTGGAAAGGCATTACACAAACTTTTCTTCAAAGCTTCCTGAAGATATTTCATCCTCTGCCCCTTGTGCAAAGGCAGGATGAATTCTGCAACTTTACCCTTGTAACATGGATCAAGAAGGGTTACCATCCAGTAATGATCCCTCTCCTTGATCCCACGCACCCTCGGGTCCTTTCGCAGGCTTTTCAAAATCAGATAGGCTATGCAGCGTAAGTTTCCAGAGGCATTTGATGCTAAGTCCTCTGGGTCACTAATGATAACATTATCCATAACTACATTATCCCAGCTATGTACAACTCCTTGGGTTTCTGGGGACCGAAAACATCCTCTACAACCATGCTGACACAATCCTCCTCCTCCTCTTCTTCCTGTGTGTTTGGCGGCCCCACAGGAATGCTATCTGGATAAAGGGGGCCTTGAAAGGCAAAGAAGTCCTCCTCTTTCTCCTGCTTTTCTGCCTCAAGTGCCCTGTCCAGGATTCCACAAAGTGTGTGCTCCAGCAAGAAGACTAGAGGGACAGTGTCACTGATGCATGCATTGTCGCTGTTCACCATCCTTGTGGCCTCCTCAAATGGTGACAGGACAGTGCATGCATCCTTGATCAGTAGCCACTGGCGTGGCAAAAAGAAGCCAAGCTCCCCTGACCCTGTCCTAGTGCCATACTCGCACAAGTACTTATTGATCGCCCTCTGCTCTGTGTGCAGCCACTGCAGCATTGCCAACATTGAGTTCCACCTGGTGGGCATGTCACAAATGAGGCAGTTGGTGGGCAGGTTGCATTCCCTTTGAATGTCAGCCAGCCGAGCACTGGCATTGTATGACTGGCGGAAATGACCACAGACATTTCTGGCCTGCCTCAGGAGAGCTTGTAAGCCTGGGTACCTGGTCAAGAAATGCTGCACCACCAAATTTAGGACATGTGCCAAACATGGAACATGGGTCAAGTGTCCCTTTTGGAGGGCTGAGAGAAGGTTGGTGCCATTGTAGCATACAACCACTCCTGGCTGAAGCTGGCATGGCGTCAACCACCTCTGAGTCTGCCCCTGCAGAGCTGACAGAATCTCTGCCTCAGTGTGGCTCCTGTCCCCCAGGCAGACCAACTCAATCACTGCATGGCATCTTTTAGCCTAACTGTTTGCGTAGCCCCTTGAATGCTTACGGAGCACTGCTGGTTGAGAGGACAATTCTGCAGAGGAAGAATAAGAGGAGGAGGTGGAGCAGAGAGCTGTGACAGAATTACCACTAGCTTTTTGGAGGAGTGGTGGCAGAACAAGCTTCAACAACACTGAACCCTGTCCTGCATCCTTCCCAGCTGCCAGCAGAGTTACCCAGTGCACCGTGAAGGAAAGGTAACATCCCTTGCTATACCTTCATTCCTCTCAGTGCAGGTTTTTGAAAGGACTGGAGGTATAGTAGGGTTTGAGATCCCAGATGAGGAGCAAGGAGAAGTCCGCCTTTTTCTAAGATGTGGGTCTTTCAAGTGCTGTTGCCAACGGACTGCATGGCAGGTCATCATACGTCTGGTCAAGCATGTGGTGCCTAAGCAGCTACTATTCTGGCCACACTTGATCCACTCCAGACATAGGTTGCAAACAACAATGCAATCTGCTGCACACATGTCGAAAAAGGCCCACACCAAAGAACTATTAAAAGTCAGCTGGGGGTCAGCAGCGCCCTGCACCTGCGGAGCTCTGCAGTGTCATGCAATAGCTTGGCTGCCCTTAAGTTGCGTCCTGGAGGATATCCTGCCTTGTTGGAGTTGTGTCTCCTCCTCCTCCTCACTTTCTTCCTCTCTTCTCTCAGGCACTGAAGTACAGTCAGTGACCTCATCATCCCCTCCCTCCTCATCACTGGAGCTGGGGGAACATGACTACCAGTTTCTTGTCCTTCTGTGGAACCCTCTCTCTATAGGGTCACGTTACTCCCTTTCTCAACCTGGCAACCAACATTCAGCCTTCAAATCTCTGCGCATCCTCCAGCAGCATGTTACCAACACTGTGGTCGAATAATTCTGGGGACTCCTCTGTGCATGATGGCGGAGCTACAGAGGGAGTAACTGTGGACAAGGAGTCGGTGGAATAGGCCACTTTGGCAGCTGCGTTGGAAGGCACACTACTCTGAGCCTGGGTGACAGAGTATGAGGAGAATGAGGAAGACTTCGATATCCACTCCACAAAAACTCTTCTGAATTTTGTGGCTCAATAACATGGCCAGCAGCAGAAAAAAAGGACAAGCGTGTCCCATGGCCCCTGCAGAGGATGCACCATGTCCATGACCACCACTGTTAACTGTAGACACAGAGGCTGCTTACCCTCTTTTAGTGACCTATGAGCATCTGCCTCTCCTTGGTGGCCTTCCGGACATGATTTTTTTTTGTAACACTGCACTACACTGTGTACACTGCCTGAAGTGTATTAGAAACTATAAACCACCAAATATAAGTATATATAGGCTACACTGAATGGAGGAGATAGATAGATATTGGGGATGGAAAGTATTCAGACCCCCTTAAATTTTTCACTCTTTGTTATATTGCAGCCATTTGCTAAAATCATTTAAGTTCATTTTTTTCCTCATTAATGTACACACAGCACCCCAAATTGACAGAAAAACACAGAATTGTTGACATTTTTGCAGATTTATTAAAAAAGAAAAACTGAGATATCACATAGTCCTAAGTATTCAAACCCTTTGCTGTGACACTCATATATTTGACTCAGGTGCTGTCAATTTCTTCTGATCATCCTTGAGATGGTTCTACACCTTCATTTGAGTTCAGCTGTGTTTGATTATACTGATTGGACTTGATTAGGAAAGCCACACAACCTGTCTATATAAGACCTTGCAGCTCACAGTGCATGTCAGAGCAAATGAGAATCATGAGGTTAAAGGAACTGCCTGAAGAGCTCTGAGACAGAACTGTGGCAAGGCACAGATCTGGCCAAGGTTACAAAAAAAATTCTGGTGCGCTTAAGGTTCCTAAGAGCACAGCGGCTTCCATAATCCTTGCATGGAAGACGTTTGGGATGACCAGAACCCTTCCTAGAGCTGGCCGTCTGCCCAAACTGAGCTATCAGGGGAGAAGAGCCTTGGTGAGAGAGGTAAAGAAGAACCCAAAGATCACTGTGGCTGAGCTCCAGAGATGCAGTCGGGAGATGGGAGAAAGTTGTAGAAAGTCAACCATCACTGCAGCCCTCCTCCAGTCAGGGCTTTATGGCAGAGTGGCCCAACGGAAGCCTCTCCTCAGTGCAAGACACATGAAAGCCCGCATGGAGTTTGCTAAAAAACACCTGAAGGACTCCAAGATGGTGAGAAATAAGATTCTCTGGTTTGATGAGACCAAGATAGAACATTTTGGCCTTAATTCTAAGTTGTATGTGTGGAGAAAACCAGGCACTGCTCATCACCTGTCCAATAAAGTCCCAACAGTGAAGCATGGTGGTGACAGCATCATGCTGTGGGGGTGTTTTTCAGCTGAAGGGACAGGAGGACTGGTTGCAATCGAGGGAAAGATGAATGCGGCCAAGTACAGGGATATCTTGGACGAAAACCTTCTCCAGAGTGCTCAAGACCTCAGACTGGGCCAAAGGTTTACCTTCCAACAAGACAATGACCCTAAGCACACAGCTAAAATAAAGAAGGAGTGGCTTCACAACAACTCCATGACTGTTCTTGAATGGCCCAGCCAGAGCCCTGACTTAAACCCAATTAAGCATCCCTGGAGAGACCTAAAAATGGCTGTCCACCAACGTTTACCATCCAACCTGACAGAACTGGAGAGGATCTGCAAGGAGGAATGGCAGAGGATCCCCAAATCCAGCTGTGAAAAACTTGTTGCATCTTTCCCAAAAAGACTCATGGCTGTAATAGATCAAAAGGGTGCTTCTACTAAATACTGAGCAAAGGGTCTGAATACTTAGGACCATGTGATATTTCAGTTTTTCTTTTTTAATAAATCTGCAAAAATCTCAACAATACTGTGTTTTTCTGTCAATATGGGGTTCTGTGTGTACATTATTGAGGAAAAAAATAAACTTAAATGATTTTAGCAAATGGCTGCAATATAACAAAGAGTGAAAAATGTAAGGGGGTCTGAATACTTTCTGTCCCCACTGTATAATATATATATATATATATATATATATATATATATATATATATATATATATATATGTTAGTAGTGAGTGTACAGCTTGTATAACAGTGTACATTTGCTGTCCTCTCAAAATAACTCAACACACAGCCATTAATTTCTAAACCACTGGCAACAAAAATGAGTACTCCCCTACATGAGAATGTCCAAATTGGGCACAAAATGTCAATATTTTGTGTGGCCACCATTATTTTCCAGCACTGCCCTAACCCTATTGGGCATGAAGTTCACCAGAGCTTCACAGGTTGCCACTGGTGTCCTCCTTCACTCCTCCATGACAACATGACGGAGCTGATGGATGTTAGAGACCTTGCGCTCCTCCACCTTCCACTTGAGGACGCTCCACAGATGCTTAATAAGGTTTAGGTCTGAAGACAAGCTTGGTCAGTCCATCGCCTTTACCCACAGCTTCTTTAGCAAGGCAGTGGTTGTCTTGGAGGTGTGTTTGTGGTCGTTATCATGTTGGAATACTGCCGTGTGGCCCAGTCCCTAGAGGGAGGGGATCATGCTCTTCTTAGGTATGTCACAGTACATGTTGGCATTCAGAGTTCCCTCAATGAACTGTAGTTCCCCAGTGCCGACGACACTCATGCAGCCCCAGACCATGACACTTCCACCACCATGCTTGACTGTAGGCAAGACACACTTGTCTTTGTACTCCTCACCTGGTTGCTGCCACACACGCTTGACACCATCTGAACCAAATACATTTATCTTGGTCTCATCAGACCACAGGACATGGTTTCGGTAATCCATGTCCTTAGTCTGCTTGTCTTCAGCAAACTGTGGGCTTTCCTTTGTATCATCTTTAGAAGAGGCCTGCTTCTGGGATGACAGCCATGCAGACCAATTTGATGCAGTGTGCGGCATATGGTCTGAGCAATGACAGGCTGACTCCCCACCCCTTCTACCTCTGCAGCAATGCTGGCAGGACTCATATATCTATTTCCCAAAGTCAACCTCTGGACATGACGCTGAGCATGAGCACTCAACTTCTTTGGTTGACCGTGGCGAGGTCTGTTCTGAGTGGAACCTGTCCTGTTAAAAAGCTGTATGGTCTTGGCCATCATGCTGCAGCTCAGTTCCAGGGTCTTGGAACTCTTCTTATAGCATAAGCCATCTTTATGTAGACTAACAATTCTTTTTTTTAGATCCTCAGAGAGCTTTTTGCCATGAGGTGCCATGTTGAAATTCCAGTGACCAGTATGGGAGAGTGAGAGTGATAACACCAAATTTAACACACCTGCACCCCATTCACACCTGAGACCTTGTAACACTAATTAATCACATGACACCTGGGAGGGAAAATGGCTAATTGGGCCCAATTTTGACATTTTCACTTAAGGGTGTACTCACTTTTGTTGCCAGTGGTTTGGACATTAATGGCTGTGTGTTGTGTTATTTTGAGGTGACAGCAAATTTACACTGCTATACAAGCTGTACATTCACTACTTTAAATTGTAGCAAAGTGTCATTTGTCCAGTGTTGTCACATGAAAAGATATAATAAAATACGTACAAAAAATGTGAGGAGGGTACTCACTTTTGTGAGATACTGTAATAGCAAAAACAACAGTTCAGGAACCTAGTCAAAAACAGAAGCCAGGGCTTGGAAGACAGAGTGGATAATCAGATGAGCCAGGATCAGGAACCAGAAGTAAGCATTGTCAAAAGCCAAAAATTATCAGCAGAAATCAGAAGAGGTCAGCCAGGCCAAGTCATTTACAGGAACACAGCAGGAACACACTGGAGCACTGGAGATAGTGACCACGCGAGGGCACAGAGGGAATGAACAAAGCTGTTTAAATAGCCAAAGGGGGCTGGCTGTAGGCTGGACTAAAGAGGCAGGTAATGGTAACCAGGTGCGTCACTGTGGAAACTATGCATGGCTGGTAATTAACTGACAACTGAGCAGCCTCTGCACACTGAAAGAAAGAGCTGCTAGTTAATAGCAGGAGCCCAGCCCTGACAGTACTCCCTCCTCAATGACCCCTCCCCCTCAGGGGCACCAGACTTGAAGAGAAAACATCTATAGAAAACATGGAGAAAGGCAGGAGCATGTATGTCTGCGAATAAGACCCAAGAGCGTTCCTTCAGACCGTACCCCCTCCAATGAACAAGGGATTGTATGCGTCCACGA
The DNA here is from genome assembly GCF_042186555.1 of Aquarana catesbeiana. Classification (NCBI taxonomy): domain Eukaryota; kingdom Metazoa; phylum Chordata; class Amphibia; order Anura; family Ranidae; genus Aquarana; species Aquarana catesbeiana. The sequence continues at coordinate 256,035,052 of NC_133325.1, read as the reverse complement.
AACCTACGGGAGTCAATGACAGATTGTATCTCATATTCCTCATGGCTGTCAACCTGAACCAGGTGAGGGCATTGCACCAAGGTGATATAGCGGTTGCACACTAAAGGTTTTAAAAAGTAAACATGGAATACATCAGAAATACGCATGTTTGAAGGAAGATCTAATGCATAGGCCACTGTGTTAATCCTTACAGATTATGCAGAAAGGCCCAATATACAGAGGTGCCAGTTTTAGTGAGGGAACATGGTGTCAGAGGTTATGAGAAGAAAGCCAGACCCTCTCCCCAATTTGGTAGAAGGGTGCAGGTAGGCATTGCCGGTTAACATGGAGTCTGTACCTCTCTCTGGCCCATTACAAGGATTCTTCGACCTGCACCCAAGTGTAACAGAGTTCCCCAAGATGTTCCTTTAATGCAGGAATTTCTTGTGGAACAAATGTGTCTGGCAATATGGATGGCTGGAACTCATATTTTGTCATAAAAGGAGATAACCGGGAAGCAGCAGTGACAGTGCTATTGTGAGCAAACTCTGCCCAAGACAACAGGTCCAACCAGTTGTTATGGTAGTCAGAAATATAGCAACATAGGAACTACTCTAAGGCTTGGTTGGCCCGTTCTGTGGGCCCATTAGACTGTAGGTGATATGTTGAGAAGAAAAGCTGTATTGTGCACAAAAGGCTTGCCAAAACCTTGACACAAACTGGCTACCCCTGTCTGAGATAATAGCTTTAGGTAATCTATGTAACTGAAAGACCTCCCGAGGGAAAATTGATGACAGTTGTTTGGGCGTAGGCAACTTCTTTAGCAGAATACAATGAGACATTTTTGAAAACTGGTCAACCATCATAAGAATAACTGTGTTGCCCTGGGAGTGGGATAAATTCACAAAAAAAGTCAATAGACAAGTTGGTCCAAGGCCTCTCTCCACTGGGTATGAGGACCACTGGAAGGTATTGGGGTGTTCTATTATGAGCACACATGGGATAAGTGGCTACAAAGGCGGTTACATAAGTGCGGAGACTAGCCCACCAGAATTGTTGAGACATAGACCATATGAGTTTATTGTTCCCTGGGTGTGCAGCTGCTTTAGGAGAATGGTAGGTCTGGAGCAAAGCAGTGCGGAGATATCTCAAAGCAGCGGTCATAAGGTTTTTCAGGAGGGGAATGGAACTAAAAGGCCAGAATTCTCTCATCCAAAGGTGAAGTGAGACTAGTGTGAATAGTGGCCAAAATGCGGTCTGGAGGTATCACAAGAGTAGGAACAGACTCCATCTTGAAAGAGGAGGAAAACTGCTGCGTCAATGCATCTCCCCTATTATTCTTCATACCGAGTAAGAATGCAACTGTAATGTAATGTCATTTAATTGAAGGAGGACAGATAAAGGGCCCACCATGCCCATCTGGGGGATACACATTTTGCCTTAAACAAAAATGTGAGATTCTAATGACCAGTCAAAATTAGGACTGGCAGAGTTCTACCTTGAGGAGATGGCTCCATTCTTTAAAAGCTAAAATGTTGGCTAATACAGTAAGTAGCCACAGGGATGCATAGAGCTCTCAGAGGTAGAACTGTGAGACAAGAGGGTGCCTATTCCAGTCTCAGACGTCCCAAGTTCAAGAATAAAGGGTAACATAGGATCAGGATGCACCAGTACAAAAGCAGTAGCAAAAGCAGTCTTGAGGGACTCACATACTTTATTGGAATCCTGGGACCAACTCTATGGGCTGCCATCTTTCCTGGTCACATCAGTCAGGGGTTTGACCAGAGAAGAGAAATTATACATTTCCAATAATAATTGGCAAAGCCAAGAAAACGTTGTAGACGATGTAGACCTACGGGTCGACTGCAGTAGAAATGACATAACCCAAAAATGTAACCTATTCACGATGGGTTCCCTCTCAACCTCTGTAACACACAGGAGACATCTGTGGGGTGATTTTCTAGGGATTTTGAATATGTGAGAATATCATCGAGGTACACCACCACACACTGCTGCAGCATCTCGGAGGACATTGTTAATAAATTCCTGAAAAACAGCAGGAGCATTGCAAAGACCAAAGGGCATTACAAGGTATTCATAGTGTCTGGTCCTAGTATTGAATTCAATTTTCCATTCTTCACCCTCTTTAATCCTCATGTGATTGTATGCCCCTCTTAAATCAAGCTTAGTGAAGATTGTTGCTCTCTTGAGGTGGTCAAATAATTCTGTAATCAATGGGATAGGATAAGCCTTTTTAACTGTATTGTGATTGAGACCCCCGTAATTGATACAAGGTCTCTCTCAGTTCACCACTCTTCTTTTTCACAAAGAAAAAGCCAGCACTGGCAGGAGAAGAGGATTTGCGGATGAACCCCCGGGAAAGTGAATCTGCAACATATTGCTCCATAGCCTTATCCTCCAAAACAGACAAAGGGTAAACCCAGCCATTAGGAGGGATGGTACCAGGTTGAAGGTCAATTGGGTAATCATAAGGCTAATGTAGTGGCAAAATACCGGCCTGACCTTTGTCAAGGACATCATTACATTCACCATATTCTTCTGGCAATGGAGAGAGTGAAGACATGCACATAACTTTAATCACTTTCTTAAAACATGTATTAGTGCAACGTGTCGACATTGACAGAACCTTGGCACTACGCCAAAAGAGGGATTGTGCCTCTGTAACCAAGAATAACCAATGACAACTGGGTAATGAGGTGAGGAAATGACTTGGAATTGAATTATATCATAGTGAAGAGCCCCAACAACCATGGTAAATGGTATGGTTTCATGAGTCTTATGGACAGGTTGTAGAGGTCTTCCATCAATAGCCTCAATGGCAAGTGGGGAGGCATGAAGCTGCAGCGGTATCGAGTGCTTCGACACAAAGGCACCATCTATGAACAAGCCTACAGCCCCAGAATTGATTAGTGTCTGGGTATCGATGGAAAACTCAGACCAGGAAAGGGTAACCGGAACTAGAGGCTTATCCTTCGGAATAGCTGTGGACACAAAGATACCACCCAAGGTCTGTCCCCTACAGTACCTCAGTTGTGGGCATTGCCTAGATGGGTAGGACAAGACTTCATTAAGTGACCTGCCTGGCCACAGTAATGGAACAATCTCTCCCTCCTCCTAAAGGCCCTCTCTTCGACAGAGACATGTGAAACTCAGCTGCATGGGCTCTACTTCACTGAAGGACTATGGCCCAGGAGGTGAGGGAGGCATGGGTGGGAAAGCAAAGCTTGGAGCCAAATATACAGGAGGCTTCCGTAAGCGCTCTTTAAAGGAAGGTCTCTCTAGAAGTCTAGTACCAATTAGAATGGCAAACGAGATCAACTCCTCAAGATTCCTAGGTATATGTCAAACTGCAATCCCATATTTAATGTTATCAGAGAGACCATAGGAAAAACATCCATGAGAGCCTCAATGTTCCAATCAACCTCTGCTGCCAGAGTACGAAATTCAATAGTATAGTCAGCAGCAGTTATTGATAGTGTGTTCTCATCCTACCTATCCCACTGCTCCTTCAGTGTCTGTTCTTGGACCTCTCATTTTCTCTATCTACACCACCTCCTTGGGTCATTTGATTGCCTCCCATGGCTTTCAATATCATTTCTACGCTGATGACACCCAAATCTATCTCTCCGGCCTCGAGCTCTCTCCATCTGTCTCCTCACACATCACCAACTTTTTAGCAGACATATCAGCCTGAATGTCACATCACTTCCTCAAACTCAACCTATCCAAAACCAAGCTCATGATATTTCCTCCCCCAAGTGCCACTTCCCCTGATTTCTCTGTCAATATCAATGGCTCAACTTTCAACTTGTCCCCCCACGCCAAGGTCCTAGGTGGGCTGGACTCCAAACTAACATTTCGGCCCCACAGCCTATCTCTATCCAAAATTTGCCGCCTCAACCTCCACAACATCTCCAAGATACGCCCTTCCTAACCAATGTCACCACAAAGCTTCTAATCCACTCCCTGGTCATCTCTCACCTCGACTACTGCAACTCCCTTCTCATTGGCTTACCTCTAAATAGGCTATCCCCATTTCAATCCATCATGAAAGCTGCTGTCAGGCCCATCCACCTAACAAACTGCTCAGCGTCTGCTATACCCCTCTGCCAATCCCTCCATTGGCTGCCACTCAATCAACAAATTAAATTCAAGATACTAACAATAACTTACAAAGCCATCCACAACCTGGCCCCCAGCTACATCACTAACCTAGTCTCAAAATACCAACCTAATCATTCTTTTTGCTCCTCCCAAGACCTCCTGCTCTCTAACTCTCTTGTCACCTCATCCTATGCTCACCTTCAGGACTTCTACAGAGACTCTCCCAACCTCTGGAATGCTCTACCCTAATATGTCAGATTGTTTCCTACTTTATCCACTTTCAGACGATCCCTGAAAACTCATCTCTTCAGAGAAGCCTATCTGGCCCCCACTTAACAACTGTACATTTACATTCTCCATCAGCACATGCCCCACAGTTATTACCTCTTGTATCTCTTGACCTTCCCTCTTAGATTGTAAGTTCTAAGGAGCAGGGTCCTCGGATTCCTACTGTATTAAAGAGTATTGCATTTGTACTGTCTACCCTCAAGTTGTAAAACTCTGCGTAAACTGTTGGCGCTATATAAATCCTGTATAATAATAATAATACTCTGTTTAATGGACATGAGGCTTTTGACAGCAGAGGTGGAGCGAGCAGGAATATCAAATACCTATTTAAAGGAGGCCACAAACTCAGGGTAATTCCAGACAAAGGGTTTTTGTGTCTCCCTTTGAGGGTTTGCCTAAGCCAAGGCTTTGTCAAAAAGCAAAGAAATAATGAAGCCTTCTTTGCTTCTGTCCATAGGGAACTCCTGGGGCAGCATCTCAAAATATATCTCAAAATATATTCCAACCTGGTTGAGAAACCCTCTACAGTGAGCTGGAGTGCCCCCAAAATGCTGGAGAAGTGAGGCAGAACCAGTCATACTTTTTAAAGAGGTAGTATTAGAGGAGGGTGCCTGCACAGAGATCGGAGCAGCAGCAGGGATGGCTTGCAACACTAGTTGTACGGAAAGCAGACGGAATGGGAGGATCCAGATGAGAAGTTTGAATCAGGAGCGTCTGTAACGCTATGGCAAACAGATCGGGGTCCTGCTCATCCAATCTGGAAAAAAAGTTACAACTAGGTGGGCTGCTTGCATCTCCTGAATTTATGGCCCTCGTGTAATGTCAGCAACCATAAACCAGGCAGAGATAGAAAATGCAGGTTAAAATCATGCCTTTAATGTAATAACAAATATAACAACAGTTCAGGAACGTAGTCAAAAATAGAAGCAAGGGTTTGGAAGCCAGAGCGGGTAATCAGATCAGCCAGGGTCAGGAACCAGAAGTCAGCATTGTCAGGAGCCAAAAATCAGGAGCAGGAGTCAGCCAGGCCAAATCATACACAGGAACACACTGGAGATGTTGACCAAACAAGGGCAGGGAGGGAATGAGCAAATCTGTTTAAATTGCCAAAAGGGCTGGCTGTAGGCTGGACTAATGAGGCAGGTAATTGTAACCAGGTGAGTCACTGCGGAAACCTCTGCACACTGAAAGAAAAAGCTTGGGGGCCGAGCCCTGAAAGTTATGTATTTTGGGGGACCATTGAAGGGGTCTGTGTATTTTTTTTAAAGAAGTCAGCAAGGAAAAGTAATTTGCCAGCAATGTAAAACCCCTTTTTTTTGTAAATGTCAGTTCTGCTGTAGTGCTTTCTGTACCTCACAGAGATGCACTCAAATTAACAGGAAGGTTTAGGGCTCTCCAGATATGTTATTGAAAATAATTTTGGCATTTTTAGTGTTTCATTTTAAGCATTTAAAACAATCCTTGCTCCTGGATGAGTGAAAGTTTTATTTGATTTTTTTTGCATTGGTAGATGCTCCCCAGAGCAGTGCTCATCCCCGCCATGTTTTTTCTTGCCTATTATCCCAATTTTTTTTTGTTTAACAAACTTGACTTCCATTGATTTCAGTGGGACTTGGGTTTAGCATCCAAACTTCTTTGAAGTTTGCCAAACCCCACACCAACCAAACTCAAACCAAATATTTGGGAAAAACTAAATTTTATGGAGCCTATTACATGTGGGGTCACTGAGTGCCAGAGAAATGAAAAAATCACATTATCACACTGAAGAATATATTGGTATGTGGTAACTTATGCTCCTTGAATTTTGGGACCCTCTATGTCTCTACCCTCTCTATGGTTAGGCATTCAAAAATTCTCACAAACGTGGTATCTCCATACTCAAAAACAGAATGTGTTCAGGAGGTGAAATTCCAAATATGCTCATGCTGTGTGTCTTGTTAAATATCTTGTTAAATAACAACTGGATGTAAAATCTTTAATTTTCAAAAACCTATGGCAAAAAATGAATTCTTCAGAAGACTTACCGTGCCTCTTAGCAAATACCTAGTGGTGTCTGCTTTCCAAAACGTAGTAACTTTTTGGTGTTTCTAGAATCCTGGCACTTTAGGGTCTGTGGAAATGTGATAAGCACTCAGGAAATCAGATTTTTATTTTACGTCCCTTGAAGGCTGAAAGGGTTCACCTTAAATTTTGGGCCCCTCTTTGCATCTAGACTGCAAAGGAGTCTCACACATGTTGTATCTCCATAAGCATGCCTATGTTGTGTGTGATACATACATTTTAGGGATTTAAATAAATGCTATAGTTTGTCAGGGTTGATACTTTCCAAATGTATTCATACCATAGTTTGTAGACTCTATAGCTTTCACACAGTTTAAAAAATATGCATTTCAATAAAATTAATTTGGGTACAGTGCTACACCACCGAGTAAATATCAGTCAAAATATCACAATGTTGAAATCTGAAAATGGCCTGGACAGGAAGGGGGTTTAACTTGCTAGTCCTCCTCAAGTGTTTAGAGTTGAACTTCAAGCAAACACCTAAAAACACAGAGGAAATACTTACAATTGAGCTGTCTATAAAGTGCTGAGATTTACATATCCCTGCCACACAATAAAGTTACGAGGATAATATCACTTTAATTGTTCTCAATGCTAAAACACAGCAATAAATTTAAAGAAATACAGTGGGAGAAAAGGGTAATCATTATACTTGCCTCAATTCGTTTTACTTCAGGGGGTGAAATCACATTTCTTCCAACAAGATCAAAGAAATACTAAGTAACTTAAAGACTAAGTTCACCTTTTTTTGTTTTTTAAAATCCAGCTCCCTTATGTACCAATATACCATTAATGTACCTTGGTTGAAGAAAAATTTAAGCTTTCTTTGATTTTTAAAACTAGACCTTGCCTCAGCCCTTGTATTCTTTTAGAAAGCTTCAACACTTTTGGGTATATTTACTGGCTGACCTCATTAGCACACACCCTGCAACCATCAACTATACTTGCAAAGCTTCTTCAGCAATTCCTTCACATTTGCATTTGCCTGACTTCCCCAGCGTCCCTCCAGATGGGTTCAGGCCACATGCTAAACTCCTTGGGCCCGCATGCAGCCCACGGGACACCCCTGATGTAGTGCAAGGGCCTGTCTGATTGGATACATTGTGATTGGATAGATGGTATGTCTTCCTATTATATAGTTTTGGTAAATCAAAAGGAGATTGTACAGAGATTGTACAATTAGATTGTATAGTGTATGGCCACATTTATACACCTAAAATTACCTAGTTGTGCTTTCAGTGTCATTACTTGTTAATGGCACACCAAACACAGATTTTGCCACATGAACATCTGGGTGACAAATGCAGCAAAACGCACAGTAAAAATTGTGCAACTTGCACCATGTCAAAATGTACCATGAGCTACTTTGCTCCATGTAGCACAGCCCATTGAAATCAACAGGCTGCCCTATGTGTGTCACTGGAAAAATGAGCACCCCCACTACTCTAGGTGTAAATGGGGCCTGGAAGTGCGTTTACACAACAATGAAGCTCCATTCACATCTGTGTGTTTCTAAATGCATGCAAACTGCACAGAAAATGCATGCTTTGCTGAAAAACACTGAAAATGTGTATTATGTTTGTGTTGTCATTACATGTTAAATGCACCATGCTCTGCTGAAAAATTTTTTTTGGAGCTTCTCTGGGGTGACTGTCATGCATAGTGAGTGAGCTGCCCTATGTATGACCAGTGAAAAATGTGAGTTTTCACTACGTGGAGATGTGAACGGGGCATGATAACTGAGTGTCTCTGTCCACTCCCTGCTATGCATGTGTATAAAGATGGCCATACAATATGCAATCTGATTGTACTATCTCTGTACAATTTCCTTTAGATTTATCAAAACTATGTATCAGGAGGACCCACCTGACCAATTCATTCAATTTGTATCAAATCAGACAGGCCCATGTACTATATAGCTGATGGGAGACCTAAAGGAGATTGTACATTATAATTATATTATATTATAATAAGGGAGGTGTGGTCCAGAGTGGTGAACACGCCCTATCACACCCTCTACTGTGATGCAATAAGGAAGTGAAGGCTTCTGGGAGATGACCTACAGGAAGTGAATGCTGAGAGACAATCTAAAGGAAGTGATGGAATCTGAAAATAATTTAAAAAATTCAAACAAACTAACAAGATTTTAAACCTCCTGTGGATGAGGTAAGTGAGAGGAAAGCACATTGGGGTAGCTGGGCCAGAAATGGCATTGGAAATTGCTTCTGTTTATTATGAAAACTGAAATTCTGCCTGAAAAAAGTGAACTTATCCTTTATTTCTCATGAGATAATGCTTTAAAACAGCAAAGGAGCATATTCCTGTGAGATTTGAGCTACTCAAATTTCCTTGAGACTTTACCAGAAAGAGTGTGATGTCACTCTTGTCTAGGCACAATGGCTGAGAGTCAGGAGTAAGGTCCTGTAAGGTATACTGTATATAATTCTTTCTCCTACTTTTTTAATTTATTGCATTCTTAGCATGGGTGAAAATACATTAGCAGACCTTTTGTTTCAGTTTTGTTTTAAAGAAAACACTGCTGTCCTCTCTCCACTTCCAGCCTGCAGATTGTACCATGAAAGAGTAATCTTCTCATATCAGTATGTTTCTTGTCAGCATATTTGAATGCAGAGCATCTGATTAGCTCCCAGTGCTAAGGTTCCCTCTCCCAGCCTGTGCTGTGGTACAGGGAGCTGCAAGAAGATGATACCAAGTCAAATGCAAGTACTCCCAATGGCTGCATTATACATACGTTTAATTATTTATTATTGAATACAAAACTGCATTCATTTGTGTATTTGATATCTGCTTAAAGTTCAGCTTTACAGCGTTTTCTAAATATGCTGGAAAGATAGAAATACATAAATACATTGTAACTAGACTGTTGTATTATAGATTATGGCCAGTCTGCAATTTATCTCAAACAGTTGTACAGCTGCAGAGTAGATTTTTAATTACATCTACTGTATATTATTGTTTGTAGAACAGTATATACATTGATGTTTGCATGGAAATAAGTTTCATAGCTTTAGAACATCTCCTAGTGGAGAAAAAGGGGGTCACATGAAAAAAATCTAACCATGCTAGAATAGAGGCTTAATAGTGGCCTATTTATCTTATATATTCTTGTTTTTTTGCTTAACATATCTATTGTGAGATGTGGCCATATCAGATTGCACAGCGTTAAAAATAGAGTTTATTGATCAATGTAGCAACCATAATGTCAATATACATTGACAAGTTTCCAGATATTTAATAGATCATGAATGATCTATATGTGTTCGGGGCCTGTCAAGCTTTAAGAAAACTCACAGTAAGCATCATTCAAAAAAAGTGCAAAAGCTCTTGTCTTAGAATATACATGTACTCACATGCTTAACTGCCCCAGTTTTTTTTTTTTATATATATACATTCACCACAGTATTATGTTTGAAATAGTATCTGCATGAATACATAAAAGTGATGCTGTAGTAAGGACACTGTGTTGATTTTCCACTTACTAACATATTTTTCTATGTATAACTTACAAGGTAATACAGAAAGGTCTTCACCAGAAAGCACTCATCATTTTTTAAAACAACAACAATTATTTGTGTCCTCTTGATTCTAAAATGTACTGACTCTTCTAATAACAATAACACTTTAAGCCTAAGTAGTACAGGAGAGTAAAACAAAATATCTTTTTAAAAATGATGTATTGACAATCCTGATCAAGAGAGCCTCAACATTTGTATTATATCATTGATAACAAATAGTCCCTTTTAACTACATTACATAGGTGAAGTTTAGAAATACCAACAGTTGTCTGTGAGTCCAATATACACATTGATGCTGATTTACTACTGTCACATCTAAGCTGACACTTTGCAACCTCCATGAAACACGAAGTAAACATACCTGGAAACAGTATTTGTCTGTTGCAAATCCAACAGAGCTGTTCAATGCAGGATCTTCAGATTTAAGACAGCAGTGCAGACCGTTCCTGAGGCTTTTGAAGATCTACTAGCTATGTAGTTGTGAGCCATGATTTTAAATTCATTTAGCTGGTGTACTGTATTTGTTTTCAAAGACACAGTTGGTAGTTATGCAATGTTCAAAGTGCTATGTGGATGAAAAGAGCAGAGGATATTATTTTATTTGAAGAAAATGTGCTCAACATACCTGAATCAACAAAACACTTGCTAAAGGAAAATGTAGGATGTTGACAATGTTCATGCATGTTAGCTAGTCTATGCTTTTATGACAGGTTTTTGTTTACCTGTGCTTACTCAGTATGAACCCTAACTCATTCACATGGGGAGGGGCAGTATCTGGGGGCCCCCTTATTGTTAAATGTGTTTCCAGATTCTGATAACCCCCCCCCACACACACACACAGACCCTTGTCCTTATCAACAGATCAACATGGAAACAAGGCACTTTGCTGGCAGAGTATCCCCCATGTTGATGTAGCTTGATATGGTTCAGGAAGGAGAGCATGCTTACTCTTCACTTTTCTGACCTACATGCTTGGATAAGGGTCATGCATGGATTTTTGGGGGACCCTATGCTTTTTTCATTTTTTTTCATGGGATTCCCTCTTAAATACATACAAGACATAATGGGTCTAGTATGGAACTTGGAGGGACCTCACACAATATTTTTTGTGTTGGTATCCCCCATTACCATCTATAGCAGACCCTCATCTAGGATATGGGTCTAGTATAAATGAACAAAATCCTCAGCCGTTTGTTTACAAACAGAATGAAGCTTTCAGGAGTAGACATTTTAGGAGTAGACAAGATTCGGGTGTATTATTAGTGACTAATTTAAACAAATACAAAATAACGCAACAACACTTTGTCTGAAATTCAAATTAAATTCAAGTTGAATTTGAAAATGAAATTGATTTTGAAAACATATAAACCCGAACCCTGAAACCCCATAAAGACTATGGGACCCAAGTTTGAAAAATCGAAAGTCCCTATTTTGAAGTTTTATATGCAAGTTATTGGCCATAAAAAGGGTATGGAGGCCTGAGTACTGCCCTGGGGGACATGTTTAAATGCACATTTTTTTTTAAAAAGATTGTTTTTACAGGAGCAGTGATTTTAATGATGACTAAAGTGAAACAATAAAAATGAAAAATTCCTTTAACCCCTTCACTACCCGGCCATAGTCAAATGACGTCCACAGATGGGATCTCCCATTCTGGGTGGATGTCATATGACGACCTGGGCTTCCCGGCGCCAACACGCCCGCCGCGTTGCTCGGGACCCGGTGCGTGTGCCCGGCGGCCGCAGTGTCCACTGGGCACACCCGCGATTGCCCGTTAACTGGGCCGGACCGTGGATCTGTGTGTGTAAACACACAGATCCACGTCCTGTCAGTTGAGAGGAGACCGATCTGTGTTCCGAGTACAGAAGAACACTGATCGGTCTCCTCCCCTTGTACGTCCCCGCCCCCTACAGTTATAATCACTCCCCTAGGAAACATTTAACTCCTCATCTCCCCCTAGTGGTTAAACCCTTCCCTGCCTGTCACATTTATACAGAAATCAATGCAATTTTATAGCAATGATCGCTGTATAAATGTGAATGGTCCCAAAAATGTGTCAAAAGTGTCAGATGTGTCCGCTATAATGTCTCAGTCATGAAAAAAAATCGCGATCACCGCTATTACTAGTAAAAAAAAAAAAAATAATAATTTTTTTTAAAAAATGCCATAAATCTATCCCGTATTTTGTAGACGCTATAACTTTTGCGCAAACCAATCAATATACGCTTATTGCGATTTTTTTTTACCAAAAATATATAGAAGAATACGTATCGGCCGAAACTGAGGGAAAATTTTTTTTTTTTTTTAAATTGGGATATTTATTATAGCAAAAAGTAAAAAATATTGTGTTTTTTTCAAAATTGTCGCTCTTTTTTTTGTTTATAGCGCAAAAAATAAAAAACGCAGAGGTGAATGCTCTATTTGTGGGGAAAAAAGGACATCAATTTTGTTTGGGTACAACGTCTCACGACCGCGCAATTGTCGTTTAAAGTGCGACAGCGCTGAAAACTAAAAATTGGTCTGGGAAGGAAGGGGGTGAAAATGCCCTGTATTGAACCGGTTAAATATAGTGCCTGGGGGGTCCCCTTAGTTCGCCTAGTTGGGACCACATATAGAACCTGCGGCAGCAAAACTGCCATTTATAAAGAAAAAAAATGACATTTAAATTGCCGGAAATACAATACCATTACTGGTAATTCAAAACTGTTAAAAAAATTAAAAAAAACAGCGTGGGCCCCCCTCCCCAGTCCATACCAGGCCCTCCTCCTGAACCATACCAGGCCCCATCTCTTAACATGGGGGGGTGCTTTGATGGGGACAAGGGCCTCTTCCCAACAACCCTGGTTGTGGTTGTGGGGGTCTGTGGGCAGGGGGCTTATCATAATCTGGAAGCCCCCTTTAACAAGGGGACCCACAGATCCCAGCCCCTCTCTATGTGAATGAGTATGGGGTACATGGTACAAGACAGGAGGAAGTCTTTGACAATTCCTTTATTAAAAAAATAAAAAAATAATGTCCCCTAATGTACATCCATCATTAACTCAGATACCCACCTGTCAATGTCACCTGGTGGCATTGAACTCCCTTGCGACATCACGGATAAGTGCATGCTGGGTCGGTGACGTCACAAGGGAGGAGTGCCACCAGTGATGTTGCCAGGTGGCCCCACCCTTCCCTATAAAAGAACTGTCAAATAGAGGAGCCTGCAGTAAGCAGATGGTCTTCGGCAGGAGCATTTTATTTTTGGACATTTTCATTTAGGCTTGATTCACATCTATGCATGTTGCTTTTGAGCATTTCTGCTTGCCTTATTACTGTGATTTTACAGTGATTTTGCTGCAATTTGGGTTTTTTATGTTTCTATAGATATAGCTATAGCTAACTAAACAAATAGTCTCCTCTCTACACAAAAACATGCAGAAAAGCAAACCTTATAGTCCAACACCCAGAGCTCCTCTCACTCAGGTTCCTTCCTGAGTCTCAAAACCAGAGTGACCTGCTGTGCTCTCTTCCTGGATATTTAAAGTCCAGCTGACTGTGGACTCCAGTGGACCTGAACATCCAGATCGGAACCCAGCCTGCCACAGAGGCTGGAAAAACCGGGCCGGATTCTGGTTTAGTCCCTTACAATGGAACGAATGCGAGGTGAAATGTACCAATTATTGTGTATCTCACCTGCATACCATCACATATCCTCCCCCTCTGCTCAAACCCCTGTGGCTGAGCACTTGACCCAATCATAAAGTGCATCTGCGTTATTTTGGAATTTTCCCGGGCCTAAAAAGAAAGGGCTATAAAGCCAGGAACCACCTTGTCACAGGGTCATTTTTCTCCCTGTTGTCACACATCCACTTTAGGGGAGCATGGTCAGTGACCAGTTTAAATGACCTCCCCAGTAGGTAATACCTTAGGGAGTCTAAGGCCCATTTAATGGTGAGACACTGCTTTTCTACAATGGTATAGTTCTTTTCATGCTTGTTCAGCTGCCGGCTCAGGTATATAACTGGGTGCTCCTCACCATCCCTGTTCTGTGACAGTACAGCCCCTAGGCCCACCTCAGAAGCATCCGTCTGTACAACAAACTCCTTGCTGAAGTCCGGGGCCACTAGCACTGGTAGCCCACAAAGGGCCTGCTTTAAATTCTGAAATGACTCCTCGGCTTCAGGATTCCACTTGACCATGACCGACCCTCTACCAGGTCGGTCAGAGGGGCGCCATGGTGGCAAAGTTGGGTATGAACCGTCTGTAATACCCCGTAATGCCCAGAAAGGCCTTCACTTGTTTTATTTATTGATTGGTTGGGGCCATTTTTGGATTGCCTCAACCTTATTGGTCTGCAGCTTGACCAATCCCCGGCAAATAATGTACCCAAGGTATTTGGCCTCCTCCAGGCCTATGGCACATTTTTTTGGGTTAGCCGTAAGACCTGCTTCCCTAAGGGAATCTATCACCGCTTGTACATGGAGCAGGTGTGATTCCCAATCTGGGCTGTGGATGATCACATCGTCCAAATATGCAGCTGCATACGGGCGATGTGGTCTCAAGGTTTTGTCCACCATTCGCTGGAATGAAGCAGGGGCTCCGTGCAGACCAAAAGGCATCCGCTTATACTGAAACGAGCCCTCAGGAGTGGAAAAGGCAGTCTTCCCCTTGGCCGATTCAGTTAGCGGTATTTGCCAATAGCCTTTCGGTCTAGGGTCGTTATGTAGCGAGCCTGTCCTAACCTGTCCCTGATTTTGTCGACCTGGGGCATCGGGTACGCATCGAAATTGGACACACTGTTGAGTTTCCTGAAGTCGTTACAAAAACCTGATAGTATCATCAGGTTTTGGGACCAGCACTATGGGGCTCGACCACTCACTGTGGGACTCTTCTATCACGTCCAACTCTAACATATTTTTAATTTCCTTCGCGACTGCCTCTCATCTGGCCTCCTCTGGGATTCTATATGGTTTTACATTTACCCCCTGGTTCCGTCACTATGTCATGTTGGATCATGTTGGTCAGTCCGGGAAAGGGGAAAAAAAGTCTATATTTTTATGTACAAACGCCCTAACGTCACTTTGTTGTGCCACAGACAGGGTATCTGTTATAGGGACGTCAGGTGTCATTGATACCTGGTCTGTTAGAGGCGTGGACATGGCCAGTAAAGTCTCTCTGTCCTTCCAGGGCTTTAAGAGATTCACATGGTAAATTTAGTGTGGTTTCCTTTTCCCTGGCTGATAGACTTTGTAGTTTACCTCCCCCACCCTTTCAACAACCTCAAAGGGACCTTGCCATTTGGCTAGGAACTTACTTTCCACCGTGGGAACCAGTAATAACACTCTGTCCCCGGGGCTGAAAGTACGGACCTTGGCACTCCGGTCATAGACCCTCCTCTGGGCCTCCTGGGCTCGCTCAATATGTTCTCACACCAGGGGCAGGACAGCTGCGATTCAATCCTGCATCAAGGAGACATGCTCTATGATGCTTCTATATGGGGTGGCCTCCCCTTCCCACATTTCTTTGGTGACATCTAGAAGCCCCCTGGGATTCGTACCATACAAAAGCTCAAAGGGGGAATAGCCTGTGGATGCCTGCGGAACCTCACGTATGGCAAACATGAGATATGGTAACAAAAAATCCCAGTTTCTTCCATCTTTGTTGACCACCTTTTTCAGCATACTTTTCAAAGTTTTATTAAATCTTTCAACCAGACCATCCGTTTGGGGGTGGTAGACAGAGGTACGGAGATGGGAGATTTTGTATAGTCTACACAGTTCCTCGGTGACCCTAGACATAAATGGGGTGCCCTGATCTGTTAAGATTGCTTTTGGGATCCCTACTCGACTAAACACCTGAACCAATTCCTTGGCAAAAGCATTAGCAGAGGTGTTGCACAAGGGTATGGCCTCAGGATAGCACGTTGCATAGTCTAGGATCACCAGAATACAGTACTCCTTCACATCTGCATGCAACCCGGGCCAGAAGAACCTGTGGGCGATTCTCCCCCTGGTTTTTTCGATACCGAGATGTCCCCCCATTACATGACCATGGGCCAAGTCTAGCACCACCATACAGAAGGGTTTGGGAACCAATAGCTGTTCTACCTCGTCCTCTCCATGTTTTATCATGCGATACAACAAGTTGTTTTTAACGGCCATGTAGGGGAAAGACACTACCCAATCAGGATCCACCTGTTCCCCTTCCAACATCTTAACATTTTCCCTGGCTCTCATAAGGGTGGTCTCCCGCAGTTGCTCAGTACAGAAATCCTCTCTCCTGACCTCTAGGTCGGGTATGACATTTTGGTTACTCTCAATGTTAGGGTCAGAGGGGGTCTACTGTTACCCTCAGGCTGAGAGATAGCTTCTAGGTCCTCCGGCTCCCCAGCCATGACAGGGAAAGGAAGAGGATCTCCGACTTCCTCGATCCCACCAACAGCATTCCCTTCCCTTTGGCAAAAAGGGCCTGGTGAGTTCCCGTGCTTCCCCAGCAGGGGGAGCTCTATCTACCAGCCTCCCCTTGCTCTCCCATAAATTCTAAAAATGGGGAAAATCTCTTCCCACTAAAGCTTCATGAAGCAGTGAAGGTACCACCCTCAATGAGTGTCTTTCACTGCCCCAGGGGGTATCACCCTCAACCATCGCTGTCTGGAAGTCCTGAGTGTCCCCATGGATGCAAATTACCCCAATAGTACTGGGGTGTAGTTTTGTGGGGTTCACACAATCATTCCTGACTAGGTTCACCACACTACCAGAGTCTAGCAAGGCTGTGAGTTGTTTTCTATCCACTGAAATAACACACATCTGTTTTTCAATGCGACTCTGAGATAATGCAGTACATGCGAACTGTGCAAAGAGAGAAATGCTTCTTTTCATACAAGCATAATCACATTGCATAGGTTCATCATCTATAGAACAGTTTGCAGCAATATGCCCTAATGCATGGCAACGAAAACAGTGTATGTGGCCTACCCCCAGTCCTCTTAATGGCCCCAAAGAAGTTCCTGGCTTATTTGGCCAGTCTCCAGGTCTAGGACCCACAGTTCACCATGTTCTCAGTGGCAGTGTACCGCTCCACTAGGTCCACCAACTGGGTTAGAGTTTTGGGGTCCCCCTGTCCGACCCACTTCCTCAGGGTAGCAGGGAGCGCACGCAGGTAGTGGTCCATTACCACACGTTCCACGATCTGAGGGCCTGTCAAGGTCTCTGGCTGCAACCACTTCCGGGTGAGGTGGACCAGGTCAAACATTTGTGAATGGGGTGGTTTGTTGCTGGCGTTGGACCACTGATGCACACGCTGGGCCCGGACTGCCATGGTGACACCCAAGCGTGCGAGTATCTATGTCTTTAGAGTCTCAAAGTCCTGGGCCTTATCTGGTTTTAGATCAAAATAGACCTTTTGGGTTTCTCCTGTTAGAAATGGAGCCAACAGACCCGCCCACTGCTCTTTTGGCCATCCCTCGCGGACAGCGACCAAAGTCGCAATGTATGCCACAACATCATCCGCAGGTGTCATCTTTTGCAGGTGGTAGGAGGCACGTACCATCTTTGGTTCCGCTGTCACAGGAGGTGCAGACCCCTTTTTCAATTCCACCAGAGCCTGTGCTACAGTGGCCTCTGCGACTTGGCGGTACATCTCCTGTTGTGCTGCACTGGCCTCTGCAACTTGGCAGTTGGTTTCCCGCTGAGCTGCATTGGCCTGTAGCAGGGCCTTTAACATTTCCTCCATCTTCAGAAATTGCCCGCTGAATCCACCACGTGTGGGAGAATTAGCTCATAGGGATCACCTTTTTCTGAAGGACAGTCAGCAAACGGGCACTTTCTTAAAAATCTGGCAGATGCCAGGTTTATTTGCAGGAGGTTTGCAAAATAAAAACAAACAAACAGTAAATTAAATCCTTGCCATCCGGCGCTAACTAAACAAATAGTCTTCTCTCTATACAGTGCGGGGCTGGTCCACATCATCCACAAAAACATGCAGAAAAGCAAACCTTATAGTCCAACACCCAGAGCTCCTCTCACTCAGGTTCCTTCCTGAGTCTCAAAACCAGAGCGACCTGCTGTGCTCTCTTCCTGGATATTTAAAGTCGATATCTATAGATATACAGATATATATATAGATATACAGATATATCTATATATATATAGATATAGATATATCTATATCTATATATCTATATATAGATATAGATATAGATATAGATAGATATATCTATAAATATATTTATATATATAGATAGATCTATATATATATATCTATATATAGAGAGAGAGAGAGAGGCGAGTACATGACACTATTTATTTTGGCAGTTTAGGCCATATTTTGCAGAAAACAGGCACTCTAATGAGCCAGGAGTGCACTGGGCTTATGTTGGAGCTGGGAGTAGAGGTCAGTGACCCCACCCTCCTGACGGGGTCAGTTATTGCAAGGGAGATGCTAGTAGTGTGGTGCTTCATGCTGTCCACGCTTAGTAAGGACAGTGAAAGGCCGAGACTACGAGGATGTAGCAGTTGGGAGCTGCGGGAGACACAGTTAGAGCTGACAGAGTTACAGCGTTTAGTGCATGAGCATTGGGGACTGTATGTGTTTGATGGTCTAGAGAACCAAGGCAGGAGGCCTGAGAGAGAAGCTGCAAAGAGAGCCGCAAGGCTGAATATTGTTTGAGTATCATTTTGATGATTGGAACCCTCTGCGTGGGAAGACATTTATGTGATGTTTCACTTTTGCTTGGGGGTAAGAAAAGCGGGCAGAAAAATCACTAGGGGCCAGTTCACACCATAGAAACGCAGTTTGGATGCGTTCCAGATGCTTTTCTGCATACGCATTATTGATGTGGATTTTTATGCAGTCCAGTGCATTTTTTCCCCCTTTTTTTCTTAACCTTAAATAAGGACATGTGTGTTTCAGTGCATTTTTGGAACGTTTAGTTGCGTTCTGGTGCATTTTTTATGCATTTAACAGCCTTCCAGTACAGTCCAGTACAGAAAAAATGCAGCATGTTCTACTTTTTTTCTGGAAATGGAATACACTGGAACTGCAAGCCCTGGTGTGAACTGTGAACCTTTGAAAACCATATAACCTACTTTTTCATTAATTTATGATGCAAAAAAAAAAACGCACTGGACTGCATGTAATGTCAACTGGCCTTAAAACAGAATAAAACAGATTTCTGGTGTGGAACAGACTCACTGTTTGGTGCTATCAATGAGCTAAGTTACCCCAAGTCATCACAATATATTCAGTGTGTGTGTGTATGTATATATATATATATATATATATATATATATTAAAAATAGTATATCTTCCACCAAGGAAATTTGATATGTACTCTTACCGGACAGAGTGGACTCACATGCCAGCAGTAGTGAGACAATCACGCTTGTATTCGCCAAAGCCTGGGAGTCCAACACTGCACAGGACTTGGATGGAACTGGAACTCAGTTGGGGATCAATCCAGACGTGGATGGTGGGTAAAAAAAATGCTCTCACCAGGACTATCATAAAAATGATAGAAAACAGAAAGGCTCCATATGTTGCATGTCAAAAGGGGGATTTATTGTAAAAAAGTACAAACATTGATTCACAGATGTGTACAGCAATGTGATCACAAGGTTAAAAAGCAATGTGGGGAGCAATAAATGCAAGTCTGGTGTGTTTTGTTCCAATGGACTTCAACTGGGGCTTATGAGCCTCATTGAAATGTTTTGCAACATTGGTGGTGTGTTTCTTCTCTGTATCATAAACATGATCATGCAATCTATCTCTTAACTGTCTAGTGGTGCATCCGACATATTGGATACCGCACTCTTTAAACGTTATTAAATAAATAATACATTTTATGTTGCAATTGAAAAATGTCTTGACACCGTAAACCCCACCACCAATATTGGATCAAAAACTATCCCCTCTAAAGATACGAGGACAACATGGGGAATTGGTCGCCTCACACTTATAATTGCTTACAAAATCTAACCATGTTTTCATTTGGTTAAACAAGCTGAAATAGCTTGGTGATAAAGCGTTACCCAAAGTAGGTGCCTGGCAGGACACAGCTTTAAACCCTTTGGACAAAATCTGGGCATATGTCTCATCATCATTCAGTTTAGGGAAATGCGTTCTATTATCCTCCTAATCTTTTTAACTGCAAGGCTGTAGGGAGTGGAGAACCATGGAACCCCAACTATCGGCCGTTTTTATCTTGTAGTAATACACTTCTTTTGATGGTATCCACAGCATCTACAGCCCTACGGATAATGTCTCTTATGCACCCCCATGAAAGAAACCTGTCAGTCATCTCCATCTTTTCATTACCAAAGTCCACATCCTCACTGCATATTCTCCTAAGCTCTATGAACTGCCCCCTTGGTATGCCACAAATGACATGACGGGGATGTCCAGAATCGGCATGGAGAAGTGTGTTCCCTGACAAGGGTTTTCTATACAGACTAGAGACTGAAATGTGAAAAAGGAAGGAAAGGGATTTTTACGGTGCAATTTATTCAAATATAAAAGAGAAAGCTATATGTTTTTTTCACTTTCTGTTAAAAAACAGTTTTATTGTTTACATTAAAAGCAGACACATATGTCAATAATTTGTGACAATACAATTAAAACAGCGTGGTCAATAATGGAGGATAACATATAGGATATACGCTACGAATTCACAAATAGTCGTTATTGCATACTAGCCCGACATGTTTCGCATTAGTCGCTTTATCAAGGGGTATGCAATTGAGTAGCGAGTCATCCAATACTTTTAAATTATTCTACAAAAGAAGAAAAAGGGTTTTACATATAGAAAAAATATATTTTGCAATAATAATACAACATGAGATAAAGAATGTGTTATCACTCTGAGGCACCCATAAAGGCTTACCCCCAAAATAATTGACCCTAGGTGGACTCGTCAGAACCAGTGTATGCAGACACAGCCGAGCGGGATAGCAAGGGAGGCTAAATATGCAACCACAGGGAGCAGTCAGGAGAAGCTGTTGTACAAAACAAAGGGGTATTCAATATAAGGAGATAAATATCATTGTATAAAGGGTTAATTGGATTTGTAGAGAATATAAAGTTAAGTGAGTATCACTTACATCAAAGAGTTATTATAAGTTGCATCTGCGATCCGAGAGATGCAGTTAAACGCCAGAAATGGCAATAACCGGAAATAGGAAAATGTAATATACGTTTGGAACTGGGAACCAGGACCTAAACACAATTTGCACAAGGATATGGTTAAAGTTTGGAATTAAGACTATGTTCCATAAAGAAAGTATTGAAAAATGATGTTGTCAATCAACATCATAACGAAAGTTTGTTCAGAGTATAGAGTTTTCAATTAACTTAAAAGGGAGAAAAGTTATAAATAAGTTAGAGACTCAACCAGAGTTCAATAGGTATAGTCATAAAAATATAACTCTAGAATATGGAGCAAGGTATGGTGATAAACACCAGTCACATTACCTAGCTTAAGTCTTCGCTTGCAACCTCCGGCGCTGGCAGACATGGCTGTCAGATTAGCCGGTTTAAATACTGCTCCCCATCGAGACGGCGTGTGACGTTGCCGGCTCGATGCGGACGTGATGGCGCTACTGCGCATGCCCGGGAAGCCAAACCTCGTCGAACCTCAATCCCCACAAATCACCGCGCCGGGGGAGACAGCCGACATGCGTGCCAATGCGCATGGTAGCTCCTCCCGCACAATGATCACGCGGGGACGGAGGGGGCGGGGAATGGTTGCGATGGAAACCAGCTCTACTGAGGGCGACGAATGCCGTCGCCTGTCGAGAAGCTGGCTTGGAGGGGATGCACGGCGCGGGTTGGGCACCTTTTTGATGTGCCCAACCCGCGCCGTGCATCCCCTCCAAGCCAGCTTCTCGACAGGCGACGGCATTCGTCGCCCTCAGTAGAGCTGGTTTCCATCGCAACCATTCCCCGCCCCCTCCGTCCCCGCGTGATCATTGTGCGGGAGGAGCTACCATGCGCATTGGCACGCATGTCGGCTGTCTCCCCCGGCGCGGTGATTTGTGGGGATTGAGGTTCGACGAGGTTTGGCTTCCCGGGCATGCGCAGTAGCGCCATCACGTCCGCATCGAGCCGGCAACGTCACACGCCGTCTCAATGGGGAGCAGTATTTAAACCGGCTAATCTGACAGCCATGTCTGCCAGCGCCGGAGGTTGCAAGCGAAGACTTAAGCTAGGTAATGTGACTGGTGTTTATCACCATACCTTGCTCCATATTCTAGAGTTATATTTTTATGACTATACCTATTGAACTCTGGTTGAGTCTCTAACTTATTTATAACTTTTCTCCCTTTTAAGTTAATTGAAAACTCTATACTCTGAACAAACTTTCGTTATGATGTTGATTGACAACATCATTTTTCAATACTTTCTTTATGGAACATAGTCTTAATTCCAAACTTTAACCATATCCTTGTGCAAATTGTGTTTAGGTCCTGGTTCCCAGTTCCAAACGTATATTACATTTTCCTATTTCCGGTTATTGCCATTTCTGGCGTTTAACTGCATCTCTCGGATCGCAGATGCAACTTATAATAACTCTTTGATGTAAGTGATACTCACTTAACTTTATATTCTCTACAAATCCAATTAACCCTTTATACAATGATATTTATCTCCTTATATTGAATACCCCTTTGTTTTGTACAACAGCTTCTCCTGACTGCTCCCTGTGGTTGCATATTTAGCCTCCCTTGCTATCCCGCTCGGCTGTGTCTGCATACACTGGTTCTGACGAGTCCACCTAGGGTCAATTATTTTGGGGGTAAGCCTTTATGGGTGCCTCAGAGTGATAACACATTCTTTATCTCATGTTGTATTATTATTGCAAAATATATTTTTTCTATATGTAAAACCCTTTTTCTTCTTTTGTAGAATAATTTAAAAGTATTGGATGACTCGCTACTCAATTGCATACCCCTTGATAAAGCGACTAATGCGAAACATGTCGGGCTAGTATGCAATAACGACTATTTGTGAATTCGTAGCGTATATCCTATATGTTATCCTCCATTATTGACCACGCTGTTTTAATTGTATTGTCACAAATTATTGACATATGTGTCTGCTTTTAATGTAAACAATAAAACTGTTTTTTAACAGAAAGTGAAAAAAACATATAGCTTTCTCTTTTATATTTGAATAAATTGCACCGTAAAAATCCCTTTCCTTCCTTTTTCACTTATCTAATCCTTATCTGGGATGAGGTGCCTACTTTAAGGGTGTTTCCCTTTCCGAAACCACAAACCTGTATAAACTGAAATGTATAGTTATTCCTGAGCTACCATATAAACGAAGGGCAAAGAACATTCAACTGCTGCAAGCACCGAATATAGGTCAAGCTCAGCCCATACAGCAATAGAAATAAGGTATGTAAAAACTGGTGCCGCGCTGTTCTTAAATAAAAAAAACCAAAAAAAAAAAACCTATGCTGCTAGCGGTAGTAGTACAAAGGTAAATGAACACGTAAAATGATATAAACAGAAACAATATAAGAATAAGTACAATCAATATAGAGCACTTCTATACCCAATAGGTGCATTGTGATATTCCACAATAATCGGTGGTAATAGCAAAGTGCAAAGTGCAAGAAAATCATTCAATAAAGACTTAAGGCCAGATGTGATAAGTATCTTACTGGAAACACTAAAATCAATATACAATCACTAAAAACCTCAATGGGAATGTAGTCCAATGCGATTTAAATCCTTTTAATGTGGCTAATTAGAAAATGTGCAAAAAAGTGCAATAAGGTGCTGATAGCATGGGGGTGATCTCCTTTTTGTGCACAGGACACACAGTGGTGTGAAGTGGCCTCTTACCTTGCGGTAAAGAGGTAACCGCATAAAGTTGCTGGTAATGGCTGCTTCTCCCTTGTACTCCTAACTGCCTCTCACTTGGATTCCTGGGCTGGATGGAGCTGTTAGTGGGTCTTTGTCTCTCAGTAGAGCAGGAGGGGGATTAAAGGAAAGAAGGGGCCAGATAGTGTAGTATTTCAATCAGAGGTTGTTTTTTATTAAAACAATGGTGAGGGTACTCACTTCACTTACAAGAAAAAACACACAGAAAACGTATCTCCTACGAGCGGCAAGCTTGTTTGCATATATCAGTCTTGGATGCCTATCCCATCCCTACACATGATGTCACGGTCACATGACTTCATCAGGGGAATAGAGACTAGAGACTACCCTGCTCTCTCTGTTCGAGAGGGGGACATCCAAGAAAGGTATTTATCTGCTGCTCATCTGTTCACATCTGATCACATTGAAATAAAGTCCAAAAAGTGTTAAAGTGAAAAAATGCTGAAGTGAAATCTTGTGGATGAAAATCAACAATAAAAAACAAGTGTAGCGAAAAATATAGATTTAAATTCACAGTCTCATGATAGGATCAGCAATATAAACGTATTGGTAAAAACACATTAGTTCAGTGCAAAGATGTGCACAAAAATTTGGTGGTGACTTGAAAAGTGAAGAGGTGATCCAATATAGTGCTCCAGAATCATCCACCGCACCCCTGTGAAATGGACACTCACTGGAAAAGCTGACTGCCATTACAGCAGCAAACATGCACTCAGTGTAGATCTGCCATCTGTTGTGGGGAAGGCTGTTCAGCAACTCGCACCATCCAGATGTAGCTGTAGTAAATAAAGCTCACCGGGAGTCAGATGAAGTCTCCATAATACAGTATTATTGGAATTGTATGTTAAAAGCCAAAATAAAATGAATCATAAAAACATGACTATGGGTGCCACTGTCGACCCGATATCGAACAGTGACATGATGTCAGCACTAGTTTCTGCTCCCCAAAGCTTTTCATCCAATAGGACATTATCAAGGGGTCCTTTTTTATTAATGTCATGAAGTATGACTTCTATGCTCAGGGGTTTGGGACACAAGACAAACTGAATCCCTCCTGGCTATCCCTCAAGGTGGCCAACTATTTGCCCATTTTGATAGAAGGTGTTACCTGCAAGGATACAGACCGACTGTCAACTGTGGTGTCTATTGTTCTGGGCATGAACATGTTAAATTACCTGGATTTGCCCCACTTACTGGCCAAGTTTGAACATTCTTGCCAGCATGTGCAGGGCTGTGGTCTGTGAGCTGTGTGGCTCAATGTGATATGGGCTTATGAAGCTTACCAGAGGGCAGTGAGGAAACCACCCAAACAGGTGGAAGTCTTCCACATGCCGCCCAAACAAAAACCACTCCTGTCACCCCTCCATGAGGCAGTCTAGTCTCTTTCCATTGGGGTTCACAGGAAACTTCAAGGGTAATGGTGTAACCCCACAAGGATGCAGTGGTGCCAGGGGAGTGGCTAGTTGCACGCACCTGGTCTAAAGTTCACAAAAGAAAGATCCTGGTGTAGCTCAATAACCTGGGAACAACCTTGATCTAACTTCTTAACCATGTCACTCTAGAAAACTTCCAGTCACTGTGCCTCAGAGGCTCAACCTGGAGTAGATGCCATTTGTGCTCACTACAAGCAGCCATGTCCTCCTTAGATGAGTCACAATACAAGTTGCTGCTGGAACAATTGGACAGTCCCTTCTGAGTCTATCCTCTACTGCAGCAAAGACTGCTTACCCAACTGCTTGAATAGCAAGTGCTTGTTTTCACCACAAGCCCAGAAGACTACAGCTACATTGTATGGATTGATTACCCAATCCATACAGGGGGATGCTCCACTGATCTGGGAACAACACCATATCAAATTCCCTAGCTTTGTGCAAGGAGGTCAAGGACTTGCTTCGCAACATGGTGGGTTATTTGAGAAAGTCATAGCCTATGGGCTGTTTCAGTGGTTCTGGTGTGAAGGAAAGATGGAAGTCTTCAGTTTTTTATAATCTACCGCAAGTTAAATGCCTGCACCCATCTAGATGCCTACACGTTACTTCAGATAGAGGATTCACTTATGGCACTGGGTCAAGCAAAGTACTTATCCACCCTGGACTTGGCAAGTGGCTACTGGCAAGTCCCGGTGAGAAAATCAAGATCATGAAAAGATTACCTTTGTCACATCCCAGGGGACTGTTCAAATTTACTGTAGGCCCTTTGGTCTGAGAAATGCCCCCAGTATGTTTCAGTGCCTAATTGAGAGATGCCTGGGGAATTTCAACTTTGAGACTGTGCTAGTCTACTTGGACAATATCATCATTTTCTCCAAGACCTTTGAGGATCACATCAAGCACCTGAACCGGTTGTTCACCCAACTAGCACAGTATGGGTTGAAGCTCAAGCTTAGTGAATGTCGCTTAATGAGACAAAGGGTTCAGTATTTGGGACATATTGTAGAAGCTGAAGGAGTTTCTCAAGACCCGACTAAGGTACAGGTGGTGCAGAACTGGCACCCCCAATGACTGTTACTGAGCTACGTTTCTTTCTGGGACTGGTGGGGTATTACCAATTCCCTAAGTTTGCCAAATTGTTGCCCCACTCACCCATCTGCTGAGTGGCCATGCCTACCCAGAAGAAAGGGGGTTCTTTCTCTATCCAACCTCAGCGGCATCATCCCCAACAGCAGGCCTTTGAGATGTCTAACCTAAAATTGACTTAAGCACCTTTATTGGCCTATGCTGACTATTCAAACCCTCCCCTGGTGTATATAAATGGGTGTTTACAAGGCCTGGGAGCTGTACTGGCTCTGGTACAATACAGCTGGGAACAGGTGATTGCCTACACCAGCCACAGCCTCTGGTCTACTGAGAAGTATCACCATAATTACAGCGCCTTCAAATTGGAGTCTTAGTGGCCAACACTGAAAAGTTTGCGGAGTCCTTCACAGGGGTGGACATAGAGGTCTTCACAGACAACAGCCCCATTGTTTACTTTGACACAGCCAAGCTAAGGATGATGGAGAAAAGGTGTGTTGTCCACCTGGCATGGTTCAAATATAAGATCACTACAGACCTGGGAAGCTTAACGGGCATGCTGACGCTCTGTCCAGATATCTGGTGGAATGCCTAGGGGAGGATGTGGACTCTTGTCGAGAAAATATCTAGGTAGCTTCTGTTCTGCCCATGGCAGCCACCTTGTGTTCTCTCAAGGAACAGGGAGTGGTTCCCCAAACAGAGTCTCCCGAGATTTACAGCTTCGAGAAGTGGGTTCTGATTCAATAGAAGGATCCAGATCTCATGCAAGTGCTATGCCTCCTCTCTCAGAGGCTTATGTCCTCCTCCTTTGAGTATCGGAGACTGTGTCTAACATAGCTCGAGTCATTCTGAGGCAGTGGGATCAACTGGAGATAGGGGACAATGTGCTATATTGCCAGGTGTACATTCCTACTGAACAGCAGGACATCCTCCAAATTATAGTCCCCCAGATATACATCCTACAAGTCTGTGGAGTACTACACACTGTGAGTGGGCACTTTGGAGTCAATAGAACTGAGTCCTTGGTCAGAAGATACATCTTCTGCCCACGGCTGGCAGATTGGGTCCAGAAGGTTTGCAGGAAATGTGAAACTTGCTTTGTACATAACACCCTGCCTGAAAGGACCATGCCAATGACCATTACCACCTCAAAGCTCCTTGAGATGGTCACAATGGACTCTTTAACAATCTCCAGCTCACCCTTGGAATATTGCTATGCCTTCGTTTTTGTCGACCACTTCACCAAGTTTGTGGAGGGGGTACCCACTAAGGAGTTGGAGACTCCCAACCACGGCTAAATTATTTTGGGAGCATGTGGTCCAACCCTACGGTTGCCCCAAATGGATACTCTCAGACCAAGGCCCAAACTTTGAGTCAGTGGTTATATCCAAGCTGTGCAGGCTAATAAGGCTTGTGAGCAGTTCAACCGCACCCTGCTGGGCATCCTACAGATTCTTAAACAAGGGTACCAAAACAGATGGCACCAACATGTGAGGGCCATAGTGTGGGCATTCACCGAGCTACTGGTCACGTGCCCTTTTTCTTGATGTTCAAGTGCTATGGCAGGCTACTGGTGGATCTTCTACTGAGCTCTCCTGAAGACATGACGTCCCGGTAAATTAGCACTTGGGTTCAGGACAACTGGGATAGGCTACAGAAGCCAAGCAAATGGTGCTGGATAGACACAAGGACTTGGCGAGGACACTGTCCTAGAGGACCTGCTGTTGTGACTGGGGGACCAGCGGTGTTGGTGAAAAATATGAAAAATGAGCAAGGCAGTAAGCTTGAGACCAAGTAGGAATGTACCCCCTATCAGATGGAAAAACAGCCCTTCCCTCTAACTCCAGTATATGACGTGGTCTTGAAAGGACCCAATCAAATCAGGAAACATCTCCATCACAACTTTCTGAGGCCCTGTGTGCTTAGTGGCAACTGTTCCGCCACACCAGCTAGCGAGAATTATTTGTCCCTATGGATGTTTCACAAGTGCAGGAGGTTCCTGCTAAGTGGTACCAGCCTCCTCTCCTGTTCAAACCTCTGGTCCCTCCAGACTCAGCAGTGGGGAGCCCCAGTGCAGTAACTACAGACAATCCAACAACCCCTGCAAGTTGCACAGACTGTCAAGCCCAAGCCCAGGTGAAGAGGGTATGGAAAACCTGGCTGACTCCCATCTACCTGTGGCTCTGAAGTCACAGCCTAAAGATGATTACCTGCACCTGACTCCCTAGAGGACACTGTTGCTTGTCGCCCTTCGTGGTGGAACTGCAGGCAGCTTCCTGCAAGATACTGTGATTATGTTGTTTGAACTTTTCCCTATTGTGCCTTAACTATGTTCACTGCATTTCTAATGCTGCTCTTTATTGTGTTGTAATGCCGAGGACAGCATCTGTGAAAGAGGGGGGAGTGTGGGCAGATGTAGGTGTCACTTGTCTGCAGCGGCATTTTAGTTGGAGGGGAGGTCAAGAGGAACACACTTCCTCTATGATTTCCTGCATCACTGGGGAAGCTATCCAATTGAATGCTGCCACACCATGTGCCTTTTGCAGCCATCTTGGGCCAGGCAGAGCCTATTTAAAGACATTGGCTCCCTGGCTTGGCACACTTTTTGCATGTGCGTGGTGTAGGGACACGTCACCCGTCTGGTAGGAACAGTGATAAGTGGTAGTGAGAGGTTCCAGATGAGTAGAGAAAGGATAGGGACATGCTATCCTTCAAGGAGACCTCCCCATTTGTGTACAGACTGGCCTGGCCACATTCTGCCCCTAAAGACAGATGCTGTCTGTACATCTAAAACCTGCTCTGTTACATTTTGTGAGTGTTCCCGGTCATTCATCTTCCTGATGGGCTTGTTGTGAACTATTGCACTTTGACATCAATACAAGTTCTGTTCTCTGCGACTGGACTCTGAGTTTTTACTGCCACCGAATGACACTGCACCTCCCCACATGCTGACTTCCAATATCCAATCATGTGCAAGCAAAAAGTGCTGTTTTTTATATTTCTTCCACATGATTAGATATTCTTTGCAAATGGAAACTTTAGCACATTCATTAATTGCATTATTGGAACTGACAAAAAGGAACACTTGAACAGTTTCTGGGAGAAATCTCTTTCCTGCAGACTCTTCTGTCCCTGCTTAGATATAAGGCGCTGAGCAGAAGGATTGTTCAAAATTATCTATTATTTTATCAACAGATTCACTATTAGCCATGATCTGGGGATCAGGACGGATTTTTTTCCCCCCGCTGTAGCAAATTGGATCATGCTTTGCTGGGGATTTTCGCCTTCCTCTGGATCAACTGTGGGTGAAGGATTGTGTATATGGAATTGTATTTTTTATTTTATTTTTGGTGGAACTAGATGGACTTGTGTCTTGTTTCAACCTGACTAACTATGTAACTATGTAACTATGTTAGCAGTACAAACAGTTTATTTTTTACCATTCATTATTTATAAATGCATTAGAATTTTGCCATGCGGTCAGTTTTTTTGCAAATAGAATGTAAGTGTAATAGCATTTTTTTTTCACAGAATAGGAAGTTTAAAAGGCTTGTATGTATTCTTT
The DNA here is from genome assembly GCF_042186555.1 of Aquarana catesbeiana. Lineage (NCBI taxonomy): Eukaryota > Metazoa > Chordata > Amphibia > Anura > Ranidae > Aquarana > Aquarana catesbeiana. The sequence goes on along the minus strand of NC_133325.1, from coordinate 256,005,117 downwards.
AGACAACTATATGCATCCATTTACAAAAGCAGGTGGAGTACATATGTCTGTAATTCCTCTGCCCATACTCTTCATTTTATAAAGTCATATGGTTGTTCTAATAGAACCTGAAACCTGCTTACTGTAATTATGTTCATATGCTTATGCAACCTTTTTGAAGTTTCCAATTACCATGATTTAATGGGTTCACAGCTAGACTATTTTCTTGTGGTCATTTTTAAATTGCTTCACAACGAAAGACTAATGGAAATTAGGAGGGATCAGAAAGAAGAACATTTAAGCTGAATTTATTAATATGATTCCCAGTCAGTATTTTCATTTATCTAGCACAACACTGATTTACTCTACACCTTCCTGTGGTGCAAGAAATCATCCTTAAGCCTGCATTCAACTTTAGCCTTAATGGAGTTTAAATCTCTACACGTACCATATTCTTATGATATAGTAATAGCTACATTTTCTGTCCAAACAGTATATGATGCTGACCTATGAAAACTGCATCAAATCTAGTCATTCAATATTTTATGTATTTAACTTAACTTAAATTCTCAAACACAGCATGATTAATCGGCGCTGTTGTGTTTTGCACTTTTGCTAAGAACCCATTAGTATTGTGTATACAAAGCTTTAGTTCTATAACAATATAGGTCACTGAATGGACATATTAGTAAATGCATTATATAATGAGGAGGGCAACTTCCGTAATTAAAGTTGCTTATATGTTTAAAATGTAGAAATAAAAGTGACAGTCATTGCTGTGTATATTGATTCTAAGAATTGTATTTAATAACCTGAAGAGCAATGCATTAAGTGTTCATGAACATATAATGTATAATGTCAAATCTGAATAGTCTACTGTTGTAGCCATTTTCATTATGCTTTGAACAAGAGTATTAAAAAAGCCTTAGTATGTAAAAGGAAAAAAAATGCATTAAGGAAGAAATAGGGGAAATAGGCCTATTGGTTCATATATTTTACTTATGAACAACAGTTGATTTCTGTAATTTTCTATAATGTGGCTGTACGAGTTATTATAAAAGGTCTATGCTGCTGGAAAAAAAAATCTTATCAAATTTGCTTATTAATTGTATATTTATAATAATATAATAAATGTCAATATAAAATCTCATTAGTGATATTCACAATTCAAATTATAGCCAAAAAATCCATCCTCTTAAAAAACACAAAGCAAAACAAAATGAAAATAAATACTCTAAAAATTGAGATGAAGGGGGACAGCAATAGAGATTGCTCTATAGTGCAAAATTGTATATTCTCTACTGTTATCTGTTAAAGGTAGTTGATGTTAGGAGTATGAGACAGGCTCACATTCTTACTTTGCTCCCTGTCACCCAGCCCCAGCCTGTGTTTTCAATGCCAGGCAATAGAGACAATTTCCCTTTGTTTCTATTGGTCAGTGATGGCCTCTTTCTTCTGCCCAACTGGCATCTCTGTTATTAATAATATTATTATTATTCAGGATTTATATAGTGTCAACAGTTTGCGCAGCACTTTACAACCTAAAGAGAGACAATACAGTTACAATACAATATAATACAAAAGGGTTAAGAGGGCCCTGCTCATAAGAGCTTACAATCTTATAGCTTGCTGGGTGATGGGCCCTGCCCATTGAGCATTGGCGGAATGCTTCCTGCACAAAGTCCTGGTTGCTAGGCAGTGGTGTGGGCTTATTGGCTGTGGTGCTGAAACACTCCATTTGAGTATCACAAGCCCAGGCCTCTGGACTTGTAATAGCATCTTGCGCCTTTGTTTCTTACCCTGTCTTGCCTTGCTCTTCCTGCCCGCATTGCCTACTCATCAGATTCTCCTGTTACTGTCTCTTACCTGGAATATGGAATGCTTTTTTTTATTGCTGGCCTGCTTTTGACTTCAGACTATTTCTGGATAATGCTGTGCTTGCTACCTGTATTTTTGACCTTGGATTTTTTCTTGATAATGCTAACCACCTACCACCTGCCCTGGCCCTCACTTGCCTCTAAACTTTCATATGGATATTCTCCTGGTGTGCTATGTCTCATGTTAAATTCTCCTGAATATCACAGGTGCTCTTTTCTGTTTCCTATGATTGGTTCCTTGTGCCAACAGGTCAAAAAATGCATCATTGTGTCCTAAGACAACCAAGTCCTGGTAGGCCTGCTTGTCTGAGGAAAACGGGCTGCTAAAGGTGAAGAAACACTTGCCAGCTAAAGTTTCTGACTTTGGCATCAGGGAGTACATCACACTTGGTTGACATATGTGAAGAAGTACTTGCATCATATGGTAAAAAATGTATGTTTAGATTTGTGGAGACTCTGTCTCCAGACTAATCTTCAGGGTGGGTATTTTGTCTTCGTGGATATCCAAACAAAAAAAAAATATGACTGCATTTAAAGTGATACTTAAAGAACTTTTATTTTAAAATAACAAACATGTTATACTTACCTGCTCTGTGCAATTTCTTTGCACAGAACAGCCCTGATTCTCCTCTTCCCGAGCCTCTGCTGGTGCTCTGCGCTCCTCCCCCTGCTGAGTGCCCCCATGACACACAAGACAGGGCTTAACCTTAGAATGCATGAAAGGAAAAAGAAATTCAGCCTTTAGAACCACTTGAAATCACTATAACTTGGATTGTGCTGTAAGTATCACTACTAACTTTCAGTGCAGGGGTGATGCTCTTTCTTTTCGCACATCTATGCCACTAGATCTTTAAAATGTAACTATTATTCTATCAACTCATAAAATATATAAATAATTATAACAAAACTGAAAATAGGAGGTAGTCCCTGTACATTAGAACAACATTTACCTACAGCGTAGTGCAAAGGCGTATCTTCTCAAATTAAAACTGAGTATAGAGGAGGCCCACCGAGACCATTCTGAGTATGCAGCTTTCTAATGGTTTCAGATGGACTAGAAAGTCTCAGGTGATCCTTCTCCTCTCACCTAATATTTTTTTTTTTCATGAGTTAGTAGAATAATAGGTAAGCTTTAAGGATCTAGTGGGATAGATGCGTGGTGAGAGAGTGCATGACCCCTGCACTGTAAGTCCATTTCTGGATATTCAACATGTGTGGTCTTGGTTGTGTGCAGACTCTATATATGGCATGAAAATCCTGTGTACCTTTAGATTGCAGGTGCTGAGGCACTTTATGGGTAACATTTATGCATTGTGTCAAATATTGTTTTTTGTTTTCACTTAAACATGTTATTTTACACATTTAATGTGTTTTGTATCTCCTGGGTCACTTCTTCAGGAATAAAATCTTTAATGACAGAGTTAATAGTGTATTTAAAGAGAAGTTATTGGTTCAAATACTTCAATAAATTTACAAAAGTTACAAAAAATGTAACTACAAAAGATTTTACATAGTGTTTTCTCAATGTATTTATACATACAATTAACCACCTCAATACCAGACACTTTTACCCCCTCACTGTCAAGGCCAGTTTTCAGTGCTCTCACACTTTGAATGACAATTACTCAGTTATGCAGCACTATATCCAAACACAATTTTTATTGTTTTTTTTTAGACAGATAGAGATTTATTTTGGTCATATTTAGATTCAATATGTTTTTATTGAGTTTTCACAAAAAAAAACCATACCATATTTACCATATTTCCTTACCATATTTCTTAAAGGGCATGAAATGTTCTCTATTCCTAGGTTTAGTAGGGCTAAACCAGGGGAGAATTGTAGTGGAACGGCCGTAGTTTCAAAGATTATGTGGAATATAAAGAGCCAGAATTTAGCTAATGACTTACAGGACCACAACAAGTGGTATAGTGTACCAAGTTGGCCACAATTCCTCCAACACAAGTTAGACTTATGGGGGTAGTATTTAGATTGGTGATAGGGTGTCAGGTTCCACCTCAGTGTTATCTTATGCATCAGTTCCTACATGTTGGCATTCCTTGAAAAATAATGGGTGGCTAAAAGAGTTTGTTGCCATTGAGTGGGGGTGTAGGTCTTTTTCCAAGGCTAAAAAGGAAGTTAGTTAGTGAAGCTTTTTTTATGCCCTAACAAGACATAAATGAGAGAAATACCCCCTTTCACTATTCCGGGTTTCTGAACTGTACAATTTGTCTGGGGAGCTTACATGATGAGATAGGGCATTGTCTCAAGAGGGAAGAAATCTGTAGGTACAGTGCCTTGAAAAAGTATTCATACCCCTTGAAATGTTCCACATTTTATCATGTAACAACCAAAAACGTAAATGTATTTTATTGGGATGTGATAGACCAACACAAAGTGGCACATAATTGTGAGGTGGAAGGAAAATTATAAATGATTTTCAAATTTTTTTACAAATAAATATGTGAAAATGTGGCGTGCATTTGTATTTAGCTCCCTTTACTCTGATACCCCTAACTAAAATCTAGTGGAATTAATTACCTTTAGAAGTCACCTAATTAGTGAATAGAGTCCAACTGTGTGTAATTTAATCTCAGTATAAATACAGCTGTTCTGTTAAGCCCTCAGCGGTTTGTTAGAGAGTCTTACTAAACAAACAGCATCGTGAAGGCCAAGGAACACACCAGACAGGTCAGAAGTAAAGTTGTGGGGTGATCAACACTCAGGTGGGATGAGGACGTGATGCTCGCCTGTTGAGGAAGGGACCGGATCGTGTCGCCGACGAGGGTGTGAGGGGAGACCCAGGAAATGTTGTGGCTGACCTGCAGGATGAGAGGCTGGGGCACCGACACAAACGGAAAGTGAGGTCCCTCTTTTGCTCGGGACTTGTCCGCCTGGCCAGCCAGCAGTGTCACAGCATGTATAGAAGTGCCACACAACGGAGCAGTAGAACGCTGTAGGGCTGAGCCTGCGGCCCCCCACACCTCTCCCCCACTATTCTGCACAGATTCACCAAAGGTCAGAAGGTGGAGTGGATGAAAGGATTTGAGAAGAAGCAGAGTGGAGGTTATCTCAAAAGGGCACGGTGTAAGGAAGCTCTCACGGAATGCTTAACATCTCTTAACGGCCCAGCAGATACAGAAATTGGGAAGATATGGAGGTATTGTGGAACGGCTATACTAAGAACTGTATGAGTATATGTTAGACACAGCTTCAGGATATCTGTACCCCTGTCTAGGAATACCACGCAAGGCTGACTAATAGAACTGTCATCGTATCTGCATATTTGTCAGCACTTAGAGCAGTGAAGAGATCTTTGCCTATGAATCATCATGCATAGCTGATTATTATAACTGCTTGTATATCTGCATAGTCTCTCAGCATTTAGAACTGGGAGGAGACTATGTCTAAGAATATCACGCACAGCTGATTTACATGAAACTACTGCTATATCCACAGATTTTTCAGCACTCAGAACTGTGAGGAGGTTTTGCCTATGAATATCACGCACAGCTGAGCATCAGAAACTGCTGCTCTATCTGCATATTTGTCAGTACAAACAGCAGACAAAGAGGGTATGGAGGTAATGTGGTGACTGGTCTGAAGCTGAATGAAGGAAAACATGAAAGTTTTTAGAACAGATGCTGGCTCTTCCATACTGATTGATTTACATGTGTTTTCTCCAGTGTTCCCAGTGTTGCAGCAGGCCAACCCTAGGAACTGCTTATATGCTTTACTCATTGTTTCCCCATGTTGTGGCAGTCTCTGCAAATATCTGGTAATACATAGAGCTGTGGGGAAAAGAGGCTGATATTGTTCAGGACTGTCCTTGATCAGATTGATCGTCCCTAGTGGATCTATTTGCTCCAACTTTAAACATTGGCCTTATAGAAAGGCTGAACTATACTGGTATTTGAGATAGAAGTAGATGTACTAGTGGATCTTTGGAACTGTCTTTATGCGGGTGTGCTGTTGTATTTCCCCCCTCCTATATCTGCTCTAAGGAAATATCTCCACATTATATGAACTGGGCTCTGAAATAGGATTGCCTTTCCCTTTGGATGACTTCTATTGTTAAATGTGCCCCGAGGGTCAGAACAAGATTTATAGCCTCATTGATATTTCTTGTGAAAACGCTTTGCAGATTGATCAGCCTTCAATTTAGAAAACTTAGTCCTAGAACATACATTGATCAAACTAAACGTTTGGGGCATACACAGGTGACTCGCAATGGGAAAGACACATATGAAAGAGACCAAAGGAGCTGCGCACCCCGAGAATGGTTTATCCAAAAAAAGAGAAGGTTTGCTCCCCAGTGGGGCTTTAAAACAGCAATGTACAACATCAAAGAAATTATTTCTAGATGGTATTGAAGAGACAATTTATTAACAAGATGTCCAATAAAATCATTTGGTTGAATACAGTATGTGCATATAACAGTCTGATCCAATGATAGAATTCATATTCCATAAAACGGTAGGAAACACATTCGACACATCATTATATTACATGGTGTTGTATAATATGCAAGCCCTGACATGTTTCGACCTAAATACGGTCTCTTCAGGGGGCACATTTGAATCTAAAAGATATAATACATGTATTCACAATTTATAAAACTTATCGTCATTCATCATATTAAATAAATCATAGTAGTGGATTTTACCGTTAAAGGATGAAATAAGTGTTTCAAATTCTAAGATGGTCGGAGCCATTGGAGAATCCGAAGGGGGCACAGGCCGCCCCCACCTTCTCAGGAAAGAGGAGCCAGCCTCAAGGGGCTTACAAGGAGCCACACTAGTACACACCTCCCAGGGGGGAGAAAGAGTACACACCTGCAACAAACACCCATTGGTGGCCATTAGTAAATTAATAATTGAATCATCATTGTAAGTGTTTCTAGTTGTATATATTGAGACTGACGGTATGTAAAAATGTCAATATATGGGTATTTCAAAGTGTTGTTTGCATCCCATGAAAAAATTGAAATAAAATCAAAGTAAAATAGTATATATATATATATATATATATATATATATATGTACTAATGTGAGAAAATGGTAGTACATAAATGGTAGTATTCAATAATACTACAAATAAAAAAATAAAAAATAAGGTGCAAGAGAAAATGCAAAGTGTGTGTATGTAAAAATGTGCACAGTGGATAAAATCATGAAGTGACTAAGGAAGTACATCGTATGCAGTAAAAAACCAACGGAATGTGAAAGTGTGTGCGTAATGATGTGATGTGCTAAGTGAAATAGTGTGGTTCAAAGAAATATATAGTTTACCTTATACTGTGTTGTGATTCGTATAGGCTGTAGATTGTATGAAGTTTGTAGAACTTGTTTGATATTGAAAACCTGACTGCGGTTGTACAAAAAAAAAGGAAGAGAACTCAAATGTCAAAGGAAGGTGGATGCAATGCCATCCATCCTGGCCTGCATAGGATTTTTGTTTGATTGTTAGACGTCCAGTCTCTTATATAGCTAAAGTGAAGCTAATGGGATGATTGTAGGCAGATGCAGAACTCCCCCACTTCCCCCAAGAACTTATTTCATCCTTTAATGGTAAAATCCACTACTATGATTTATTTAATATGATGAATGACGATAAGTTTTATAAATTCTGAATACATGTATTATATCTTTTAGATTCAAATGTGCCCCCTAAAGAGACCGTATTTAGGTTGAAATGCGTCGGGGCTTGCATATTATACAACACCATGTAATATAATGATGTGTCGAATGTGTTTCCTACCATTTTATGGAATATGAATTCTATCATTGGATCAGACTGTTATATGCACATACTGTAATCAACCAAATGATTTTATTGGACATATTGTTAATAAATTGTCTCTTCAATACCATCTAGAAATAATTTCTGTGATGTTGTACATTGCTGTTTTAAAGCCCCACTGGGGAGCAAACCTTCTCTTTTTTTGGATACACAGATGACTCTTCCATAATAGAAGTCAGGGACATAAATTACGGACTGAACGTTCTCTGGTTTTTCCCTTTTTTTTTAATATTGGTCAGTTCATACCCCATAATCCACAAACTCAAAATTTCCCACGCTTAGGACAATGTTTTAAAGGAGAACTGCAGGCCCCCCAAAAAAATGGAAAAAGCCACCGAGGTGGAATCCAAAAAATAAGGAATCTCTGATTACATACATCTTTGAACAGCGCCACATTCCCCACCAGAGATTCCATACCCCATAATCGAAAAGACTATAAAACTGGGTAAACAAAAGAACAAAAATAAAAAAACAGCATGACAGGAAGAATAATGAGGGGGAGCGAACAATAAATCCCAAAAGGCTAAACAAACACCCCCACGATCAAACAATATATGTCTAAAGTGGCAAGCCCCAAGAGCCGAGGAGTAGGAAAACAGCCGAACGGGCGTCAGGAGAAGGCAAAAGCAATTGGGAAAAAACAAGGTGAGACTCAAGACCAATCTAAAATCGAAATAGACATCGGAAGTGAAATAGAAAGAAGTACAATGGGGAAAGAGACGCAGCAGATCAAATTCCAACTAAAGCTGAGATGACCAAAATGTTTCTAAGATTGGAGAACGTCATAAAAGTAGAAATGTCCTCGTTACGTACTGACATGGGCCATTTGCTGAAGCGAGTGGAAGAGACAGAAGAAAGAACAGACAAACAAGCCCAGGAATTAAGAAAATTAAAGTGAAAACAATGCAATTTGATCAGAGGAAAATTCTATACAAATTAGAAGATCAAGAAAACCAAAAGCGCAGACAAAATCTGCAAATCCGAGAACTACCGGAAGAGAGAGTGGAGGATTTGAGGAAAATTATGAATATAATTTTCAACCCCCTTTTGAATAAATTGGCAGAGGAGAGTCTTAAGATTGAAAGAGTCCACAGGCTTAGAAAACCTAAAAATATCACAGAAGACAAGCCAAGAGATATTATCATCAGATTTCAATTGTATGAAGATAAAGCTGAAATATGGGGGAAAATGCGGGGAGGACCCCCATAAATTATGGGGGGCAGAGCTCCAAATTTTCACAGACTTGGCCCCAGAAACACTCGCTAGGAGACGCCTACTAAAACCCCTCTTGGAGCAAATGCACACACAGAATATTAAATATAACTGAGGATTTCCAGCGTTCCTAATAGGTCAAAAAGATGGCAGATTGAGGAGATTAAGGTTCCCGGAAGATCTACAAGGTTTCTGTGACCAGCTAGATTTGCGTATCCCATCCATACCAGGATGGGAGGAAGAAGAACCGTCAGCGGGGACAGAAGAGACATTTAGGAAATGAGAGATGAACAGACTTAGAGGAAAAGCAGAACCTGAAGAAGAGAGAAAATGGTGGACTGTGCGGGGGGTGGAGAATTAGAGGGTGAAGGGTTAGAGTTTGGTGTTCCAAGGGTTCCCCTGTACGCCCACGGACCACCCTGGTTCTCTGGTACAAGGGGAGCGGGGGTGGGAGGGGCGGTACAATCGGAGCCACACCTCAAGGTTGGAGAGTCTCAGGTGGGAGTGGCTAGAACCCCCATAGGGGAGTCTCAGGCCAGAAAGTGGCCAGGGGGAGTAGAAGGGGAGGGGGGAGGTTGGGGTGGGAGAGAGGGCACTGGGCTAGGAAAAACAGTATTCACTTGTAATAGAGATAAAACTCCACCATAGGATTATAACTCTCTGATATGTAAAACATATAGGACTCCTTGGGCAAGTGAGAGATGCCGTGAGCGAGGGAAGTCGGGAAAGATTGGTGGAGAACAAAAACCCGAAATTAGGGACTGTTGACCCCAACCTGCAGGAGGAAGGAAATAGGAAAACTTAGATGAATGAAACAAATATATTGACATATAATGTCAGAGGGCTGAACTCTCCCACAAAGAGACATAAAATTTTGGAGGAACTCAGGCAGTTCAAAGCTGGGGTGGTGTTCCAGCAGGAGACTCATATTTCTCAGGAAACAAACGTGAAACTTTTTTCCATGGATTTTCCGATTTGGTATTATGGGGATTCACCTACTAAGAGGGCCAAGGGGGTGGCAATTGGGTTTGCAAAAATGGTGAGATTCATTCTTGAAGATAGGAGGACAGACCCTGAAGGCCGATATCTTTTCTTGAAGGGTAGACTAGGGAAAAGGATATATACATTTGCTAATATTTATTGCCCTAATAAGAACCCCATTAAATTTCTGAAACAGACCGTGGGAAGGTTAATGGATTTTAAGACAGGGGACGTGATAATGGCCGGAGACTTGAACTTTTGCATAGATCCCGATGTAGACAGTACGTTCCGGGTACAGGGGACAAGTAAAGTACTGCTAAATATGATAAAACAGAAAATGCGCCAGTGTCAAATTATAGACTATGGAGGATGCAGCACCCAAAGACACGAGATTATACTTTCTTCTCCCCTGTACACGGGACGTACCCGAGACTGGATTATATATTGGTAGATCATAAGTTACTGGAGCAGGTAATTACAACAAATATAGAAATATTGACGCTATCAGATCATTCCCCGGTAACAATGAAGCTAGGGATGCCAGGTAGCATAAGACAGCTGTATGCATGGGGGCTAAATGAAGCCCTTCTCCAAGACGAAAACATAGCAGAAAAAATCTATAAAGAAATAGAATATTATTTAAAAACTAACGATACTGGGGGAAATTTCAGGTGCCACCCTGTGGGAGGCACATAAAGCCTATATTAGGAGCATCCTGATTTCTATTGGTGCTGGGAAAAAAAAAAGAAAGAATTAAAAAAATGAATACCTTAATAGATGAGATTTATAAGTTAGAACAGGATCATAAAAAACATAAAGGACAACATCAGGGGATTTTTCCACCAACTACTGGGTAAAAGAGATGAACTCAGGGACATCATGGACCGAGAGTCAAATAGGACATTCCATAGAGTAGCAAAAGAAAGATACCTGGGGGGTAATAAAGTGAGCAAACACCTAGCAAAAATGTTGAAAAAAAAATTAACTATATAGAAAAGATTCAAAATAGAAACGGTATATAAAACTAAAGGGATGGCAAATGAGTTTAGGAGTTATTATAGGGTCCTATATTCCATCAACCAGAAGGAAAAACAGGAAATGGGAAAAACTGAGAAGATTAGGGAATTATTAAAAAATGCTAGATTGGCCCATATACCAGCAAGTGATAGGACTATATTAGATAGACCGATAACCGTGGAGGAAATCCTTAAAACCTTAAAGGACTCAGCCTTGGGGAAAAGTCCGGGACCTGATGAGTTCACGACTTACTATCTCAAAAAATTTAAAGAGATATTGGCTCCGAAGCTATGTCAGTATATGAATGGTTTGGGAACCAAATATGGAATGGGAAAAGAGGGCTTGGCTGCATTAATTACAGCTATCTTGAAGGAAGGGAAGGACAGTACGCTATGCTCAAATTATAGGCCGATAGCCCTCCTGAATGCAGATGCCAAGCTCTAGGCAAAAGTCCTGGCAACCAAGATGAAGGAGTTGATGAACTATCTGGTCCATCCGGACCAGGTAAAGTTCATCCCAGGGAGGGAAGGGAGGGACAATGGAGTGAGAATGCTGCTCCTCCTTCAGGCCATTAAAATCAGTAAGTCCCCAGGGCTATTCCTGTCGATTGATGCTGAAAAAGCACTTGACAGGGTAGACTGGGGACTTATGATAAAAACACTGGAAGTCTTGGGAATAGGACCAAGAATTATCCAATGGATTTAAGTTTTATATAACCGCCCTTCTGCCTGCGCGAAAGTAAATGGCACACTATCCCTTCCTTTTGAGATGGAAACCGGAACAAGGCAGGGATGTCCGTTATCACCTCTTTTGTTTGTGTTGACGTTAGAACCCCTGCTAGCGACAATCCGAAATAACCCTAATATTAAAGGTATTAAAATAGGAGAAGAAGAGCATAAGCTGGCAGCTTTTGCTGACAATGTACTGTTTTTCATCTCGGAACCAAGGATTACAATGCCAAACCTATTGAAGACTCTAAGATTGTATGGAGACATTTCAAACTTTAAAATCAACCTGAGTAAATCTGAGATTTTAAATATAAATAGAAATAGACAGGAAGAAGAGAACTTGCAAACAGCATTCCACTTTCCTTGGAAGAAGAGTTTACAATACCTAGGAGTTAGATTAACCACTTCCCTAAGGAAAATCTACTTAATAAATTCTATCCCTTTGTTGGACGAAATTAAGGAGACAAAAAAAATATCAACTCGACCCTTTTCCTGGATAGGGTGTATCAATACAGTAAAGATGGTCATGGTCCCAACAATTTTATATAAGTTTCAGATGCTACCTATAACTCTCCCGTAAACACACAAAACTTTAAAATCTATCATAATGACAAAATAAAAAAGCAAGAATTGTAGCGGCTGTGCTAGAAAAGGGGAAAAAACAGGGGGGGCTTAGCCATCCCGGATTTTAGAAAATATTATAAAGCTGTAGTACTCACACGAGTGGTGGAATGGATGAAGGAAGATGATAAAAAAAGGTGGGTTAAATTAGAAAATGCAATGTGCAGTACACAATTAAGAAGAGTAATTTGGAACCCTCCACAATAGGGGACACTGGGGGGGAATATGCACGAAATAACACACAATGTATTTAAAATATGGGACACGATTCACAAACAATATAAATGGACACATAATTCACCTTTGATTTTTTTAAAAGATAATGAATATTTTGCACCAGGGAAAAACTCAATTGGGGGAATTGGATAAAAAAGGACAATGCGCAGTTGAAAGACATATTGAAGAATGGAACAATAAGCACATATCAGGACTTAAGATTGGACACAGAATTAATGGTGATAGATGGATGGTGGTACCTCCAGTTAAGACATTTTGTCAAGAAACTGCCCCATCCAATAAGAGATGTGAAGGATATCAGGCCTCTGGAGCGGCTATGTATGATGGGGAAATCAAGAAATAATATAGCTTGGATATATAAAATATCATCTGCCGAAGGCGATCTGGAGGTCCCACCATACATCAAAAAATCGGAACACGAACTAGGATCACAAAGAAATAAATACACAATTGATAAAATTATTCAATTAACACATAATTCTGCTGTAGATACCAGGACAGCTGAGATGAACTACAAGTACCTAGCAAGGTGGTATGCGACTCCGGAAAAAATAAGTAAATATCAACCGGGGAAATCCTCGGATTGTTGGAGAGGATGTAAGGCAGTGGGAACAATGGCCCACTTACGGTGGGAATGCCCCATAATAAAACAATATTGGCAAGAGGTCCTTCAATTAATAAAGGAAATTACTGACAAAGTAATTCCGGAAGATCCCTGGATATGCTTGTTCCATGGGGTAGAGGGCTTGGTTAAGCAATACAGAGAGTCTATGGTTCCCATCTTGATTAATGTAGCGAAAAGCCCTATTCCAAAAAAATGGCAGGAACCCGAAAGCCCAAGAATGCAAGACTAGTTACTCGGTATAAACAACATTTACAATTTAGAGAGATTAGATCTAAGTAGGGAAGAAGTGGAGAGGAGAAATCGAAAGGATAAATGGGAAAGTTGGAGGACGTTTAAAAAGACGTGGAGATATGTAGAGGTAATGATCCAAAAATAGAAGGGGGTAAGGATTGAAATAAATGAAAAGAAACATAGATCAGAATGGAACTTGGTGTCTTGGGATGGTGAGTGGGAAATGGGGGGGAGGGGGGTCAGGAAGGGGGAAATTTACGAAAGTGTCTTGCATATATGGATGTAAGTACAATCATAGGTCGTGTATTTTTGTAAAAGGATATTTTTCTACGTTTAAAAACTAAATAAAGAATAAAAAAAAAGAAGTAAAGTTGTGGAGAAGTTTAAAGCTGGGTTAGCTTACAAAAAAATATTCCGGGGGGGCGTGGCTACCGAGCTCCAAGATGGATGTGTAGTTCAGGAGTTCCACAGCCACCCGGAGAAAATCCACCATCATCCAAGCTCACCGGCAACATCCAGAGCCACAAAAGGACCCATTGGACCGCAGCACCCCGCGGGGATGACAAGGCGAAGAAAGAATCCGCAGCAGTCACTGAAACTGCCGCATTTCTTCACAATGCCCTTGTGCAGACCATGGCAAAATGGCGGCGGCACCCGGGACCCGCAGCACACAGACAAGGCCGTGACGCACAACAGGGGCACAGGACAGACATCCACTGCCCCACACTTCAATAAGATGCCCAGCAAATCCTCCTCTGGGACATCTAGTCCCTCAACAAGGAGCCCAGCAAAATCGAGGCCCAGGAGGGACTCTCCAGCTAAGCCGCAGCCTGTCACAGAGATGGAGGTAAGCGGGCTGCTCAGCAATCAAACAATTCAAAGGAATAAGCAGTAAGTGGTGCTGGAGGGGGACCCTATAGCTGATTTCCCCACTTCTGATATCGGACACATGTTAAAAGAGATGCTGTTATCTCTGCGCTCATCCCTACAGGCTGACATGATAACAGGCATCAATAAGTGCACAAGGGAGGTACAAGCCCTAGGCCTCAGAGTAGATCACAAGGAAAAAAAAGATGGAAAAACACACATCCTCCTTCAATGTAATGGTAGAAGCACATACCGCACAGGGGAAGACATAACATGGATGAAAGACAAGATGGCAAACTTAGAGGACAGGTCCAGAAGGAACAATATTAAAATCAGGGGCATTCCAGAGTCTGTTACACCAAATCTTCTTCTCCCATATGCCCAAACCCTGTTCTCCACGTTAGTTCCGTCTTTGACAGCGCAAGACCTTATAGTGGATAGGATCCACAGGATCCCCAAACAGTCATTTCTCCCTGCGCAGACCTCCAGGGATGTCTTACTACGGGTGCATTATTACCATATCAAAGATCAGATCCTTCAAGCATCCAGAAAACCAGACAATATCCCACCACACTACACTTCTATAAGACCTCCTTGACCTCTCCAGGCACATGCTACAATGGTTACCGCAACCTGGCGACAATCACCAAAGCTTTAATAAATCATAAAGTCCTCCACAAGTGGAAATATCCCGCAACTTTGTCCATTACACACAATGGGCTCACAACCTCAGTGACAAATGCTTGACGAAGGGATTGCTGCACTACGTCAATGGGGTATACTCCCAGGCCTCTCACCCAGAACCTCCACCAAGGCCTCCACCAGTCCAAAATGAGTGGCAAATAGTTTCCCAAAAGCATTCTAACAAGAAAACCAATAGTGAAGCTCACAAGTAAACGTCTTCAGTTATACAGAATCTCCGGTTTAGAAGCTAAACATTATATCTCTTTTTTCCTCCCAGTACAGCTGCAGTTACATCTGCCCAAGGATCAGTTGTAAGATCCAATTCTTATGTTCACTTTGTTAACTTTCTATGTTTTTTATTCTTTTTGTTAGTTGTTTGATACACACAGCTACATACAAGAACAATGTTTATCGAATGAGGTCCACCCATCCTACCCACTTCTAACGTGGCAAACCACAGGAGATACTACTCCAAACCTGCTATGACCATCAAATGCCTTTCAATTAATGCTAGGGGTCTGAACCACCCCGCTAAACAATTTACCATGTAGCAAGAGGCCTGCAACCAGGGAGTGGACATACTCTGTGTGCAGGAAACCCACTTCCAACTCTCCAAAACCCCGCCTTGCACACACAAAGACTTCCCACACGTATTCCTGGCTTGCACGCCCAACCACAAAAAAGGAGGAGTGCTCCTCGCCATAAAAAACACCCTCTCCTTTCAACTTAAGGAAGCTCTATTGGACGAAGGAGGTAGATATATCATCATAACTCGAGACTTGAACTCCATGATACACTAGTATCATTATACGCCCTGAACTCTCACCAAATACACTTTATAGGAAAGGTACTTAAAAAAGCAGTCTCCATTAAACACGGCAATCTTCTGATATGTGGAGACTTTAACCTTATTGCTGACCTAAATCTGGACACCACTACCAAGAAACCCAAAGGGACCTCATCACTGCAGGCGCTCCTACACAGAGAGGATCTGTTTGATGCATGGAGGTGCCTTCATGTCAATGAAAAAGACTACAATCTTTTTTCAGACACTGCTCATACCCATGTATTGACATGTTTTTGACATGCAGCAATATCTCTGTCATTTAATGAAATGGGTGTCTCCCCTTCCTCCCCTTTTTGGCGCTGTAACACTAGACTCTTACAAGAACCCAAAACTCAATCAACCATCTCTCAGCTTCTCAAATACTTCTTTCTCTCTAATGAGACGTCAGTATCTGAACAACACGTCTTATGGAACGCACATAAGGCTGTCATGAGGGGCATATTCACACAACTGGGGGCCAGGGAAAAGAAACGCTACACATCCACACTTCACATGTTAATTTCTGAAATACGCACTGTAGAATCTCAAAACAAATGTTTCCCTACAAAAACACTGACTAACACCCTCTCCAAACAAAAATACAACCTGCATCTTAGACGACTGAAACTGAATCACTATGCTAACGCAAACAGAGCTGGTAAATATCTGGCCAGATGATTAAAAGTAGCTTGCACCAAAACCAAAATAGCACACTTAATATACCCTACTCAAGACTTCATGATAACTAACCCACAAGACATAGTGAACCAGTTATTACGGTGCATTATGTAATTTACATGAAGAGGGCTCCACGCCACAACCATCCATGGAGAAAATACTCCTACAAGGAATGAAACTTCCCTCCCTCTCCACCACTGACTTAAAAAATCTAAATGCCCTATTCACAACTGCAGAAATTGTAAAAACCATTGATACATTACCCAATGGAAAGTCGCCAGGACCTGATGGGTTTTCCAATGAATATTATAAATCATTCAAAAATATACTTGCACCTTACCTAGGTTCAGTATTTACACAAGCGGAGGAATAATTGACTTTCCCTCAAGAGATGCTTAGAGCTCATATAGTAACTCTGCTCAAACCGGGAAAAGATCCCAATACACCAGCCAATTTTAGACCAGTATCCCTCTTAAACTCGGATATCAAGATCTATGCAAAACTCCTGGCCATAAGATTAACAAACATCATTCCTACTTTTATCCAACGCGACCAGATGGGCTTTGTGAAGGGGAGACAAACCTCTGATGTTACTAGGAGAATTGTTAATGTTAAATTAAATGCTGTGAGCAGAGGAACGCCTTCTCTGCTGTTGTCCATAGACGCAGAGAAGGCGTTCGACAAGGTACACTGGAACTACATGAAAATGGTAATGTCTAAGTTTGGATTTCAAGGTCCTATATTGAAGGCTATCCTAGTACTGTACTCCTGCCCCTCAGCACAGGTGTACTCATCAGGTTTCCTGTCCTTACCTTTCAACATACGTAATGGGACTCACCAGGGATGTCCCCTGTCACCTACTATTTTCAACCTAATAATAGAACCCTTAGCAGAGGCCATTAGATCCCATCCCTCAATCAAAGGCTTCTAGTCTGGTTCTAACAAGCATACTATAAACCTGTTTGTGGACAATCAGATATTGCTGCTGACTAATCCACGCACGTCCCTTGAACAAGCACACCAAATCCTAATAGATTTCAGGGATATATCATATTATAAAGTCAACTTCTCCAAATCATTAATTCTAAGCCTGGGTATGCCGGAACACACTCAACATGCGTTACAAAAATAATTTCCATACTCTTGGAGCACCAAAGGCATAACCTACTTAGGGGTCATGATAACAAACACCACCACCACCACGTTAGCAGATGCCAATGTCAAACCGCTGATGACCAAACTGGAAGCCCAACTGAAGGAAAATTCCAAAAAGGAACTTTCATACATAGGGGAAACTAGCAGCCTTCAAGATGTCACTCTTGCCACAAATCTCATACATATTCAGAGCATTGCCAATCCACATACCTCAACACTATATTAGGACAATGTCCAACCTCATGTGGAAATTTTTGTAGAATGGCAAAAAAGCTAGATGTCCCAAACATAATCTAACTCCGCATAAAAGGGTAAGAGGGTCAGGCCTAACAGACTTGCATGACTATCTATGGGCAGTAAGATTGGATCAACTTAAACACTGGTTCAAGGGAACTGACAAACCAGTATGGGTGGACATAGAGGAAACACAGACCCCAACAAAGACACTGAAAACCTTTCTCATGGGGGACAACTGGAAACATTGGAATATAAAACATCTCTCACCACCAGTTAGGGTGTCTATCCAAGCATGGAGACACCTTTTGTCCCTAAAGCATACTAGGGAAGTGGTGATGGACGTCCATCATCCACTTGAAATCCTAGAAGTCCAAATTCCCATGTTATCGATTAAACCACTCTTAAACATGGTATTACACAGATCTCAGATCTATTTGCTGGCCAACAGCCTAAATCAGCAGAACAAATTCTCCATGATTATAACCTGCCAAAGGAAACTCTATTCTCCTGTGTACGTATCTCATACTTTCTAAAAACAAATCCTATTACAAAGACAAAGATGCCTACCAAAGCTTGGGTATTTTACTTCACACCGCAAAATAACATCAAAGGGATATCTCTTTTTTATAACCTCTTAGGAATCCCACAATGGGAAACAGAGATGGACACCACACATACATGCGCACAATGGCAATCTGCTTTTACAGAAATTCATAGAGCTTCCCACTGTACCAAAAACTGGGACTTAATGGTCAAAATTACAAATAGATGTTACTGCACCCCTTACAGACTAGCTAAGTTCTTCTCAGACCACTCACCCCTCTGTTAGAGAAATTACAGTAACACTGGACATTTACTACACATGTTCTGGCATTGCCAAAGCATAAAAAGTCTCTGGAATCAAATATTCCAACTAATTTCTTTACTCACTGGTATCTTCACACCTCCTAACCCAGAGCTAGGAGTTCTACACTTGGGTATAGAGAAGTTCCCATCACACTTTAGATCAGTGGTTACTAGGGATGAGCTTCGAGTTCGAGTCGAACTCATGTTCGACTTGAACATTGGCTGTTCGCAAGTTCACCAAACAGCAAACAATTTGGGGTGTTCGCGGCAAATTCGAATGCCGCGGAACACCCTTTAAAAGTCTATGGGAGAAATCAAAAGTGCTAATTTTAAAGGCTTATATGCAAGTTATTGTCATAAAAAGTGTTTGGGGACCTGGGTCCTGCCTCAGGGGACATGGATCAATGCAAAAAAAAGTTTTAAAAACTGACATTTTTTCAGGAGCAGTGATTTTAATAATGCTTAAAGTCAAACAATAAAAGTGTAATATCCCTTTAAATTTCGTAGCTGGGGGGTGTCTATAGTATGCCTTTAAAGGGGCGCATGTTTCCCGTGTTTAGAACAGTCTGACAGCAAAATGACATTTCGAAGGAAAAAACCCATTTAAAACTACTTGCGGCTATTGCATTGCCTGTCCGACAATACACATAGAAGTTCATTGATAAAAACGGCATGGGAATTCCCCACAGGGGAACCCCGAACCAAAATTTAAAAAAAAAATGACGTGGGGGTCCCCCTAAATTCCATACCAGGCCCTTCAGGTCTGGTATGGATATTAAGGGGAACCCCGGCCAAAATTTAAAAAAAAAATGACGTGGGGGTCCCCCTAAATTCCATACCAGACCCTTCAGGTCTGGTATGGATTTTAAGGGGAACCCTGCGCCAAAAAAAAAAAAGGCATGGGGTCCCCCCAAAAATCCATACCAGACCCCAGGCTGCAGGAAAAGAGGGGGGGACGAGAGTGCGGCCCCCCTCCTGAACCGTACCAGGCCACATGCCCTCAACATTGGGAGGGTGCTTTGGGGTAGCCCCCCAAAACACCTTGTCCCCATGTTGATGAGGACAAGGGCCTCATCCCCACAACCCTGGCCGGTGGTTGTGGGGGTCTGTGGGCGGGGGACTTATCGGAATCTGGAAGCCCCCTTTAACAAGGGGACCCCCAGATCCAGGCCCCCCCGTGTGAAATGGTAAGGGGGTACTTACCCCTACCATTTCACTAAAAAACTGTCAAAAATGTTAAAAATGACAAGAGACAGTTTTTGACAATTCCTTTATTTAAATGCTTCTTCTTTCTTCTATCTTCCTTCATCTTCTTCTTCTGGTTCTTCTGGCTCTTCTGGTTCTTCCTCCAGCGTTCTCGTCCAGCATCTCCTCTGCGGCGTCTTCTATCTTCTTCTCCTCGGGCTGCTCCGCACCCATGGCATGGGGGGAGGCTCCCGCTCTTCTCTTCATCTTCTTCTTTTTTCTCTTCTTCTCTTCTTCTCTTCTTCATTTTCTTCTCCGGGCCGCTCCGCATCCATGCTGGCATGGAGGGAGGCTCCCGCTGTGTGACGGCGTTTTTAAAACTTTTTTTGCATTGATACATGTCCCCTGGGGCAGGACCCAGGTCCCCAAACACTTTTTATGACAATAACTTGCATATAAGCCTTTAAAATTAGCACTTTTGATTATTCATGTTCGTGTCCCATAGACTTTAATGGTGTTCGCGTGTTTGAACAAACTTTTTTTCCTGTTCGCATGTTCTGGTGTGAACCGAACAGGGGGGTGTTCGGCTCATCCCTAGTGGTTACCCACATTCTCTTAGAAACTAGGAACCTACTACTCTGCCACTGGAAAGACACTATCACTACTAACCTCTTAGATGTGATAAAAGCTGTAAATAGAAATAATACCTTTAAACGCCTCATAGCAATAAACTCTATGCGTTGTGCACTGTTTGATAAAAAATGGCTAATTTGGACAAATAGATTCAATAACCAACAATACATTATTTGATGGATATTAATATCATAGATGCTTTATGACAATGAGATATGTGTATCAAAATGCCTTACATGTTTTGTCATGTATATTTTGTTAAACTCTGAAAACGAATAAATATATTGAAACAAAAAAAAAATATTCCAAGCTTTGGACATCTCACGGAGCACTGTTCAATCCATCATTCGAAATGGAAAGAGTATGACACAGCTGCCAACCTACCTATATGTGGCCATCCACCTAAACTGATAGGCTGGGCAAGGAGAGCATTCATCATAGAAGCAGCTAAAAGCCCCTTGATAACTCTGGAGGAGCTGCAGAGATCCACAGCTCAGGTGGGAGAATATGTCCACAGGACAACTATTAATTGTGCACTCCACAAATCTGGCTTTTATGGAAGAGTGGCAAGAAGAAAGCCATTGTTTGAAGAAAGCCATAAGAAGTCCTGTTTGCAGTTTGCGAGAAGCCATGTGGGGGACACAGTAAACTTTTGGAAGGAGGGGCTCTGGTCAGATGAGACCAAAATTGAACTTTTTGGCCTAAAAGCAAAACGCTATGGGTGGCTAAAAACTAACACTGCACATCACCCTGAACACACCATCCCCTCCATGAATCATGGTGATGGCAGCATCATGTTGTGGGGATGACTTCCTTCAACAGGGACTGGGAAGATGGTCAGAGTTGATGGGAAGATAGATGGAACCAAATACAGGGCAATCTTAGAAGAAAACCTGTTATGCCGCGTACACACGATTGGACTTTATGGCAGACTTTGCTCGGCGGACTTTACGCCGGACTTTGTCGGCCAAACTTAAAAACGGACAGACTTGGACACACACGATCACTCCAAAAGTCTGCTAGTTTTGAACGCGGTGACGTACAGTACGTATGACGGGACTTTTAAAAAGGAAGTTCAAGCCCCACTACGGCACCCTTTGGGCTCCTTCTGCTAATCTCGTGTTTATCTCATGTTTTTAGAAGTTTGGTTAGAGACGATTCGTGCTTTTCACACTTCAGCTTATTTCAATCATTTTCTGCGGTTCAGTTTGTGCTTGTGAGGTTTGTATCTGCTTTTCAGTGTGTGTTGGTCAGTTCGTAACCTGCCTAGCAGGCCGTTCTGGTCCGCTCATTCCTGATTTTCAGGTCGTTCTTCATAGGCCTTGCTGTTCTTCAGTGCGTTTGTTATAAGTTTGTTTGTTTGACCAGCCGACCGTTTTGAAGCCATATTGCGTGGACGTACTCATTCTCGAGTTCATGCTGCGTGGGGACTTGGTGTTGGGGTTAATACTTTGACCCGAGTCCAGTCCATGAACAGGGCGAGGAGGAGTTCCTGGATGAAGAATTGGTTGTGCCAGCGTAACCAATTCTCGCATATGCTTTTGCTCTGTGAGATCCGTGAGAATAATCCTGAGGATTTCAGGAATTATCTCCGGATGACGGACCCCATTTTTGAGCGTCTGCTGGCTATGCTGACCCTCTATATCAGCAGGCAGGATACCTGCATGAGGCAAGCCATCAGTGCGGAGCAGAGGCTAGTTGCCACTTTACGTTACTTGGCGACTGGGAGAAGTCTTCAGGACTTGAAGTTCTCGACAGGCATCTCCCTCCAGGCTCTGGGGATAATAATCCCAGAGACTTGTTCTGCCATCATTCAGGTCTTGCAGAAGGACTATATGAAGGTAAGTTTTATTCTTTAACATTACATGATATGTATTAAATGTTTGCTAATGTATAGTCTAAATGTCCTCGTTACATAATTACCATGCTTGGAATATGCTGTGAATGTCCCCTTTATCTTCATGCATGCCTGTTTTTTGACATTAATCATTTTTTGCCCTACATGCATATTTTCCTTCAATAACCTCCCCAACATACAATCCTGGGACCATTTATATCTCTAGCCTATAGTCCCTTGAACAATGTATATTGTCAGCTCCATTGTACTGTTTGACCCTCCCCAACCCCTCAAATGTTAGAAACTGTCATGTGTGTTTATTAACCTAATTAGTACCCCTCCCCCACTCCCTCAAATGTTTGAAACTGTCATGTGTGTTTATTAACCTAATTAGTACCCCTACCCCACCCCCTCAAATATTTGAAACTGTCAGGTGTGTTTATTAACCTAATTAGTACCCCTCCCCCACTCTCTCAAATGTTTGAAACTGTCATGTGTGTTTATTAACCTAATTAGTACCCCTACCCCACCCCCTCAAATATTTGAAACTGTCAGGTGTGTTTATTAACCTAATTAGTACCCCTCCCCCACCCCCTCAAGTGTTTGAAACTGTCAGGTGTGCTTATTAACCTAATTAGTACCCCTCCCCCACCCCCTCAAATGTTTGAAACTGTCAGGTGTGTTTATTAACCTAATTAGTACCCCTCCCCCACCCCCTCAAATGTTTGAAACTGTCAGGTGTGTTTTTGACCCTAATTAGAACCCCTCCCCCACCCCTCAAATGTTTGAAACTGTTAGGTGTGTTTTTGACCCTAATTAGAACCCCTCCCCCACCCCCTCAAATGTTTGAAACTGTCAGGTGTGTTTATTAACCTAATTAGTACCCCTCCCCCCACATTAAAATTGATCAATGGGCCATCAGAGAGGGTGAGTAATCTTATAAGTGGGCTTTATGTTTTTTAGAATAAAAATTACAAACACACATATTAATAATGTTCGACTGCTATTGTCCAATAATGTTTTTGTGTAATCTGATATCCAAGTTATGTTTAAAAGTACTTAACTTAATTTTTTTTTGTTTTCCATTTCACAGTTTCCTTCCAGTACACAGGAATGGCAGACTGTGGCCTCCCAGTTCGCTGACCGTTGGGACTTTCCCAACTGTGTCAGGGCGATTGATGGGAAGCATGTCCACATTGTGCCACCACCCCATTCGGGGTCTTATTTCTATAACTACAAGGGGTTCCATAGTGTAGTTTTGATGACGGTGGTCTCGGCACATTTGGACTTTCTGTTTGTGGACGTGGGGAAGAACGGCCGGATGTCTGACGGAGGAGTCTTTGCACAGACCAAGCTGTGCCAGCGTCTCCAGACTGGTGGCCTGGGATTGTCACCTGATGACCAGAATGTTGATGGACTCCCTTCAGTTTTTATCAATGATGAAGCGTTTGCTCTCGGCGAGCACTTGATGCTGTTCCCCCAAAGGACACTCACCCCTGAGAGGAGGGTATTTAATTACCGGCTGGCCAGAGCAAGAAGAGTTGTGGAGAATACCTTTGGGATTCTAGCCAGCCGTTTCCGTTTGTTCCTCTCAGCCATAAATCTGGCAGACTATAAAATTAATCATGTCATACTGGCTGCATACTGGCTGCAGTACTTGCTGCATACTCCATAATTTCTTAAGAAGACATTCAGCTACATATATGACCTCTGTTGGGCCTGAGGCCGGACTTGTACTTGATCAACCACTGACAGGCCTGGAAATTGGCCGTATTGGCTTGGACCCCCAAACCGCATGTCAAGTGCGTGACCGTTATGTGAATTATTTTAATGGTCGGGGGCCATTGCTATTCAACAAGAGCTATAATTTTTCAAAAAAAAATAAATACATTTTGGCTCAAATATCTTGTTTTTCTTCTTGTTTGCATTTAGTTTTGTCTGTCTCCTAGTGCACTTGTAGTAGTGGAAAGTGCATTTACCTTTAGTTAATAAGGCCCTTTGTCACTGTAACCACACCAGAATTAGCAAAACATCTTATTGATAAATAATCAGCCACACACATTGTAGTAATAAAAACATTTAACTGTGTGCACATTGAAAGGTGCATTTTTTGGAACCTTTTTTTTTGTTTAAAAAAATATTTTTTTTTTTTTTTTTGAAGGTTATTAAAGGCATATTTAAACAAAAATAGACCTTGTTTAAAAAAATTACAATTCACAACAGTGTTTTGAAAAACATACAAAAAAATAAAAGAACTTACAAAGTTCAACATGTTATTAACGGTGCTGGTGATGTCACCCTTGTAAATCCTAAATTTTTCACATGCTCAAAATTGTGTATTAAAAAAGGGTCAAGTCAACATGTGCTATCTCCCATCATGGGGGAGCAATGTACGTGTTTTGTGTGTGCAATCCCTTTGTTCCTCTCACCACAAAAAATTTTTGAGGATGAAGGGGTTGCAAACACAAAACAAGTACTTTGATATCCCCTGATGAAAGATAGCACATGATGATACACCGTGTGGGTCAGCAAAAATATTTTTGAAGGAATAAACTTTAAAATTGGAAGAAGAAACAAACTTGGAAGAGACAAGGAAATGAAGAACATGATTGATGTTTTTAGGCAAAACGTTATTATATTCTGCCCAAAACTTCAATCATGTTCTTCATTTCCTGTTGCATGGAGTCCAGGAGAATTTTCATGCTGTGAATTTGGTCACACTTTTGATCAATTTTGCTATTCCACAACATTCTCTGGCCAATAAGTCTTTGGGCACTGTCTGTGCTGAATGGCTCTGCCGCTTGGCCTTCCACAACCAGAAGCTCACCTAAAATGTGTGTAAAAAAATGGGTTAAAATATGCACGCCTAAATACATTACCTTAAGCTGGGGTGTCAGTCACTCACTTGGTGGAGTTGAAAGCTCGCACACTTCCTCAACCTTTCCTTCCTCCAGCTCGTCGGGTGGGCGTGGTCTTGGGCTGGGGCTTGGGGTATGTTCAGCCTCAGGCTGGTGACTTGGGGGGGTCCTGGGATCCTTGGACTGTTATCTGAGTCTTTTCTCCCCTATGATAATTCAACAAAAGGTATAGTTAAAACACAGTGATATTTTAGATTTTTCTAATTAATATGAAACGTTGGTTATGAGTTGTGGACAATTGCCTTTTTTTGTCCTCAAAAATTTAGAAGACAGGATGAACATTACCTCTGAACAACAATTCTAAACAATACACATTTTTATGCAAGTTTCACAGATGCAGACACCTCAATGATCTCCTATGTGTATTACCCCTCAAAAATTTAGTTATGGTCACATAGTACACTAGTGCTCGTGAGTCCAGATGTGGAACCAGCTGCTGTGTCCTGTCCTTACATTACACTGAATCATTTTTGAAGAAGCATTATATTTTCAAACACATCTACACCACATCACCAAATTTTGGGAATACGACAAATTATCAAGACCTAAATGTATGTCCAACCCTCTACCATCGTATTTGGCGAAAAAATAACGTCTTTTTCTTTAGTATCATATGTATTTTACAAAGAGCTGTCTTTACGAACGATGCTGTATAAACGAAAAAAATATGGATCAGCATGCAAGTTAAGTATCTCAATAGGAAAACACAACAAGTACTTACTTTTTTTAAGCAGCTTCTTTATTCTCCAATATTGTTCTGGCTCCCTACTTTTGATGTCAGACCACCGCTTCCTCAATTGTTCTTTCGAACATTTAGTGCCAAATTTAGCTTCTAGAGCGGTGACAACTGAGGACATTATTTTGTCCTTAGGCATATTCGGTCATGTGTACGGTCCTTTTTTCCCATAGTAGTCCTTCCTTCTCAATATGGACACCATCTCCACCATCTCTTCAAAAGCCATGTTGGTGGCCTTATATCTCCTCCGGGATGTGGATGGTTGTGGCTCCGGGCTTTCCTCCGCGCTACTTCCACTGAATCTCGCCATCTTTCTCGATATACTCCCACTGCACAACGAAGAGTGAAGGGGCGGGGACAAATCGTACTAAAGAACGCCAGAGGAGAGCGACGCAGGCGGATCATGACACATGCGCAATGTATATATAGCTATTACGATGGCCTGCGTATGTCCGTGCGGAAGTAGCGAGCGTCAGAAACAAAGGTAAGATTAAACATGGGGGTGTGTGTGTGTGTGTATATGTGTCCCCTAGATTCTTCACAAAATAATCCTGGGAGTTCTGACTGACATTCCAGTTTTGATCTTGTGTCTTGACTTTCAGCAAAAATGAATCCCTTTAAAGAGGCTGATTTTTTGTCCAGATTTATCGATTTATATCAGGAAAGCAAAAACTTGTGGGAGGTCAAACACTCACTATATTTCAATCGAGCTGTAAGGAAGGCAACACTGGGCACACTTTTAGGATTTGTGAAGACTCGAGTCCCCCAGGCAGACCTCAAGTTTGTGGACAAGAAAATTGGTATCTTGCGAAACATGTATAAGCGGGAACACAATAAAATCCAGGAGTCGCTCAGATCCGGAGCAGCAGCCGACCAAGTTTATGTACCCAAGTTGTGGTACTACCACAAAATGTGATTCCTGGATGACCAAACAGAAGCCAGGCAATCACTTTCGACCCTTCCCCCCACCCTCCCCCCACCCTTCCCTCCAGCCTTCCCTCCAGCCTTCCCCCCACTCTTCCCTCCAGCCTTCCATCCACCTCCACCCCAGCTGAGGAGTCCCAGGAAGAACTGGGCCTTTTCATTCTTGATGAAGTGGATGCACCCAGCTTCCGCCAGGTATCCTTTTTTGTGGAATTTGTGATTGTGTAAATGTTATTAATGATGTTAACGTCTAAAATTTTTAAGTGCTTTATAAAAAATGACTTCATCACAAATATTAATATGTAGACATATCACTAGACAGTAGTGGCCAAAAATATACTTCTGTATAGGTGTGCGCAGCCTCTTGCATTAGGGTGTGCACCCCAAAGCTCAAATACATATGCATGTGTATATGTACTGATGGTGTCAGTAGGGCAGTAGACAGTGTCATTAGTTTTATTTTATTTTTAAATAAATTAATGTATTTTGTAACATTTTTTTGGGGGATGAAATATCAGTGGTCTAAACAGGGGGGAATATGCACCACACAAGGCATTTAGGGTGGGCCCAGGCACACCTGGCACACCCTGTGTGCACGCCTATGTACTTCAGATATTGTTGATCAGCTGGAAAAATGGTGGGGTCAAATAGATAGCCTTTACTATTTGTTTATAATTATATTTGCAAGTCATGATCTGAAAATTGTGTGTGATTGCGTAACACAAAATTACAACTATGTCCCTTTTTTTGACACAGGATGACCTCAGCCAGGAGGAGGCCTTGACCAGTGGGAGAGAGGAGGAGGCCTTGCCCAGTGGGAGAGAGGAGGAGGCCCTGCCCAGTAGGAGAGAGGAGGAGGCTGTGGCTGGGCCCAGTAGAAGCCGCACGGAGTGTCAGGTGCCTCCCCTCCGCATTATCACCAAAAGGCCCAGAAGAATGACACAAACTGAGGAGGAATCCCTAGCCCTCATTCGTGAAGCCAGCCAAATCCTCAGCACACCACCCAATGCAGAGGAGGCGTATGGGACATATATGGCCACCAGATTGCTGGAACTGAAAAAGGGGCAACGCCTCCTCTGTGAGGGTTTGATTTTTCAGGCCTATCAGAAGGGCTTGAGAGGGGAGCTTACTGCTACAACCTATTTAGCAGATGAAGACACTCCTCCTCCTCCTGCCCCAAGTACACCACCAGAGGCACAGCCTCCAAGGAAGGCTCCAACAAAGCGTGGAGGGAAGGCTGCAGAGAAGCGTGCAGGGAAGGCTCCACGGAAGACTCGAAAGTGATTGCCTGGTTTCTGTCTGGTCTGACTGTGCTCCCTGTGCTCCCTAGTCGCAAGATACCAATTTTCTTGTCCTAAAACTTGATGTGTGTCCTGGGGGATGAAAGGCTTCACAAATTCCAAAAGTGTCTCCAGTGTTGCCTTCCTACTTTTTTGTTAACCAAATTAAATGGATTTTTTAGTTACCTTACATTATTGACTATGTGTTTTGATTCCAAAACGACATTTTGTTTGGGAGTAGGCAGGCACAGATCAAAAAGACTATGGGGTTGATTTAATAAAAGCAAATAGACTGTGCACTTTGCAGAGAGCAGTTGCCCTCTGCAAGTGCAATTGCTCCAGAGCTTAGGAAATTAGGTAAGGCTTGACTTTGCAAAGAGTACCCAATCCTATGCAAGGAAAATTCAAAAATCAGTATTTTTGCTTGTACATGATTGGATGATGGAAGTCAGCAGAGCTTCGGCTCATTTACTAAGCTCTGGAGCAACTGCTCTTGCAGAGGGCAACTGCACCTGTGCACAGTCTTTTTCCCTTTAGTAAATCAACCCCTATGTGTGTTTGTCCCAAAAGGCTAAATCATTTAGAAAATCAAGTGCAAAGTACTAGTGAAAAGTGCACTTTAGAAATTGCACTGCAAGTGCACTTGTTGGAAGTGCAGTTGCTGTAAATCTGAGGGGAAGAGCTGAAATGAGGGGAAGCTCTGCTGATTTTATCATACAATCATGTGCAAGAAAAAGGTTTACTTTTTTTGTGGTTCCTTGCACGTGCCCCTTGGATCCACAGCGAAGGCACTTCAAAATGCTCTTTCTGTGCAATTCCAAGTACAATTTGCACTTGTAGTGAAAAATGAATTTGCCTTTGGAAAATAAACCCCCCTATGTCTAATTAACAAGGGACACCAACCTCATTAAGGTTCATTAAAACAACACAACACCGTACCAGGCCGCATTCCCTCAACATGGGGATGGGTGCTTTGGGGGAGGGGGCGCCCCCAAAGCACCTTGTCCCCATGTTGATGAGGACAAGGGCCTCTTCCCAACAACCCTGGCCATTGGTTGTCGGGGTCTGCGGGCGGGGGCTTATCGGAATCCGGGAGCCCACTATAATAAGAGGGCCCCCAGATCCCAGCCCCCCACCCTATGTTAATGAGTATGGGGTACATGGAACCCCTACCCATTCACCTAGGGAAAAAATGGAAATAATAAAACACACTACACAGGTTTTTAAAATAATTTATTAAACAGCTCCGGGGGGGTCTTCCTCCGGCTTCGGGGGTCCCTCCGGTTCCTTTTCTACTGGCGTCCGGTTGGTTCTTCTCCGCTCTCTCTGGCCTCTTCTCCCAGTGTCCAGTGTTCCAGTTCTTTGGCCGGCTCCTCCGCTGTCTTCATGCCGCTCTTTTGCCAGCGGAGGTCCGGACTTCTGGGCTTCCTGTCTTCTTGTCTTCTTCCCTCTTCTCTTCTCCAGATGTTGACATGACGCTCTCTCCAGCTGGACTGCTCTCTGAGCGCTCTGCTGTGACTTATATAGGCGGAGACCCCGCCCCCTTATGCCGTCACAGTCCCTGGGCATGCTGGGACTGTGACGCTTTAGGGGGCGTGGTCACCGGGTGATTCTCTATCAAGAATGGTGAAATGAACATGGGGAAACTTGGCCGCATGATGATCACGCACATGTTGCCCCAGAGGGAGGACCGGGTCTGCTTGTTTCCTGCTAGTGATGTGAACTTAGTGAGCGTGCTCATCTGAAGGTGATGGTGGGTGTTGCAGATACATGTGATTTTAAATTGGGATCAATTTGTAATAGGTGCCAGTGCTTTTGTAAAATGTTTTTGATGATTTTATGCTGTTTGTTGTAAGTGGTTATTGGTCTGGTGATTGATTTTGAATCAATGGGTGTTTTTTTTGGAAAAATTATGTTTTGTCTCACTTGTCCGCATGCACGTTTAAAGGCCTTCTTCAGACATGTGGATGAGTAACCTCGATCCAAGAGTCTTTTTCTTAAAAGATTTGCCTCACGGACAAATTTGATGTCTGTGGAGCAATTGCGTCTGAGCCTTAGATATTGTCCATATGGAATGGACAAAACCAAGGATCTGGGATGCGAGCTGGACGCATGTAAAATGGTGTTATTAGCAGTCTCCTTGCGGTAGAGACCGCTGGATAAGGAACCATCCGTTTATTTGATAATGTTTAAATCGAGGAATGTGATAGAAGTATCATTGAAGGTCTGTGTGAAATATAGGTTAAATGCATTTTGGTTCATAGTATGCATGAAAGCTTGTAATTCATTGGGCGTGCCATCCCATATCATTAATATGTCGTCTATATACCTAAACCATGCTACCACATGGGTGGTATAAGATGATAATGCAGTAACAGAGGGGGAATGGAGCGCTGACAGGTGCTGCTGGTAGATAGGTAAGGGGCAGTGGCATGGGAGATCAGGTATATCCAGGGGGTAACAAGCAGTTGAAAACAGTTTAAAGATGGTTTAGGTATATATGATGAGCGGCAGCCAGCTTGTCAGAGTAGAAGGGACTCTGTGGTATGAGAAAGCAGAAAAAAAGGCAGCGCTGCTCTAAGGGTAGTAGGTAGTTAAAAACAGAACTTTAATATTGTAAATTGTGCACTCACATTTGTGTAATAAAAACAGCCATAGGTAAGTACTCCTGTGCAACGCAGAATCACATCTGGAACCAGCTGGGCTGTGGCGGGGCTGGCCTTAGCCGCTTGCGGTGGAGTCCGTAGCTCCGAGGCATGGGATTCCCTCAGGCAGCACGTCAGCAGGTACGTAGGATGATGACGTCAGGTGGAGGAGAGCGGGGGCCGTGGCCGTAGCGCTCGAGTTTGGAGCATGCATGCTCCTTCATCAGGCATCGTATAAGACGATAAACTGTCATCAGATTGCATTTGTCTTCCCTCCTGTTTTTTTTGTCCAACATTACTCCATCCTGGGTACCTGACCATGTCCATATATTCAACAACAAATATAATCTATCATTGATGCATATTTGGATTTGTTTAAATTCACCTTTCTGAAAAACTTTTATGAAATACTTCCGCTCCCTATTATTCTGTCTGTGGCTTGGTCTACCCCTGCCCCGCGCACGGGGGCCCTCTCTCTCCATGCTTTCGATGGGGGGATGGGCCTTCTTTTTACATTGCGGGCCCCGTCAGCCTGGTTCTCTTTGGTTTGATGGTGCATCTGCAATTGCATCGCGCCGGTGGGCTTCATCTGCATTGCGTTCCTCCACTGCTTTGGTAGTGGATGGACGCTGTGCAGATCCTGCCCTGGAGATCCCTTTGAATGCTCCCCCCATAGCCTTTTCTATATACTTAAAAAAAAAAATTGTTCTCTATTTCTATTATTTACTGGTTGCTATGGAGATGTTGGTCTCCGTCTTATGCTACCTGTCACTCTGCAGAACGTGGCCCTCCCCTTCCCCCCTCTCACTCCAAGTCGGCGCGCTGTGTTCTATGTTTGTTCCCCCTGGAGTCATGGTATTATGACGTCATCGTGCCTCACGGGATGACACGCCCCCTAAAAATAACATACTCTGCTGACACTAATAGAATGACCTGCACTGCGCAGGCGCCGGCGGTCTTTAAAAGCCGCTGATAGCATCCTGCCCAGTGCAAACTTTGCCTGAATAACAACAACGGTCCAGCCACTTGTCAACTACAGCTACCTTGAAAGTAAGTAAAGGGACTAGATAAAGAGGCTAACTAAGCCATTTTTTACCAAATTCATATGGTCTGTTTTATTTAAGGAGAGGGAAGGGAGTTGTCCCCCCCCCCCTGCATCATTATAAGTTTTTTCTCCTTTGCAATTAACCACTATAATATGGGAAGCTTTTATTATAAACATCCCTTTTAATCATATGGATTGGGGGGCATGATTAGGGGGTTTTAGGAGGTAGAATCTTAGGTCATTTAATCAAACATAATAAGTCATTTATTATCCTTTAGGGCTTCACTGTGGCTGTGTTGTGGTCATTCTGCTTTGGGACCTTTGTGTGGGCTTTTCCGGGCTTGGACGGAATTTATGCTCCCTTTGGTTGGACAATTGATGGCGGAAGTTTATTCAACCCTTTAAGGAAATTGTTTTTTCTGCACATATCTTTTCATATAAATACAATTATTTATACAATTCAATACTGGTATGTATATTGGACACTCTCAGATACTGCAATGTTGGACTAAATAAAATGTCTATGTTAAGCCCTTTCTTACTTGTTTTTCAGAACATACCCCTTTCCTCTCCTAAAAACGTCTCTGTAGAAGGGACATCGTCCTGAAACATTGTAGGCTTATGGAGGAATTTTTACTCACTTTTGAATTTGTAGAGAATATACCATGTGCAAATTGTCTTGTTTGTTACCAATGTTCTGTATAGACTACTATTATGGTTTTATATATGCATTTTTAAGCATTTTTCAAATAAATAACATGTTTTTATAAAAATTTCCTTGGTTCGCCTTTAAAGTCCCTTTGTACCGGGGGGTACAAGTGTCCCTTTTATTAGGGTCCTCTTAGAACAATATATTTTGGGATGTTGGCAACGCCTTATTGAGAATTCAAATTTTTCTCTTTGTGGTTCACCCATATATACATCCTCATGTATTCGGGCATCCAACTGACCATCCCCTCCTCCCAATTATTGTATCTCAACTTCAATAATCTTGTATCCAAGCTTCAGAAAACAGTGCAGGACCCTTAAACACACTCAAGCCTCATGGGCAGGTAAAATCGTCCTTGCCAAAATATATCTACTTCCACATGTGTTATATATGTTCCGAACTATGCCAATACCCTTTCTTAAAAAGCAACTATTGAAACTATAGTCCATCATAACCACCTTCATCTGGGGTGGAAAACACCCCTTTGCACACCCATCTCCTCTGGAGGGATGGGTGCACCAGACATCTTAGCATATTATAAAGCAACTATTCTTGATCAAGTCAAGGTCTGGTGGAACCCCACGCAACAAACTACCTGGTTTCAGATAGAAAGTGCAGCACTAGCCTCCCAAACCAAACAGATTCTCAGTGCCCTTCTTCTACAGCACTAAGGGACTCACACGTGCCTCGACATCATCAATGCCACCACCAAGACATGGAAAGCTACTCTTCAAAGCTCTAAAGGCCTCCCGCTCTGTTTGCTTTCAAATATACCTCTGGAGGCACTTCATATTCTTACACTCAACATTAACTTCTCCGAATGGACCACCGCAGGCATCTCTGTTATTGAAAAACCTATATAAGGGCTCCACACTCATGCCCTTCAAGCAGCTACAGACTACCCGACACATTGTATCTAAAGAGTTCCTTCAAATACCTCGGGATATGCTCAGTCCTATCTAGGGTAAAATGGTCAGAAAACCTGACACTCTGGCATATAATAAAATTCTTCAAACAAAACTCCCCTCACCAACGTGGAATTTCATATATCTACAAACTCCTCACTGATACCTGCCACACCTCAAAGACCCAAACAATGCTAAAATGGGAACAAATACTACAATGCTCCTATACCCCCCAACAATGGTACCGCTCACTCCAAATGCCCTTGAAAATCTCAAAATGTATACTACACTGGGAAACTGTTCAAAAGGTATATCAAAACTGGTACCTCATCCCAGCTAAAATCACCCACATCTACCCATCTTCCACCAACCTCTGTTGGAGAAACTGTTGGAATCCAGGGACCCCATTACATATTTGGTGGAACTGCCCAACCCTCATCACATTTTGGACTATGATCTCTAAATTCCTCCTTTTAATCTTACCCACTACTGTATCCCTCACACCTCAAATGGTACTATTGGGTTTGGACATGGATACCTGGCCCTGATCCTCCCACACAGTCATCTCCTATGTATTCATAGCTATTTGTGTAGCTATTGCCAGAAATTGGAAAGCCCCCAAGCCCCCTTCTAGCTCATAGCTAATATATATTCTCAAAAACCATTGTCTGATGAAATTTATGTACGCCAAAGCTCACCTACAAATTCCTACTTTCCAAAATCATTGGGATCTTTTGCTTAAACATCCTAAATGCCTACCTCTCTCATGAATGGGCCACCACATCCTTAAAACCCTAATGCCTTGTCCACACCCAATGTGCCATCTCTCTGACTAAACTTTTGTCAATCACAGCACTACCAATGAAGGCCTATACTTGCTCAACCTATATTAGGCATATTCAAATGTATCTTAATGACCTATATACACCTTTTGTTGATACAATAACCTGCTCCTCAATTGATTGTTCATGTGATGATCTACTGTTCAACATTGTACATTCTACTCTGTAAAACGTAAAATAAAACTAAGTTAAAAAAAAATTGAATATTTTAGATCAAAGCATATTCATATGTTAGAATGTCCCAGTCAAAGCCCAGACCTAAATCCAGTTGATAATCTGTGGCCAGACCTAAATCCAGTTGAGAATCTGTGGCAAGACTTGAAAATTGCTGTTCACAGACGCTCTCCATCCAATCAGACAGAGCTTGAGCTATTTTGCAAAGAAGAATGGGCAAAAAATGTCATTCTCTAGATGTGCAAAGCTGGTAGAGACATCCCCAAAAAGACTTGCAGCTGTAATTGCAGCAAAAGGTGGTTCTACAAAGTATTGGCTCAGCGGGTCCTAATACAAATGTTTGTAAAAAATTTGGAAAACCATTTATTATTTTCCTTCCACTTTACAATTATGTGCCACTTTGTGTTGGTCTATCACATAAAATCCCAATAAAATACATTTCCGTTTTTGGTTGTAACATGATAAAATGTGGAAAATTTCAAGGGTTATGAAAACTTTTTCAGGGCACTGTAAGTTTAGTATTCTTTGTCAGTTAGATTAAATTTGCCTTGGAGAGTAGTGAATGGTTTGAGTGTATTTAAAGAGTACATTTTGCACATGTAGCACCCCTTTGTGTTGCCACAACATTCATATTTGATATGACTAATTGGCATATCTCTAGAGGGAATGGCATCTTTGTAATCCATGGAGGACAGGCCTCCGCAAGCCTGAATGGCTACTAAAACAGTAGGAAACAAGGAAGGTGGGGACCATCTTTGAGGCTGGGTTCACACTGGTCCGACAAACGCTCCGACATTGGGAGCTCATGTCGCATGACGTGTGAAATTTAATGTTTCCCTATGGGAGCCGTCCTAACTGGTCCGACACAAGTCGTTCCGACTTTAGAAATGCTCCCTGTACTACTTTGGTCCGACTTTGATCCTACTTCAGCCTATTGACTATCATTGAAGTCGGATCAAAGTCGGATTGCCGTCTTGCATGATCCGACTTCGGCACGCGACTTGTGCTCAGATGTTCTTGAGGGGGAACTCCGCGCCAAATTTTAAATAAAAAACCGGCATGGGTTCCCCCTCCAAGAGCATACCAGGCCCTTGGGTCTGGTATGGACCTTGAGGGGAACCCCCTACGCCGATAAAAACGGCGTAGGGGTCCCCCCCAATCCATACCAGACCCTTATCCGAGCACGCAGCCCGGCCGGACAGGAATGGGGGTGGGGACGAGTGAGCGCCCCCCCCCTCCTGAACCGTACCAGGCCGCATGCCCTCAACATGGGGGGTTGGTGCTTTGGGGGAGGGGGCGCGCTGCGGCCCCCCACCCCAAAGCACCTTGTCCCCATGTTGATGAGGACAAGGGCCTCTTCCCGACAACCCTGGCCGTTGGTTGTCGGGGTCTGCGGGCGGAGGGCTTATCGGAATCCAGGAGCCCCCTTTAATAAGGGGGCCCCCAGATCCCGGCCCCCCACCCTATGTGAATGAGTATGGGGTACATGGTACCCCTACCCATTCACCTAGGGAAGTGTCAAAAAAAAAAAACACAGTACACAGGTTTCAAAATTAATTTATTGGGCAGCTCCGGTATCTTCTTCCGACTTCTCCCGGTGTTCCGCCTCTTCTCCCGGGCCCCGCCGCTATCTTCTTCCAGCTCTATTGCCAGCGAGGGGCCCGGTCTGCTGCCGCTGTCTTGTCGCCGCTGTCTCGCCGCTTCTTCTCTTCATCTCTTCTTCCGATGTTGACAGGCATAAGGGGGCGTGGTCATCGGGTGATGACCACGCCCCCTAAAATGTCACAGTCCCAGCATGCCCAGGGACTGTGACGGCATAAGGGGGCGGGGTCACCGCCTATATAAGTCAGAGCAGAGCGCACAGAGAGCATTCCAGCCGGGGAGAGCGTCGTGTCAACATCGGAAGAAGAGATGAAGAGAAGAAGCGGCGAGACAGCGGCGACAAGACAGCGGCAGCAGACCGGGCCCCTCGCTGGCAATAGAGCTGGAAGAAGATAGCGGCGGGGCCCGGGAGAAGAGGCGGAACACCGGGAGAAGTCAGAAGAAGATACCGGAGCTGCCCAATAAATTAATTTTGAAACCTGTGTACTGTGTTTTTTTTTTTTGACACTTCCCTAGGTGAATGGGTAGGGGTACCATGTACCCCATACTCATTCACATAGGGTGGGGGGCCGGGATCTGGGGGCCCCCTTATTAAAGGGGGCTCCTGGATTCCGATAAGCCCTCCGCCCCGCAGACCCCGACAACCAACGGCCAGGGTTGTCGGGAAGAGGCCCTTGTCCTCATCAACATGGGGACAAGGTGCTTTGGGGTGGGGGGCCGCAGCGCGCCCCCTCCCCCAAAGCACCAACCCCCCATGTTGAGGGCATGCGGCCTGGTACGGTTCAGGAGGGGGGGGGGGCGCTCGCTCGTCCCCACCCCCATTCCTGTCCGGCCGGGCTGCGTGCTCGGATAAGGGTCTGGTATGGATTGGGGGGGACCCCCACGCCGTTTTTATCGGCGTAAGGGGTTCCCCTCAAGGTCCATACCAGACCCAAGGGCCTGGTATGCTCTTGGAGGGGGAACCCATGCCGGTTTTTTATTTAAAATTTGGCACGGAGTTCCCCCTAAAGATTCATACCAAACACAGTGCCGGGCTTTGGCGGGGATCCAAGTCGGATCCCCGTTCATTGAAAGTCGGACACATGCCGGCTTCATGTCGCAGGGCAAAGTCGGATCCAAAGTAGGACGGCTGTCGTGTCGCACCAGTGTGAACCCAGCCTTAAACTGTTGTGATAGCAAGAAGGTAATTAAATTTTTACCTGGGACATTTTCAGATTCTATTGATGCCTACAGTGAGGAATAGGGATAAGTGAACCAACTTTTTAATTAAAAAGCTAAAATTGAGGTTGGATGTCCTAAGCCCCTAGCTCTTTTATGTTTAGTGAGTTTGCTGAGTGCACAGTGGTATCACCTGTTTTGCCATAAAAACCTATTCACGGTTGTTGTCAACTTATGAAAGTAAGAGATAGGGACCAGCATAGGAAGGGTTCTGAATAAATACAGTAGTTGTGCAATATCATCATCTTAAAGGCTGCTAATGGGCCTAGCCAGGACAATTCTATTTTAGCTATATTGAGCAAGAAAGCTTGTATCTTAGACATAAGGGGAAGGTAATTGGCTCAAAATAGTAGCTTTGTGGATTTTGTGAGAACAGTTCCTAGATATGCAATCCCTTCATCTTCCCAAATGAAAGGATAGGAGGCCATCAAAAGACTCCTGTCGTCCGGGTCTATCCCAAGGTCCAGAACATACAACCTAATTGCATTCTCATATTTAATATTTTTATTACTGATTTAAGAGGAAGAAAGGCATACACTTTACCAACATCAAATATAACATATTATGCATGTCTATATGCTAATCTAATATACAAATAAATTCATTTTCTTCTAAAGCCAAGCCCATGCTCTCTTATTACAACAAAATCAAAACCTCATTACAATTCCCCAAACGCATTAAGGCAGAGATCCTCTCCCGTCCCTAATCAAAATATATCTCCAACTCCATCCTGGGGGGTTCTATCTATATTTTCCTTAAGTGTCTAACTCTCTCTTACCTCTATATTTACAAAAAAAAACAAAAAAAAAAAACAAAGATATAAAAAAATAAAAAAATAAATAAATAAAACCCTAAGGGGAGGGAGGGACAGAGCCCATCTCCCACCTCCCCATCCCCTCCTCCTCCCCCCTCTCCCCCACATCCCCCTCCCTTGCCAAGAATCCAATGGCCACATCTTCTGTTTTCAGTCATTAGAACTTACATCTATAAGGTTTTTTCCCTCTTCCGTATTAATGAAAAGATTCCATGGAGACCATGTTTTCAGATATATCCCTCTTTTTTGCCGGGATGTCCAAACCAAATCTTCCATAAGGTTCAATTGTTCTACTCCTTTAAGCCACAATCCTACCGTTGGTGGTTGTGCCTGCTTCCAAGTGAGTGGAATACATGCTCTAGCTGCATTCAGCAGATGACATAGAATAGATTTCTTATCCAATTTAACTGGGATTTTAGTGTCTTGTAATAGGAAGAAAGATGGATCCTCCGGAATCTTCAGATCACTAAATTTTTTAGCAATTTTCCGGACTTCCTTCCAAAAGTTCTCTATTCTGGGGCAGGACCAAAAAATATGCATTAACGTCCCCTCCTTCCTCCCGCAATGCCAGCAATTATCTGATACCTCCGGGTAGTATCTGTTTAGGAATGCTGGGGTGCGGTAACCACCGGGACAGAATTTTAAAATTTGTCTCCTGCATTCTTATGCAAATTGACGACTCAAATATATTATGTATCATATTAGTACACTGCTCTTCCGTAAAGGTTCGACCCAGATCTCTCTCCCACCCCCTAAAAAAGGCCAACCTAAAGTCCTCCGAGGGTGCTACCAGCAGCGCTTACGATTTAGAAAGGGTTTGGTGGAATACACCACTTCCGTTACAATATTCCTCAAAGATTGTTGGAGTGCTCCCATAACTACTTGGCAGGATTAAAGTGTTCAAAAAATGTCTCAGCTGTACCGCACGCCAAAAATCCAAACAGTATGGTAAAGATCCTGTTGTCAATGAAAATATTGTGGGCCATGCTTCCCCTGTTAAAAAATGAGAGGCCTGGAAGATCCCCTGTTCCATCAATGCCGTAAAATTTCCCTTCCTCAGACCTGGCTCAAACTGGGGACTCCCCAGTATTGGAAACAATGGTGAGATTATTGCCGAAAGTTTACCCTTAGAAAAAAGCTCAAAGCCTATCTTTAGGGTGGGTCCTATCACAGGGTGTGCCTTTGTAATAGTCGGAAGGTCTTTATAACACCAAGCGGCATGTTGCAGAAAAGCACTGCTCTAAGCCTGCTCCAGGCCCGGCCATAACTTCCCATCTCCATGTCTACTCCAATCAATCAAGCGGCTTAATAAAGCCGCCTGATAGTATTTGTACATGTCTGGTACAGCTAGTCCACCCTTTTGTTTGGGTATAGTCAACAGGGCTCTGCTAATCCTTGGGTGTTTATTTGCCAAGATAAATCTGACAAGAAGGTAATGTATCTGTTTGAAATAATATTTAGGTATAGTGATAGGTAATGCTTGGAATAAATACAAAAACTTTGGCAGGATATTCATTTTAATAATATCACATCTCCCAAACCAAGAGTGGAACCCTCTCTGCCACCTTTCCAAGAGGACTCGCACTCTGTGTAATATTGGTGGGAAATTAAGATTGTATGTATGGGAAAGATTTGCTGGGATAAAAGTTCCTGGGTATTTCAAGGCTTGATCTGACCATTTAAATTTGTAACTTGCCTTCAGTGTTCCTAATATGTTGCTAGATATCCCAACTCCCATTGCCTCAGATTTTGATACATTGATCTTAAAGTCTGATAAGGAGCTATATGTCTATATATCTTGAAGAAGGTTAGGTAACGATACAATCGGATTAGTCAATGAAAACAACATATCATCTGCATACGCCGAAGCTTTATACTGCATACCTCCTATTGATATGCCCCCTATATCAGGATTTGACCGGATCCTACACATTAAGGGCTCCAATGACAAAACAAATAATATTGGGGACAGTGGGCATCCCTGCCTCATTCCATTCGTGACACTAAAAGGCTGAGATAGCACCCCATTCACCTTAACCTGAGCTGATGGTTGTGTATAGCTACTCGAAATCCATCTAATCATATTGTTACCCATCCCTATTTGTCTTAACACCGCAAACATAAACTGCCAATTAATGCCATCAAAAGCTTTCTCTGCACCTATTGCCAGAAATAAGGATGGGATTTTGGAAGTATTAGCTATATGAATTAAATTCAAAGTCCTAATCGTATTATCTTGTGCTTCCCGTGTCTGGACAAACCCTACCTGGTCCAAATGGGCCAGGGAGGGTTGATACTGTTGGAGCCGCATCACCAAGATCTTAGAGAATAGCTTCAGATCCACATTTAAAAGGGATATGGGTCTATAACTCCCGCATTGTGATGGGTCTTCACCTTCCTTAGGTAAGATCGTGATTAACGCATTCAGGGATTCCATCTGGAACGAACCTGAATCTCCCAATCCATTATACATTTCAACCAAATAAGGTCCTAAAATAGGAAAGAGCAGCTTATAATATTGGGCGGTAAATCCTTCTGGGCCCGGGGCCTTCCCCATCTTTGCCAAATTCACCGCTTCATGAACTTCCTCCAATGTGATTGGTTTTTCCAATTCCTGCCGTGCAATAGACACCAGACTAGGCAAACCAGAAGTTGACACATATTCCTCTACCGCAGTCTGATTTTGGGGGTTTGAGTGTAAATTGTACAAAGCTGAATAAAATTCCCAGCACCTCTGTGCTATTTCTCTTGGCAGCAGATATCTTTCACCCTCAGTTCCCATAATCATTGGGATATAGGTCCTTAATTGCTGCTCCCTCAGAGAGTCAGCGAGTTGTTTACCGCATTTATTCCCATACTCATAACTCTGCTTTTTCCTACTTGTATTGCTCTTATAGCTTTATACCAAAGTAAATCTATGATCTGTCTGTGTGTCGTCAAAAGATCCCGTTCCACGGTTAAAGTAGGGGTTCGTTTATGCAGCATCTCCAGGCGATGTATATCTGCCATTAGCGATGTTATCTTGGCTTCTCTCTGTTTTTTAATCCTAGCCCCATGCTTGATCAAAACTCCACGCATCACTGCTTTGTGGGCTTCCCAAATCACTCCCGAATTACATTCGGGAGTGTCGTTAGTCTGAAAATACCACCTTGCCTCTTTACATACCTCCTCTATCACAGAGGGGTCTTGTAGGAGGCTTTCGTTCAGTTTCCACATCACTGAGAGATTATACTTCAAAAAAATTGGTGCATGGTCTGACCAGGTTATCTTCCCAATATTTACTTCCTCTATTGCATGCAATTGACTGTGTGGAGTAAAAAAATAATCTATACGAGAGTATGTCTTGTGTGGGGCTGAGAAAAAAGAGTAATCTCTTTCTCCAGAATGGAAGAGGCGCCATGTATCCACTAATCTTGCTCCGTAGAGTGACCTAACAATTTGCTTCTGAACACCCAAGGATACAGCTGAGACCCCTGAAGAATTATCCTCACCTGGAACTAGAGATGCATTCAAATCTCCCCCCATAATCAATTGACCCTCCATAAATCTCATAGTTTTATCCAAAAATTTCTTAAAAAAGGTGTCTTGTATATTAGGGGCATAAAAAGCAGCCAAGGTTTTGCCTGCTTGTGTGGATGGCTGCTTAGATTCACAGCTCCACAGTTTATCCAGTTAAAGCGACTTAATTAGCGGCTCCTGTGAAGGGAAAACATACTCATCAGCTGCCCAAACACTCCAGCGCTGACGACGGACATGCTGAAGAGGAGAAAATCGTCTACACTCCCCAGGAAACTGACAGACTATTATGCCCTGTCAGACCTGACGAGCGGCCAAGATGGCGCCAGCGGCGGCCGAGATATGACAGAGCGGCTCTCCTCACCATATCGCAATCAGAGCCTCACACTGACTCCGGAGCAACACCGATCCTCAGACATACAGGGTGAGTGCTCTCCTCCTAACTCACCCACAACTTCCAGCCCTGCCAAAACTCGGCTTAGAATGGATGAGCCACAGCAGACACTGCCTGTCACAGCTCCCTGCCTGTTCACTCTCCCTCCTCCACAAAAATCATCAGTGCTTGATACATTCCCTGCTTCAGATCAGCCACTATCTGAGAACACCATGAAGAACATGCTGCTCTCACTAAGGCAAACACTATATACTGATCTTTCCACAGCTGTCTCCTCACTCTCACTAACTGTTAACCAGCATGATCAAGCCATAACACAAATGGATGCCAAGATGGGAGATTTATTCTCTGCTCACAATGAGCTAGTGGATGGCTTTGCAGACCATGAAGAGGAACTTCAAATGATTAATCTGAAGCTCGCAGACCTGGAAGACCGCTCCAGGCGAAACAATAATAAATTCCGTAATATTCCAGAGTCGATCCCACAATCGGATCTGGTACAATTTCTGCAATCCCTAATGCGTGCCCTATCGCCTGACCTATCTGCTCGTGACATGGAAATTGACAGGGCACATAGACTACCAAAGCCATCTCACCTTCCTGCTTCCACACCCAGGGATGTTTTAGCACGCATCCACTTTTTCACTGTTAAGGAAAAAGTCATGCATGCAGCTAAACGAGACTCCCTGACCCTTTTGCCAACATCGCTCTGTATGCTGATTTTTCCAAAGCAACAATGGAAAATCGTAGACAGCTGTCGACTATAACCAAAGCACTTCAGAATCATAAGATACCCTACAAATGGGGTTTCCCTACTAAACTACTCATTACTCATCAAAACAAAACGCATGTAGTTCGTACCCTCTCTATGGGTCTTACACTCCTGAGAAACTGGCACATCATCCCAGAGGAACGGCCGTACCCTTCTGATCACC
Source organism: Aquarana catesbeiana (assembly GCF_042186555.1). Lineage (NCBI taxonomy): Eukaryota > Metazoa > Chordata > Amphibia > Anura > Ranidae > Aquarana > Aquarana catesbeiana. The sequence continues at coordinate 255,962,204 of NC_133325.1, read as the reverse complement.
CTCCAATTCACATGGAGACCGGAGGAGACCCTCCAAATCCCTGACATCTATGACCCGTACTCTTCTACATGCCCACTAAATAGCTGGCAAACTGTAACGCCTCTATCCAGTACTAGCCTGCCTGTTCAGAGATACCTGTCCCACATTGTGGACAAAAGTTCTCTCCCCCCTGCTGATTGTTTGCAGTAGTTTCTGCACATTGAGCCCAGGTCTCTTTTGTTACTGGGCTCTTCCTTTTTAATCACAGACCCTCTACCCACTCCATGCACCAGCCGATCTCTACCCACCTTTCTACCAAGCTATACCTGGGTCACTACCCCCTTAAACAACAGACTACTCATCTCGTTCACAGCACATCAAGTGAGCTTAGAGACTCGATCTACGCCTCAAGTGAGCTTAGAGACTCGATCTACGCCAACCAAGCACCACCCAGACCTAGGGACAATCCTCCCTATCTTTAATATCCTGGAATGGCTTTTAAAATTGTCTCTATTAATGCCAGGGGTCTAAACTCCCCACAGAAGAGATCTACACTCCTCAGAGAAGCCAACACCCAGAAAGCTGATATACTCTTAGTACAAAAGACTCATTTTGCAATTGCCAAATCTTCCAGATTCACTCTAAAAAATTTCTATCAGGTTTTTTTGGCCTCAGATCAGAAGAAGAAAAGTGGAGTCCTCACCGCCATACGGAACACACTACAATTTAAACTGCATCAATCAATCGCGGACCCCCGCGGCCGCTTTCTGATCCTCATATGTGATGTAAACCAAATCACCTATACATTGGTCAACATTTATGCACCAAACAACCGACAACTGAGATTCAACAACCAAATATACAAGAAAATAACACGACTTCGTAAAGGGAGACTACTTATAGGAGGCAACATAATTGGAGATCCCAGCTTGGACACTACATCCATGACTAGAAACCATCGATCTGAACCCCTTTCTTCAAGCAAACGATCTTGATCCTTGGAGATGCCAACACAGTAATGAACAAGACTTTTCCTACTTCTCCTCTTCTCAACTTTCATACTCCCGCATTGACTTCTTCCTTGTTGATAAATTCACCCTTCAAGACGTGACACACTCTGACAATGGATCCATCACATGGTCGGACCATGCACCCATCTCCCTTACTGTGGGAAACTATAGACGAAGGACTACCAGAATATGGAGACTTGACTCTTCCCTCTTCTCTGATCCAAATATTGTTCAAAAACTCGCTACTGAACACTGCTCCTACTTTAAAACGAACAATCAACCAGATATTGATAGGTTTGTACTTTGGTCAGCATATAAAGCCTACATGCGGGGTGTTTTAATTAAGCTTCATAGCAATGTTAAAAACCAGAGGTTTAAGCAGATTGACTAGGTCCTTTCCCAAATCACCCGGTTAGAAAACCAAAATAAACTTGCTCAATCTCAACAACTAGCCAGTGACCTTTTAGAGCAGCGGCAAAAACTCAGCTCACTTTTACTCTTTAGATTTGAAAACAATCTCAAATTCACTAAGGCCAAATACTATGCTTTAGGAAATAAAGCCGGAGCCTTACTAGCCCGACAGGTCAAGGCTCAACGGGTTAAAAATAAAATAGCTTCAAGGGTGTGGCTAGCCGGCGCGGTGTATGGACGCTCACTGAAAGAGCTCCTCTCTGCCAAGGGCCATTAGACACTCAAACAGCGAATAACAGCCTAGAAAATTTACAGCCACCAAAGCGGTTCAGCTGGGGGAACATCAGGGATGACATCCAGGAAAAGAAAAGAGGATATTTACCCCAACAAGCTGCCAGATTACTTCATGTGGCAGCGGCGGTCTCCTGAGCAAGATGGCGGCGGCAAGCAGGGGAAAGGCACACGAGGCTCTCACACACAGAACGGCGCTGCACAGGGGAGAAGATCAAGCAGAGCTTACACTTCACCCACCGCTGAGCAGTACTCCCTGCCTCCCTCAGCCTCATCCAGCCCAGCCAAAAGCAAGCCAAAGTTGGATCACACAGAGGAGGATGATGAAGAGGTAAGCTTGCACTCATCTCAGGATGATACCAGAGAACTACAAGACTCCATAACTGACGTCCCCACCGCTAATACACCAATAATGAACACTACACTTAAAGATATGTTGATATCTCTCAGATCCACATTGCATGCTGACATTCAATCACTGACTAGACAATTTAAGTCTGAAATATCTTCAGTGAACAAGAGAATCTCACATGTTGAAACAAAGATGGGTGAATTTGCTTGCACTTTCAATGATCTAGTTGATGCCCATAATGATAGAGATGACGACATGATGCAACTGAAACTTAAATTAGCAAATTTAGAAGATAGGTCCAGGAGAAACAACGTTAAAATACGTGGGATACCTGAATCAGTTAAAAATCCTGACCTGAAACCTCACTTTATACAAATGCTGAAATCTGCCCTTCCAGAAGTTCCCCATGATGAACTAGTAGTGGATCGTATCCACAGGCTGCCTAAGCCTAAACATGTAGCCGCCCACCTTCCCAGGGACACTATTGTCAGAATACATTTTTATCATGTCAAAGATCAGTTTATGGCAGCCACAAGAAACCGTGATTCCCTTCCAGAGGAATTCCAAGAACTTTCCTTTTATGCTGACCTATCAGCCTTCACCATGCAACAGAGGCGTCAACTAGCCTCTATCACGAAGCCACTGAACAACCACCATATCACATATCGGTGGATATACCCAGCAAAACTCATGATAATAAGAAAAGGAACTACACATGTGATCTCTAACATCAAAGATGGCCTCCGCCTCCTGCGAGATTGGCAAATCATTCTCTCTGATGCAGACGACCAAGACAACCATGGCTAGAAAGAAAGAGGTCCACAAACCAGATCTACTTCTAGGCAACCTCTACTGCTATTACATCCCTAATGGCCCTGGGGACTGCCACCTTTCGTTTACCTGTTAAACACCCCTCGATTGAGCGGTTATTCCTACCGCACTGATTCTTTTAAGAATCAAGTTTTGTTTGTTGCTGTTAACTGTTTTCTTTTCTCCAAGAAGTTTCCAAGAATAGGATCCATCCCTGTACAACCCAAGGAATCATCTGCTACATCACTTGAACAGAAACTCCACCTGCAGTATTTCATCTCAGCATAACCGCAACAACTAACACCTGAGAGTTCCCTAAACCGCAAGTCCCACCTTACGGACCACCACACTGCCAGCGTCTGATCATCGCCTTCCGGATCAGAATCGAGCCATTCACTGGCCTTAAGGTAACCAGCATCTAAATTGTTGTCAAACCTTATAACTAAGAATAACAGGAATCCACACCATGCCAATCAAAATTGTATCCCTCAATGTAAAAGGCTTAAACAGCCCATACAAAGGGCAAATGGCCTGAAAGGAAGCTAAAGATCTTCACTGTGATGTGATATGTTTCCAGGAAACCCACTTTGCAGCAAATAAATCGCCTAACTTTCAAAATCGCCAGTTCCCGCACATTTTCCAAGCAAATTATACCTCAAAAAAATGGGTGTCGCCATAGCTATTAAAGATACTGTGCAATTCCAAAGTCTAGATATCCATTTGGACATTTCAGGCAGATTCATTATCTTAGTATGTGAGCTTAACGGCAAAAAATTCACCTTAGTGAACATCTATCTTCCAAACTCCAAACAGCTATCTTTTCTAAAAAAAGTATGGAAAAAAGTCTCATCGATGCAACAAGGTCATACCATTTTGTGTGGAGACTTTAATGCTGTCCCCAACAGAGACCTAGATGTATCCAGCCAGACCAAGCATTCAAGAAACAGATTGACTCTGAAAGATTTCATTTCATCTTCCGGTTTGTATGATGTGTGGAGGTGCCAACATTCCTCAGAAAAGGACTTTACTTTTTTTTCCAGCGTTCACCATACATATTCTCGCATAGATTTGTTTTTAGTAGATAAATTTATCCTACAACAGATTACTAAATCTGAACTGCATTGTATTACATGGTCGGACCATGCTCCGATATCGGTGGTCGTGGGGGATCGCTGTGCCGAGACCAGGGCTAACAGATGGCGCAATGACATTTTCACACTATCTCAACCGCAAAACGAAAATCAAAAAAGCAATTAAAGAATTTTTTGCCATCAACGCCCCCTCGGTCAGCGACCCCTTCTCACTATGGAATGCACATAAAGTTTACGTAAGAGGTCTACTCATACAGATGAGTGCTAGAGCAAAAAGACAAAGATTAGAAAAGCTCAATACTATATTAGCTCAAATCCAACAGTTAGAAAACTTAAACAAACAACATACCACACAAAATATAAGAGAAGCATTGTTTATGTCCAGGCAAGAATTGCGAACTCTCCTAATATCACGCCATAACCACCAATTGAGATCACTAAAAGCTCAGACATATAGATATGGGAATAAAGCAGGAAAGTCCCTAGCCACACAATTAAAAGAAAAAACTATTAAACAAAAAATTTCCTATCTCATTAACCCCAAATCCAACAAAAAAGTTAACAACCCACAAGAAATAGCCGATGCATTTAGCGATTACTACGAGAAACTATATAACCTTAAAAAGGACCCAGATACTTTTCAGCCCAATGACACAGTGATTTCAGAATTTCTGGAGTCAATACATCTCCCTAAAATATCACCAGAAGACTTGGCATACATAAACCAACCATTTACACTACAAGAAACAAACAACGCCATCAAACGTCTCCCCCGCAACAAAGCCCCAGGCCCAGATGGTTATTCTTCCGAATATTATCAATTATTCTCTCCTATCCTAACCCCCCACTTACTCCCTGTTTTTGAAGCTGCAACAACTACAGCAAAATTTCCCCCAGAAATGCTTACAGCCACAATCATAACTCTCCCTAAACCAGGCAAAGAACCCAACCTTCCACAAAACTTTTGGCCGATATCCTTATTAAATGTAGATGTCAAATTGCACGCTAAACTGATAGCAAACAGATTATCACGTATTTTACCCAACTTGATAAACTATGACCAGGTGGGATTTGTGGTGGGTCGCCAGACCACAGATGCCACCAGAAGAATGTTAAATCTTCTTCATTTGGTAGAGGAGAACAAAGAGCCTTCTCTGCTTCTGGCCTTAGACGCAGAGAAGGCCTTTGATAGAGTGCATTGGGGGTACCTGTCCAAGGTCATGGATAAGTTTGGTCTGGTCGGCCTATTGCAAAATGCAATAATGGCACTATATTCTTCACCCTCAGCATTTGTATATACAGAAGGCATGTTCTCTAAGCCATTTTTCATTACAAATGGAACAAGACAGGGGTGCCCTCTGTCCCCCATAATTTTTACCATGCTTATGGAACCACTAGCGGAAAAAATAAGGTCCCATCCCTCCATACATGGTATCACGTCACAAGAACACCACCACAAGATCTCATTATTTGCAGACGATGTTATTCTAGCTTTATCGAACCCAGACAAATCATTACCCACAGTACATGATGTCCTTGCACAATTTAGTAAAATATCTTATTATAAAGTTAATGCATCTAAATCCAGCATATTAGGAATACATATACATAAAAAACTTGAAAACCACCTTAAACACTCCCTACCATATCCCTGGACGAACGAATCAATCAATTACCTAGGTATTAAGCTCACCTACCCAGTTTCAAAAACATATACCATTAACTATAACCCACTTCTCTCCTCCTTTCAGCCAGAACTATCTAGACTAGGGAAGCACCACTTGACGTGGTTAGGCCGATTAGCAGCATACAAAATGCTCATCCTACCGAAACTAATATACATATTCAGAGTTCTACCAATACCAGCACCAGCATCATTCTTTAGATCAATGCAAAAACAATTATCTGACTTTGTATGGGCAGGGAAAAGACCAAGATGTTCCCCTGAAATACAAACTAAAAACAAAACGGTGGGAGGCATGGGTTTACCAATTCTGAAAGACTATCACACAGCGGCAGTTCTGGACCAACTTAAAAATTGGTTCTCTAACCCTATTACTAAACCATGGTGCCACTTGGAAACTGTACGATTAAACAAGACGTCACCATTATCATTTCTAATTGCTACTAAAGCACATAAACAGAATAGAAGACCCCTCCCACAAACAATACAAGCGATACTACAATCTTGGGAAGAGATCAACATTACAGGGAATGAATTTTACCCTTCAACAATGATACCCATTCCCCTTGACACACTGCAATGGACAATTCCAAACATTAACCTTCGCAACTGGTATAAGGCAAACATACTAAATATAGTGGATATCATGTGTGGCAATAAGCTGTTACCGTTTAGCACAATACAACAGAAATGTAATCTCAATACTTCTGAATTCTTAACATATACCCAGATTACTTCATACCTTCAAGAGGCTAAGGCCACACATGTGTCCATAGTACAAAAAGTATGGACCTTCCTCCAATCCAAAAACCCCAATATAAAAGGAATAAAAATGATCTACAATTATCTTCACTCTAAAGATGCTTTTACAAAAAATAATAAGATTTCCAAATGGGAAAAGGAATTAGGCAAAGAGTTCACAGATCTACAATGGAAACAAGCGATTACTAATAATCGCAAATTTTCCAGATGTGCCAATTATGAGGAACTAACCCAAAAACTAATGTTAAGATGGTACTACACACCGTATATTACGGCAAAATTCTCTAGAGACAACTCAAACCTATGCTGGAGAGGGTGCGGACAGATAGGGACCCTAGCACATATGCTATGGTCATGCCTGGGAGTCAAAAAATTTTGGTGGAAGGTCTATGATATGCTTTCTAAATTAACTAATAGCACGGTGGTCCCAAACATAGAACAAGCTATTTTAGGATTAAATATGGACCAATATAAACCAGAACATAGATGTATAGCAACACAAGTCTTACTGGCAGCAAGAATGGAATTGATATACAGGTGGAAATCGATTGATGTACCTACTATTAAAGATATAAAAATAAAAATTAACACTATAATAGAATATGAAAAAATTATGGCATACAGGGATGGAGCCTTTTCAAGGTTTGAATCTAACTGGTCCCCATGGAAACTTCTTCTCTCTTCTAATTATTTGTTTTAATTCTTTCGTTTAGCCATTCAAACTAGCTGTAGCTGGTAAGCTATGCAAAGTGATATATCTCAGCGATCCCCGAGACATACTGATTATTACTGAAATGTTTACTGGTTTACTAATACATTTGGGGGGGGTGATTCCTGTGTGAGCACAGTGTGTTCCCATTGGGGTGCCCGGGGATCTCTTCCCCCTATATACAAGCTCTGTACTCCCTATTACATATCCACAATTATTCTTGGGACACGAGTAATTATTCTTATCTCACTGATTCTTTATAGTAATAAAGCAACATTCTTTAAGATACGTAGAAAATGCTACAGACATACTTAACGTTTATAATAAAAATATGTAATTAATATTTTCGATTGCTTTCTGTACAGTAAGTACAGGATTGTTTCAATATCTTCCTGTATGACTGCATTTATCTGTATTTGTACTAAAAATTTCTCAATAAAAACTATTTGAACAAAAATAAAATAGCTTTTCTTCACCATCCCACTACCAAACAACTATTAACAAACCCACAGGATATAGCCGCCTTTAGCGACTATTACTCATCCCTCTACAACCTTGCAAGTGACACAGCTACCCCTCCTACAGAACAAAGCATACAAAATTTCCTATCTAGTATTGATCTCCTGACTATATCCCCTACTCAGTCTGAGGAGCTCTCTCGACCCTTCTTAGTCGAAGAAGTTTGGAAGGCCATCAACACTCTACCTCTCCACAAGTCACCCGGAGAAGATGGCTTCACCAACGAATTCTACAAAACATTTGCAAAACCCATTGCCCCCCCATCTAACTGACCTCTTCAACTCTGCTGTCACCTCTGGTTCTCTACCACTTGACATGTTACGTTCAATTATCACTACTATTCCCAAACCAGAAAAAGACCCCACCTCCACCTCTAATTACAGACCGATCTCGCTTCTTAACACGGACATCAAAATATTTGCAAAAGTCATGGCATACAGATTAATGATCTGTCTTCCTTCTCTGGTGCACCCGGATCAAGTAGGCTTTATGCCGGACAGACAGGCCCCGGATGCAACAAGAAGGGTCATCAATTTAATTCATCGGGTCGCCCAATCACGAACACCTTCTCTGCTACTATCATTGGACGCAGAGAAGGCGTTCGATAGGGTGCACTGGGGATTTCTAAGAGCAGTACTATCCAAATTTGGAATCACAGGCTGGTTTCAATCTGCCATACTTTCACTTTATTCAAATCCCTCGGCCAGAGTGCTATCAGATGGAACCCTGTCTACACCATTCGCGATTACTAACGGCACCCGCCAGGGTTGCCCACTCTCCCCTCTCGTCTTTGCTCTACTTATGGAACCTCTAGCAGCAAGGATTAGAGGGGATGAGCGCATTTCAGGCATCATACACAGCGACAAGGAACACAAAATAAGCCTCTTTGCCGATGATGTCATACTATTGATCACAAATCCAGCCCAATCTATGCCAGCAATCCAAGACATCATTGCTCAATTTAGCTCTGCCTTCTTCTATAAAATTAACTCCTCTAAGTCCCTAATCCTCCCACTTAATCTCACACGCAGTCAACAATCCCTCCTGGAGAGGACTCTCCCCTATTCTTGGACAAAACAATCCATCCCATATTTAGGAATACAATTAGCCTCCTCTCTTCCTCAACTCTATGACCTAAACTACCGTGCTTTCCAAAAACTACTTCCACAACTTTTAAACCAAATGCGCACAACAGGCCTTTCTAAACTAGGAAGGATTGCCTCCTTTAAAATGCTTATCCTCCCTAAACTGCTTTACCTATTTCGCACAGTGATTCTACCTATACCCCACTCCTTTTTCACATCCATACAAAAACAACTCTCCAGATATATATGGGAAACCAAACCGCCCAGATGCGCTCACTACATCCTAAGCAGACATCATAAAAAAGGAGGGGTAGGCCTTCCCCACATACAAACTTATTACTATGCTTCCATCCTGGACCAGCTCTACTACTGGTGGCACCCAAACTCCAATAAGTCCTGGTCGATCATGGAATCATCTTCCTTCAAACCAAACACCCTACGCGAGGTACTCCTTCTCACGTCAGTGGGCTCTCTACCAAACACAAGGACGGATCCCCCGTCAATTGAGGCCTCGTTGACAGTATGGAAGAAATTCACCCAGACGACCTCTACAGGTCACCCGTCGCACACAGTACCAATCCCTCTCAGATCGTTAATGCTGCTGTTACCTAACCTAAACCTACAAAATTGGCAGAAACACAAGATCAATACTATCTCAGACCTCTACCACACAAACAGTTCCCTAAAAACTCTCACAAATCTCTAAACCGAATACAACCTCCCCCACACAGAAGCCTTTACATTCTTGAGGATCTCTCACTTCCTTCAGTCATCTAAACTTCCCAATATGACCAAAGTACCTGAACCGATACACAACTTCTATACACACACGACTTACACAAAACATGGTATCTCCACAATGTACTCTGCACTGAATGACGATCGACCCTACTCCCGAATACCATCTCTCTCAAAATGGTCAGAAGAACTAAACATTACTATTACCCCCAATATGTGGACACGTGCCTTTAAACACACCTTTTCAGCTTCCCACTGCTCTAACCACTGGGAATCTTATCAAAAAACGATACACAGATGGTATCTTGCACCCTACCGTCTCTCCAAATTCTTCCCAGGACATCCCTCTACATGCTGGAGAACATGTGGAAGCACGGGTACACTAACTCACATCCTATGGTTTTGCAGATCTATAAGCTCGTTCTGGAAACAAATATTTACCATAATCTCCAACATATCTCAGGTAACAACGCCTCCTAATCCCTCGTTAGCATTATTACATCTGAGCATTGAAAAATTTTCCACCAGATCACGAGTAGTAATAGTGCATCTTCTACTCGCAGCAAAACGAAACATTGCCAAACTCTGGAAATCTACAGATTCTCCTTCCATTGCCAATACAATCACTGATCTGAACCTCCAGTGTGAAATGGAGAAACTAGTAGCTAGGAAGAATCTAACTATGGAAAAATATTTGTTTAACTGGTCTGCCTGGCTTACACATCCAAAATGCACTGTATCATTACAACGTACTCACTATCTCACAACTTCCCCTTAGCTCGCTTTGTCTCCTTTATTCTCTTATCCACACTCATACTATGAAATAATAACTCATTAAGCTGGTTGGTGCTCCTCCCCACCCTTCACCTCCCCTCCCCACCCCTCCCGTCTGGAGCCACTCTGTTTCTTTGTTTGCATTAATAAGCATGATCCACCACTGTTTAGTCTCATTTGTTAAACTACCTATGCTATATTTCCAACTTCTTTCTCTGTTATAGACTCATTTACTCAAGTCGGAACATTCAACATGCTGTAACAACTGCATTTTCCTCTTTGTTAATGTTTCTGAAAATTTTAAGAAAGAATTATTGAAATAAAAAGCAGCCAAGGTTACTCTTGTCCCCCCAAGCTTACCCTTCAGGAGCAGGTATTGCCCCCCGGCATCCAACAATTTTTCTGTATATGACCAGGGTATCTTGTTCGAAATCAATATAGACCCCCCTTGTCTTAGCAACAGGATTAGTAGCGTGGTAACCTATTGGAAAAGATCTGTTCCTAAGAAAAGGGAGGCTATTCTCTTTAAAATGCATTTCCTGGACAAATGCTATGTCAATCCTTGATCTTTTCAAATCCTGAAGAAGTATACTTCGCTTTTCGGGGATGTTTAGTCCCTTAGCATTAATTAACATTATTGAAATGGTACCCATTTCTTTTACCTCTCACCCCAACTAGGGGGGAAATCTCTAAACTCAGGAGGAACCCAGGCAAGAGAGAGGGGGGAGAGAGGAGATGGGGAGGGAGAGGAAAAAAAACCCACAGAGGGCCTAACACAAATTAAAAAAAAAAAACAAACAAAAAAACACCCCTACAGAGGGCCTAACACGGAGAAAAAACCCTCAGAGGGCCTAACACGGAAAACAAAAACAAAAAAAACAAGACCTGAGATTGGGAATCTCCAACGGTATGTACCGCCGCATTCTCATATCCGCTCCAACACCGGACGAAGCAATGCTCTATGTTGTAGTGTGGCTCTTGACAAGTCTGGTAAAATCTTCAGTTGTACACCTTGAAAGTCTATCTCCCATGCTTTCTTTAATATAGCTTCCCTATGCATAAATAAATGCAAGCGGCATATCACATCACGGGGCGACTTAAATCCCTGGGCCTCGGACCCAAGGCTCGATGTACTCTATCGAGCACCAAGTTCAGGGGTGTAGCATCCTCAAGAAATTTTTTTAAAAATAGACTTTACCGTGTCCTGAAGATTTTCCTGATCCGTAGTTTCTGGGATCCCCCTGAGCCGAACATTGTTTCGACGGCTGCGGTCCTCGAGGTCCTCCAACTGTAGCTGTAACTGTAGTGTCACTGCATTATCTGCCTGGGTGAGCTTTTCTTTCTCCAGACCAGCCACTCTTTGCTCCAGGGTCACCATCGGTTACAGGCTCTGCTAGTACTTGCAGCTCTGCATGCACCTGTTGAAGTTCTTTACGATGTGTTTCCTCTGCCTTTAAAATGATACCTTCTATATCTGCTCTAGTAGGGAGAGCCAGTATGAGCATTCTCAAATCCTCCATTCCCAGATTACCTGGCTCCATATCCCCACACTGCAAAGGTAATCTTCCAGCTACCACAACATGCATCTGAGGGCTCTGTGGGATAGTCTGAAGGGCTTCCAGACTCATCCTCACCTCCCTCTGTGTTTGTGTAATTAGCGTGGCAGGTCTCTCACTAGTACCACACAGCCCTTCTATCTGTTCACTTCCGGGATCAGGTCTCTGCTCCACCCGGAAGAACTGCTGTATCTCTGGCTGCTTCCCCCCTTCCTTGGCTATTTTCATCCCTTTAGCTGCGTCGGCCACCTTGTGGGAGGTTTTAGTCTCCCGCTGTCTCCCCGCTTGCATACCGCTGAACCGCTGGGGTACTGTTTCAGCCGATTCCAGGCTCTGGGCTCTCTCTCAATCTGCCTCGTCTGGAGCTAGCATGGACCGGGAGCTCTCACAGCATGAGTCCTCACTCAGACATGCTCAGACCACACCCGCCCCTCCAAGCACCTAATCTTCGACCTAATTGCATTACCTTTAAAACACGAAACAGTTTAGAACATATGTAGAACCTTAAAGACTGCTGCAAGTGAGGATTTGACATTTGTTAACATTAACCCTTTCATGCCTAAGCCTTTTTCTGACATTTGTTGCTTAAAAGTTATATATATATATATATTTAGCAGAAACCCTAGAGAATAAAATGGCAATTGTTCTAATATTTTATGTCACACGGTATTTGCACAGCAGTCTTTCAAACGCATTTTTTTTTTTAAAGAGACACTTTCATGAGTTAAACAAAATAAATAGTAAAGTTATGCTGCATACACACAAGCGGACTTTAAGGCAGACTTTGCCCGGCGAACTGGATTTCGTCAGACAATTCGATCGTGTGTGGGCTCCAGCGGACTTTGTTTTCTCAAAAGTTGGACGGACTTAGATTTGAAACATGTTTTAAATTAATCCGTTGAAATCGAGTCCGGTCGAAAAGTCCGCTCGTCTGTATTGGCTACTGGCTATGAACTTCCTTGTTTTAGTCCGGTCGTACGTCATCACGTACGAATTCGACAGACTTTGGTGGACTGTGTGTAGGCAAGTCCGTTCATTCAGAAAGTCCGTCCTAAAGTACGTTGAAAAGTCCGCCGAGCAAAGTCTGCCGTAAAGTCCGCTCGTGTGTACGCGGCATTAGCCCAATTTTTTTGTATAATGTGAAAGATGATGTTACGACTAAATATATAACTAACATGTCATGCTTTAAAATTGACTACGCTACTTAAAAATCTCCATAGGCGAAGCTTTAAAAATTTTTACAGATTACCTGTTTAGAGCTACAGAGGCGGTCTTGTGCTAGAATTATTGTTCTCGCTCTAACAATTGCTGTGATACCTCGCATGTGTGGTTCGAACACCGTTTACATTCGCTTCTATGTGTGAGCACAAAGGGACGGGGCGCTTTAAATTTTTTTTTTTTGTTTTTATTTTTTCTTATTTATATATATATATATATATTTTACACTGTCTCTTTCATTTTTTTCTGTTCATTTTTATTGCTGTCACAAGGGATGTAAACATCCCTTGTGACAGTAATAGTTAGTGACAGGTACTCTTTATGGAGAGAACTGGGGTCCAAAAAACCCCAAATCCCTCCTTTGCACTTAAAAGCATTCAAGTTGGCAGTTTTGAATGTTGTCATTTTTTAAAATCTAAGTTTTCAGTAAACCGGAAGTGATGTCATGACATCGAAGCCTCCATGCTGGCTGGTCACTCGAGCCTCTCAGTGGGACAGGAGAGCACGGGAGAGCCACAGAAAGCAGCAGGAGGCTTTCAGAGCTGATCGTTGAATCATTCAGGGCTCTGCTAATTTATTTATAGCATTCTCCCCAACACAAAACTCAGGCTGCTTTTATCAAGTTATCAAGGAGTTATCAGGTTGACAGCAGAAGAACAGAGCAGGAGACAGCTACGGGACATAGTGCTTTGAAGAGAGATAACAAAACACTGCAGATATATGTCAAAATTCATAAATTGGGTTAACATCCACTTTAATCACCACTAAGATTTTATTTTTTGTGATATAAGTGAAAAAAGACTAAAAATGTTGTTTCTATTAAAAATTTTGCAAATAAGTAATTTTTTCTTTATGAATTTAGGCCACAATTTATACTGCTATTTTTTTTTTTTGGTAAAAGTAACCTAAATCAGTGTATATTATTTAGTCTGTGTGAAAGTTATAGAGTCTAAAAGTTATGGTATGTATCATTGAAAATTGATCAAGCCTTATGTACTAAATTCTTATATCATTTCTTGAGGCCCTAACATGCCAGGAAAGCACAAATACTCCCCAAATGACTATTTAGAAAGTAGACAAGGTATTTAGTAAGAGGCATAGTAAGTTTTTTGAGGGTGTAACTTTTTTTTTTTAATTTCATATTAACAAGTTATTTCTAACACACGTCATACAAAAAAGGAAGACACTGCCCCACCTATAACTGGCCATTGCAGCAAGTAGCACTGGAAGGCAACATATGTTGGAAAAAATAGCCAAGGAAAAACTCCAAGCTCAATTACTGACCAGCCCATGGACAACCACATTAACCTGTCTAAAAGTATGCGTTAAAAACAGGGGTTTAGTCTGCACACATTTGCAAATACATGCGTAAGCTACAGGCCTTGCCAAGGCACCCTGGTATCTGTAATCCTATCACTAGCTTATGAGGGACTCCAGAATGGAATGCATGTGCTTCCATTGTGGAGTCACTCATAAGCTAGTGACAGGACTACAGATACCAAGGTGCCTAGGTGGGGCCTGTAGCTAATGCATGTATTTTCAAATGTGTGCAGACTAAACCCCTGTTTTTAACATATACTGTTAGACAGGTTCATTTGGTTGTCCGCGGGCTGGTCGGTAGGGATGGGTACTATGTTCAGGTCAAACATGAGTTTGACTCGAAAATTGGCTGTTCGCCCGTTCGCCGAATAGCGAACAATTTGGGGCATTCGTGGCAAATTCGAAAGCTGCAGAACACCCTTTAAAAGTCTATAGGAGAAATCAAAAGTGCTAATTTTAAAGGTTAATATGCAAGCTATTGTCATAAAAAGTGTTTGGGGACCTGGGTCCTGCCCCAGGGGACATGTATCAATGCAAAAAAAGTTTTAAAAAAGCCAGTTTTTTCGGGAGCAGTGATTTTAATAATGCTTAAAGTGGTGAAACAATAAATGTGTAATATTCCTTTAAATTTCGTACCTGGGCGGTGTCTATAGTATGCCTGTAAATTGGTGCATGTTTCCCATGTTTAGAACAGTCTGAGAGCAAAATGACATTTCTAAAGGAAAAAAAGTAATTTAAAACTACTCGCGGCTATAATGAATTTTCGGTCCTGGAAATACACATAAAAGTCATTGAAAAACGCGGCATGGGATTCCCCCACAGGGGAACCCTGAACCAAAAAAAAAATGGCGTGGGGGTCCCCCAAAAAATCTATTCCAGACCCTTATCCAAGCACGTAACCTGGCAGGCTGCAGGAAAAGAGGGGGGACGAGAGAGCGCCCCCCCTCCTGAACCATACCAGGCCACATGCCCTCAACATTGGGAGGGTGCCCCCCAAAGCACCTTGTTCCATGTTGATGGGGAGAAGGGCCTCATCCCCACAACCCATGCCTGGTGGTTGTGGGGGTCTGTGAGCGGGGGCTTGTCAGAATATGGAAGCCCCCTTTAACAAGGGGACTCCCAGATCCCGGCCCCCCATGTGAATTGGTAATGGGGTACAAATGTACCCCTACCATTTCACAAAAAAAGTTTCAAAAATGTTAAAAAAGACAATAGACGGTTTTTGAGAATTCCTTTATTAATGTCTTCTTCTTTCCCCCTTTCCCCACTTCTTCTTCCTTCTTCTTCTGGTCTTCCTTAGGTGCTCTTCTTCTTCCTCCATCTTGTTCTTCCCCCGCTTCTTCCTCTATCTTCCTCTGTTTCTTCCTCCGGTCTTCTCGTCTTTTTCCTCGCTTCGTCCTCCGGACGATCCACCTCAGTGGGAGTCTCCCGCTATGTGACACTTCTGTTTTTGTGACAGCTCTTATATAATGGAGGGCGGAGCCACCTGGTGACCCTGCCCCCTCTGACACAAGGGGACTTCCCCATGGCTTTCCCCGTGGTGTCAGAGGGGGCGGAGTCACCCGTTTACGTAGGGGAGCAAGGATCTGGGAATCCCCTTGTTAAATGGGGCTTCCAGATCTTGATAAGCCTGCAGACCCCCACAACCACCGGGCAAGGGTTGTGGGAATGAGGCCCTTCTCCCCATCAACATGGGGACAAGGTGCTTTGGGGGGGCTACCCCAAAGCACCCTCCCAATGTTGAGGGCATGTGGCCTGGTATGGTTCGGGGGGGTGCTCTCTCGCCCCCCTCTTTTCCTGTGGCCTGCCAGGTTGCATGCTCGGATAAGGGTCTGGTATGGATTTTTTGGGAGACTCCCATGCCATTTTTTAAAATTTTGGCGCGGGGTTCCCCTTAAAATCCATACCAGAGTAAGGTCTAGTATGGATTTTGAGGGGGACCCCCATGCCATTTTTTTTTTAAATTTTGGCACAGGGTTCCCCTTAATATCCATACCAGACCTGAAGGGCCTGATATGGAATTTGGGGGGACCCCAGCGCATTTTTTATTAAATTTTGGATGGGGTTCCCATGTCCCTGACTTTTATGTGTATTGCCAGGATCGACAATTCATTATAGCCGCGAGTAGTTTTAAATTACTTTTTTTCCTTTAGAAATTACATTTTGCTCTCAGACTGTTCTAAACATGGGAAACATGCGTCACTTTACAGGCATACTATAGACACCCCCAGGTACGAAATTTAAAGGAATATTACACTTTTATTGTTTCACTTTAAGCATTATTAAAATCACTGCTCCCGAAAAAACGACCGTTTTTAAAACTTTTTTTTGCATTGATATATGTCCCCTGGGGCAGGACCCAGGTCCCCAAACACTTTTTATGACAATAACTTGCATATAAGCCTTTGAAATGAGCACTTTTGATTATTCATGTTCGTGTCCCATAGACTTTAACGGTGTTCGAACAAATTTTTTGCCTGTTTGCATGTTCTGGATGCGAACCTAACCGGGGGGTGTTCGGCTCTTCCCTACTGGTCGGTAAGTGAGGTTAGAGATTGCCTTGGATTTTTCCTTGGCTTTTTTTCTAACATACTTGCAATTACACCCTAAACCACATTATGCTACTTCTCCTGATTATGAGGAGACCACATGTGTGGGACTTTTTCACAGCCTAGCCACATTGAGATACCCAACATTCAAGGAGCACCTTCAGGCGTTCTAGGGACATAAATGATACATCTAAATTCCTCACTACATAATCACATTTTTGAAGGTCCTGGAGTACTAGGGCAATGGAATTACCCACAAAATGACCACATTTTGGAAGCAAAAGCCCCAAAATATTTTCTATGTTAACCACTTAAGGACTGAGCCTCTTTTTGAGATTTGTTGTTTGCAAGGTAGAAAACTGTTTTTTTTTCTAGAAAATTACTTAGAACCCCCAAACATTATACATTTTTTCTAACACCCTAGAGAATAAATTGGCGGTCTTTGCAATACTTTCTGTCACACCGTATTTGCGCAGCAATCTTACAAGTGCACTTTTTTGGGAAAAAAGACACTTTTTTGAATTAAAAAATAAGACAATAGTAAAGTTAGCCCAATTTTTTATATTGTGAAAGATAATGTTATGCAGAGTAAATTGATACCCAATATGTCACGCTTCAAAATTGCGCCCGCTCATGGAATGGCAACAAACTTTTACCCTTAAAAATCTCCATAAGCGATGTTTAAAAAATTCTACAGGTTGCATGTTTTGAGTTACAGATGAGGTCAAGGGCTAAAATTATTTCTCTCACTCTACCGATCATCGCGATACCTCACATGTGTGGTTTGAACACCGTTTTCATATGTGGGCACTACTCGCGTATGCGTTCACTTCTGCACGTGTTCACTTCTTATTTATTTTACCTTTTTAGTTTTAGACTGTTCTTTTTTTTTAAAATGTGTCACTTTTATTCCTGTTACAAGGAATGTAAACATCCCTTGTAATAGAAAAAAATCATGACCTCTTAAATATGAGATCTGGGGTCAAAAAGACCTCAGATCTCATATTTACACTAAAATGCAATTAAAAAAAAATGTTATTTAAAAAGATTTAAAAAAAAAGTCCCTTTAAGAGCTATGGTCAGAAGTGACATTTTGACATTCCTTCTGCCCTGCAATGGAGATGGGTGGGGGCCATCTTCCCCTCACTTGTCTCCATACCCAGCAAGAGCATACGATTGTCTCCACTGCTGTCGACGGCTCTAGTAAGCGGCAGAGGGCACCGGAGCAAGGCGGGAGGGGCGGCCCCTCTCCCACTGCTGATAAAAGTGATCTTGCAGCGAATCTGCCACAGAGACCACTATTATTGGAAACCGGACCGGCGGCCGAAGAAGAGGATACTGGGTTTATGGCAGCTAGCTGCTGCCATATAACAACAATATTCCTCTTCAAAGTTAGGACATATATTGGCGTGCGGCGGTCCAGAAGTGGTTAAATAATAAAATTTACTTAAAAATAAGTAAAGAACTTAAATGTAAACACACCTCCAATATACCAAAACCGTAAATCAAACCAGAGAACAAAACAAATAGTGACACACATTGAACAACTGCCCAAACCAACTATAAATATATAGAAAACAGGAAATGCTAAGCGTAGTTATAACAGAACCAGTGTCATACAGGGAGATCAAGCAGAGGGAGCTGGGAGCAAGACAGGACAGGACAGGGAGAGGATAACAAGAGACACACAAACAGGCAGGAAGGGATCAGGCGGCAGCGTTGGGGTCAGGATGCAGGAATACAGGAATAACCTCCTCAAAATTCATCTTACAACAAATGACCGCAGAGCCAAGATGACTTCCCTGTGCAGCCACTGCTGGTCAGGACTGGCCTTGGTGTTATGTCAGGATAAGGTGTTACCAGAAATATGTGGACTGCCACAGAGAATATCAGGCACAAGTAAAATAATAAAATTTACTTAAAAATAAGTGATCATAAATATAAACGCACCCCCAATATACCAAAACTGTGTAAGTCAAATTAGAGGACCAAACAAATAGTGACACACATTGAACAACTGCCCAAACCAAGTATATACTGAAAACTGGAAATGTGAAGTGTAGTCGTAACAGTGCCAGGGTCATACATGGGAGATCAAGCAGAGGGAGCTGGGAGGAAGACAGGACAGTGGGAGAATACCAAGAGGCAGACGAGCAGGCAGGAAGGGATCAGGCTGCAGGGTCCAGGATCAGGATTCAGAAACACAGGAACGCAGGTCAGGGGCACATGGAGACAAAACACAGAGGCAAGGAGTAAGTGCATAGGCAGGGCTTAAATACACTTCCTGCAACAAGCATCAGGTGATGTCTGATTCCCAAGAACTTCTGGCTGCTGAGGGATGCCCACTGTTGGACACCAGAATTGCAGCCTATAGATCTGGGAGCCACAAGTAGGTGAACCCTTTCCTGACAGTAGCCCCCTCTAAGGAGTGACCTCTGCACGCTCCACCACTGGGGTTAGGCAACTGGCTAGGTATCCTGTTGGCCAGATTCTGAGAGAAGTATGACATTTGCTCCATCAAGACAGTAGTCACCCCAATGCTGGGGTACCATAGGTCATCCACAAACTTAGCCCCTATCTTGCCTGGTTTCCAGGACATGTTCCCCACATCAACAGCCATCTAGGTTTCCCCAAGGCACTGGTTACCCGACCTGGGTCCCCTAATGCACCTGGAGTTGTGGCAATCACATCCAGGTTATGGCAAAGGCACAAATGGTACTCTGCCACTCCCCTGGAGCCTCATCACTGCCAAGGTCATGAAGGAAAAGGTAGCTACCAGCTACAAAGGGTAGGTCCAGACCACAAGACTTTGGCGCCATCAGAGCAACATACTGCAAGAGGAATCCAACTGAGGTGACTGTAAAAAAAAATCTCAGGCCAAAGGGGTAACCCATACAAGGTACACAAAGACTCAGAGGTGTCAGACCCAACAGCAGATGGAATCCTACCCTTTGCACGACAGTCCAGCTTAGCAGCAGGCATAGAGTCAATACAAACTAGTTGGGTAGTGGGGACAGAGTCAGTAGAACCCAGCTGGGTGGTAGGTAATGAAGATCAGGCTGGACATATGTATGCACTGTATCATCAAAGGCAGGGGAAGGCTAGCCATGAGGTAGCACACAGTCAAAGGTAGATTGGTAATTGGGGAGCAAACCATCAGGGGCAGGCGGGTTGTTGGGTACCAGACCTTCAGAGGCAGGCTGGGCATCAGGCATCAGGCACCGGACCCTTCAGTTTGGCATTGAGCATTGGACCCTTCAGCTGGGCATCAGGCACTGGATCATCAGGCTGGGCAGCAGGAACCATTCCATCAGGCTGGGCATCAAAACTGGACTACCAGGCTGGGCATCAGGAACCAGGTCACCAGGCTGGGCATCAGGCATGAGACAGTCCAGCTGAGCATCAGGCACAGGATCATCAGGTTTGGCATCAGGAACCAGATCATCAGGCTGGGCATCAAAATCAGGATCATCAAGCAGGGAAGCAGGCGCAGGATCATCAAGCTGGGCATCAGGAACCAGGCCATAAGGCTGGCCATCAAGAACTGGACCACCAGGCTGGGCATCAGGGAACCAGACCACCAGGCTGGATATCAGGAACCAAATAATCAGGAGCAGGATCATCAAGCAGGGCAGCAGGAACAGGATTATCAAACTGGGCAGCAGGCAGAGGACCACTAGGCTGGGCAGCAAGCAAAGGACCATCAGACTGGGCAGCAGGGAGAGGACCATCCTGCTAGGCAGCAGGTGCAAGATCAGCAAGGTCAGGTGGGTCATCAGGTTCAGAACCATCAGAGGCAGGCTTAACCTCATTGGCAATCATAGAGGCAGGCTTCAGCAGATTGGCTGGCGTGGAAGTAAACTGGAGCAGATTGTCTGGCGTGGAGGTAGATTGGAGCAGATTGGCTGGTGTGGATGCAGACTGGAGCAAATCGGCTGGTTTGGTGGCAGGAATTGATAGTGGCAGGATTGTGCAAGTTGGAAAAATCTTCTGTTTATTCTTAGGTTTAGCCACTGAAGTTCTGCATGTGATTGCAGGGCTGTCAGTAGGGGGTACAGCTGATGGAAAAGAAGAACTGAGGGATGGTGAAAGAGGGAGCAGTTGCTAAGGCGGAATTATGAAGGATTGCCGCAGGCAGCAGAGAAGAGGTATTCTTCAATGGGTTAAAGGCAGGGTGGGTGCAGTGGAAACAGGGTACTGACATATAGTGGGTAGCAGGGTATACTGGGCTGCAACTGTGGTTGGGTGATGGAGAGAAAGATACTTGAGAAGGCAGATGTCTAGCAGCAAGAATGGGTTGGTGCAAGTTGAGGCCGAGTGCAATATATTCGACCATGCTTGTAATAATGTTTGGACAAAATTCCATTTACACTCTGCTTGAGTGACAAGAGACTGCACTGCGTTAATACAATCCACTAACACCACTAACACCAAATCCACTAACATGTTAAATAGTGCTCAAAGAAATGCCTCCAATAACCATACCAGCGATTCTACCTGAGCCATATTAAAATGGGGAGAAAAGTCATCACTGCCTTTAGGAATACAGGACAAAGCCAACACTGCACAAACTTGAATCAATGGCTGAAAATCACCAAATAACATCTTCCCCTGATCAACTAGGGAATGAGCAAGAGAAATGCATTCTAATAGATGACCTCTGGCCCACTTGGTCAATATTTGGCGGCAATATTCCTTTTCCTTTGTCACTAACCGAGTGAAGTATATAACCTCCTCAGGATGCATCTTGCAACAAAGGACAGCAGAGCTAAGATGGCTTCCTTGTGCACCCACTCCTGGTCAGGACTGGCTGTGGTATTATGCCAGGAACAGGTGTGACCATAAATATGTGGACTGCCACAGAGAATACCAGGCACAAGTAAAATGTAAAATAATATAACTTACTTACAAATAAGTGAAGAACATAAATATAAACAAACCTCCAATATACCAAAACTGTGTAAATCAAATCAGAGAACAAAAAAAATAGTGACATGTCTGCTGCATACCCGACATCTTTTTTGGTGTCTTTGGCCTGCTTCTGTTTGTAGAATGGTCTCAGGGAAATGGCACTCATGAAGTTTGCTTACAGAATCAGAGCAAATGTTTTCTGGGGGGATCCTGGTGGATAAGGGATATAACGATTTTTTTATAAGTTAGAGGAAAGTGGTGGATTTTTACGTGGATTTGTGGTAGGTGACAAATGCATTATAAATGGCCAAATGAATAAGGTAAATTGCACCAAAAAAGGTACCGTCCCATAACTAAATAGGGATGTAGCATCTGATCATTGGAATCCACTCCCTCCCCATGTAGATATTATAATCTTAAATGCATGCAGGCTTTTGGATAGGACCATGTCGTAAATTTCCTCTAATGCCCTGTACACACGGGTGGACTTTTCAGCAACAAAGGTCCGACAGTCTTTCCGACGGACTTTTGATGGACTTCCGATGGACTTGCCTACACATGATCACACCAAAGTCCCACAGATTTGTACATGATGACATACGACGGACTAAAATAAGGAAGTTCATAGCCAGTAGCCAATAGCTGCCCTAGCGTCGGTTTTCGTCCTTTGGACTAGCATACAGATGAGCGGATTTCTCGATAGGAACTGGGTCCGGCGGAGTTCCAACATAAAGATTTGAAACATGTTCCAATTCTAAAGTCCGTCAGATTTTCAACAGAAACAGTCCAGTGAAGGTCCAATGAAGCCCACACAAGGTCGGATTGTCAGCTGGATTTGGTCTGTCGAACCAGTCCGGTCGAAAAGTCTGCTCGTGTGTACAGGGCATGAGGTGTCATTGTGGATGGTGAACAGGATGTACACATCTCTCTTATCCCTACACTTCATCATTCCTTAGAATTGATAATTCCCCCCTTTGTAGCCTTGTGGACACTAAACTTCCTGTTTGCTGGGGTTGTACCACAGGCAAAGGTTTTCTGAAGGTACTGGTTGCAGAAATGAAGCAGACTTGTATAGAAGTTGTCAAGGTAGATGTGATAACCCTTTTTAAAAATGGAAATGCCAGGTCTCAAAAAATTTCCCATTTGTGCCTTCCTGGAACAAATATAAATGTCCTAACTGGAAATGTATTGCTTGATTCCCAGCCAGCCAGTGAAGTGGACAAGGGACATAAAGTTCAGCAAATCTTTGGAAAAAAAATAATAGGTGGGCACATGTTGTATAGTTTGTCATAGTTAGCATGAACTTGGGGAGGGCCATGGGTATTATCACAATGAAGCA
Source organism: Aquarana catesbeiana (assembly GCF_042186555.1). Lineage (NCBI taxonomy): Eukaryota > Metazoa > Chordata > Amphibia > Anura > Ranidae > Aquarana > Aquarana catesbeiana. The sequence continues at coordinate 255,939,096 of NC_133325.1, read as the reverse complement.
AGTGAATGATCATTTCATAGCATGACCTGGGCATTGCAGAAGAATTAATGCACATGTGATGCATGAGGTGGGTGAACCAATAAGCATGTCCTTCATTTTTTTTGTAAGGCCCATGTTAATGGTGAGGCCCAAAAATAACTTGAGCTCCTCCACTGTATGATGTCTACATTCAACAGGACGGACATAGAATGAATTGGGGTTGTTTGCAATATATTGTTGGGCAAAAAGGTTAGTCAGGTTAACAATAAACTGAAGTGAACTGTCAGGCAAAAATTATTATTTTTATTTATTTATTATTATTATTATTATTTTTCAATGATTAAATCTTCAGTGTTGGCTTGCACACCTGGCTGTGTAGTGAAAGGGGGAATACTTGCTGATCCCGGGTTGGAGAGCAGCCATAATGGATTCACCAGTGTGTCTGGGAGAGTTGCATGGGCCCTAATTTTGGAGTCTGGTGTGATATTCCAGTGCCTTTCATCCTGGGGTGTAGCGCCATTGGCGTTTGCTGCTGGTGGCTGCCTGATTTTCACAGCGCCTTATCCTTTTAGGAGGGACCCTTTCCTCCTCCGATTCATTGCTGACCCACAACTTTCTACTGGTTCATAAAGCAAATAGGAATCAGACGGTGAGAGTTCCCCGCTGCCCTCATAAGTCAAACTGAGTATTTGAAACGCTTCCTTACTGGTGTAAAATGTTTTGAACATGGCTGGCTCTGGTGACACTAGGACTGATAGGAGGCTGTGTGACAGGTAGTCTGCTAATGGACAGCTACAGGAGGGGTTCTCTGCTGATGGGCGGCTGTAGAACGGTTATTCTGCTGATGGTGGTTGTGTTATGGGTGCACTGGTGATGAGCAGCTGTGTGACAGGTACACTGCTGATGGGCACTGATGGTGACAGGTACAATGCTGATGGGCACTGATGGCTGACAGGTACGCTAATGGGCACTGATGGGCAATAGATACACTGCTGATGGGCAACAGGTACACTGCTGATAGGCAACAGGTGCACTGGTGGGCACTGATGGGCGATAGGCACACTGATGGGCGCTGATGGCCGCTAGTAACACTGCTGATGGGTGATGTGACAGGTTCTCTTTATCCTGGGGTCTGTTGTGCACAGTAGAAATACAGTAAGACTGGTAACTCACAGTTTGCTGTGTGTGAGGAGAAAAAGCTGTGCGTTATCTGTCTTTGTCTACATTTGTGATTGGCTGTGATTGGACACATCCAATCACGTGATAAAGAGCAGCTGTCATTGGCTCTTTGCCTTGATCGGTGTTGCAATATGTCCAAGGTACGTCCTCTCAGAACAAGAGTGGTTCCACCCAGCCGTCATTGTACAATAGGCTGGGTGGGAATCAGTTAAAGACTAATATATACAGTATATCCTTGTCTATAGAAATAAACTTCATGCTTGTATCATTTGTGATATAAAGTATATATATTTCATAGAAATCTAACACAAGTGGATCAATCTTAGTTAAGAAATACCTCTCTCCAAGCGCACATAGATTACTTAAAAAAAAATATTCCAACAGAACACAATAGCAGCTACCATAAATTGTACAATATAAACTCGTATGCCTTAAAATATATTATCAAAGATATCTTATGACATTAGCAGCGCTCAATGGGACAGTCCACCCAATGTGTTTCCAATAAATGTGTCTTTCACAAATGAATGTCCAAACAACATAAGATTTAATCCAAATAAACGTGATGTTTAGAAAGATGTCCAAAAACAATCCACGAATCCCATCACCACACCTAGTGAGATCTCTCCCCTAAGGTATTAGACTCACCAGAAGGACTATGACAATATGCCAATACGTCAATACGTGTAAAAATCCATTCTTGGATCCGGGAACATCTATGTCACTCATAACAAAGAATAGTGCACATAGCATGATACCGTTTACATTTTTTTTTTTAAACCTATCACCCCCTTAAAACAGTAATTAATAGCATTGAAACATGGTTCGGTTAAAATGGTATGTCTATATCTCACCGCTCCACAGATCTCTCGGTAAGCGGTGTTACCTGGGTAAGGACACAACCTGCTTACACCTTCGATAGCCGCGTGGTCATGCCCTGACCGGTTTTGTCATCACTTCATCAGAGAGCCTGGCCACACAGCACGGCTGCTTTCATTTATAGGGTGTGAGAGAAAAGCATTACCCTGCCCTTACCCTGTAGTTGAGTCCATTCAGACTATCTCCCCAAACTGACTCCTCTGTTCACAATGAATGGGCATGCATGACATAAAACGACTAATTATGCACAAATCCATTGTGATTGATGATACTTTTAATCCTTACATGGTCCAATGATTGAAAACGTATTTTGCAGCATTGTGGCTAAAATTAGCTTTTAGTTTAGTCCCGATCAGGATTACCCAATTGTACAGTGTATGGAACACAATACTCCACATCATTACCCCATCTTATTGAACCCGGAATTAAATCATTTGTTTAACACTACTCGTGCCTCCATCATATGTTACAGATTATGCTAATATTCACAATTTACTGATTGTTTAAACAAACAAACATCTATATTTCACTTATGTTAAACATATTCCTAAAACCTTAATTAAGAGACATTAAAATTGTATAAGATCAATTAAACCAAACAATTGTATCTATTAAAACAATAACCCATCAATAAATCACTAATAAAACAGTTTAAGTCTAATTCAACATTCATTCTCTTGGGATATAAAGTGTCAGTTAAATAGATCCACTTAGTTTCACATTTTGATAGATCTCTGACTATGTTTTTTCTATGCCCCAAAATTTTAAACCTGATGGATCTCTATTATGTTTACGTCAGAAATGCATTGACACACTGTGATCTTTATATCCTATTTTGATATCGTTTATATGTTCAGATACTCGTTTACCCAATGTTCTCTTGGTACGGCCTATATACATAAGCCCACATGGGCATTGCAGGGCATATACGACATGTGTTGAATTACATGAAATGAAGTCCCTAATCTCAAACAACCTTTCATTTGCCGTTGACCTAAGCTGGGTTAATCCTCTTATGTTTGTATGTACCTGTCTGCGTGATAAACATTTATGACATTAGTAAAAACCTGCCTTATCCCAAAACATCAGGGGTTTTGTTGGAGTGTCTAATATTTTCTTCACCACATTGTCTCGATGGACCTTTTCTATAAATAAATACTGGGTCTCTTGGTAGAGATTTACGCAACACTTTATCCATACTCAGTATGGATACTCAGTATGGGCCAATATTTTCTGAATGTAGTTTATACCTCTTTATACTGGGTGTGGTAATAACTAATAAAACCCCACTCATGCTTACTGTCAGTCCTTTTTTCTTTATCGATTAAGCACATACATGTATCTTGTGTGGTTCGGTTCACTTATTGTATAACCCTATCCAGGTATATTGTTTTGCACCCCTTTTCCACAAACCGTTTCCTAATTATTTGTGATTGTGCTAAAAAGTCGGCATCACGAGAACAATTTCTGCTAATTCTCATGAACTGCCCTTTCGGGGTGTTCCTGAGCCATGTCGAGTGGTGCCCACTGTAAATTGATAAGTAGCTATTATGGTTGGTCGATTTAAAATACACCTTTGTATTTAATTCGCTATTATGCAGCATTATGTTAACATCCAAATAGTCAATTTGTTCTCTACTCCAGCGATATTCTAGTTTAATGTTGTTATTATTTTGGTTGAGTTCTTCAGTGAATTCTATTAATAATGATTCTGTACCAGCCCAGATGAAGAAAACATTGTCTATAAATCTTTTATAGAATGGAAGTTCCTGTCTTGGTTTACCATAAATTTACCTGTCCTCCCACTCACTCATAAAAAGGTTTGAGATGCTGGGCGCAAACTTAGCTCCCATCGCTACTCCTTTTTTCTGGGAGTAAAACCTTCCTGAGTACCAAAAGTAGTTGTGGGATAAGCAGTACTCTAGGAGCATCCCCAAAAACTTTTTTTGTATATGTGGCAAGTCCTGTCTTTGATTAAATGCCCAATTAAGGACGAGTAAAGCATCTTCATGCTGTATTATCATGTACAATGAAGACACAGTCGTTGTTACTAAAAAAAAATATGAAAATTATAAAAAAAAAAAATATAAAAAAAAATATAAAAGTTACTAAAAATATGTTTTATATGATCAGGGATATATAACTCTTTTAAAAGTTTTAAGAAATTTTTGTGTCTTTTAAATAAGCTTTAGTCTGTGTGACACTTTTTTGAATAAAATTGTCTAAATATTATCCCACTTTAGAAGTTACCGACCCTATAATATCAACTATGGGCCTGGCTGGAGGATTAATCGGGTCCTTATGCATTTTAGGCAGGGTATATACATAGTCGGAATCCTGCTAAAACTAGGAACCAGGTATCTTTTTTCCTTTTTCTTTAATACCCACATATAATAACCATAGTCCACTAAGTTGTTTAAATCACTTCTGTAGCCTACAGTGGGATCTAACTCAGCATACGTGCCCCTGTCGCCTAACATGCCTGATAACTGTGCACCATAATAACTTTTTTCAAGATCGCAACACCCCCTCCTTTATCTCTTTAACGATATATTCTCCAAATCCTTCAAAATCATCTGTTTGAATACCTCCACACGGTGGCTAGAGGGCTGTGGGGGGTTGAATAAAGATTTATTTTTCAATCCATTATCAATTCCTATTGATGTATTATCTGTTTCATTTGGTCCAGGTTTAATTCCCAATAAATATTTTTTCATGTTTATCTTCCTTATGTATTTGGGCACATCAATGTACACACTAAACTTGTTGATAGACTTTTTGGCTGCACATTTTAATCCTGTGTAGCACCCTCTACCTTTAGGTAGGTGTTAGAGTAGTGGGTTTTGTGTATACTGCCAGTGCAGGTAAATTTAGGCAGGCCTAGCTGTGAGCTAGGCCTGTTTGTTTTGAACTGGGGGCAGGGGAGTGGTTTTAGTGTAGCAGAAGGTGACTGACATGTGCCTCAACTCTTGGACGACTCCTATGTTTACAGGGAGAAGGTTCTGGAAAAGGGGCAGGGCAAAGAGCTGGAGTGACATGGGGTGCATGTGGGAGCTCTGACCAATCCCCAACTAGGATTGGCAGGGGACAGGCCTCCTATATATACCTATGGTCAGCTTGCTGGGGGAGGAGTTGTCTGGTGGATGAACTGAATGATGGAGTGTTAGACTGTCGTGGTCTGAAGAAACCCCCTTTCTTTCCTCAGGCCGGGAGTTGGGAGGGAGCCTCTCTCTACGCAGTCATTGAGAGGTGTCCTGGAACAGGAGCTGGAAGAGGGCAGTTGGGAGCAAGACGGCAGTCATTATTGTATAAAGTTGGTCGCACCACGCACTGAGGAACTAGACACCTGAAAGCAGGAGAGATTTCTACTGTTTCAGTTGGGACCACTGCCAGAGAAAGTAATTTAGGAGGGATCCATGTCGGTGTTGGTGAGTGAAAAGCACAGTGGAAAGCTCTGGAAGAGACATGCCAGAAGTTGGATGTGGAGCCAGGGGGATAGACTGTGGTGTTGCTGTGGAGTCAAGTCGCTGCAGCTAGGAGGGTTGGCAGGATTTGCATCGGACATGCTGGGAGCAGTATTCCACCAAGTATCAGTTAGCACATTTATTCTTCTCATCAAAATGGTTGCTACCTCAGAGGGGACTGCAGACCCCTGCCTGTAATGGGCTATCAGGAAAATGTTAGGACTTATTCAGCGTGAGGCCTAGTCATGTGCTAATTGTGATAGGAAATCTAGATTTGGACAGTGAAGTGACGCAGTTGATCTAAAATAGTGTGCTGGAGGAGATGTGCAGAGGAAGAGATTGTCAGATTTGGATTCAAACTACATTTATTTCCATTGCTAAAGATTAATTATCTGGGCATCCCATGTCCCTTTTCCCCATTCAAGTTTAATCCCCTAATAAAAACAACAAAAACAAGCAAGAGACTATTCATTGCCTGGGAAAGTGTGCCAAAATGGATGTCTGACCAGCAGGGTGAAATGTGTGGATGCTAGAACACATAGTGACCCTATGAGCCTGACCCTGAAAAAACTTTTTTTGCATTGATACATGTCCCCGAGGCAGGACCCGGGTACCCAAACACTTTTTATGAAAATAACTTGCATATAAGCCTTTAAAATGAGCACTTTTAATTTTTCATGTGCGTGTCCCATAGACTGTTAGCATGTTCGCACAAATTGTTTTCACTATTCGCAAGTTCTGGTGCGAACCAAATTGGGGGGGGGGGTGCTTGGCTCATCCCTAATCTGAACATATAAAGAATATCAAAATAGGATATAAATATCACAGTGTGTCAATGCATTTACGATGTAAAAATAATAGAGATCCATCGGTTTTAAAATTTTGGGGCATAGAAAAAACATTACCAGTATGGAGAGGATCAAACAGAGTCAGAGATCTATCAAAATGTGAAACTAAGTGGATCTAGTTAACTCACACTTTATATCCCAAGGGAATGAATGTTGAATTAGACTTAAACTGTTTTATTAGCGATTATTGATGGGTTATTGTTTTAATAGATACAATTGTTTGGTTTAATTGATCTTATACAATTTTAATGTCTCTTAATTAAGTTTTTAGGAATATTTCAAACATAAGTGTAATATAGATGTTTATGTTTGTTAATACAATCAGTAAATTGTGAATATTAGCATAATCTGTAACATATGATGGAGGCACAAGTAGTGTTAAACAAAGGATTTAATTCCAGGTTCAAAAGGATCGGGTAACAATGTGGAGTATTGCGTCTCATACACTGTACAATTGGGTCATTCCGATCGGGACTAAACTAAAAGGTAATTTTAGCCACAATGCTGCAAAATAAGTTTTCGGTCATTGGACCATGTACGAATTAAAAGTCTGATCAATCACAATAGATTTGTGCATAAATAGTAGACATGTGCACACTGAAATATTTTGTTTTGGAATTTCGTTTTTGTCCAAAAAATAAATTTATTTAGTCACTCCCGAAATTCGTTTTGATTTATTTTGTTTCAATAAAAAATGCATTTGTGCGAAAATCCCAAATAATTAAGATCAAATCTATCATTGTTGAGTGTACTAAAATGTGCTGTACTGGTGTAAACTAGGTAATTGGAATCAAAGTTAGACACTGTCCATGCGTTCTTGATGCAGAATAAAAGCGCACTGGACTGCATCTGGTGTGAACAAGTCCACTTTCGCATCCATAGGATCTCTGAAGTCAACTGAGTTATAAAAAAACAAAGACACTTGCTGCCCCAGAGAGTAGAGGGCAGAATCCACCCCTGGAAGTGCAGTGCATAAAAATACATCAGCCATCCCATTTGTATAAAGCTTAGAGCATCTGTTACTGTAAATTGGTCTTCTGACGAGGTCTCTGTCATCCTTCAATGAGCAATTTACACTCTGCCATTATGGGAAAAGACCATCCTTCATCAATGAGCGATTTATGCACTATCATTATGGGTGTTGCTTGTGGCATGGATATTTGCAGCATACTTTTTGCTATAGCCTCCTTAATAGGGTTTAGAATTTTGCACAACCACATCCTTGTGAGGCAACCTGTGCAATTTCATTTCTCTACCACTACAGACTGCAGGCAGACCCAAAATGCACCCTGAGATTGGCAAGGCATTTTCTATCATGCTGGCATAAACGCATGTGCCAATTTCCTGGATCCTGTCCCTTCACAGGGTAAGTGGAAACAACTCCTTTAGAGTGTATTGACCACATGCTTAATGAATGTGACAACCAGATAGGTGTCGTCATCCTGGTCAGGTTAAGATGATTGGTGGGTCTTATGTTTTTTGGAGTGTTGCGTTCAGAGTTTCTGCTGCTAAAATAATGCAAAACACCTTAATTTGCATAATTTCCTTGAGCACTCTTTTAAAAACCATGTCCCATGTTGCCCCCTCCTACCTTTGCTAATTTTCTGTGCCACTAACAGGTGTGGCAAGCTCATATTTGCACAATATATATGGAAAAAAGCATATTACCTCTCACCAAAAAACATGGTACCCTGTCTCTTTAAGAGATATCTGCCTTCCTTCACTAACTTTAGAAGCAGCCGCAGGTAATCTCAGACAGCATTTCCAAAGGCAGACAGCAGACACAGTTAGAGTCTGAGACAAAAAACAGTCAGACCGTCAAACCCACAGAAGTACACAGCATAGCAGGGGAGCCAGGACAACACATCCAGAGGCAGACAGGAGGCTCAGTCAGAATCTGAGGTAAGTCCTTTACTTGGCAGAACTGCAGAGAGAGAGGGGGAGAGAAGCCCTCTCAACTGCAGACCTCCAAGACAATTTACACCATTGCATGGCGACTGGTTCATTCTGTGCTGTCCATCTCCCTGTACCCTGTGACTTGATTTGCAGTTGTTCTCAGATTGACAATAAAGCCAGGAGAGCAGTGCGGTGCACTGCATATAAAAAGACAGGGAAAAAACCCAAAGGGAGAGGCAATGATGACATTGTAGAGCCTTTATAATACCGCACCTTTACAATGTCAATGCTGTGTAAGCATAATTTTGCCCGTGGCCCTGGCACAAAAAGGGCACCCAGTTTTTAGAAGGATTTACCTTCAGCATTCAGGGTCTTTCAACTCCATGAGAGGCTGAATATGGAGGGGTAGGTTTAGCAGGGGGGGATGCAGCAAACAAATTACTTACCAACTGCAATCAACATGCGGCCTGGAGCAGACCAAAAAGAAGAACATCTTAGTTGGGGGAGGGGCTGTCTTTCATTCAGCTTGGAACAGGTGGTCATGTGGGGCTCCGGAGGATGTGTTAACCCATTGTGTGCTGACGTGAGGTGGGCCAGGAAAAATACCGTATTTATCGGCATATAAAACGCGAAGCTGGCCCCCCTACAATCAACACAAATAAAAACTCAAGTGTGTTTCTTTAGTGCTACTTTGTGCTGTTTTGTGCCTTAAAAATTTACATTTGTGCTGCTTTTATTTTTAAGATATTAGCAATTGTTTTTTTCCAGACTATGACATCACCTAGAATGAATGTATGTTGTATATGCCCGTCCCAAAAAAACAACAATGCTCTGCGCTTAGTACAATATTCTAACGGTGTTTGTGCGGCACATAAATGATTATATGACTAGTAGCAGCTGCTTAAATAGTAAAACATGTATATAGGCAATAATGAATCAATTAAATTAGATAAATATATAAATACACAATTATAAATATATAAATATATAAAGTGTCTCTTCAGTATTGCAGCAGCGCTGTGCACCCCAATTGAACAGGGTCTCTTTCTTAATCTAATTCAGAAAGTTCAAACACGGATCTGATAGCCAGAGTCCCACCAATAAATAATCAAGATGTATTCTGTGAGGGTAGTAATCCTTTCACCAAGCGATACACCACGTGCTGGGGTCCCCAATGAAAACTCACTCACCAGAAATCAGATCAATAAAAGCCTTGATTAATAGTAGTAAATCTGCATCAATATCCAAAGCGACCACCAGATGTCAGTATTATTCCCAGTAGTTCCAATAGGATATGTAGAAGAAACAAAAATGGAGCGCTCCCTGTGTGTAGCCACAGTCACACGCTTCCTGGACACAATCAGGCACAGTGCACTTAGTTATCTTTGCTCAATGTTTATTACATTTTGGTACGCATGGTTTTAAGGGGATGTTTGGATGGTTTAAATAAAGATGTTTAGCAGTATCCCGCTATGTGAGCATTTTTGTTTCTTCTACATATCCTATTGGAACTACTGGGAATAATATTGACATCTGGTGGTCCCTTTGGATATTGATGCAGATTTACTACTATTAATCAAGGCTTTTATTGATCTGATTTCTGGTGAGTTTTCATTGGGGACCCCAGCACGTGGTGTATCGCTTGGTGAAAGGATTACTACCCTCACAGAATACATCTTGATTATTTATTGGTGGGACTCTGGCTATCAGATCCGTGTTTGAACTTTCTGAATTAGATTAAGATAGAGACCCTGTTCAATTGGGGTGCACAGCGCTGCTGCAATACTGAAGAGACACTTTATATATTTATATATTTATAATTGTGTATTTATATAGTTATCTAATTTAATTGATTCATTATTGCCTATATATATGACATCACCTAGCCCCCCTACAACAGCCAAATGGCACAAAACTGGTCTTGTTGGTTAGTGCTACGTTTGTGCTGTTTTGTGCTGCTAAAATTTCCGTTCTATCTTTTATCGTTTTTGCGTTATTAATGATTCATTAAAGGTCACCAAAGGTCACTTAGCCCCCCTACAATGCCCAAATGACACAAAACTGGTCTTGTTAGTTAGTGCTACATTTGTGCTGGTTTGTGCTGCTAAATTTTTTATTTGTGCTGCTTTGGTTTTAAAGTTATAACAGTTTATTAATGATTTATTAAAGGTCACCAAAGGTCACTTAGCCCCCCACAATGCCCAAATGACACAAAACTGGTCTTGTTGGTTAGTGCTACATTTGTGCTGTTTTGTGCTGCTAAAATTTAAGTTCTATCTTTTATCGTTTTTGCGTTATTAATGATTCATTAAAGGTCACCAAAGGTCACTTAGCCCCCCTACAATGCCCAAATGACACAAAACTAGTCTTGTTGGTTAGTGCTACGTTTGTGCTGTTTTGTGCTGCTAAAATTTCCGTTCTATCTCTTATCGTTTTTGCGCTAGTAATGATTTATTAAAGGTCACCAAAAGTCACTCAGCCCCCCTACAACACCCAAATGATACGAAACTGGTCTCGTTGGTTAGTACTACGTTTGTGCTGGTTGTGCTGCTAAAATTTTTATTTGTGCTGTTATGGTTTTTAAGTTATAACTGTTTTTTTAAACCTCACCCACTTTGCCCTGCCCCTACAATCAGCACAAATGAAAACTCAAGTGTGTTTCTTTAGTGCTACGTTTGTGCTGTTTAAATTTTTGTTCTATCTTTTATCGTTTTTGCATTAGTAATAATTTATTAAAGGTCACCAAAGGTCACTGAGCCCCCCTACAACACCCAAAAGACACAAAATTGGTCTGGTTGGTTAGTGCCTCATTTGTGCTGGTTTGTGCTGCTAAAATTTGTATTTGTGCTGTTATGGTTTTTTAGTTATAACAGCTTGTTTATATTTGATAACACCCCACCCATTTTGCACCCCATGTTATTAAATCTTAAAAACAAACATATTATTTGTTAGTGCTACCTTTGTGCTTTTTTATGTCATAAAAATAAAAATTTGTGCTGCTTTTATTTTTAAGATAATAGCAATTTGTTTTTTCCAGATGATGACATCACCCCCCTCCTGTCACATACCTGGTTAGTGAGCTCCTGGTTAGAAAGCAGCCATGGGAGCACAGTGAGGTATGAGTGCCTGTGATCAGTCCAGTAGATTGTGTTGTGGCATCAATCAGCAGGTGGATGTGGCAGCAGAACCGGCTGGTGGCAGTTGAGCTGGCACTAGCTGTGTGAAGCTGGCACCCCATGTTTGTAAAACCTGAATAAAAATATACTATTCGTTTGTGCCACGTTTGTGCTGATTTGTGCCGCAAAAATGAGCGTTTGTGCCGCGTTGGTTTGAGAGATATTGTGCGTTATATTTGCTGAAACCCTGCTCACTTTGCACCCCATGTTGCTGAATTTTAAAAACAAACACGCCATTCGTGCCGCATGCCGCATCATGGGGAATGCCACAGGGAAGTACCATCATGTCCCGTGCGTCAGAGGGGGCGGGGTCACCGGGTGGCCCCTCCCCCCATTACTTAAGAACCGTCAGAAGAGGAGACGCGTCACACAGCGGGAGCCTCCCTCCATGCCAGCATGGATGCGGAGTGGCCCGGAGAAGAAGATGAAGAAGAGAAGAAGAGAAGAAGATGAAGAAGAGAAGAAGATGAAGAGAAGAGCGGGAGCCTTCCCCCATGCCATGGGTGCGGAGCGGCCAAGGAGAAGAAGATAGAAGACGCCGCGGAGGAGATGCTGGACGAGAACACCGGAGGAAGAACCAGAAGAGGAAGAAGAAGAAGAAGAAGAAGAAGATGAAGGAAGAAAGAAGAAAGAAGAAGCATTTAAATAAAGGAATTGTTAACTTTCTTTTGTCATTTTTAACATTTTTGACAGTTTTTAGTGAAATGGTAGGGGTACTTTTGTACCCCCTTACTTTTTCACACAGGGGGGAGGGCTGGGATCTGGGGGTCCCCTTGTTAAAGGGGGCTTCCAGATTCCGATAAGCCCCCCGCCCGCAGACCCCCACAACCACCAGCCAGGGTTTTGGGGATGAGGCCCTTGTCCTTATCAACATGGGGACAAGGTGTTTTGGGGGGCTACCCCAAAGCACCCTCCCAATGTTGAGGGCATGTGGCCTGGTACGGTTCAGGAGGGGGGGCGCTCTCTCGTCCCCCCTCTTTTCCTGCGGCCTGCCAGGTTGCGTGCTTGGATAAGAGTCTGGTATGGATTTTTGGGGGGACCCCACGCTGTTTTTTTTTTTTTAATTTTGGCCGGGGTTCCCCTTAATATCCATACCAGACCTGAAGGGCCTGTTATGGAATTTAGGGGGACCCCCACATCATTTTTTAAATTTTGGTTCGGGGTTCCCCTGTGGGGAATTCCCATGCCGTTTTTATCAATGAACTTTTATGTGTATTGTCGGACCGGCAATGCAATAGCCGCGAGTAGTTTTAAATGACCTTTTTCCTTTGAAATGTCATTTTGCTGTCAGACTGTTCTAAACATGGGAAACATGCACCCCTTTACAGGCATACTATAGACACCCCCCAGCTACGAAATTTAAAGTGATATTACACTTTTATTGTTTGACTTTAAGCATTATTAAAATCACTGCTCCTGAAAAAACGGCTGTTTTTAAAACTTTTTTTGCATTGATCCATGTCCCCTGGGGCAGGACCCAGGTCCCCAAACACTTTTTATGACAATACCTTGCATATAAGCCTTTAAAATTAGCACTTTTGATTTCTCCCATAGACTTTTAAAGGGTGTTCCATGGCATTCAAATTTGTCGCGAACACCCCAAATTGTTCGCTGTTCGGCCAACTTGCGAACAGCCGATGTTTGAGTCGAACATGAGTTCGACTCGAACTCGAAGCTCATCCCTACAAATGACACCAATGCAATAATCAGAAAAAAAAACTGCTTTTGGTGTCACTGTGACAGGGGGTACAGGGGTGTGATCTCGGGGGTGACTGGGGGATCATGGGGGGGGTGAAAAGTGTGCCTGCGTGTTCTACTGGAAGTGTACTGTTGTGCAAACTTACTTGGATGACTTCTCTCCTCAGCGCTGGAATGAAAAGACCGGCTCGAGGAGAGATGACATCACTTCTTCCGCTTCTGTTTACATTACAGAAGCCGAGGAAACATTTCATTCGCCAGGAGCGATCGCGAGGGGGGAGCCACGAATGAGTGGCCTCCCCCTCACCTTTGATCACCCCTGATGAGAATCCAACCGCCGCAGGCACCGGGGGGGTCCAATCAGACCCCCCACCCGCGGGCAGGCAAGGACGTACAGGTAAGTCCTTATGCCTACCCGTGCCATTCTGCCAACGTACATCGTCATGCGGCGGTCAGCAACTGGTTAAAGTGCATTTTCATGGTGACAATCTTGGGGTGGTACAGGTCATCAACCATGTCACAACCTTGTCGCCACCCGTGGTCCGACTTCTTCAGCGCCTAGTGTTATGTTGTCCACAGTTAAATGTTTTTCCTTATGCTGTTCACCTCCCGGGAGTTGAGAATGGCTTAGCTGACGCATTGTCTCGCTTTCAGTGGGGCAGGTTCCAGGAGTTGGCACCAGCAGTGGAGCAACGCAGGGTCCCTTGTCCCGAATGACAGTGGAGGATTGCCTTGGGGTCGTCTCTGGATGGATCAGACGGTCAGTGCGTGACATGACGTGGGCAGCCTATAATAAATTATGGCAAGAGTGGTTGTCTTTGCTGCAGCAGGCTGTGGTGGAGCAAGAGGGCCCGAAGGTGAGGTTGCTGGTCCTTTACTTTGTCTCACGGAATCTTGAGGAGGGGGTGTTGGTGTCAGTCTTGGAGCGCAAATTGGCAGGATTAGCATTTTTCTTCAAATTGCAGGGCTGTCGTGATTTCACAAAAGATTTTTGGGTCTGACGGGCTCTAAAGGGGTATCATAGGTCTCAGAAGCGCAGGGATTCCAGGCACCCTGTTTGATATTCTGCAAAATGTTTTAGCCCAGTTGGTTTCCCTGTGTTCCTCAGCCTACGAGGTCTCTTTGTTTAAAACGGCCTTCTCTCTGGCTTTTTTTGTAGCTTTTCAGATTAGCAAACTAGTCAGCCCTTCCAAGAGGGTCCATGGGGGTATGTTGGATCGGGAGGTCACCCATGGGGAGGACAGGGTATCCTTGCTTTTGTGATGGTCCAAAACGGATCAGGCTGGCAGGGGCAGAAGGGTTCAGATTTTTGCTGTGCCAGCTTTGCCCTTGTGTCCGGTGGGTGCTGTCAGAGAGTTTCTCACAGTGCGCCTGGATTTGGCTGGGTCCTTTTTGTTACTTGCATATGGGTCTCCCTTGTAGAGATTTCAATTCATATCCATTTTCCATAAATGTTTAAGGGCATTGAGTTTGGAGGAGAAAGAATTCATCTTGCACTCATTCTGAATTGGGGCGGCCACGGAAGCCACCAGGTGTGGGTTGGATGATGAAGTGGCCAAACGTATTGGTAGGTGGGAATCGAAAAGCTTCCAGCTATATGTTCATCCTCATCTGTTGTCTGATTGGAGGGGGGTAGGTAATTTTGTGAGTGTTCTGTGTTGGTAAGCCTGTGTTTGCGTGCTTGTTTGGTGTTGTTTGTGGTGTTGTTTCTCCTCTTTCAGGTGGTGTGATGGGCCTTGTCTGGATACTGGGCCATGCCTATGTGTTTTGGGGGGCCAGGCGAGCAGACGTTAGGCCCAATGGTAGGCAACTAGGCATTTCTAGGCAGGAAGCTTGTGTCTGCTGGTTGGGGGTACCGGGCATGCTGTGGAGCAGAATGGTGCCGAAAGTGCATCGCTTTGCAGTACTGGATAGACCGCCAAACATTCTGGTGCTACGCGTTGGCGGCAATGATTTAGGACTGAGGTCCATGTTGGACATCATTTGTGATGTCAAGTTTGATTTCCTGCGGCACCGCATGGCCTTCCCAGATATGCTCGTCGTGTGGTCCGACATCATTGCTCAGATGACTTGGCATTTGGCTAGGTCAGTGCAGTTGCTCAATAAGGCCCGCAGGAAGGTCAACAGCGAGGTAGGCAGATTTGTAGTTAGGAATGGGGGCCTGGTTATCTGGCATTTGGAACTGGAAACGGATACTTGGGAATACCTTTGGGGTGACGGGGTACACCTCAATATGGTGGTAATTTATTTGTGGGCCCTGGGGTGGCAGGATGGTATTCAGAGAGCTTTGAGGGTGTGGAGGGGCACTCAAGGGTAAGGTCTTCTCCTTGTGCGCTGTGGCAGAGGTTAGTCTTTGCTGGTGAATGAAGAAACCTCGGATAAGGAAAGATTCGGGACCCATCGGTGGTATAGGTCCCTCTGGTGTATTCCAGGTAACGTGGTTTAAATGGAATTGGTTAATGGGTGCACTGCGGTTAGTGGGTTATCTCCAAGCCAGTATGTCAGCTGGAGGCCTAGTATAGTAAAAGGTACCGCAGTGCATTCTTGAACATACGATAGTTTGGGGTTCCTGCAAAGACCAACGTGATTAGTGACTGATGGGTTTTTGGTTTAATAAATGTTTTTTTACGGTTTATGTTCATTTAAGTTTATTTGTTAATAAAGAGGCTCCTACAGCCAATTTTTTAATCCATTTATGGTGTGGTCTCCATTAATGGGATTTAATGGTACGGGTGGGATAGAGTATGGGGTTGGTCTGGCAGTTATTGGCTAAGGATGGAACATCTGTTTTACAATGGTCATGCCTTTTCCAGGGTACAGTATGAAGTGCAGTGCCCGTTACAGTGGGAGGAGCATTACATTAAGGAAACCCAAGCTGAGTATAGGTTCTGTAAGTTCTGTATGTAAGATTTAATAACGAAGTGTAAAGTCAGTGTGGTTTGGCAACATATAACGCATAATATCTCCGAAACCAAAGCAGCACAAAAATTTATTTTTGCGGCACAAACCAGCACAAACGCGGCAAAAAAGGATGGCGTGTTTGTTTTTAAAATTCAACAACATGGGTTGCAAAGTGGGCGGGCTTTGAGCAACTATAACGTACAATATCTCCGAAACCAAAGTGGTGCAAACATTTATTTTTGCGGCACAAACCAGCACAAATGCGGCACAAACGAATGGCGTGTTTGTTTTTAAAATTCAGCAACATGGGGTGCAAATTGGGCAGGCTTACATTAAATTGAATCTAATATCTCAGAAACTGAACCATCACAAAAGGCTCATTTTTGCGGCCCAAATCAGCACAAACGTGGCACCAACGAATGGTATATTTTTATTCAGGTTTTACAAACATGGGGTGCCAACTTCACACAGCTAGTGCCAGCTCATCTGCCACCAGCTGGTTCTGCTGCCACATCCACCTGCTGACTGCTGCCACCACGCAGTCTACTGGACTGATCACAGGCACTCATACCTCGCTGTGCTCCCATGGCTGCTGTCTAACCAGGAGCTCACTAACCAGGTACGTGGCAGGAGGGCGGGGTGATGTCATCATCTGGAAAAAAACTAATTGCTATTATCTTAAAAATAAAAACAGCACAAATTTTTATTTTTATGACATAAAAAAGCACAAAGATAGCACTAACAAATAGTAAGTTTGTTTTTAAGATTTAATAACATGGGGTGCAAAATGGGTGGGGTGTTATCAAATATAAACAAGCTGTTATAATAAAAAAACCATAACAGCACAAATAAAAATGTTAGCAGCACAAAACAGCACAAACGTAGCACTAACCAACGAGACCATTTCCAAATGGCACAAAACTGGTCTCGTTGATTAGTGCTACGTTTGTGCTGTTTTGTGCTGCTAAAGATAGTATTCTATCTTTTATCGTTTTTGCGTTATTAATGATGTATTAAAGGTCACTTAGCCCCCCTACAACACCCAAATGACATGGAAATGGTCTCGTTGGTTAGTGCTACGTTTGTGCTGTTTTGTGCCGTAAAAATTTACATTTGTGCTGCTTTTATTTTTAAGATATTAGCAATTGTTTTTTCCAAACTATGACATCACCTATCCCCCCTACAACAGCCAAATGGCACAAAACTGGTCTCGTTGATTAGTGCTACGTTTGTGCTGTTTTGTGCTGCTAAAGATAGTATTCTATCTTTTATCGTTTTTGCATTATTAATGATGTATTAAAGGTCACTTAGCCCCCCTACAACACCCAAATGACTAAAGAAACACACCTGAGTTTTTATTTGTGCTGATTGTAGGGGGGGGGGGCAGCTTCACTGAGCTCACTTTTTTCCCCTTAAAATCAGGGGAAAATCATGGGTGTGTGTTATACGCCGATCCCCCGCCGATTGTGAGCCTTTTGGCGGCTTTCGGCCGCTCTCGGAGGCTTTCGGCTGCTTTTGCCATTCTCGGTGGCTTTCGGCGGCTCTCGCAGTCCTGCATTAGCCGCCAAAAAGCCATCAAGAGTGGCCGAGTGCATCCGAAAGCCACAGAGAACGGCCAAAAGCTGTCGAGAATGGCCGAGAGTGGCCGAAAGTCGCCGAGAGCAGCCGAGAGCTGCCGAGAATGGCCGAGAGTGGGCGAAAGCCACCGAGAACGGCCAAGAGCTGATGAGAACGGCGGCGCCATTTTTAAACGGCAGTAGTCTGCAAATGACACAGGGGCAAGGCTGCAGATGGACACTGACAAGGCTGCAATGATGGACAAGGCTACAGATGGACACTGACAAGGCTGCACTGATGGGCATTTAAATTTAAGTTTTTTTCCTTAGCCTGGTTTCACACATGTGCGGTGCGAATTGAAGCTCAGGTTTCACTGGGGAGATAACAATCTCCTGTTCAACTGATTCATTGCGTTTTTGCCCAGGATTAGAGAGCAGGGAGAGGGGGAGGGAGGGGGGGGTGTAGTGAGGAGAAAGAGAAAATCCTTGTTCAGAACGCAATGCATCTGCGAATCAGATGCGTTCCCATAGGAGATAATAGGCTTGTAGTTCGCACCGCAATGCCCAAAAAACGCACACGTTTTTTGTGCAATGCGCAGTGCGAATGCAACGCACATATGTGAACCAGATACATTCATATGAATGTATTTTAAAATGTCCTGCGAATTAGATGCGGTGTAATATATATAAGAGTGTATGATTATAAGTCCATTGCCCCGTACACACGGTCAGATTTTCCGATGGAAAATGTCCGATCGGAGCGTGTTGTCAGACATTCCGACCGTGTGTGGGCTCCATCGGACATTTTCCATCGGATTTTCCGACCGTGTGTACGGGGCAAAGTTTGAGAGCAGGCTATAAAATTTTCCGACAACAAAATCCGATCGCGTCAATTCCGACCGTGTGTGGCCATGCCATGCATGCTCAGAAGAAATTCCGAGACGGAACAGCTCGGTCTGGTAAAATGGGCGTTCGGAATGGATACAGTACTTTTGTCACGCTGCAATGTAAAAAATGAGTTAATACAGCGCACTCTCTTCTTCTTTATAATGTGAGAAGAATGAAGTAGTTTTGCTGCTCATATTCACACAGACTTCTCTCAAACTTCTTTCTTTATTATTTATTGGGATTCCCTCAATATATTTTGATTTGTCACATCTGACAAAATTATTTATTTATTTATTTTTTTTTTAAAGGCTGTTTTTTGTTTTTTTTGGGGTTTGTATTTTTTTCAAGGCTGATCTTTGTTTTATTTTTTGGTTAGTTTTCTCCCTAATATTTTTGTGTGTGTTTTGTGTGTCAAGTTACCACAACACCATTGATATCTTATATTATTTAATCTCAAGAAGGTTGCTTGGTGTTGGTGTCCCTTGTTAATTTCACATTGTATTTTTGAAATGTACCTGCCTCCTCACAAACCAACTGTCCTTTTTTAAGGAAAACACACTTAGGCAAGTAGAATTGAAACAAAAATTCCTTTATTAAGGGCTCAGAACCAAACAAAGAGGGAGGCAACACTGGAGAAACAGCAGAAATTGGCGAAGCCTTGGACCCCCAGGGCAGACATCAATTATTTAACATCAAAATTGGTGGCCTGAGGAGTCCATATCTAAGGGAGTGCAGTCTGTTCCAGAAGTCCCAGAGATCATGAAAGCAGCAGATGACATCTGTGTCCCCAGGCTGTGGTACTACAAGAGCCTGCATCTTTTGCCAGACCAGACTGGACCCAGGGTCATCACTTTCTGGTCTTCTTTCCACGCTTCCTTCCCGGCTGTGGCTCTGGTGTTGGAGATGTGGCAGGAGGAGGAGTAGGACCTGGAGGAGGAGGAGGAGGAGGAGGAGGAGTAGGACCTGGAGGAGGAGGAGGACTATGTGTGAGGTCACAAATGTGGGTAGCACATGTTATTTGGCCCCTCAACCCCTTATTGAGCGCTTCCAAAATTAGGGACTCACACAGGAGTCGTTGGCCCTCCTCCATCTGCAGCATTTTGCAGGCAGTTATGCAAGCAAAGTCCTCCTCCACACTGTGGGGGGTTCTCAGGGCCCCTGTAGCCTTCCAAAAGAGGCCTGTGGCAGCCTCCTCCAGGTTACTCATCTTCCTGCCACTTTGTCTTTGAAGGTGTAGGGGAGGGACCTGGGTATCAGACAGCCTGCTTGGCCCAGCCACCTCCTGGCTGAGACTTCCCTGTGTATGAAAAGGGGACATGGTTTTAGTTTTTGCATAATCAATCACAATCATAAATTAGTACTCCAAACTAACATCTAGTTAACATCATTGATTGGACAAGCAGAAATATTTAGAGGAATGCTATACCTGGCTCAAGCTGGGCTCCTCCACATGTCGCTGCCTGGAAGGCCCAGGTTGGGCATCAGAAGCCTCAGCTGGGGGGGAAGGAAGCCTGGAAGGAAGACTGGAGAGTGATGACCTGGGTTCAGTCTGACCTGCCAGAAAATGCAGCCTGTCATAGTACCACAGCCTGGGGACATAAATGTCATCTGCAGCTCCGGATCTCCGGGAATCCTGGACCTTCTTGTGCTCCCTTAGATAAATGCTCCTCAGGCCACCAATTAGGATCTTCAAATAGGTGATGTCTGCTGTGGGGATCACCGTCTTCACAAATTCCAGCAATTGATCCAGTGCTGCTTTCCTCTTTGTTTGGATCTTATATTCAGGTAGTTTATCTCCCATAGACAAGGCAGCTCCCTGAACATATCAATGAAGTTTGTCATAAAGTCGTTATCTTTCAAGATATCCATTTTCACTGCAATACACAACACAAGACAAACCCTAATGTCAGGCAAAACTCTCCTAATCTTGTTACAATATAGGCCTCAACCTAGAAGCAGTATAGGCCGAAGTTTAGATCTTACCTTCGTTATCACGATCGGCACCTCCGATACTCCTTCCTCCGCTCACAGATCGTACGTACTACGCACGCGTGTTACGCTTTATACATACTGCGCATGCGTGTAACTCCGCCTACCCCTGATGTTCTTTCTAGTCTATTCCCCGCCACTTTTCATTCGGCGCAGTGGGGGAAGAGCACATGGCGGAGTCAGAGCAGGTGCGTGCTAATTATAGCAACAAGGAGGAGGGGGAGGAAAGCCCGGAGCCAGAAACGTCTGGATCCAGAAGGAGAAGATTTAAGGCATCAAATATGTCCTTTGGGGAGATGTTGGAGATGGTCGACATCCTGAAGAGGGCCAATTAAGATGGAAAGTTTGGACCTTACCCCAACTCCAATGTCCGAAAGGCCAAGATAATGGCGAAAGTGGTAAAAAGTCTGCACCGGAATTTCAGGGTACGTCGATCGAAAGATCAGCTCAGGAAGCGGTGGTCGGACCTGAAATTAATAGAGCATGAGCAGTACCGAAAGATCCGGAGAGTGCTGCAAAAAAGTAAGTAGTTGTGCTGTGTTCATATTCTTTTTGTGTTTATTATGTTCGTGCTGCTCCATGTGCTTTTCTTTACTGTTGTACAGTTTAAAATGTCAACTTTCATGTTCATGGGCACATTATTCGTTCGTATCCAACATTTTTCTTTCGGCCTATAAAACACCATTGTTTTGGCCATATACATTTGCCCACATTTTTTAGGGCCTACTTGTATGAAAATAATTTGTTTGTGTAGATGGGTTTGTTACTAGAATGAAATGCAAACTCGATTCTGTGTAAGGAGAGGACACTCAGCAGCAGTTTTCACATCTGGACACTGGAGCACTAGTGTGGGACACAAGAACACCCTTTTTATTAGGGGGTCCACACAGTGTATACTATAGGGGTGTCTCCATCTGTGAAGCTTGCACAAAACAGGTAAAGTATTGAAGCTTGACAAAGGACAATACAAAATCTACATCTTGGAACTCTGCCAAAATAGACACCACTTCCAAGCAATGTTTAATATTTATATTTCTGCCATCAAATATCTGTGTGCTAAGTATACCATTTTTTTTTTTTACATAGGGGAGAAAAGACTCGGAGGACACCCCTCATCCGAGGAGACCACAGACCCCCCACCTCTGGAAGAAGGGGAAATCCCCCAAAGACAAGAAGAGCAGGAGGAGGAAGAAGACGTGGTGGAACTAGTCCCCCAGTGCAAAGGCTTCATCCGCAATGAAGACGAATGGGAGTCCTTCCACATTGTCTTCTGGAGGTGGCAAGTCCAAGCTGCCATTCTGGAGACGCCTGTAGAACTCGGTCTGGGCGATGACTCCACCATCGGACACCCGGCCATTCTTCCCCACGTCCACATACAGGAACTCATAAGTAGCTGACACCACCGCCAACATCACAATACTATTGAACCCCTTATAATTATAATAGTATGACCCCGAGTTGGGTGGTGGGATGATGTGGATGTGTTTCCCATCAATTGCCCCTCCGCAGTTAGGAAAGTCCCACTGCTGGGCAAAGTGGGAGGCCACAGTCTGCCATTCCTGTGGCGTGGAAGGAAACTGTTGAGGAAAACAAAAAAATTAGGCTTTTTGCACATAAACATGGAAAGCAGATTAGACATAAACATTCTTGGCCAACATCAAGATAACATTGATTTACTGGAATTTTTAAAGACCAAAGTATAAGGTACACCTATCATATTCCCCCTCCCCCCCCTGTCATGAGCCATTTCTAACATTATAGGGGGGGAGCTCTTGGACAGGTAACCCTCTCCACTTCATTGAGAGATGAATGCTTAAATAATGTGTATTACTTTGAACAGCCCCTCCTTAGTTACACTATTGGCAGCCCACTGGACAGGTAAGAAGTGTCATAATACAAAGATATAAATACACACTGTACACATTTGAGCACATTTGGACATTCTGCTATTACCTATCAAGATAATAATAGGATACAAAAACTTGAAACAGTACCATTTGAAAGTATACAGGCAGGCCCTTGCACTACATTCTTTGGGGAATTCATCCATAAATCTGAACACAGAAGAGATGGGTATAGTGTGTATGGGTTTGGCAAAGTCAGCAGATAGATGATTGAGGATAGATAGAGAATTGGTATCAGCTGACTTAGCAGTTGGGGGGAGGGTTCCAAATGATTTGGGGACCCCCGAAAAAAAGCCTCTGGCACTCTGCCTGAATTTAAAGCACAAATCACATTTAAATCATTTTAGGGGGGGTTTGGGGTAAAGCACTACTATGGAGCTGATAAAATACATTGTTAAGTGACTAAATGAGGTGAATATAGGGCCAGGAGACCATGCTGGGGAGGTAAGTGAAGGCAAATAAGTATGAAGGACCAAAAAAAAATAATGACATAAAAATCCAGCATGCATGAGAACAAAGGGGACATTCACAGCATATTACAATCATGGTAATTAGGGAATGAGGAAAGATATACAATATATTAGCAAACATTATATACAATAACATGTGATATTAAAGGATAAAAATCTTACCTTAATATACTCCTTCTGCAGGACCTGGATGATGGCAGAACAGGTCTCTGGGATAATGATCCCCAGAGCCTGGGGGAGATGCCTGTTGAGAACTTAAGGTCCTGCAGGCTTCTCCCCGTCGCCAAGTACCGCAGGGTGGTGACGAGCCTCTGCTCCAGAGTGATGGCTTGCCTCATGCAGGTATCCTGCCTGCTGATATAAGGGGTCAGCAAAGCCAACAAACGGTGAAATACAGGGTCCATTATCCAGAGAAAGTTCCTGAAATTATCAGGATTATTCTCACGGATCTTACGGAGCAAAGGCATATGACAGAACTGGTCATGCTGAAGCAACCAATTCTTGGTCCATGAACTCCTCCCCACCCTGTTCATGGTCAGGACCCCAACACCAAGCCCCCGCACAGCACAAACTCTACGAGGAGTACGTATACGCAACATGGCTAGAAAACGGTCGGCTGCTCAGAACGCAGTAACAGAATGCACTGAAGATCAGCAAGGCCTGTGAAGAGCGACCTGAAAAACAGTAACGAACGAACAAGAACACAATGACTAATAAAAGTCACGCGTAGCTTGCTTGCACGCACTGAAGAGCAGATACAAACCCACAAGCACAAACTGAACAGCAGAAAACGATCTGAAAACCACAAGTCTGAAAAAGCGCGAATCGTCTCCCACCAAACTTTTACTAACATGAGATTAGCAAAAGGAGCCCAAAGGGTGCCACGTTTGGTTCTGAACTGGCCATTTCTAGTCTCGTCGTACATGGTTTACATCACCGCGTTCTTGGCGATCGGAAATTCCGACAACTTTGTGCAACCATGTGTACGCAAAACAAGTTTGAGCCAACATCCGTCGGAAAAAATCCTAGGATTTTGTTGTCGGAATGTCCGATCAATGTCCGACCGTGTGTACGGGGCATATAACCTCATGTATCATATCCCATTAAATAGATTCAAGCCATGATTTTATTGTCTGCGGCCATAATAATAATTATCTCGCTATGTAATATGTATTAATCTGATTAGAAATATCCTATATGTAGAAATAGCTAAAATATACAAATTATTATGTTTAGATATACTGTATATACTATAACCATATATATATCCATATAGTTCTCTTTTTTTTATAGATGTATAATTAATCATTAGGGATGAGCCGAACACCCCCAGGCAAAAAGTTTGAGCGAACATGCAAACCCTGTTAAAGTCAATGGGGCATGAACAAGAAAAATCAAAAGTGCTCATTTTAACTGCTTGCCGACCGGCTCACGCCGATATACGTTGGCAGAAGGGCACATACAGGCAGATTAACGTACCTGTACGTTGCCCTTTAAGAAGCGGGCTCCCACTGCAACCTCCGTGAGTATGATCACGGGCATACACACGATTGTCTCACGGAGAGGAAGAATGGGGAGATGCTAATGTAAACAAGTATTTCCTAGTTCTACCTAGTGACAGGACACTGATCACCGCTCCCTGTCATCGGGAGCGGTGATCGGTGTCGTGTTACACATAGCTCCCCCCACAGTTAGAATCACTCCCTAGGACACACTTAACCCCTACAGCGCCACTTAGTGGTTAACCCATTCACTGCCAGTCACATTTACACAGTAATCAATGCATTTTTAATTACACTGATCGCTGTATAAATGTGAATGTTCCCAAAATCGTGCCAAAAGTGTTCATTTGTCCGCCATAATGTCGCAGTCATGATAAAAATTGCTGATCGCCGCCATTACTAGTAAAAAAAAAGAAATATTAATTAAAATGCCATAAAACTATCCCTTATTTTGTAGACGCTATAACTTTTGTGCAAACCAATCAATAAACATTTATTGAAATTTTTTTTTACCAAAAATATGTAGAAGAATATATTGCTGAGGAAAAAAAATGTTTTTTTATATATTTTTTTGGGAAATTTATTATAGCAATAAGTAAAAAATAATGCGTTTTTTTCAAAATTGTCGCTATATTTTTGTTTATAGCGCAAAAAATAAAAAACGCAGAGGTGATCAAATACCACCAAAAAAAGCTCTATTTGTGGGGCAAAAAGGACGTCAATTTTGTTTGGGAGCCACGTCGCACGACCGCGCAATTGTCAGTGCCGAACCGCAAAGAGTGCTCTGGTCTTTGGGCAGCCAAATGGTCCGGGGCTTAAGTGGTTAAAGGTTTATATGCAAGTTATTGCCATAAAAAGTGTATGGGGACCCGGGCACTGCCCTAGGGGACATGTAACAATGCAAAACAAAGTTTTTAAAATGACCGTTTTTTCAGGAGAAGTGATTACAATAATGCTTAAAGTGAAACAATAAAAATGAAATATTCCTTTATATATTGTGCCTGGGGGGTCCCATTAGCCAGCCTGTAAAGTGGCACATCTGTGCAATGTGTAGAACTGTGCCGCAGCAATACTGACACCCTACGGAATAAAATGGCAGTCATTGCAACTTTTTATGTTGCACGGTATTTGCACAACAATTTTTCAAATGCCTTTTTTTGGAAAAAAAAAACAGTTTCATGAATTAAAACAGTAAAGTTTGCCCAGTTTTTTGGTATAATATGAAATATGATGTTACACTGAGTAAATAGATACCCAACATGTCACACTTTAAAATTGCGCACACTCATGGAATGACGCCAAACTTCAGTACTTAAAAATCTTCATAGGGGACACTTTAAATTTTTTTTACAGGTTACCAGTTATGAGTTGCAGATGAGGTCTAGTGCTAGAATTGTTGCTCTCACTCTAAAGCATACGGTGATACCTCACATGTGTGGTTTGAACAGCGTTTACATATGTGGGCGCGACTTATATGTGAGTTCGCTTCTGTGAGCCAGCACACGAGGACGGGGGCGCTTTAAAAAAAAAATTTTTTTTTACTGTTTATTTTACTTTATTTTTTTATTTTTACACTTTCTCTTAAAAAAAATGTTGATCACTTTTATTCCTATTACAAGGAATATAAACATCCCTTGTAATAGGAATACTGTGTGACAGGTCCTCTTTATGGAGAGATATGGGGTCTATAAGACTCCACATCTCTCCTCCAGGCTAGAACGCATGAGATCAAAAAAAAATTATGATCCCATGCTTTCCAGCCGCGATCATGGCTTTGTTTACAACCGCGGCAGGACGTGACATTATAACGTTATGCCCAGGCTTCCGATGGTTGTAGAGAAGACTGGTGACCATCCGGTCACCGGAAATCTGGTCTTTGGAAATCTCTATGGTCAAATTCTTTCTCTGGGTCCCCGATGGCACAGGAGAGCCCGGAGGAGCACCGAAAGGCAGCGGGAGGGGGGATGTCCCCTCCTGTCACCTGTAAGAATGATCAAGCAGTAGAACTGCCACTATGATCATTCTTACAGTGCACAGAATCGCTGGCTCTAAAAGATGATACCTGAATGATGCCTGTAGCTTCAGGCATCATTTAGATATCCCCACTGGGCTGGAAGTAGTTAAACTTTCTTGCGGCTGTAATGTATTGCCGGCTCCTGGCATTATAGATGAAAACTCAAGGAAAAATCATTGTTGGTTCCCCCCAGTCCATACCAGGCCTTTGGGTCTCCCATAGATTTTAAGGGGAACTCCATGCAAAAATTGAAAAAAAAATTGGCATGGGGCCCCCCAAAATCCATACCAGACCCTTATAAGAGCAAACAGCCTGGCAGGCCAGGTATGGGGGGGACGAGCGAGTTCCCCCCCTCCTGAACCATACCAAGCCCCTTGCCCTCAACATGGGGAGGGTGCTTTGTGTTCCCCCACAAATCACCTTGCCCCCATGTTGATGGGGACAAGGGCCTCTTCCTGACAACCCTGGCCATTGGTTGTCGGGGTCTGCAGGGGGGACTTATTGGTATCTGAAAGCCCTCTTTCACAAGGGGGCCTCAGATCCCAGCCTTCCCCCCTATGTGAATGGGTATCAGTTACATTGTCCCCCTAGCCATTCACCAAAAAAAGTGTCAAAAAAGTAAAAACCACAATAGACAGTTTTTGAAAATTCCTTTATTAAAAAAGAAAAAAGAGTGTCCTGCAATGTCCATCCATCTTCAATCATGCCATGCGATGGACCCAAATAATAGAAAAAAAAAAAATGAAAAAAGTCCGTCTCCTTGAGAGGCCTCCCGGCGACTGCTGTCTTTGGCTGTGAAAGCTGTTATATAGGCAGGGGGGGCACCCACTGAGGTAACTGGATGACCCCGCCCCATCTGACATCACATGACATCACAAGGGGGCGGGGTCGCTCTGTTCCATCTCCAGGGGGCCCCGCCCTTGCCTATATAACAGCTGTTACAGCCAAGAGACAGCAGTCAGCGGGACACCTCCCACTGAGGCGGAGCTTTTTAAAAAGATATATTTTTCAGGTTCATCGGGCAGCATGATTGAAGATGGATAGATATTGCAGGACACTTTTTCTTCCTTCTTAATAAAGGAATTGTCAAAAATTGTCTATTGTGGTTTTTACTTTTTGAAACTTTTTTGGTGAATGGGTAGGGGTACAATGTACCCGATACCCATTCACATGGGGGGGGCAGGATCTGGGGGCCCCCTTGCTAAAGGGGGTTCTAAATTCTGATAAGACCCTTGCCCACAGATCCCGACAACCAATGGCCAGGGTTGTTGGGAAGAGGCCCTTGTCCCCATCAACATAGGGATCTCAAAGCACCCTCCCCATTTTGAGGGTAAGTGGCCTGGTATGGTTCAGGAGGGGGGGCACTCACCTGTTCCCCCCCTTTCCTGGCCTGGAAGGCTGCTTGCTTGAATAAGGGTCTGGTATGGACTTTGGGGTGACCCCAAGCCATTTTTTTTTATTTTGGCATGGAGTTCCCCTTAAAATCTATGCCAGACCCAAAGGGCCTGGTATGAATTTTGAGGGGCACCCCACGCTGTTTTTTTTTTATTTTGGTGTGCAGTTCCCCTTAAAATCCATACCAAACCCAAAGGGCCTGGTATGGATTTTAGGGGAGACCCCATGCTGTTTTTTTTTATTCTGTCATAGGGTTCTCCTTAACCACTTCAATGCAAATGCACTGTATTATATACTCTGCACTGACTTCACTGTGTATATATATATATATATATATATATATATATATATATATATATATTAGACTGCCTGAACTGTATATATAGACTACACTGAATGCACTGTATATATATATCTATATATACACTACACGGTATATATATATATAGTAATACATTGCCTGAACTGTATATATTCTAGACTGCCTGCACTGTACATATAGTCTACACTGAATGCAATATATATATATATATATATATATATATATATAACTTCCTGAATGCCACTAACCTGCCTCATTTAGCTCAAGTTCTCTCAATCTCCTCCACGTATCACACTACATATGTCTGCCATGTAAGCAGCGCCTTATATAGTGTGAGCCATGATTGGCCAAAGGCACCCTGCCTTTGGCCAATCAGGGCTCTCCCAGCAGATTGCACTGTGATTGGCCAAAGCATGCAGGGCAGGTCAATTAGCAGCCATTAATGCACTGATATCTCGCAGTGCATTATGGGGCACTCCACGGCACCCAAATTTGCTACAAACGCCCCGTATGTTCAGTTAGTTTGCGGACAAATACCCAATGTTTGAGTCAAACTTACAATCGATTCGAATATTGGGACCATCCCTATTGTTCATAATATAGGTATAGTTAAAACATCTTTTCCTAATCAATATAAGTATGTTTGAAATATTGCTGCACTAGAAATGTATACTTATCTAATGGCGTTACCAGATCTCCTAAATATTACAGATATATATTAGAAATATCATATGGCCACGCCCGTACCATGAGAAAATGGACAGTCTTATAACAAATTATTTACAAATATATCCCCTGTCTTAAAATGACACTTGGTGCCTAAACTAACAACAAAATTAATATTTAGCCACATGAACCAATGGAATGAAGTTCCACCTTCTGGGCTAGGCTTATTAAAATTTTTATGAGCTTATTATCCAGAGCGGTATATAGGACCAGGAGAGGAAGTCATTAGGAGGCAGGACATCTCATATGCTTTACAAAACATCACTCTCTACAACACATTTCACACTTCATACACACTTTATTAATGGATCATCATCATACCTCATCATCTAAACACATCAGGGACACCAACACGCAGCTCCACTCTGATGAGATACCATTTTGGAAAGGCAGCCCTTTTAGGGGACTCTGGAAATGACCGTTGTAAGCAAGCAGCCATTTTGGAAGGGTAATTACAGTATGTTACATTGATCTTTTCCTTATTTATTGGTATATATATAGTAATACATTGCCTAAACTGTATATATACTAGACTGCCTGCACTGTACATATAGTCTACACTGAATGCGCTATATATATATATATATATATATATATATATATATATATATATATATAACTTCCTGAATGCCACTAACCTGCCATCATCTAAACACCTCAGGGACACCAACACGCAGCTCCACCCTGATGAGATACCATTTTGGAAAGGCAGCCCTTTTAGGGGACTCTGGAAATGACCGTTGTAAGCAAGCAGCCATTTTGGAAGGGTAATTACAGTATGTTACATTGATCTTTTCCTTATTTATTGGTTATTTAAATATACCTATTATTGATTTATCATGATATTTTGATTGTACTTGCCCCAATGTAATAACCATTTTAGATTTTTCATTCATTTTATTTTGTTTTTACAATTTTATTCATCTTTTGTTTGGCGCTATAGTAGCGTCCATTTTTTTACATAGTTAATTGTACATACATGGTTATTGTGTCCATGGGAAGAAATTAAACTTTTCGCTCTATTAATATTGCATAGCATAACCCATTAGTGAGTGTTGCATAATAATTTAGTATTGTATTTACAATTTTATTTACGTCCATCCATAAATCAAAATATTTATTGTGAATACATGTCTAGTGAATAAATATTTCATATTTAGTCCCCATGCACATAGGGCGTTTTTACAGTTGCTTTTACCATGGTCAGCCATTTTTTTTTGCAGCTTAAAAATGCCTCTCCATATTATTTTATGGTAAGTGGCATAGGCGTTTTCATGGTGCAAAAAAAACCCCAGGCCAGTGCGTTCTGAGGACCGGCATTACAGCTGTAAAAACGTCTGATGTTGCTAAAGGTTGCCAAACATGGCTTAATGCTGGATACAGCATTAAGCCGCGTCAAGTTTTTTTTTTTTTACATGTCAAAATCAATGGTTCCCTATGAGAGCCCATTGATTTGAATAGAAGTCACATCCAAGTTGAATCATGATGATCTGACTTGTGGTGTGACTTGTGCTCTGAGGATCTTGAAGGGGACCCCTCACGCCAAAATGAAAAAAAAAAATGGTGTGGGCCCCCCCCAAGATCTATACCAGGCCTTTTGAGTCTGATATGGATATTGAAAGGTAACCCCATGTCAAAATGAAAAAAAAAACTCCATATCAGATCCTTATCTGAGCATGCTAAAGGGGACAAGGGCCTCTTCCCCACAGCCCTGGGTGGTGGTTGTGGGGGTCTGTGGGCAGGGGGCTTATCAGAATCTTAAAGCCCCTTTTAAGAAGGGGGCCCCAGATCCTGGCCTTCCACCTTATGTGAGTGAGTATGGGGTACATTGTACCCCTATTCATTCGCCCCAAAAAGTATCAAAAATAAATACAAACAGTACACAGGTTTTTGACATAGTTCTTTATTAAAGTAGCTCTAACGTGTCTTCTCCCTCCGATCATCTCCCCTCTCCACTGATGTCTTCTCCCTCTGTTTTCTTCCTCTGGTTCTTCTGCCTCTGGTTCTTCTCCCTCTGCTGTCTTCTTCCTCTGGTTCTTCTTCCTACTGATGTCTTCCTGAGCTGTGTTTTTGACAAATAAATTTGATTGGTGAAAACTACTCAATATAATTATCATTCGGGGAATTCCTAATGTCCTAATGTCAAACCCAACAAATCTAATTTTTGTCATTGAATTCCGAGGGTTTATATCCAGAACTCTCCACTGCACTTAATAATATGACCTGTCCTTTAGAGTTTTATCAACCACACCTGATGAAGTGGACCAATGAGCTATGAAGCACATTGAAAGTGTGAAATAATTTGTTTTAGGCACTTTAATACAGGACACTTTCGCTCCCTTCCTTCCCAAGCACATTTTCAGCTTTCAGTAGGTGTTTTATAATTTTTTGAGACAGATAGAGCTTTCTTTTGGTGGTATTTAATCACCACGTTTTTATTATTATTACTTTTTTTATTACTATATGGGAGAAAAATACTAATACCCTTTTTAGTTTCTGTTATAACATGCACGTAAATAATCTTTCTTCATAAATTTAGGCCAACATGTATTATGCTACATTTCTTTGGAAAATGTAGACCAAATCAGTATATATTATTTCATCTCTGTGAACATTATAGAGTCTAAAATTTATGGTATATACATAATGTATATTTGAAAATTGATTAGGGATGGGCCGAACAGACCCCTGTTTGGGTCGCACCAGAACTTCCGAACATCACGAAAGTTTGGACCCGAATAACGAACCCCATTAAAGTCAATGGGACCCGAACATCAAAAGTCAAAAGTGCCCATTTTAAAGGCTTATATGCAAGTAATTGGGCATACAATGGTCATGGGGGTCCGGGTCCTGCCCTGGGGGACATGTATCAATAAAAAAAGTTTGTGAAAAACGTCATTTTTAAATGAGCAGTGATTTTTGGATTTTTAAAGTGAAAGCATAAAAATGAAAAATTATTTCCAATATAGTGCATAGGGGGGTGTCCCCCTTAGTCTACCTGTAAAGTGGCAGATCTGTACTATGTCTAGAATCTGCTGCAGCAATAATTGCATTTATAAAGCCAAAAAAAATACATTTTCCCTGTAAGCTGCCTTTATTTTGCTCAGCAACAACTGGGAAGCCAGTGTGTATGATGAGGCCACAATGTAGTGCACTGGGAACAAAATTAGAGATTTGTTGGATACATTTTGGTGTCACTTTGACTTTGGATAGAAGTAACGGGTGCGAAAAATTGGTCTTTGGGTGTCGGTGGCACCTTCCCACCGTAACCCTATAGAGGTACTCTTGATGAAAGCAAGAATTGGCCTTCCTGTAAAAAATTGCAATGATATGCACCTGTCAAACAGGTGCATAAAAATTACTCTTTGGGTGTCGGGGGTGCCTTCCCACCGTAACCCTATAGAGGTGCTCTTGACTAAGGCAAAAAAAAATTGCAATGATATGCATATGGTTGGTGTTTTTGCCACGTTTGATGTGCCTGAGACACAGTTTTCAGATAGCAACAGTGTGATCTGCTGCAGAAGTGCTGAAAAAAGCCCAGACAGCTGAGCTTTGGGGAGTGGGCTGGGAGATAACAGCTGCAGAATGTGATGGAATAGGGTGGCTGCTCTCTACTCTTTCTTAATGCCGGCCTCCTTGGGGTTGTGCCGCCTCACCTTCAGTTTCCTCCTCTGCTGTATCTGGCACCCAAGTTGCATCAGTGACCTCATCATTATCAGTTTCTCCATCTCCTCCATCTTCATCATTACCACTGGAGACAACTTGGCAATACGCTGTCACTCGGGGAACATGAATGCCAATATGTCTACCAGTGTTCTTCCCTCTCTCTAGGCTCATGTTCCTGTCATCCTCAACCTCAGAACTGGGCATCATCAAAGAGCAAGTGGCTGACGCTGTGGTAAAATAACTCAGCTGACTCCTTAATGGCTGATGTTGGGGCTATGGCAGGAATATATGTGTACAAGGAAGCAGGTTCATCCACTCTGGCAACTGCAGGGGACTGCACACTTGTCTCTGCTTGCATGACAGAGGATGAGGAGGATGAGGAATGTTTAGTAAGCCAGTCCACCACCCCCTCTGCATGCTGTGGCCGGATAGCATGGGCAAACTCACTAAAAAGAGGAAATGATGCCCTGCCTGAGAACTGACCACCACGTCCACCTTTGCCTGTGGACACATTTGTTGCTGGATCCCTTACAAGGGAACGTCTGCCTCTCCTTGTTGTCCTCCCAGACATTATTGGGAGGGAAGGGGCGGTGCTTATAAGCAAATGTAAAGAAGAAGTTGAAATCTGTACGTAGATGCACTTTAATCAATGTAAAGAGGTGTTTGGTGCACTTTAATTTGAGTACTCACACTACACAGACACACTCCACGGATATACTTTAATATATGCACCAAACGTACAGTGACGCGCAGAACTATATGGAGTTAAACTGGCAGTAACGCACACAAAAGTAAATGACGTTAAACTGGCAGTAGCGCACCAAACTATATTGTGTTAGAGCAAAGGAGGTGTCATCCCAATGGGCGTTATAGTATTTTAGAGGTGAACCCCCATCCCAATTATTCTACAGAACCAAAGCGCACTCCGCAGGAGTGCAACTCCTCTAATGGGACTTTAATGTAGGGTCACCTCTAATGAAGGTATGAAGATAGTAGAATTTTTTTTTTTAATTATTAATATTTATTTAAAAATCTGTATAAAAATCATAGACATGACCTAACAATACATAAATTAAAATGGATGCATGTAAGTGAGGAAAAAAACAACATATGAGACAATGACCAATTGTAATGATACAGGTAGATTGAACACCAATAATCATAAGACCCAACGTTTCGAGGTAAGCAAAGAGTTGACCTCTTCTTCAGGGGTAACGACAATTGGTCAGGAAAATTATTTCATCTAAAAGGTTAACAGAAGCAGAACAGGAGTAAATGGACAAGAACATATCTCAGACATTCACATCAAAAACAGCAGAGAGTATGTAGTTTACATTGCATGAATCATTTTACGGTAATTACAGCACTTATTCATTTTTAGTATGTGTATATAAAAAATATATATACTGACCACTCAAGTTCATATGAAAATTTCCATGGACATTCTCAGCATCCAGTAGGAAGTAGTGCCATCCGTCACGGCTACACAGGGGTCCAAGACCAGAAATCAGAGGGAGAAGGAATAACCAACAGTGTCGCAGGACAAAAGTGCCACGATAGGCCACGGTCACTTCACAAAGGACATCCCCAAAAAGACCAGATACCGTCACCCCTTCGGTAAGAAACTTATCAAAGCCCAAATACTAGGGCTAAATGATAGAGGATTCAATACCACTGAAATACAAATAATGAAAACCGTTGATGAAGAAACTGTATGAAAAGCCTGGTACAATTGAAACATTTCAAAACAGGGGGGGGTTTAGTTTAATGATATGAAGCACCAGCAAATATAAATATAAAAGCCTAAACACATACCTAAAAGGAAAGGGGCTTGAATAGAAAAGGATCAAATCACAGAGCCCAGTCCTTGAAGCAGAAAACCAGAGGGGAAGGGATAGGTCACTGGTATCAGACCCACAGGTTTTCAAGGGAGCATACAGTTCCCTTGCCAGGTATAAACCCAGAATTACCTACAATAGTAAAACACATAAGGTAACAAAGTGTATCAATAGGAAGCAAACACCTAATGATTCCCAGAAAGCATCCCAACCTAAGAAGTATGTGGGTTTACCTGCCTGTCTCTCCTTCCTCGATGCACGTCTGTGTAGCGTCAGAAACAGCTGAAAGCTTGAGTGCCTGGGAAGTTTAAATGTGTCTTGCTGCGGTGGGCGGGAGTACCGTGATTGGATGGCCATAGTGAGGGGCGGTCTAGGGGGAAGGAGGACATCAGATATCTGGATGGATATCCCCCGGGTATAACGGCGCACGGTGTCATCCCCCCAACACGCTCCAAGATGGAAAGCGTCCTATACAGGACAGAGGTGGGCGTGTTTGGTGACGCGAGGCTTAGCAGTGGGCGGAGCCAGCGCAACGTAGGGGATTCCGCCATGCGCCAGAGTCCCGCAGCGTAGAGCTGGCGTGTCCGCCATCATGGAAACCCATGATGCCAGACTGCCAGAAAGAAGGGGGGCCAGGCGCGCCCTTGTAGGGGCGCACATCGACCCCCCCGGGTGCGCCGAGTGAAGGGATGTCCAGCCCAGGCAAGAAAAAGAGAGAGAAAGATAGAGACAAGAGAGAATCAAGGTTAGCAATGAAAAATAGCAAAGAAAAGAAAAAGTGAAAAAGGACAAAGAACAACCATAAGAGAGGAAAGAATCAGAAAAAGAAAAAGTAAAAGAATTTATCCTCACACCACTTTCCTTGGCTTTCTTGTCCAATTTCACTGTGCAGCAGGCAATCTTTTTTCACCTTATTTATTCTCATTTGCTTTTTCCCCCTTTTCCTCCCCCTTCTCTCTTTCCTCCTCTCTTCCCATTGCCTATCTTTCCTCTCCCTTTCCTTTCTTCTCTTCACTTCTCTTCGTCTCCTCACTATGGTCCTCATCATTTCTCACTCTCCATCACTACACATTCCCTCATATTCCCTTTCCATTCCAGTGCACTTCATTCACTGGCTGTTTTTTCTCCAGCAGGTTCCCCCGCCTGGGGCCATTCACTTCTCCCATGCACCATACCTCCCATTCACCTCTTTCCCATCACTACTTGGGGATATTGCCACTGCTGGCTGTGCCGCCGGGTCGGGCCCCCTCAGCTCCGGGGAGTGGCATCCTTGGCCGGATTGTCTTGTGCGGCGATGATCTCTCCCATGCACGGTCACGCTCATGTAAGTTTGTGGGACAAATGTATGGATATGTGTGGAGGTTTTCATATTTTCTGCATTTGCCCATGCATTTTTTCAGATAACCACCCATGTCCCTATTTTTCATCTTTTTAGATAACCAATACGGTTTTGCTCCTGATGAGCGACTTTAAGGTCCCGAAACGCGTAGAGCTAACAAATACCGTTACAACAGTGCATTCATGAACCTACCACGCCCGTTTCTCTTCACCAAGTATATCTACTCCTTTTTTCCCAAGTGATGCTTTAATGCATCCATTTTTGTTTTCCAGTATCATTTACACTGCAATTAATCACGCTCTGAAGTGACCCGTGCAACTGTAAAATACTGACATATATCTTCCAATAGAGTCATTATGTATGTTTTTAGATTATTTTTCTTACTTATCTTATCTTTACTATTATTTCTAATGGCACTTTAATGCGCAAGCTACTTTTATGAGTATTCCCTGCAATGCAATTAATCATGTTATTACGTGACCCGTGTATTTGTAAAATACTGTTTTAAACCTTGGTTGGACAATGCATTTATATGTGATATGTAATTTGAGGTATTGATATGCAATTTATGTACTGAACTGTATACCCCCAACTTATGTTCTAAGAAATGACTCAATTAATAAACCATTTTCTAAATTCATTTCTCTAATGCATCCGTGTGCTTCACTCAAAGTCCCGCCCCTCAACCCCTTTATACATCCAAAAAAGTTATTCAAAGATCATTGTAAAGTTGAGATTGAAATTGTTTGTATTCAAGCATTTCAGAAAGGGTTCAAGTTGGTCTTGTGGGCTGTCCCATATAAGGAAGACATCATCAATGAATCTGAGCCAAAGGCTCACATTCATCATGAAGGGGGCCAAATCCTCAGATTGATTGATCATACGCTCCCACTCCTGCAGGTACAGGTTGACATACGATGGGGCACAAGAAGTCCCCATCGCTACCCCCTGCACCTAGAGGAAGTGGGAGCCATTGAAAGTGAAATGGTTGTGTTGAAGGATATAATCCAACGAATCCAGCAGAAACTCACTCATTTTGGAATCAAATCTATTATCTTGTAAGATAATATGTCGGATGCAGCTCAGACCCTTGCTGCGGGGTATCGAGCTGTATAAGGTCAACGTGGAGGAGATGGTCATTCCATCCAAGATCTGTAGGTAGCTAGGAAGGTTAATCACGCAGGTAGCTAGGAAGGTTAATCACAAACGGGCGCAAATGCCCTTCAATAAAGGTGCTGAGATTCTCTGTTATTGAGCCATTCCCAGATACTATAGGTCTACCTGTTGGCCGTTTGACACATTTATGCAACTTAGGTAGAGTGTAAAATGTTGGAATTTTAGGATGTTTGATTCTAATGAACTCCCATTCTGATTTGCTAATCACCTGTTGTTCAAAGGCGGAATCTGCCAAGAAATAGAATTCCTGGTTAAATTTAGTAATTTTGTTTGCTTGGATTTTACAGTACCATTTTTTGTTTTCCAAGATTTTCATACACATATCAACGTACTGTGTATTATCCCTAATAACAATATTTCCCCCTTGTCAGAGGGCTTTATTGTTATATGTGGATGATCGTGGAGTGCTTTTAATGCAGCTCTTTCCTCACTGGATAGATTGTCGCCACCAGATTGGTTGGTTTTGATCTTGCAAATCTCCTTGCCTACTAGCTTAACAAACGCTAAAACGTTAGAGTTGGTGTTCAGAGAGGGAAATTTGTCTGATTTCTTTTTAAATTTAGGCATGGGAGGAAGTTCAGTATGGTCAAAACGACCCAACAGGTGTTCAAAATCAATCTGGTCAATCAAATCGGGAGGTTCGTTTTCTTCCAACAGACTGACCAAAGTGTCTAAGGCCTTCAATTCTTGTGACTCAAAACTGGGTTGGGCAGGTGTTGACTCTGAATACATCTGTTTTAAGATTAATTTGCGAGCAAATAATTGGAGGTCTTTTATAGCTTCAAATTTATTAATATATTGATTGGGATTTTTAGTTTGAGATGAGAGAGTACGTGCGTGGATAAATTTACCACATTTAGATCTTGAACTGGCATTTCCAATGAATGTATAGGCGTACCTCCCACATCCCTATATCATTGTGGGTCAGTGGTATTAAGACCCACTGCTCCACTGCCCTCATGTGTTGCACTCGGCAGTGTTGCAGTAGCGCCTGTGGTTGTTAGTTTTGGAAAGAGAGAGTTGATCCCTTGTTGAGGAGTTGAAGATACCAAATTTCTAGTTGGTGGGTTTTTATTATGGATTCCTGGTGGGCCCTGATATTGAACGGACGTATTATGGGTTTCTGTAATACGTTTTTTAGGATGTTTTCCATTGGACCCACTACCATTAGAGCCACGTTTGGATTTTTTGGGTCTATAGGATCCATTCTGTCCCCTAAAGGAACATGAGGATACTGATGAAGCATCTGATAGATCCGAATTATTAGTGCGCAGCTTGGTTTTGAAATTAAGTTTGACTTTGGTTTGATTGGTCTTCCAATTATATGCTTTATGCTCAGAGAAAGCTGTTTGGTCCCGCAGAAATTTACTTTCCTTTTTTATCAGTATATTTCTGTTGTATTGTTCCAAATGTGCATTTAAATCATTGTCCAATTGGACAAAAGAGGTATAAGTTTTGAATGGTATTAAGAGAGTATATAGGGATTCAAGTTCTTTATCAGTTTGTTTAATAATTTTTCTATATTCCTCTATCAGGAGGACCATCAAGTCTTGTGAGCATGCCGATTTCCCAGGCCTGTTTAAAGGACGGATCCACATGTTCTATTGTAGTGTAGGGAAGATCTGAATCCGTAATCCAAACGGGTTGATATTATTCCTCATATATTGCTGAAAAGAGTGTATGTGCCAGTGGTTTAATGACTTTTTTTCTAGAAGTCTTCTGAGATTTGTAAAAATCTGAGATAACTCCGAATCTTTCTGTTCCCTTTCAGAGAAATTTTTATAAAGACCAGCCATGGTATTGTCCCAATTTTTTCCAGCATAGTTAGTCATGGTATCAATTATAGGTAAGGTAATTACAAAGTAGGAAAACACCTAGAGGGAAGACTACCAAGCGAGGAGATGGATATTTTCTACCCTGAATTTATATAGAGCAAAGGAGGTGTCATCCCAATGGGTGTTATAGTATTTTAGAGGTGAACCCCCATCCCAATTATTCTACAGAACCAAAGTGCACTCCGCAGGAGTGCAACTCCTCTAATGGGACTTTAATGTAGGGTCACCTCTAATGAAGGTATGAAGATAGTAGAATTTTTTTTTAAAATTATTAATATTTATTGAAAAATCTGTATAAAAATCATAGACATGACCTAACAACTATATTGCTTTAAACTGGCAGTAATGCACAAAACTATATGGCATTAAACTGGCAGTAATGCACACAGAACTGTATGGCGTTAAACTGGCAGTAACACACAAAACTATATGACGTGAAACTGGCAGTAACGCACACAGAACTATATGGCGTTAAACTGGCAGTAACACACACAAAACTATACAGCGTTAAACTGGCAGCAACGCGCAAAACTATATGGTGTTAAACTGGAAGTAACGCACACAGAACTATATGGCATTAAACTGGCAGTAGCGCACACAGCACTATTTGGCATTAAACTGGCAGTAATGCACTCAAAACTATATGGCGTTCAACTGGCAGTAACGCACACAGAACTATATGGCATTAAACTGGCAGTAATGCACACAGAAGTAAATGGTGTTAAACTGGCAGTAACGCACACAGAAGTAAATGGCTTTTAACTGGCAGTAATGCAATCAAATAGACGGTGTTCAACCGTCACTACGCTGACGCTTTCTGAACTGTCCTACTCTAGCTATACACTAATGTAAATATTACTGACACGGTCTCACTACACTACACTGAAACTATCTGAGCTGTCCCTACTCTACACTAATGTATGTATGAATGACATGGTCTCACTATACTATAATGAAACTATCTGAGTTGTCCCTACTGTAGCTGCACGCTATGCAAAGCTGAATGATGGTTCTCCTCAATACACTCATGCTATCCCTAGACTGACACTAAACTAATATTCTACACTGACAATTGAAGCAAAATAGCACAGTATAGCACACTAACTGACTAATAGCATTGAACAGAGCCCTGTTCTATCTCTCTCCACGCCAAAATCACACTGAAAATGCCTGCCATTGCCATTCACTGCTTCAGCCAATCAGGGCCTGCAATGCACTGGTCAGCACTGCAATGTATTGTGCATTGTGGTTGGTTCAGGGGGCCGGATAAACGGCTGAATGACCCATTTGTTCAGCTGTTCAGCGAAAGTTCGGCCCAAACTTATACTTGGGCCGAACCCGTTCGTCCATCCCTAGTGCTGACTGCCTATCTCATTTGATGAGGCCTTAAAATGCCAGATCAGTACAAATTTCCCCCAAATGATTCCTTTTTTTGGAAAGTGGACAATCCAAGGTATTTAGTAAGAACCAAAGTTAAAAAAAAAATTGTGACAGTTTTTGGAAAAATTAAGGAATTAAATACATTTTGTTTTTTTTGTTTGTTTTTTTCAATAAAGTTGCTAGTTTAACAAATTATTTCTCGCACACATCATAGGCATAATTAGACATGCACTCCAGAGCATATTCTGCTATGCCTCCCAAGTATAGACATACAGTACACATATGTGAGTCTTTTTCAAAGCCTAAATACATAGAGGGGCCCAGAATCCAAGAAGTACCTTTGGGCTTTCAAGCTTCATAAATTATGCATCTAATTTCCTGACCACCCAACACATTTTTGGAGGACCTGGAGCACCAGGACAATAGAAACACCCATAAAATTGCCCCATTTTGGGAAGCAAACACTCGAAGGCATTTTCTAAGAGGCATATTGAGTTTTTATTTAAATGTCATTTTGTGTCAACAGTTTTTGGAAAATTCAGGATAGAAAATTTAAATGTATATTTCTTACACAAAGTTGTCAATTGATAAGATGTTTCTAAGATACATCATAAGCATATACAGTGGGGACGGAAAGTATTCAGACCCCCTTAAATTTTTCACTCTTTGTTATGTTGCAGCCATTTGCTAAAATCATTTAAGTTCATTTTTTCCTCATTAATGTACACACAGCACCCCATATTGACAAGAAAAACACAGAGTTGTTGACATTTTTGCAGATTTATTAAAAAAGAAAAACTGAAATATCACATGGTCCTAAGTTTTCAGACCCTTTTGCTCAGTATTTAGTAGAAGTACCTTTTGATCTAATACAGCAATGAGTCTTTTTGGGAAAGATGCAACAAGTTTTTCCACACCTGGATTTGGGGATCCTCTGCCTCTCCTCCCTGCAGATCCTCTCCAGTTCTGTCAGGTTGCATTTTTAGGTCTCTCCAGAGATGCTCAATTGGGTTTAAGTCAGGGCTCTGGCTGGGCCATTCAAGAACAGTCACAGAGTTGTTGTGAAGCCACTCCTTTGTTATTTTAGCTGTGTGCTTAGGGTCATTGTCTTGTTGGAAGGTAAACCTTCGGCCCAGTCTAAGGTCCTGAGCACTCTGGAGAAGGCTTTCATCCAGGATATCCCTGTACTTGGCCGCATTCATCTTTCCCTCGATTGCAACCAGTCGTCCTGTCCCTGCAGCTGAAAAATACCCCCACAGCATGATGCTGCCACCACCATGCTTCACTGTTGGGACTGCATTGAACAGGTGATGAGCAGTGCCTGGTTTTCTCCACACATACCACTTAGAATTAAGGCCAAAAAGTTCTATCTTGGTCTCATCAGATCAGAGAATCTTATTTCTCACCATCTTGGAGTCCTTCAGGTGTTTTTTAGCAAACTCCATGCAGGCTTTCATGTGTCTTGCACTGAGGAGAGGGTTCTGTCGGGCCACTCTGCCATAAAGTCCCGACTGGTGGAGGGCTGCAGTGATGGTTGACTTTCTACAACTTTCTGCCATCTCCCGACTGCATCTCTGGAGCTCAGCCACAGTGATCTTTGTGTTCTTCTTTACCTCTCTCACCAAGGCTCTTCTCCCACGATAGCTCAGTTTGGCCGGACGGCCAGCTCTAGGAAGGGTTCTGGTCATCCCAAATGTCTTCCATTTAAGGATTATGGAGGCCACTGTGCTCTTAAGAACCTTAAGTGCAGCAGAAATTTTTTGTAACCTTTGGCCAGATCTGTGCCTTGCCACAATTCTGTCTCAGAGCTCTTCAGGCAGTTCCTTTGACCTCATGATTCTCATTTGCTCTGACATGCACTGTGAGCTGAAATGTCTTATTTAGACAGGTGTGTGGCTTTCCTAATCAAGTCCAATCAGTATAATCAAACACAGCTGGACTCAAATGAAGGTGTAGAACCATCTCAAGGATGATCAGAAGAAGTGGACAGCACCTGAGTTTAATATATGAGTGTCACAGCAAAGGGTCTGAATACTTAGGATCATGTGATATTTCAGTTTTCCTTTTTTAATAAATCTGCAAAAATGTCAACAATTCTGTGTTTTTCTGTCAATATGGGGTGCTGTGTATACATTAATGAGGAAAAAAATAAACTTGAAAAAAGTGTACAGCTAGTATAACAGTGTAAATTTGCTGCCCCCTCAAAATAACTCAACACACAGCCATTAATGTCTAAAACCCTGGCAACAAAAGTGAGTATACCTCTAAGTGAAAAATGTCCAAATTGGGCCCAAAGTGTAAATATTTTGTGTGGCCACCATTATTTTCCAGCACTGCCTTAACCCTTTTGGGCATGGAGTTCACCAGAGCATCACAGGTTACCACTGGAGTCCTCTTCCACTCCTCCGTGATGACATCACGGAGCTGGTGGATGTTAAAGACCTTGTGCTCATTCACCTTCCATTTGAGGATGCCCCACAGAAGCTCAATAGGTTTTAGGTCTGGAGACATGCTTGGCCAGTCCATCACCTTTACCCAAAGCTTGTTTAGCAAGGCAGTGGTCATCTTGGAAGTAAGTTTGGGGGTCATTATCATATTGGAATACCGCTCTGCGGCCCAGTTTGCAAAGGGAGGGGATCATGCTCTGCTTCAGTATGTCACAGTAGATATTGGCATTCATGGTTCTCTCAATGAACTATAGCTCCCCAGTCCCGGCAGCACTCATGCAGCCCAGTGGTGTAGTGTGGGGGGTGCGGGGGGGGGGTGCTGTGGCTCTGGGCGTGATATTTAGGGGGGCGCAATTTTGTGCCAGTAGTGTCACTACTGGCTGCCTCCTCCTAATTTTAATTTCCTGTGTCCCCCACGCTCTGGCCGCCATGTTCAGTGTCCGGTGCCTTGTGATTGGGCATATGGGGGTCATGTGAGGTGTGGGGCTGGCCTGTCTGCGATCGCAGTTGCTCCTGAAGTTCCGCCTCTGCACATGACCCCCATATGCCCAATCACAGTGCACCTGGAAACACTGAACATGGCTGCTGGAGTGCAGGGGAGACAAGCACTGGAAAGTGTGAGCTGGTGGGGCCGCTGTCTTCTCCTCCTCCTCCTCCTATCCTCCGGAGTCCGGAACGATGCAAGACAAGAAGGTGAGGAATGGATGGACACGGACTGGGGGGGGAGAGAGAGAGGCGCCGTATATATAGTGTCAATAAAGGAAGACTGTAGGCAGGACAGTATAGTGTAGTGTATAGTGTAGTATAGTCATCAGTATAGTGGTCAGTATAGTGTAGTGGACAGTATAGTATAGTGGTCAGTGTAGTGTAGTGGTCAGTGTAGTGTAATGGACAGTTTATGGGACAGTATAGTGGTCAGCGTAGTGTAGTGGACAGTATAGTGGTCAGTGTAGTGTAGTGGACAGTATAGTATAGTGGTCAATGTAGTGGACAGTGTAGTTCTCAGTGTAGTGTAGTGGTCAGTATAGTGTAGTGGTCAGTTTAGTGTAGTGGACAGTATAGTATAGTGGTCAGTGTAGTGTAGTGGACAGTATAGTTCTCAGTGTAGTGGTCAGTGTAGTGTAGTGGACAGTATAGTGGTCAGTGTAGTGTAGTAAACAGTGTAGTTCTCAGTGTAGTGGTCAGTATAGTGGACAGTGTAGTGGACAGTATAGTGTAGTGGACATTATAGT
The DNA here is from genome assembly GCF_042186555.1 of Aquarana catesbeiana. Taxonomy (NCBI): domain Eukaryota; kingdom Metazoa; phylum Chordata; class Amphibia; order Anura; family Ranidae; genus Aquarana; species Aquarana catesbeiana. The sequence goes on along the minus strand of NC_133325.1, from coordinate 255,895,397 downwards.
GGTCAGTGTAGTGGTCAGTGTAGTGGTGCGGACAGTATAGTGGTCAATGTAGTGTAGTGGACAGTATAATGGTCAGTGTAGTGGACAGTATAGTGTAGTGGACAGTGTAGTGGTCAGTGTAGTGTAGTGGACAGTATAGTGGTTAGTGTAGTGTAGTGGACAGTGTAGTGGTCAGTGTAGTGGACAGTATAGTGGTCAGTGTAGTAGACAGTATAGTGTAGTGGACAGTGTAGTGGTCAGTGTAGTCTAGTGGACAGTATAGTAGTCAGTGTAGTGTAGTGGACAGTATAGTATAGTGGTTAGTGTAGTGGACAGTGTAGTGTAGTGGACAGTATAGTATAGTGGTCAGTGTAGTATAGTGGACAGTGTAGTTCTCAGTGTAGTGTAGTGGACAGTATAGTGTAGTGGTCAGTTTAGTGTAGTGGATAGTATAGTGGTCAGTGTAGTGGACAGTATAGTTCTCAGTGTAGTGTAGTGGTCAGTGTAGTGTAGTGGACAGTATAGTGGTCAGTGTAATGTAGTGGACAGTGTAGTGGTCAGTATAGTGGACAGTGTAGTGTAGTGGACAGTATAGTGTAGTGGACAGTATAGTGGTCAGTGTAGTGGACAGTCTAGTGTAGTGGTCAGTGTAGTGGACAGTATAGTGGTCAGTGTAGTGTAGTGGACAGTATAGTGGTCAGTGTAGTGTAGTAGACAGTATAGTGGTCAGTGTAGTGGACAGTATAGTGTAGTGGACAGTGTAGTGGTCAGTGTAGTGTAGTGGACAGTATAGTGGTCAGTGTAGTGGACAGTAGAGTGTACTGGACAGTGTAGTGGTCAGTGCAGTGTAGTGGACAGTATAGTGGTCAGTGTAGTGGACAGTGTAGTGTAGTGTACAGTATAGTGGTCAGTGTAGTGGACAGTGTAGTGTAGTGGACAGTATAATGTAGTGGACAGTATAGTGGTCAGTGTAGTGTAGTGGATAGTATAGTATAGTGGTCAGTGAAGTATAGTGGTCAGTGTAGTTCTCAGTGTAGTGGACAGTATAGTATAGTGGTCAGTGTAGTGTGTAATGGTCAGTAAAGGAATTAGGTTGGTCAGTGTTGAAATCAAGTAGGTTAGTGTAGTGGTTGGTATAGGAATCAGGTAGGTCAGTACTATTGTTTTGTTAGAAGGGACTCAGGGAGTGCTAAAAGTACGCAGGTTAGGGGGCGCAAATTATTTGCCTTGCCCCGGGTGCTGACAACCCACGTTACACCACTGATGCAGCCCCAGACCATGACACTCCCACCACCATGCTTGACTGTAGGCAAGACACACTTGTCTTTGTACTCCTCACCTTGTTGCCACCACATGCGCTTGACACCATCTGAACCAGAAAAGTTTATCTTAGTCTCATCAGACCACAGGTCCTTCTGGGATGACAGCCATGCAGACCAATATTGAAAAGGTCTTGCGAGCCACAAATTGATTAATGCCTCTAGAATGAACTTCCTAGTGGAGGCAAGCTGCAAACACTAATCACGTTTCACATCCGTGTGTGTAGCAAGATTAATAAAAAACTGTGGCTGCGCTAAACTGAAAATCAATAATAAAAATTATAAAGACAGTAAGTATGAGTATTAAAAAATGCAGATATAACAATCATACGTGCTATCGATCTGTGACAAGTAATCAAAGTGCAACATGCATAAATATAAAATCCAAGTGCTGATAGATGTATCAAAAGTGTATTAGCTTCTGCAATAAAGTGATATATAAAGTTCATAAAATACATAAATAGCAAATGCCAAGTTCATAAATAGCAAAACTCAAAGTGCATAGATATAATGTCCATTAAATGTGATATCCATTGTGCTCATCCAAAACAGTGTGTACAGGGATATAAAGCATGCTTCAGTGCTCTCCAGTGACCCCCAACAGCATATGCGCTCACCTCTGAGCATGTGACACAGTAACTAAACTATGTCTAAACACGCATGGGAGCCACTCCTGGGCTCTAAAAGGTATATAAGTGCTGACCTCCAACTTGCTCAGACGGCATCACAAATCATAGAATAGGAAAAAAGAAACTCCATAGTGTAATATATCCAACAATTTATTGTAAAATAACCACTTCCCCTCATAGGGGTACTCACATTGTGTAGGTGCATGAGTGCAACATCCTAATCAAGGTAATAGCGTATAAGGAACACTGGTATGGTGTGCGGTGTGATGTGTACTTCTCGTCTGCTCCTCCATGCTGACAGCTCCGTCCTGGCCCCTCCCCTATGCGTATTCGGCACAGGGATCCCCCTGAAGAAGGCAGCTCAGTTTCAGGGTCTTGCCAATCTTCTTATAGCCTAGGCCATCTTTATGTAGAGCAACAATTCTTTTTTTCAGATCCTCAGAGAGTTCTTTGCCATGAGTGTTTTCTTTATTGTACATCATGGGAAACAGAGCCTTAAGTAATAACTTAATGGGTTATAGGCCACCTTCAGGTGATGGACACTGGTATACCCAATCCAGGAAGTTCACTCCCTATATAACCCCTCCTCCATCCAGGAGCACATCAGTTTTTTTGCCAGTGTCTAAGGTGTTGGTCACAAGTGAAGATGTGCTCTGAGGAGCTCCTGGAGGGATTCATGCTGGATTTAAATAGCCTCCATAGACCAGATCCATCCAAAGCTCCACTGAGGCCAAATTGGATGGTACTTTGGCCTTGTATCCAAAGCACAAGGTTTTGCCTGTAATGCCTCTCTTTGTAGGGCTGGACCCAGGGACCCAGGGCTTAGGTCAGGCTACATTACCTAAAGCTTTCCTGGTGGGGTGCTTTTATGGGTCCAAGGGAGTGGAACCTCATTATTAAGAGATCCGGTCCTTGAAGGTTTGCTAAACGCAGCCCGCCATGATGGGTGAAGGTTGGATTGTCTGTTAATTCAGCAAATCTGGCAGCGGAGTTAGGGTAAGGTAAGAAACTTAGGAACTAAAAAGTCCACGTATGCTTTCTTCTTTAGGGGACAAAATGTTGTCATGCCTTAATTCTCCACTAGAGGGAGTGTATGCACATACCTTAATCTGTTGTCTTCACTGTAAAGCTCAGTCAGTCTCTGTGTGGCCGCAGCAGCTTGTGCAGGGGGATTTTTTCAGGTAAAAGAAATCTGCCAAAATCCTTTATTTTGTCCCCACTGAAGGGACCGGAGGGTTAGGGTAACATCAGCGGTGTACTCTCCTTACATTCCTCCCACCGCGGGGGGTGCAGAGGTCCCGTGGTTACTGTTACTGCTATTGTTACTGCTACTGTTACTGTTGTTTTTTCTTTTTCCTGCTAGTAACAGGGCTCTGCCTCCCCTCCCTCCACCTCGTGTTGGGTCTGTAGACCCGAAAGAGCCCGCGCACAAGTGCAGGAACATTTTAAAAAAAAGTTAAACAGGGGGGCGGGTTTTTGGAGGGGGCAGGGCCTAAGTGCAGTGCCGTGCAACATCCACGAGGAAGCACGGCAGGTGATGATAATAAAAACACAGCTAGGACAGCCTCTCCTCGGAGGAGGAAACAAGCAGACTGCACACAGGGACACAGGAGCTGTGGGGCACGTGAGGGTTGCAACTGGGATTCCTGATACAGGAAGAACACATTTTGCCAGCACTAGGCTGAACTTAATAGTGGCTTTACTGTCATGACTATGTTCAGCGATTAAGTGCAATTGTATAGTGCCTCTGTTTTTGTGCTCAGGACTATGCCTGCCAAAAACAGACCAAAAAGGTACCAAAGGTTTCACCCCAAGGCGCTAAGGTGTTAAGTCGCATTTCCACGCTGTCATCCTCGCCTGAATTACCAATCATGGCAAGCCAGGGTGAGTCATTGGAACAAGTTGATGGTGCAACTGCTTCTCACATCTCAGCCCCTGTATACGTGACTGAAGATGTCCTTTCCTCCACCCTGCAGGGTCTGGAAGGAAGATTAGCGGCTTTAATAGCATCCTCCATTCAAATGGATAGGAAGCATGCTAGATCCCCCTCCCCCACTTCAGCCCTTTGCAAGAGGAACAGTGGGCACAGGATGAGGTGTTACGCTCAGGCGATCAGGAGGAAAGACAAACCGATGATTCCTCTGCGGAGGAAACAACGGTAGATGAACCTTTTTCAGCCTCTTAATCTGAGAAATTGCTGATACAATCTCTTATGGAGATGGTTCATTCTACTTTCATGCTACCCCTAACAGAGTCTCCTGAAAGCTCAGTTTCTTCCTTGGGTTCCTTAAAACTCTCACAGCCTTTGCATGTGTTTCCTCTGCATCCATTACTAGAACAGCTTATTTTTTCTGAATGGGATCATCCATATAAGCATTTTCTCCATCCAAAGAGATTTTCAGTTCTCTATCCCATGGAGGAGAAATTCACCAAGTAATGGAAAGTACCAGCAGTTGACGCTGCGATTTCCAGTGTAAATAAAAGCCAAGAAAACAATGCACAAATGCTTATGGATCCAACAGATAAAAGGTTGGAATTGCTGTTAAAATCTACTTTTTCCTTGGCAGGTGCCATTACTCAGCCTGCAATCGCTGCAATAGGCATCTGTCAATCTCTAAAGGACCAATTTAAACAGGCCCTTAAAGAGGTTCCTGCACAACAAGCCCAGGAATTGGCTGAACTACCAAAAGCATTAGGCTTTGCCAAAGATGCCATTAAAGATTTGATTCACCAGGTTTCCCGCCTTACTCTTATGCTAGTACATATGCGTGGAATCCTGTGGTTAAATTGGTCAGCCGGAAACACTATGTAAAAACCTCCTAACTGGGTTCCCTTTTCATGGGGAGCGGCTATTTGGGGAAGATTTGGACAAATATATCCAAACAATTTCTAGTGGGAAAAGTACTCTTTTGCCAGTCAAAAGAAAGTATAAACGCCCTTCATTTAAATGGGCTCTTTCCCCTGCCCCAGGGGCTTCCGCCTCTAGGCAGTGATGACGGCCTCCACCAATCGACTCTAGGGGAAAACCTCAGAGTCAGGCCCAGACTCAAAAGAAGTCCTGGGGCCATGTCAGGAAAGGTTCCATCCGCTTGTAATATCTGTCATTTGGCGTCCAGTACTGAGGTCCACCAGCAGGTGTCTCCTGGCAGTTTGGAACTGTCAGGAGAACTTTCCCTTGCTGGTGTTATGTCATCTTTGGACTGCAGTACTGGCACCCACCAGCGGATGGATCCTGGCAGTGTGGAGCAGACAGAACCTCCTGCAATCAGGTGTCACTTGAGGCCAATTACAGGCATATAAATATCCGGCAAACACTCACATGTTTGTCTTGGTATCGTCCTTGCGCCCTGACCTGCTAGCCTGTTATCTTATCCTGAGCCTGTTCCTGTACCCTGAACCTGAACCAGTTACCAGTGTACCTGATCCTGTCTCCCTGTCCTGATCCCCATCTGGTCCCACCTGTTACCTTGCATCCCTGCCCTGCAGTCTGATTCATTCATCCTCTCCCTGTCTTGTTTTGTTCCCTGTCCTCATCTGCTTACTCCCTGTGCATGACCTTGGCTTGGCTTACGTTTATGTTTCTGGAACTTCCCTTTGTCCATCTGCTGAACTGCTGTATATGATCCTGGCCTGGCTAACATGTTTGATTTTAGTACTTCCCTTGGCTGTATATAATTATCTGTTGTCTGTGGGTTTCTGTTGGTTGGCTGAGCACTATTTGTATTGGGGTGTTACTTATTTACCACTTATCTTTAATAAACTTATATTACTCACTTATATACGTTTTGGTGTCCTCTGTCGCAGATCACATGGTTCTAGTCACACCTGTTGATGACAGGCCGGAAACCTGCAAAGCAGAATCCTAAAGCCTCATCATGAACAGGCAACCCCCCTCACCAAGGTGGGGGGAAGACTTATGCAGTTTTCAGAAGTCTGACAAGAGGAAATTCAGGACAGTTGGGTCATCTCCACGGTTGTGCTGAGGTACAAGCTGGAATTTTGGGACTTTCCACCGTCTCGTTTCCTGAGGTCAAGTGTTCCCAAAGATCCAGAGAAAAGACAATCTTTGTTTCAGGCACTAGACCGATTAATATCTCAAGGGTTGATCATACAGATCCCCTCAAAAGAGCAAGGTTTGGGGTTTTATTCAAATCTTTTTATGGTACTAAAACCAAATGGAGATGTCAGACCCATTCTAGATCTAAAAAATCTAAATCAGTTCCTGAAGTTCGGCTCCTTTCGCATGGAGACGATCAGCTCAGTAGTTTCTATCCTTCTAGGAGAAGAACTTCTGGCATCTATCGACATCAGGGATGCATATCTGCATGTTCCTATATTTCCTGCTCATCAAAGGTTTCTGCGGTTCGAGTTAGAACAGCAGAATTTCCAGTTTGTAGCCTTGACCTTCGGGCTAGCTACAGCACCCCGGGTGTTCACAAAAGTGCTGGCCCCATCTCTAGCCAGGTTAGGGGCACAGGGCATAACAGTCTTGGTGTACCTAGACAATCTATTGCTAATAGACCAGTCAGTGGCTCGTTTGGAGCAAAGCGTATGCATTACAACCAGTTACCTGGAAAGTTTGGGTTGGATTCTCAACCTAGAGTAATCTTCCTTAATACCGCTAAAAAGGCTGGAGTACTTGGGTCTGATCATAGACACAGCACAGGAAAAGGTGTTCTTGCCTCAGGTAAAGATCAACTCCATAAGAGAGCTGGTGCAGATGGTCAGGTCAAAAGGCAATCCCTTTATTCGCCTTTGCATGAGGTTGCTAGGAAACATGGTGTCTTCATTAGAAGCGGTTCCCTATGCCTAGTTCCATTCAAAACTGTTGCAAAACAGTATCCTGTCTACTTGGAACAAAGCAATTCAAGCTTTAGAGTTACCAATGTGGCTCTCCCCAAGAGTGTCCCAAAGCCTTACTTGGTGATTACTAACCCAGAATCTGCTGAAAGGAAAATACTTCACACCAGTTATATGGAAAGTGGTAATGACAGATGCCAGCCTTTCAGGCTGGGGAGCAGTACTAGAAAAGACAACTGTCCAGGGACAGTGGCCAAGAGCAGAAAGAAACTTGCCCATCAATATCCTAGAGATTCGGGCAGTGCGTCTGGCTCTGAAGGCCTGGATTTCCAGGTTACAGGATTGTCCTGTCAGGATCCAGTCTGACAATGCCACAGGTGTGGCCTATATCAATCACCAAGGGGGCACCAAGAGTCTCTCAGCGCAGAGAGAGGTGAACCATATTCTAACTTGGGCAGAAAGGAATGTTCCATGTCAATCGGCAGTCTTCATTCCGGGAGTAGAGAATTGGCAGGCAGACTACTTGAGTCGCCAGTAGTTATTCCCAGGGGAATGGTCTCTTCACCCTGACATATTTCAGGCTGTTTGCCAAAGATGGGGGACTCTGGACTTAGATCTATGCATTTCCCTCTATTGAGTTGCTGCCTCGACTTCTTTGCAGGATCAAGCTGGAAAGAAAGCCGGTAATTCTGGTAGCACCAGCATGGCCCAAAGGTCATGGTATGCAGAAATCGTAAAGATGGCAGTGGAGGGTCCATGGTCCCTCCCACTAGGGCCAGATCTGCTCTCACAGGGACCGATATTCCATCCTACCTTACGGTCTCTAAATTTAATGGCTTGGCTTTTGACGCCCACGTTCTGAAGAAACATGGGCTTTCCGGGTCAGTTATCTCTACCGAGATTAATGCAAGGAAGCCAGCTTCCAGAACTTCCAGAACAGGGTCTTGCCAATCTTCTTATAGCCTAGGCCATCTTTATGTAGAGCAACAATTCTTTTTTTCAGATCCTCAGAGAGTTCTTTGCCATGAGTGTTTTCTTTATTGTACATCATGGGAAACAGAGCCTTAAGTAATAACTTAATGGGTTATAGGCCACCTTCAGGTGATGGACACTGGTATACCCAATCCAGGAAGTTCACTCCCTATATAACCCCTCCTCCATCCAGGAGCACATCAGTTTTTTTGCCAGTGTCTAAGGTGTTGGTCACAAGTGAAGATGTGCTCTGAGGAGCTCCTGGAGGGATTCATGCTGGATTTAAATAGCCTCCATAGACCAGATCCATCCAAAGCTCCACTGAGGCCAAATTGGATGGTACTTTGGCCTTGTATCCAAAGCACAAGGTTTTGCCTGTAATGCCTCTCTTTGTAGGGCTGGACCCAGGGACCCAGGGCTTAGGTCAGGCTACATTACCTAAAGCTTTCCTGGTGGGGTGCTTTTATGGGTCCAAGGGAGTGGAACCTCATTATTAAGAGATCCGGTCCTTGAAGGTTTGCTAAACGCAGCCCGCCATGATGGGTGAAGGTTGGATTGTCTGTTAATTCAGCAAATCTGGCAGCGGAGTTAGGGTAAGGTAAGAAACTTAGGAACTAAAAAGTCCACGTATGCTTTCTTCTTTAGGGGACAAAATGTTGTCATGCCTTAATTCTCCACTAGAGGGAGTGTATGCACATACCTTAATCTGTTGTCTTCACTGTAAAGCTCAGTCAGTCTCTGTGTGGCCGCAGCAGCTTGTGCAGGGGGATTTTTTCAGGTAAAAGAAATCTGCCAAAATCCTTTATTTTGTCCCCACTGAAGGGACCGGAGGGTTAGGGTAACATCAGCGGTGTACTCTCCTTACATTCCTCCCACCGCGGGGGGTGCAGAGGTCCCGTGGTTACTGTTACTGCTATTGTTACTGCTACTGTTACTGTTGTTTTTTTCTTTTTCCTGCTAGTAACAGGGCTCTGCCTCCCCTCCCTCCACCTTGTGTTGGGTCTGTAGACCCGAAAGAGCCCGCGCACAAGTGCAGGAACATTTTAAAAAAAGTTAAACAGGGGGGCGGGTTTTTGGAGGGGGCAGGGCCTAAGTGCAGTGCCGTGCAACATCCACGAGGAAGCACGGCAGGTGATGATAATAAAAACACAGCTAGGACAGCCTCTCCTCGGAGGAGGAAACAAGCAGACTGCACACAGGGACACAGGAGCTGTGGGGCACGTGAGGGTTGCAACTGGGATTCCTGATACAGGAAGAACACATTTTGCCAGCACTAGGCTGAACTTAATAGTGGCTTTACTGTCATGACTATGTTCAGCGATTAAGTGCAATTGTATAGTGCCTCTGTTTTTGTGCTCAGGACTATGCCTGCCAAAAACAGACCAAAAAGGTACCAAAGGTTTCACCCCAAGGCGCTAAGGTGTTAAGTCGCATTTCCACGCTGTCATCCTCGCCTGAATTACCAATCATGGCAAGCCAGGGTGAGTCATTGGAACAAGTTGATGGTGCAACTGTTTCTCACATCTCAGCCCCTGTATACGTGACTGAAGATGTCCTTTCCTCCACCCTGCAGGGTCTGGAAGGAAGATTAGCGGCTTTAATAGCATCCTCCATTCAAATGGATAGGAAGCATGCTAGATCCCCCTCCCCCACTTCAGCCCTTTGCAAGAGGAACAGTGGGCACAGGATGAGGTGTTACGCTCAGGCGATCAGGAGGAAAGACAAACCGATGATTCCTCTGCGGAGGAAACAACGGTAGATGAACCTTTTTCAGCCTCTTAATCTGAGAAATTGCTGATACAATCTCTTATGGAGATGGTTCATTCTACTTTCATGCTACCCCTAACAGAGTCTCCTGAAAGCTCAGTTTCTTCCTTGGGTTCCTTAAAACTCTCACAGCCTTTGCATGTGTTTCCTCTGCATCCATTACTAGAACAGCTTATTTTTTCTGAATGGGATCATCCATATAAGCATTTTCTCCATCCAAAGAGATTTTCAGTTCTCTATCCCATGGAGGAGAAATTCACCAAGTAATGGAAAGTACCAGCAGTTGACGCTGCGATTTCCAGTGTAAATAAAAGCCAAGAAAACAATGCACAAATGCTTATGGATCCAACAGATAAAAGGTTGGAATTGCTGTTAAAATCTACTTTTTCCTTGGCAGGTGCCATTACTCAGCCTGCAATCGCTGCAATAGGCATCTGTCAATCTCTAAAGGACCAATTTAAACAGGCCCTTAAAGAGGTTCCTGCACAACAAGCCCAGGAATTGGCTGAACTACCAAAAGCATTAGGCTTTGCCAAAGATGCCATTAAAGATTTGATTCACCAGGTTTCCCGCCTTACTCTTATGCTAGTACATATGCGTGGAATCCTGTGGTTAAATTGGTCAGCCGGAAACACTATGTAAAAACCTCCTAACTGGGTTCCCTTTTCATGGGGAGCGGCTATTTGGGGAAGATTTGGACAAATATATCCAAACAATTTCTAGTGGGAAAAGTACTCTTTTGCCAGTCAAAAGAAAGTATAAACGCCCTTCATTTAAATGGGCTCTTTCCCCTGCCCCAGGGGCTTCCGCCTCTAGGCAGTGATGACGGCCTCCACCAATCGACTCTAGGGGAAAACCTCAGAGTCAGGCCCAGACTCAAAAGAAGTCCTGGGGCCATGTCAGGAAAGGTTCCATCCGCTTGTAATATCTGTCATTTGGCGTCCAGTACTGAGGTCCACCAGCAGGTGTCTCCTGGCAGTTTGGAACTGTCAGGAGAACTTTCCCTTGCTGGTGTTATGTCATCTTTGGACTGCAGTACTGGCACCCACCAGCGGATGGATCCTGGCAGTGTGGAGCAGACAGAACCTCCTGCAATCAGGTGTCACTTGAGGCCAATTACAGGCATATAAATATCCGGCAAACACTCACATGTTTGTCTTGGTATCGTCCTTGCGCCCTGACCTGCTAGCCTGTTATCTTATCCTGAGCCTGTTCCTGTACCCTGAACCTGAACCAGTTACCAGTGTACCTGATCCTGTCTCCCTGTCCTGATCCCCATCTGGTCCCACCTGTTACCTTGCATCCCTGCCCTGCAGTCTGATTCATTCATCCTCTCCCTGTCTTGTTTTGTTCCCTGTCCTCATCTGCTTACTCCCTGTGCATGACCTTGGCTTGGCTTACGTTTATGTTTCTGGAACTTCCCTTTGTCCATCTGCTGAACTGCTGTATATGATCCTGGCCTGGCTAACATGTTTGATTTTAGTACTTCCCTTGGCTGTATATAATTATCTGTTGTCTGTGGGTTTCTGTTGGTTGGCTGAGCACTATTTGTATTGGGGTGTTACTTATTTACCACTTATCTTTAATAAACTTATATTACTCACTTATATACGTTTTGGTGTCCTCTGTCGCAGATCACATGGTTCTAGTCACACCTGTTGATGACAGGCCGGAAACCTGCAAAGCAGAATCCTAAAGCCTCATCATGAACAGGCAACCCCCCTCACCAAGGTGGGGGGAAGACTTATGCAGTTTTCAGAAGTCTGACAAGAGGAAATTCAGGACAGTTGGGTCATCTCCACGGTTGTGCTGAGGTACAAGCTGGAATTTTGGGACTTTCCACCGTCTCGTTTCCTGAGGTCAAGTGTTCCCAAAGATCCAGAGAAAAGACAATCTTTGTTTCAGGCACTAGACCGATTAATATCTCAAGGGTTGATCATACAGATCCCCTCAAAAGAGCAAGGTTTGGGGTTTTATTCAAATCTTTTTATGGTACTAAAACCAAATGGAGATGTCAGACCCATTCTAGATCTAAAAAATCTAAATCAGTTCCTGAAGTTCGGCTCCTTTCGCATGGAGACGATCAGCTCAGTAGTTTCTATCCTTCTAGGAGAAGAACTTCTGGCATCTATCGACATCAGGGATGCATATCTGCATGTTCCTATATTTCCTGCTCATCAAAGGTTTCTGCGGTTCGAGTTAGAACAGCAGAATTTCCAGTTTGTAGCCTTGACCTTCGGGCTAGCTACAGCACCCCGGGTGTTCACAAAAGTGCTGGCCCCATCTCTAGCCAGGTTAGGGGCACAGGGCATAACAGTCTTGGTGTACCTAGACAATCTATTGCTAATAGACCAGTCAGTGGCTCGTTTGGAGCAAAGCGTATGCATTACAACCAGTTACCTGGAAAGTTTGGGTTGGATTCTCAACCTAGAGTAATCTTCCTTAATACCGCTAAAAAGGCTGGAGTACTTGGGTCTGATCATAGACACAGCACAGGAAAAGGTGTTCTTGCCTCAGGTAAAGATCAACTCCATAAGAGAGCTGGTGCAGATGGTCAGGTCAAAAGGCAATCCCTTTATTCGCCTTTGCATGAGGTTGCTAGGAAACATGGTGTCTTCATTAGAAGCGGTTCCCTATGCCTAGTTCCATTCAAAACTGTTGCAAAACAGTATCCTGTCTACTTGGAACAAAGCAATTCAAGCTTTAGAGTTACCAATGTGGCTCTCCCCAAGAGTGTCCCAAAGCCTTACTTGGTGATTACTAACCCAGAATCTGCTGAAAGGAAAATACTTCACACCAGTTATATGGAAAGTGGTAATGACAGATGCCAGCCTTTCAGGCTGGGGAGCAGTACTAGAAAAGACAACTGTCCAGGGACAGTGGCCAAGAGCAGAAAGAAACTTGCCCATCAATATCCTAGAGATTCGGGCAGTGCGTCTGGCTCTGAAGGCCTGGATTTCCAGGTTACAGGATTGTCCTGTCAGGATCCAGTCTGACAATGCCACAGGTGTGGCCTATATCAATCACCAAGGGGGCACCAAGAGTCTCTCAGCGCAGAGAGAGGTGAACCATATTCTAACTTGGGCAGAAAGGAATGTTCCATGTCAATCGGCAGTCTTCATTCCGGGAGTAGAGAATTGGCAGGCAGACTACTTGAGTCGCCAGTAGTTATTCCCAGGGGAATGGTCTCTTCACCCTGACATATTTCAGGCTGTTTGCCAAAGATGGGGGACTCTGGACTTAGATCTATGCATTTCCCTCTATTGAGTTGCTGCCTCGACTTCTTTGCAGGATCAAGCTGGAAAGAAAGCCGGTAATTCTGGTAGCACCAGCATGGCCCAAAGGTCATGGTATGCAGAAATCGTAAAGATGGCAGTGGAGGGTCCATGGTCCCTCCCACTAGGGCCAGATCTGCTCTCACAGGGACCGATATTCCATCCTACCTTACGGTCTCTAAATTTAATGGCTTGGCTTTTGACGCCCACGTTCTGAAGAAACATGGGCTTTCCGGGTCAGTTATCTCTACCGAGATTAATGCAAGGAAGCCAGCTTCCAGAACTATATATTATAGGGTCTGGAGGGCTTATGTTTTCTGGTGTGAATCCAAGGGTTGGCACCCTTGGAGATATATCATAGGCAGAATTCTACAATTAGGGTTAGAAATGAAATTGGCCTTGAGTACTATTAAAGGCCAAGTCTCAGCTTTATCAGTCTTATTTCAAAGACCGCTTGCTACACATTCTTTAGTCCGGGGTTTTTTTGCAAGAGGTGATGCGGCTTAATACGCCAGTCAAACCTCCCTTGAACCCTTGGGACCTGAACTTAGTTTTGTGTTTTACAAAAACAGCCATTTGAACCGATATAACATATTCCCTTAGTCCCTCTGACAAGGAAGCTGGAATTTTTGGTTGCTATATCCTCAGCAAAGAGGGTTTCGGAATTGGCTGTTTCTTGTAAAGAGCCATATTTGATTATTCATGAGGACAGGGTGGTGTTACGCCCTCGTCCAGACTTTTTGTCAAAAGTGGTTTCAGGTTTTCACCTGAACCAAGATATTGTCCTGCCATCATTTTTTCAAAACCATGTTCAAGGGAAGAAAAGTCACTACATTGTCTTGGTGTGGTGGGAGCAGTGAAAATCTATTTAAAGGCAACTGCTCAGATTCGTAAGACTGATGTCTTATTTATTTTGCCAGAGGGTCCTAAGAAAGGACAGGCAGCATTGAAATCCACTGTCGCTAAGTGGATTCAGCAAGTTATAATTCAAACTTATAATTTAAGGGGTAAGGTTCCCCCTTTTCAAGTTAAGGTGCACTCTACCAAGGTGGCTAGTGCTTTTTGGGCAGTGCGTCACCAGGCCTCCATGGCTCAGATCTGTAAGGCCGCACCTTGGTCTTCAGTGCATACATTCACAAAATTTTATCAGGTGGATGTAAGGAGGTATGATGATATCGCCTTCGGGCGCAGTGTGCTACAGGCAGATCTATAGGTCCTCAAGTCTCTCCGGGTCATGTCTCCAAGTAGCATTGCTATTGGACGTCCCATTAAGTTATTACTTAAGTGTCAGAAACCATGAACCAGACCAAGACAGAAGTACAGTAAAATCACACTTGTTTATTAAAAAATAAAAAGGTAAATAGAATAAGCGTAGTCAAAGCATAGCCAGAGTCCAGTAACCGGATCGGGTAGTCAGCCAAGCCAGAGTTCAGTAACCAGATCAGGTAATCAGCCAAGCCAGAGTTCAGTAACCAGATCGGGTAATCAGCCAGGCCAGAAGTCAGGGATCCATGTAGAGAAACAGCAAGCAGGATAAGGAGTCAGAAGGGATGTCAGCAAAGCCAGTCTTTAAACAGGAACACAGCAGATGGTTTTTTGTGATGTGACCAAGGCGAAGGCAGGATTAAAGTGAGCTGGAGATCTTTAAGTAGGCGGGACTGACGAGCAGATCCACAACAGCTGGTTAACTGTGGAGAGAGATGAGAGCTGGCAATTAGCCGACAGCTGATTGCCAGCTCTCATCCCCCTCCTCAATGACCCCTCCCCCTCAGAGGACCACCTGGCTTGAGGGGAAAATGTCTATGGAAATCACGGAGGAGGGCAGGAGCATGTACGTCCGAGGATGAGACCCAGGAGCGTTCCCCAAGACCGTACCCTTTCCAAAGCACCAGGTACTGTATGCGCCCACGGAATCTACAGGAGTCAACAGTGGATTGTACCTCATATTCCTCATGGTTCTCAACCTGTATAGGGCAAAGACGTGGCACCGACGGTTTCAATAAGGAGACATGAAACGCATTTGAGATGCGTAAGCCACTGGGTTAATATTGCGAAGGATACGGAAAGGCCCAATAAACGAGGTGCGAACTTCATTGAGGGAACACGAAGTCGGAGGTTGCAAGATGACAGCCAGATTCTGTCCCCAACCTGGTAGGAAGGCACAGGCCGGCGTCTGCGGTCAGCATGGAGTCTGTACCTATCATAAGCATGACGCAAAGCCTTCTGGACTTGTGCCTAAGTGGAATGAAGACCACGGAGATGCTCCTCTAGCGCAGGAATACTCTGTGGAACAAACGAGTCAGGCAACATGGAAGGTTGGAAACCATAATTCGCCATAAACAGAGACAATTGGGAAGCAGAACTCAAGGCACTGTTGTGAGCAAACTCTGCCTATGGTAATAGGTCTGACCAGTTGTTGTGATGGTCAGAAATATAGCAACATAGGAATTGCTCCAAGGACTGATTGGCTTGTTCTGCTGCCCCATTAGACTGCAGGTGATACGCAGAGGAGAAAGCAAGCTGAATTCCCAGCTGTGCACAAAAGGCTCGCCATAACCGGGACACAAACTGACTACCCCTGCCCGAGACAATCACCTTGGGTAGCTCATGTAAGCGAAAGATCTCCCGAGCAAAAATGGAAGCCAGTTCCTTAGAAGTGGGCAACTTCTTAAGTGGAATACAATGACACATCTTTGAGAACCGATCAACCACCATAAGGATAACTGTTCTGCCCTGATAGGTTGGTCCAGGGCCTCTCTTCATTGGGTATGGGTTGTAGGAGGCCCACTGGAATGTGTTGTGGAGTCTTACTCTAAGCACACACGGAACAAGCAGCCACGAGGGCCTCGTTGTTCAAAGCAACCTCTGCTGTCAGAGTACGGAACTCAATGTCGTAGCAACAGTTCTCGTCCTCTAAAAAGCATAAATAAAAGAAAAAAACCACGCTGAAAAATAATATAAACACTTAAAGCTGCACGAATAAAACACCAATACCTGTGTACAATAAAAATAAAAGAGAAAACAAACGTGCGCTCATAATGAACATAATCTGTGTAAAAAATACATAATCTAAATCCCTGTAAGAAAATCAGAAATGTGCATCAAAAAATATTGATAATTAATAAATGGTAAAAAGCTGTGAAAAAATATGCTTAAAAAGTGTCATAACATTTCAAGAAAAGTTTTCACAACCCAAATGGATAAGGAACAGTCCTTAGATGAAATACTCCAAGGAGCGAAAGTTCTTATGATGAACAGTAGGAGAGGGAGTCCCATACATAAACAGTTACTTCACAGAAGCAGGAGGAAGCATCCACCTTCAGACCAGTCAGACACTGCACATATATATGGAGAGGGAGGGAAATGAGGATAAGAGCTCTCATATAGTCCCACAGTATTAAAAGGTGGACCCTTACCCTCAATGATGGTCCTCCCTCAGTCCTCAGCGTGCTAACTCGCATACATCTCCACCTTGATGAAAATCGGGAGTCTCCATTCCAGGCTATTGACAGTCCCAGCGTCCATCTCCGTTGGTTGTATTTACAACACAAGCCTGTTTGACACACAGAATATATGTTCTCGCATGTTGAAACATTCCGTGTGCTTGTCACTCCCTCCCCCCCCAGGTGGATGAGTTGGTAGAAGCCAAGCTGGAGACGCACACTGTATGAGCTGGATCCGGACATCATCCATCCACAGTCCCTGCAGAGGGCAAAGTCTGCCTGCGTGTGAGACCTCGCCAGAGAGGAGGTCCATCATTGAGGGTAAGGGTCCACCTTTTAATACTGTGGGACTATATGAGAGCTCTTATCCTCATTTCCCTCCCTCTCCATATATATGTGCAGTGTCTGACTGGTCGGAAGGTGGATGCTTCCTCCTGCTTCTGTGAAGTAACTGTTTATGTATGGGACTCCCTCTCCTACTGTTCATCATAAGAACTTTCGCTCCTTGGAGTATTTCATCTAAGGACTGTTCCTTATCCATTTGGGTTGTGAAAACTTTTCTTGAAATGTTATGACACTTTTTAAGCATATTTTTTTCACAGCTTTTTACCATTTATTAATTATCAATATTTTTTGATGCACATTTCTGATTTTCTTACAGGGATTTAGATTATGTATTTTTTACACAGATTATGTTCATTATGAGCGCACGTTTGTTTTCTCTTTTAGTTCTCGTCCTCTGTTTGATGGACATGAGGCACTAGGCAGCAGAAGCGGAGCATGTAGGAACACCAAATACCCTTTTAAAGGAGGCCACAAACTCAGGGTAACTCAAGACAACAGGTTTTTGCGTCTGCAATAGAGGGTTTGCCCAGGCCAAGGCTCTCTCAGAAAGCAAAGATATCACAAACCCTACTTTGCTTCTGTCTGTGGGAAACGCCTGGGGCAGCATCTCAAAGTATATCTCAACTTGGTTGAGAAACCCTCTGCATTGAACTGGATCGCCCCCAAATCGCTGGGGTAGCGGGGTGGAACCAGACATACCTCTTATAGAGGTAATACTCAAGGCGGGTGCCTGCACACAGACTGGTGCAGAAGCAGGTACAGCCTGCAACTCAGGTTGTACCGGAGCAGCCAGTGGGGGATTCCAGGTGAGCCGTGTGACTCAGGAGCATTTGTAACGTCATGGCAAACTGATCCATGTGGTGATCTTGCTCATCCAAGCTGGAAAAAATATTACCAACAAGTGGATTGACTGTATCTTCTGAATTCATGGCTTTCGCCTACTGTCAGAAACCATGTACCAGACCGAGACAAAAGTATAGTAAAATCACACTTGTTTATTAATAAAAATAAAAAGATAAATAGAGTAAGTGTAGTCAAAGCATAGCCAGAGTCCAGTAACCGTATCGTGTAGTCAGCCAAGCCAGAGTTCAGTAACCAGATCGGGTAATCAGCCAGGCCAGAGTTCAGTAACTAGATCGGGTTATCAGCCAGGCCAGAAGTCAGGGATCCAAGTAGAGAAACAGCAAGCAGGATAAGGAGCCAGAAGGGATGTCAGCAAAGGCAATCTTTAAACAGGAATGCAGGAGATGGTTTTTTGTGATGTGACCAAGGCGAAGGCAGGCATGAAGTGAGCTGGAAAAGGGGTAGAGAAGGGAAGCGCCACCTGAGTGTAGTATTAGTATGTACTTTAATGACACATAATATGGAAAACATTTACAAGAAAGACATAATTAAAAAGCTCATCTGTGGATGGGTGGTCCATGATGAATTCCTCGAGTCCCGATCCGGATGGTGCTGCAGCGGTGTGGAGCCGTGGATGGATGGTATTCGGCCAGGGGTTCTACCTGTGGCCATCAGGGAGAACTCTGGGGGCGCCATGGAGAGCACAGAGCACGTGCATGACGTCACGGTCATCCGACAGCTTCCAGGTACACTTCCGGGGGGGAGGTCTGGCAGAGGAAAGGCTACGCGCTCGGAGTAGCTGCTCCTTCAATAGGCCTGAGGGAGGAGTGTCAGCAGTGTGCTGTTTATTTGCCGGGGCCATGGGACAACAAGTCAGCACAAAGCTGAATGTGGCCAGAGACAATGAACAGGGATACTGTGAGCGGGGAAGCACAAATGGAAAAGGGTGTAAAACAGAACCATAGTGTACGAGGGGTAAATCACTATTGTTCCATTAATAATAATATTGTGGCCGCACTGAAGTAATACAATAAATACCAAAAGGCATAAAATAGACTGGAATATACAGAAAAAAGGGGAGAGAGGGCATTTATAAAAACATACAAAATATAAAAATGAAAATATTATATAATTATAAAAAAATTATAAAAAAATATATAGAAAAATGTGTAATGTGTATATACAAAACGTTATTACATGCGTGCGGCGCACTATTGTGCGCAGGCACACATACCCCTTACCCACATGTCTCCTTGTGCTTTCTTCTTATGCATGTCTTACCCCCCTTTTTTTTTTTTTTTTTAAATCATCAGTTTAAATTATTGGTTTGTAACATTAACATATATAATGCACTTGTGTCTTTACGTATACATATTAATCTTGTATTCATTTGATATATTATTTTTACATAAATATATATATATATGTATATATATATATATATATATATATATATATATATATATATATATATATATATATATATATTTCGTATATACACATTTTTCTATATTTTTTTTATAATTTTTTTATAATTTTATATGTTGTATGTTTTTTTATATATGCCCTCTCTCCACTTTTTTCTGTATATGCCAGTCTATTTTATGCCTTTTGGTATTTATTGTATTATTTCAGTGCGGCTACAATATTATTATTAATGAAACAATAGTGATTTACCCCTCGTACACTATGGTTCTGTTTTACACTCTTTTCCATTTGTGTTTCCCCACTCACAGTACCCCTGTTCATTGTCTCCTGGCCACATTCAGCTTTGTGCTGACTTTAGCCAGCGCTGGGACTTGTTGTTTTTATTTGGGATGACAAATAAACAGCACACTGCTGACACTCCTCCCTCAGGCCTATTGAAGGAGCAGCTGCTCCGATCGCGTAGCCTATCCTCTGCCAGACCTTCCCCTCAGTGTAAGCCCTCACCCGGAAGTGTACCTGGAAGCTGTCGGATGACCCGTGACATCACGCATGTGCTCTGTGCGCTCCCCGCCTGCCCCAGCGTTCTCCCTGACGGTCACAGAAAGAACCCCTGCCCGAATACCATCCATCCACACTGCACTCAGGTGGCGCTTCCCTTCTCTACCCCCTTTTCTTGCCTACTACAGAGCCAGCTCTCTGAGGACAGGAGCCGCCCTTCAGATCTGCCATTATACTAGTTTTTTTATATACTTTGAACTGTCAGTTACCGCTTTAACCCCTGGACTGCCAGTACCATAGCTATGGATTATATGCCTAGCTAGCCCATACATCCTAAGTATTGTATGCATTGTTGTACTTGCACTTACAGTTCATATTACCTCTATCTGCATGAAGTGAGCTGGAGATCTTTAAGTAGGCGGGACTGACGAACAGATCCACAACAGCTGGTTAACTGTGGAGAGAGATGAGAGCTGGCAATTAGCCAGCTCAGAGAAGGAAGGGCTGAGCCAGCCCTGACATTAAGGCTCTGTGTCCCATGATGTATGATAAAGAAAATAGGATTTTTATAACAGCTTACCTGTAAAATCCTTTTCTTGGTGTACATCATGGGACACAGGGGTCCCTCCCCTCTTTTGGGATTTATGTATATTGCTTTGCTACAAAAACTGATGTGCTCCTGGAAGGAGGAGGGGTTATATAGGGATTGAACTTCCTGGATTGGGTATACCAGTGTCCATCACCTGAAGGTGGCCTATAACCCATTAAGTTATTACTTAAGGCTCTGTGTCCCATGATGTACTCAAAGAAAAGGATTTTACAGGTAAGCTGTTATAAAAATCATATTATTTCTTCAGTGTTGTCACATGAAAAGATATAATAAAGTATTTAAAAAAAATGTGAGAAGTGTACTCACTTTTTTGAGATACTATACACCCCAACACACATTCTGCTACTCCTTCTGTATGGAGATAGACTTTTTCACTTTTTGGACTGATTATATTTGAACTGTTTACATACCAGACATCTTGTTTATCACACACATCAACCAATTTTGTCAAAACCATTGAAATGTAATGGTGAGTAATGTGAGTGATCAGGGAATATAGCTTAGTCATCTATAGCAGTCCTAGTTCCTATAAACCAAGCAAGCCTAGCCTACTGGCTCCAGGAATGTCATGTTCTCTGACTTACTGAGTCAGAGTCCCTGTGTTTTCAGGAGTGCAGTTGTCTGTAGGGGTTGGGACTGGTGTCTCACAGGAAAATAGTCAATTAATGTGCAAATGAGTCAGTTCAGGCAGCAGGCAGGGACATGGGGCTCAATTCACTAAGAATTATTTTCCTCTTGAAAATCTGGGATAAAATAGCATGTATTTTTCAAAATATTTTTTGCAATTCACAAAAATAGCTACTAAAATAAAACAGGACTATGATAAAGAGCAGTAGCGTGAAACGCGTCGTCAAGGCCACACTAAACACAGCTTTTGGACCTGTCACCACGTCCCATTATTCATCATCATTTGGGACTTTACATCTCCTGGCAATCAGTGGTAGCTCAGAGAGATTTTTTAGCTTGTCATACTTAGACCTTCCAGCAGAGGGCTCTACATCTTCACAACAGTGACTGGGTACTGGATTGCACAGTGTGAGAAGGTTAGATCTACAGCTGATTCAGCACAGCTATGCCGGGCTTTTTCCCTTCCCGAGCCAGTGTCTCAGCTGGCCTGACGTCACTGGCACTCCTGGGACGGACCCCTGCTCCATCGATTTGCTGTATGCGGCTGGTGTGTTTACCCCTCCACGCACTGATCTCCATCTGCATGTGGGTGAGCAGGTCCCTGGGGAACACACCCTGACCCACCAGGGATACAGTCGGCTGTCTCACCCTCCATTGTGCTCATCCCTCCCTCTCCCCTCTCTCCCATGATTCGGGAGAACGGCTCTGGTTGGAACTCAGCATAAGCTCCTGGTTGCTCAGTGGACTTCAGGTGACTATGTAACCCCTTTTTTCTTTGCTTGATTATTGTGAATGAACAGGACTGTTTTTATCAGCTGCATTTTTGAATAAACTCTTTTATTATTCAACACAAGTTTTTCATCTGCTGCGGACTGTTTTGAACCCATTGAGCACTGAATTTTTTGTGTGATCACTCTGATGGGTCACAGAGATCATATGGTACCAAGGTGGAGCACTGCTGCTTGGTACTGGGATCAGTGATCTGCTGTGTCTAGTGCACACAACAGAAACAGGAGCATGACAATGTGCCCCCCCCCCCCAAGCGCACAAGGCGCAGACCTGGGAACATCCTCCCAAATCAACGCTTGTCCCACCCAGCCATCTATATTCAATGGCCAGGCGGGAAGCGGTTCAGCTCACCATACAATATACAACTATGTAATGCAATGGCCTGCATGATTTCATACAAATTGAATGAGCTGTTTGGCTGTGTCCTCAAATGCACAGATTGTGTGTGTAGTGCATGACCACTAAAAATATAAGTCAAGACTGTTTCACACACTATAGTAAGGAGACTTTATATATATATATATATATATATATATACACAATATATATATATATACACACACTGCTCAAAAAAATTAAAGGAACACTTTGAAAATTCATCAGATCTCAATGGAGTGCATCCCTCCATGGATATGCCTCCCCAGACCATCACTGACCCACCACCAAACCGGTCATGCTGAACGATGTTACAGGCAGCATAACATTCTCCATGACTTCTCCAGACCCTTTCACATCTGCCACAAGTGTTCAGGGTGAACCTGCTCTCATCTGTGAAAAGCACAGACGCCAGTGGTGGACCTGCCAATACTGGTGTTCAATGGCAAATACCATATAAGCTCCATGATGCCGAGCAGTGAGCACAGGGCCCACTAGAAAACATTGGGCCCTCAGACGGCCCTCATAAAATCTGTTTCTGATTGTTTGGTCCAAGACATTCACACCATTGACCTGCTGGAGGTCATTTTGTAGGGCTCCGGCAGTGCTCATCCTGTTCCTCCTTGCACAAAGGAGCAGATACTGGTCCTGCTGATGGGTTAAGGGCCTGTCCAGCTCTCCTAGAGTAACTGCCTGTCTCCTGGAATCTCTTCCATGCTCTTGAGGCTGTGGGAGACACAACAAACTTTCTGGCAATGACACATATTGATGTGCCATCCGGGAGAACTTGGGTTGCCTGTGCAACCTCTATAGGGACACATATATACATATATATATATACATATAGGGAAAATGAAAAAGACAGATCCACAAGAGGCTAAAATCTGGCTGGAAATTACAAACTATATAACAACTATATAACAAATTTGAAGCTCATTCTTCTATCCTGAGTGGTTGGTCTCCTGAGACTTGTTGGTGAATGTATCCTCAAGCAATCTGCAATAACACCTTTAACTATTTTCCTATAGCAGGACATATATCTTCCTTAAAAGGGAAGTAAAATGTTTTTTTTTCTTGCAATATATAAATATATATATATATATATTTATATATTTATATATTGCAAGAAAAAAAAACATTTTACTTCCCTTTTAAGGAAGATATATGTCCTGCTATAGGAAAATAGTTAAAGGTGTTATTGCAGATTGCTTGAGGATACATTCACCAACAAGTCTCAGGAGACCAACCACTCAGGATAGAAGAATGAGCTTCAAATTTGTTATATAGTTGTTATATAGTTTGTAATTTCCAGCCAGATTTTAGCCTCTTGTGGATCTGTCTTTTTCATTTTCCCTTTAGGGTGGACCATCTTTGCGATGTTTTGCATTACTTACATGTTGAAATTTAAGATTAATGAATATATGATGAAAATATGATATTGCTGTTTTGGTGAATAAAACATGCCAAGTTTAAAGCATCACAATTAAACAGGCACAAGAGTTCCTTATTCTGCTCTTGAAAAAATTCCTGATTGGAGTCTATTACTCATGTCAGAAACATTATATCTGAAAATATATAGCATAAAAGACAGCTTTTTCAAATTTTCGACCATGTAATTTTGGTTCTATCCATTAATGCGTGGCTGTTTGTTCTTTTAAATATAAAATCAAACAACTTTTAGATACAGTATATGATAAATATGAATATTTCGATTTAAGGAATTTAACTTATTAAATTAGTCTTTTGACTAAAATGCCATTTTAGTTTTAGTCATATTTTAGTCATCTCAATTGTTTTAGTTTTAGTCGTATTTGGCACTCCCAGGTTTCCAGCTTCTTCCAGCTTTAAAATAATCATTAGAGACATTATTCTAAACTTGTACTACACTATCATCATTTACAATATTCATATTTTACAAATACATTAGTTACAAAAATGCAATCATTTAACTGTAATTTTTTAAGCCATAAAATTGGGTTAGATTTTGAAGGTGGAACAAATGCATTGAGATGTGATGCCATGCTACCATTAGCCATGATTATGCAACACACACATAATATTTTACTAATGTTAAAAAGTTTAAATGGGTATTTTTGAAGGTCATGGCATGTCATTTGGAACAGTATTTATATTGCAAGAACATAAATTAAGCATTAACTTGTAACTGTAAATTTTTTTAATGTTCTCTTCTAACACTCTTCATCAGTGGCAAAAAAAATCACCAAAAGACTCAGTAAGAGTTATGTAATCTATTGTTTACAGGACATACAATATTTAAAAACAACAACTGAGATGTGTCGCCCTTTTCCCTATTGGGACCATACGCATTATCTGGGAAAGTGAATGAAAAACATGATTTTGAGCCAAAGGGAGAGGAAAGGGTGATAATAGCCCCCCGAAAAAAACAGCTGTCCGGAAAGGCTGAATTTTATGAGAACTTGGAAAAAGTATCCCCAGTGCATCTTGGAAACTAGGGTTAGGAGAAGTGTAAGAAGATTTTTTGGATCTCAGCTAATTTAAATAAATGAATAATTCTCCTGGTGCCACCAGGGACTTGTCTGCCCTTCATAAACCCAACCTATTGATTTCATTGGGCTGCAAACTGTGGAGGAGGTGGTGAGGAGTAGGGATGAGCCGAACACCCCCCGGTTCGGTTCGCACAAGAACCTGCGAATGGACCGAAAATTTGCACGAATGTTTGAACCCCATTGAAGTCTATGGGACTCGAACGTTCAAAATCAAAAGTGCTAATTTTAAAGGCTAATTTGCATGGTATTGTCCTAAAAAGGGTTTGGGGACCCGGGTCATCTGGTAATATGGATGAAAATCAGTGAGACAAACGGCATGGGTACCCCCCCTAGTCCATTACCAGGCCCTTTGGGTCTTGTATGGATATTAAGGGGAACCCCGCACCCAAATTAAAAAAAGGAAAGGCATGGGTCCCCAGGCCCTCTGAACAGCAGTATGCAGGCAGTGCAAACAAGACAGGGACTGTAGGTTTGTTGTTAAGTAAAATCTGTCTTTAATTTTTAACTGGTACATTTTTAAAGTGTAGCTCCAGCCAAAAAATCTATTTTAAGCTTTTTGGAAAACATAGGGAAGGGTTTTCACCCCTGTGACATTTGTTTTGCTGTCTGTGCACCTCTTCAGAAGATTTTACCTCACTTTCTGTCCCAATGACAAATGTTTTTTGACAATTTGGGGTTTTTAGTGAAACAAGGATTGGTGATAAAGCATCAGTGGAAAAGAGACACGTTTTTTCCCATAGTAACTCTTACAGGAGAGAATTTCCCTTCCTAGGGGTAGATTTCATCTCACTTCCTTTTGTCTCCTTCCATTTGCAAGTAGGAGTCGTTTGTAAGTTGGATGTTTGAAAGCAGGGGCCTGCCCTATATACTCTGCAGAAATTGGGGCCTTAGGTGTTGGTGTTGCCACAACACTGAAGCCCTCACAGTTACTCTTGGTGGGCGCAGGAACGGGCTCTGCTGTGAAATATTAGATCAAGAATTGTAATTAAATGCACCTGTTGAACAGGGGCAGAAAAATTGGGCCTTTGGTGGTGGTGTTGGTGGTGTTGCCACAACACTGTAAGTCCTCACAGTTACTCTTGGTGGGTGCAGAAATGGGCCCTGCTGTGAAATATTAGATCAAGAATTGTAATTACATGTCCCTGTTGAACAGGGGCAGAAAAATTGAGCCTTAGGCACTGGTGCCACAACAATGCAATCCCTCACAGATACTCTAGTTGGAGCACAGGAAAGAGCCCTCCTGTAAAATATTGCTTAAAAAATTGTAATTACACGCCCCTGTTAAACAGGGGCTGAAAAATTGGGCCTTAGGCACTGGTGCTGGTGCCACAACACTGCAACGCCTCACAAATACTCTAGTTGAGTGCAGCAACGAACCCTCCTTGCAAAATATTGCATCAAAAATTGTAATTACATGCCCCTGTTAAACAGGGGCTGAAAAATTGGGCCTTAGGCACTGGTGCTGGTGCCACAACACTGCAACGCCTCACAAATACTCTAGTTGAGTGCAGCAACGAACCCTCCTTGCAAAATATTGCATCAAAAATTGTAATTACACGCCCCTGTTAAACAGGGGCTGAAAAATTGGGCCTTAGACACTGGTGGTGGCACCCAGAACCAAAAATATTCTTACAAGCTATCAGCATGATCATTGAGGAGGAAGAGGATAGTCACTCAGCATAACAGGGTAGTCACTCAGCATCAGCATAGGCAGTCTTGAAGGGATCTGACATTTAAAAAAAAATTATTCGGTTACATAAGCATCAGGTGCTTGGTAGCTGGTGGTGATCCAAGACTGATTCATTTTTATGAAGGTCAGTCGATCGACCGAGTCGGTGGACAGGCACACCCTGTGATTGGTTACAAAACCTCCAGCTGCACTGAATGTGAGTTCCGAAAAACGCTGGATGCAGGACAGCCCAGTAGCTCAATTGCATACTGTGCAAGCTCTGGCCAGTGATCCATCATTAAGACCCAGTAACCCAGAGGATTTTCAGTGGGAAAGGTGTCCAAGTCAGATCTTGCCCGTAGGTATTCCTGCACCACGTAAAACAGACGCTGGGGATGGTTGCTGGAACCGATCATACCTTGGGTCTGCAGACTAAAAAATTGTCTGAACGCATCGGTCAGACGGCCACCTTCTCCACCGCTCCTTCTTTGACTGACCGAAGCCTCAGCAACACGTCCAGGAACAGGAGTTTGTAACCTCCCAGTCTCTGGGAACGTGTTGCACAGACCTTTCTGCAAGGCCTCCCGAAGATGTTTCATCCTCTGCTCCCTCTGCGATGGTAAGATAAGGTCCGCAACCTTACCCTTGTAATGTGGATCAAGGGTTGCCAGCCAGTATTGATCCCTCTCCTTGATACCACAAATACGAGGATTCTTCCGCAGGCTTTGCAGCATCAGGGAGGCCATGCAGCGTAGGTTTGCTGAGGCATTCAGTCCAGAGTCCTCTGGGTCACTAAGGATGACATGATCCGCAGCCACCTCCTCCCAGCCACGTACAAGCCCATGGGATTCTTCGGACTGTAAATGATCCCTTAAAGACTGCTGCTGATGCTGAGTGCCAGGCTCCACCTCCATACTGACAAAATCCTCCTCTTCCTCCTCCTCCTCCTCCTTGTCCTCTTCCTGTGTGATCAGTGGGAACGCAGGGACACTGTCTGGATAAAGGGGGCCTTGAGAGCTAAGGAAGTCCTCCTCTTCCTGCCTCTGTTCTGCCTCAAGTGCCCTGTCCATTATTCCACGCAGCGTGTGCTCCAACAGGTGGACAAGGGGGACAGTGTCACTGATGCATGCACTGTCACTGCTCACCATTCTCGTGGCCTCCTCAAATGGTGACATGAAAAAAAAACAAGCTCCCCTGACCCTGTCCTGGTGCCATAGTCGCACAGGTACTCATTGATGGCCCTCTGCTACATGTGCAGCCGCTGCAGCATGGCCAACGTTGAGTTCCACCTGGTGGGCATGTCACAGATTAGGCGGTTCTTGGGCAGGTTAAATTCCTTTTGGAGGTTAGCCGGCCGAGCACTGGCATTATATGACCGGTGCAAATGCACACAGACTTTCCTGGCCTGCCTCAGGACATCCTGTAAGCCTGGGTACCTGCTTAAGAACTGCTGCACCACCAAGTTAAGGACGTGTCGGAGGGTGGAGAGGAGGTTGGTGCCATTGTCGCAAACCACCATACCTGCCTTAAGCTGGTGTGGCATCAACCACCTCTGAACCTGCCCCTGCAGTGCTGACAGAATCTCTGCCCCAGTGTAGCTCCTGTCCCCGAAGCACACCAGCTCAAGCACCGCATGGCATCTTTTGATCTGCGTGCTTGCGTAGCCCCTTGAACGCCTAAGGAGCACCGCTGGTTCTGAAGTCAAATCAGCACAGGAAGAGGCAATGGAGGAAGAAGAAGAGGAGGGGGTGGAGGAGAGAGGTGTGGCAGAATCACCACTAGTAGTAATTTGGAGACGTGGTGGCAGAACAACCTCCAACACTACTGCACCTTGTCCGGCATCCTTCCCAGCTGCCAGAAGAGTCACCCAATGCGCGGTGAAAGATAGGTAACATCCCTGTCCATGCCTGCTGGACCATGAGTCAGCGGTAATATACACCTTACCACTGACCGCCCTGTCCAGCGAGGCCAAGACATTGCCTTCCACATGCCGGTAGAGAGCCGGAATCGCCCTCCATGAGAAAAAGTGGCGTTTGGAAACCTGCCACCAAGAAACCGCACATTCCACAAACTTACGGAAGGGGCAGAGTCTACCAACTGAAAAGGCAGCAGCTGAAGTGCTAGCAATTTAGCCAAGCTAGCATTCAACCGCTGGGCATGTGGATGGCTGGGAGCGAACTTCTTTCGACGGTGCAGCAGCAGGGGCAGGGAAATTTGCCTGGTACAATCTGACGTTGGTGTACCGATAGCAGATTGTCCCCAAGTACTTGGCTGTGACACACCTAATTCTACACCTTCATTCCTCTCATTGAAGGTCTCAGAGAGGGCTGAAGGTATAGTGGGGTTGGAGATCCCAGTTGATGAGGAGCAAGGAGAGGTCCTCTTTGTTTTTTGTTGTGGGTATTTTAGGTACGCTTGCCAACGAATGGCAGGTCAACATATGTCTGGTTAAACATGTGCTGCCCAAGCGGGAGGTGTTTTGGCCACGAGAGATATGCTTGAGACATATGTTGCAAATAGCAGCAGTGGGATCTGATGCACTCATTTCAAAAATGGCCCACACCAAAGAACTTTTGGAATAACGCGCAGAGACAGCAGCGCCCTGCACATGCGGAGCTCTGTGGTGTGATACAGTCGGTGTGCTGCCCTTAAGCTGGCCCCTGGAGGGCATCCTGCCTTGTTGGTGATGTGCCTCCTCCTCCTCCTCTTTCCTATCAGGAACCCACATGGAGTCAGTAACCTCATCATCCCCTCCTTCCTCATCACTGGAGCAAAGCTGACCAGCACTGTTGCCTCTAGACACAGAGCCTGCTTGCCCTCTTTTATAGGCTTGTGACTGTCTGCCTCTCCTTGTTGGTCTTCCAGACATACTAATGGCCTGCAGTGAGATGTAGCTGCACAAAGCTGGGATGTATATATATACTGATACTGCAGCTAGCAGAATCAACTGCCTGCCTGTAGTATTATTAGTATGAGAACACCAGCAATTGTCTTCAGGTAGCTTTAGGTGCACACTGTGCAGAGGACACAGTACACTAACTGTAAATACTGTAGCTGCCTGCCTGTGGTATTAATAGGAGCAGAACAACAGCAATTGTCTCCAGGTAGCTTTAGGTATACACTGTGCAGAGGACGCACTACCCTAACTGTAAATACTGTAGCTGCCTGCCTGTGGTATTAATAGAATCAGAAGAACACCACCAATTTTCTTCAGGTAGTTTTAGGTGCACACTGTGCTGAAGACACAGTGAACTAACTGTAAATACTGTAGCTGCCTGTCTGTGGTATTAATAGGAGCAGAACACCAATAATTTTCTTCAGGTAGATTTAGGTGCACACTGTGCAGGGGACGCACTACACTAAATTGTAAATAATGCAGCTACCTGTGGTACTGTACTAATAGGATCAGAAGAACACCACTAATTTTCTTCAGGTAGCTTTAGGTGCACACTGTGTAGAGGACGCACTGCACTAACTTGTAAATACTGCAGCTGCCTGAGGTACTGTACTAATAGGATCAGAAGAACACCACTAATTTTCTTCAGGTAGCTTTAGGTGCACACTGTGCAGAGGACACAGTACACTAACTCTAAATACTGTAGCTTCCTGCCTGTGGTATTAATAGGAGCAGAACAACAGTAATTGTCTCCAGATAGCTTTAGGTGCACACTGTGCAGAGGACGCACTACACTAACCGTAAATACCGTAGCTGCCTGCCTGTGGTATTAATAGGATCGGAAGAACACCACTAATTTTCTTCAGGTAGCTTTAGGTGCACACTGTGCAGAGGACACAGTGCACTAACTGTAAATACTGTAGCTGCCTGCCTGTGGTATTAATAGGAGGAGAACAACAGAAATTGTCTCCAGGTAGCTTTAGGTGCATACTGTGCAGAGGACGCACTACCCTAACTGTAAATACTGTAGCTGCCTGCCTGTGGTATTAATAGGATCAGAAGAACACCACTAATTTTCTTCAGGTAGTTTTAGGTGCACACTGTGCAGGGGACGCACTACACTAAATTGTAAATACTGCAGCTACCTGTGGTACTGTACTAATAGGATCAGAAGAACACTACTAATTTTCTTCAGGTAGCTTTAGGTGCACACTGTGCAGAGGACGCACTACACTAACTGTAAATACTCTAGCTGTCTGCCTGTGCTATTAATAGGAGCAGAAGAACAACACAAATTTTCTTCAGGTAGCTTTAGGTGCACACTGTGCAGGGGACGCACTACACTAAATTGTAAATACTGCAGCTGCCTGAGGTACTGTACTAATAGGATCAGAAGAACACCACTAATTTTCTTCAGGTAGCTTTAGGTGCACACTGTGCAGAGGACACAGTACACTAACTGTAAATACTGTAGCTTCCTGCCTGTGGTATTAATAGGAGCAGAACAACAGCAATTGTCTCCAGGTAGCTTTAGGTGCACACTGTGCAGAGGACGCACTACACTAACTGTAAATACTGTAGCTGCCTGCCTGTGGTATTAATAGGATCAGAAGAACACCACTAATTTTCTTCAGGTAGCTTTAGGTGCACACTGTGCAGAGGACACAGTGCACTAACTGTAAATACTGTAGCTGCCTGCCTGTGGTATTAATGGGAGCAGAAAAACAGCAATTGTCTCCAGGTAGCTTTAGGTGCACACTGTGCAGAGGACACACTACATTAACTATAAATACTGTAGCTGCCTGCCTGTGGTATTAATAGGATCAGAAGAACACCACTAATTTTCTTCAGGTGGCTTTAGGTGCACACTGTGCAGGGGACGCACTACACTAAATTGTAAATACTGCAACTGCCTGTGGTACTGTACTAATAGGATCAGAAGAACACCACTAATTTTCTTCAGGTAGCTTTAGGTGCACACTGTGCAGAGGACGCACTACACTAACTTGTAAATACTACAGCTGCCTGTGATATTGTACTAATAGGATCAGAAGAACACAACTAATTTTCTTAAGGTAGCTTTAGGAGCACACTGTGTATCGGATGCACTACACTGACTTGTAAATACTGCAGCTGCCTGTGGTACTGTACTAATAGGATCAGAAGAACACCACTAATTTTCTTTAGGCAGCTTTATGTGCACACTGTGCAGAGGACGCACTACACTAACTTGTAAATACTACACCTGCCTGTGGTACTGTACTAATAGGATCAGAAGAACACCACAAATTTTCTTCAGGTAGCTTTAGGTGCACAATGTGCAGAGGACACAGTACACTAACTGTAAATACTGTAGCTGCCTACCTGTGGTATTAATAGGAGCAGAATAACAGCAATTGCCTCCAGGTAGCTTTAGGTGCACACTGTGCAGGGGACGCACTACAATAAATTGTAAATACTGCAGCTGCCTTTTGGTACTGTACTAATAGGATCAGAAGAACACCACTAATTTTTATTCAGGTAGCTTTAGCTACACACCGTGCAGAGGACGCACTACACTAACTGTAAATACTGTAGCTGCCTGCAGTACTATACTAATAGGATCAGAAGAAAACTACTAATTTTCTTTAGTTAGCTTTATGTGCACACTGTGCAGAGGACGCACTACACTAACTTGTAAATACTACAGCTGTCTGTGGTACTGTACTAATAGGATCAGAAGAACACCACTAATTTTCTTCAGGTAGCTTTAGGTGCACACTGTGCAGAGGACACACTACACGAACTGTAAATACTGTAGCTGCCTGCCTGTGGTATTAATAGAAGCAGAAGAACACCACTAATTTTCTTCAGGTAGCTTTAGGTGCACACTGTGCAGGGGATGCACTACACTAAATTGTAAATATTGCAGCTGCCTGCGGTACTGTACTAATAGGATCAGAAGAACACCACTAATTTTCTCCAGGAAGCTTTAGGTGCACACTGTGCAGAGGACGCACTACACTAACTTGCAAATACTACAGCTGCTTGTGCTATTGTACAAATAGGATCAGAAGAACACAACTAATTTTCTTAAGGTAGCTTTAGGAGCACACTGTGTAGCGGATGCACTACACTGACTTGTAAATACTGCAGCTGCCTTCGGTACTGTACTAATAGGATCAGAAAAACACCACTAATTTTGTTTAGGTAGCTTTCGGTGCACACTATGCAGAGGATGCACTAAACTAACTTGTAAATACTGTAGCTGCCTGCGGTACTATACTAATAGGATCAGAAGAACACCGCTAATTTTCTTTAGGTAGCTTTATGTGCACACTGTGCAGAGGACGCACTACACTAACTAGTAAATACTACAGCTGCCTGTGGTACTGTACTAATAGGATCAGAAGAACACCACTAATTTTCTTCAGGTAGCTTTAGGTGCACAATGTGCAGAGGACACAGTACACCAACTGTAAATACTGTAGCTGCCTACCTGTGGTATTAATAGGAGCAGAATAACAGCAATTGCCTCAAGGTAGCTTTAGGTGCACACTTAATAGGAACAGAAGAACACCACTAATTTTTTTCCGGTAGCTTTAGGTGCACACTGTGAAGGGGACGCACTACAATAAATTGTAAATACTGCAGCTGCCTTTTGGTACTGTACTAATAGGATCAGAAGAACACCACAAATTTTTATTCAGGTAGCTTTAGCTACACACTGTGCAGAGGACGCACTGCACTAATTGTAAATACTGTAGCTGCCTGCCTGTGGTATTAATAGGATCAGAAGAACACCACTAATTTTCTTCAGGTAGCTTTAGGTGCACACTATGCAGAGGGCACAGTGCACTAACTGTAAATACTGTAGCTGCCTGCCTGTGGTATTAATAAGAGCAGAACGACAGCAATTGTCTCCAGGTAGCTTTAGGTGCACACTGTGCAGAGGACGCACTACATTAACTGTAAATACTGTAGCTGCCTGCCTGTGGTATTAATAGGATCAGAAGAACACCACCAATTTTGTTCAGGTAGCTTGAGGTGCACACTGTGCAGAAGACATAGTGCACTAAATGTAAATACTGTAGCTGCCTGCCTGTGGTATTAACCACTTCAGCCCCGGAAGGTTTTACCCCCTTCCTGACCAGAGCACTTTTTACAATTCGGCACTGCGTCGCTTTAACTGCTAATTGCGCGGTCATGCAATGCTGTACCCAAACGAAATTTGCGTCCTTTTCTTCCCACAAATAGAGCTTTCTTTTGATAGTATTTGATCACCTCTGCCGTTTTTATTTTTTGCGCTATACACGGAAAAAGACCGAAAATTTTGAAAAAAAATGATATTTTCTACTTTTTGTTCTAAAAAAAATCCAATAAACTCAATTTTAGTCATACATTTAGGCCAAAATGTATTCGGCCACATGTCTTTGGTAAAAAAAATGTCAATAAGTGTATATTTATTGGTTTGCGCAAAAGTTATAGCGTCTACAAACTAGGGTACATTTTCTGGAATTTACACAGCCTTTAATTTATGATTGCCTATGTCGTTTCTTGAGGTGCTAAAATGGCAGGGCAGTACAAAACCCCCACAAATGACCCCATTTTGGAAAGTAGACACCCCAAGGAATTTGCTGAGAGGCATGTTGAGCCCATTGAATATTCATTTTTTTTGTCCCAAGTGATTGAACAATGACAAAAAAAAAAAAAAATTACAAAAAATTGTCACTAAATGATATATTGCTCACACAGGCCATGGGCATATGTGGAATTGCACCCCAAAATACATTTAGCTGCTTCTCCTGAGTATGGGGATACCACATGTGTGGGACTTTTTGGGAGCCTAGCCGCGTACGGGGCCCCGAAAACCAATCACTGCCTTCAGGATTTCTAAGGGCGTACATTTTTGATTTTACTCCTCACTACCTATCACAGTTTTGAAGGCCATAAAATGCCCAGATGACATAAAACCCCCCCAAATGACCCCATTTTGGAAAGTAGACACCCCAAGCTATTTGCTTTGAGGCATGTTGAGTCCATGGAATGTTTTATATTTTGACACAAGTTGCGGGAAAGTGACAAATTTTTTTTTTTTTTTTTTTGCACAAAGTTGTCACTAAATGATATATTGCTCACACAGGCCATGGGCATATGTGGAATTGCACCCCAAAATACATTTAGCTGCTTCTCCTGAGTATGGGGATACCACATGTGTGGGACTTTTTGGGAGCCTAGCCGCGTACGGGGCCCCGAAAACCAAGCACTGCCTTCAGGATTTCTAAGGGCGTACATTTTTGATTTTACTCCTCACTGCCTATCACAGTTTCGGAGGCCATGGAATGCCCAGGTGGCACAAACCCCCCCCCAAATGACCCCATTTTGGAAAGTAGACACCCCAAGCTATTTGCTGAGAGGCATGGTGAGTATTTTGCAGCTCTCATTTGTTTTTGAAAATAAAGAAAGACGAGAAAAAAAATTTTTTTTTTTCTTTTTTCAATTTTCAAAACTTTTTGACAAAAAGTGAGGTCTGCAAAATACTCACTATACCTCTCATCAAATAGCTTGGGGTGTCTACTTTCCAAAATGGGGTCATTTGGGGGGGTTTTTTGCCACCTGGGCATTCCATGGCCTCCGAAACTGTGATAGGCAGTGAAGAGTGAAATCAAAAATTTACGGCCTTAGAAAGCCTGAAGGCGGTGCTTGGTTTTCGGGGCCCCGTACGCGGCTAGGCTCCCAAAAAGTCTCACACATGTGGTATCCCCGTACTCAGGAGAAGCAGCAGAATGTATTTTGGGGTGTAATTTCACATATTCCCATGGCATGTTTGAGCAATATATCATTTAGTGACAACTTTGCGCAAAAAAAAATAAAAAAAATAAAAAATTGTCTCTTTCCCGCAACTTGTGTCACAATATAAATTATTCCATGGACTCAACATGACTCTCAGCAAATAGCTTGGGGTGTCTACTTTCCAAAATGGGGTCATTTGGGGGGGTTTTGAACTGTCCTGGCATTTTATGCACAACATCTAGAAGCTTATGTCACACATCACCCACACTTCTAACCACTTGAAGACAAAGCCCTTTCTGACACTTATTGTTTACATAAAAAAATAATTTTTTTTTGCAAGAAAATTACTTTGAACCCCCAAACATTATATATTTTTTTTAAAGCAAATGCCCTACAGATTAAAATGGTGGGTGTTTCATTTTTTTTTTTCACACAGTATTTGCGCAGCGATTTTTCAAACGCATTTTTTGGGGAAAAAACACACTTTTTTACATTTTAATGCACTAAAACACACTATATTGCCCAAATGTTTGATGAAATAAAAAAGATGATCTTAGGCCGAGTACATGGATACCAAACATGACATGCTTTAAAATTGCGCACAAACGTGCAGTGGCGACAAACTAAATACATTTTTAAAAGCCTTTAAAAGCCTTTACAGGTTACCACTTTAGATTTACAGAGGAGGTCTACTGCTAAACTTACTGCCCTCGATCTGACCTTCGCGGCGATACCTCACATGCATGGTGCAATTGCTGTTTACATTTGACGCCAGACCGACGCTTGCGTTCGCCTTAGCGCGAGAGCAGGGGGGACAGGGGTGCTTTTTTTTTTTTTTTTTTTTTTTTCTTTATTATTATTATTTTTTTATCTTATTTTTAAACTGTTCCTTTCATTTTTTTTTTTTTAGTCATTTTTATTGTTATCTCAGGGAATGTAAATATCCCCTATCATAGCAATAGGTAGTGACAGGTACTCTTTTTTGCAAAAATTGGGGTCTATTAGACCCTAGATTTCTCCTCTGCCCTCAAAGCATCTGACCACACCAAGATCGGTGTGATAAAATGCTTTCCCAATTTCCCAATGGCGCTGTTTACATCCGGCGAAATCTAAGTCATAAAATGCTCGTAGCTTCCGGTTTCTTAGGCCATAGAGATGTTTGGAGCCACTCTGGTCTCTGATCAGCTCTATGGTCAGCTGGCTGAATCACCGGCTGCATTTTCAGGTTCCCTGTTGAGACAGGAGAGCCAGAGAAAAACACGGAAGACGTTGGGGGGGAGGGGCATTCCCTCCCACTGCTTGTAAAAGCAGTCTAGAGGCTAATTAGCCGCTAGGATTGCTTTTACATGAAAGCTGACCGCTGGCTGAAAAGAATGATACCAAGATGATACCTAAACCTGCAGGCATCATTCTGGTATAACCACTCAAAGTCGTGAATGGCGTACCTGAAGACAAAAAAATGGTTAACAATAAAGCACAGTAAACGGTAAGGTATAAAAAATTGCATACCTGAAAAGCAAACATGATAAAACATAATAACAATAAAACATTGCAGAATAGAATACAGTAAAAAAGAGCAGAACAATAGAGAGAGAATAGAGAGAGAGAGAACAATAAAACAACAACTATTTTTTTTTATTTTATATTTTTGTATGTGTTTTTTTTTTTTTTTTTTTTTTTACACTTTTTTTTGTAACTAACTTTTATAACTGTAACCGGTTCCAGGTTCGGGTCTCTCAAAATGCGATGGCATCTTGGGAGACCCTGTGAAAGTGTGCCTAGTCTGTGCAATGCTGTACCCTACGCTAATACTCAACTAGTGAATGGTAGCGTTCAAAACATTCACCAATGCAAAGACCAGGATTGTCAGGACAGGAGGGACAATAATAGCGGGTGTCACGCCTATATTCGCGCTTGCTGCAGACACGACATCTTTTTTGGGGGTTCGTTGGGTAGGGGTACTCGGGAGGACATAAAGAAAATGCCTCTCATGCAGCCGACTGCATTTGGTTGGGGATGTGAATGGGGGAAGTACGGGCGCTGCAGAAGCGGTGGGTTCCCAATTAGGATTGGCGAATGCAGCAGGAAGGGCACTATGGGCACGACGGGCCTGTGTTTGTCTTCTTGGTGGCAGCGGGACACTACTTGTGCTTGCCACCTCACCAGCTTGAACTGCACTTATGGGACTCGCCACGTCACCAAGTGTTACTGCAGTGCTGGTTTGACTACGACCGGGGTGTACTAGGCCGCTGGTGCTTGCCAGTTCACCAAAACGCTACCAAAAAAACTGTTAGCAATCGCAAGGATCAAGCCTGACTCTGCGAACGCTGCAGTTATGCGTTTAGTGTTTTGTAAGTGTCAGTGATCGATCGATACTGCACTTGGGTGGGCTGGGCTGGGCCGGGCGGAGGGGCAAAACGCAGGTGCTAGCAGGTATCTGGGCTGATCCCGCTAACACTGCGTTTGTGGGAACCCTAAACTGCTGGGGACGCTAGTATAGATCTGATCGGATCAAATATTGATCCGATCAGATACTATACCACTAAGGGAGGCGTATGCTGCGTGCGTGGGTGTTAGCGGTACTGGCGCTAACCTGACACTGCTTGGGGCTGGTGCTTGCCAGTTCACCAAAACGCTACCAAAAAAACTGTTAGCGATCGCAGGGATCAGGCCTGACTCTGCGAACGCTGCAGTTATGCGTTTAGTGTTTTGTAAGTGACAGTGATCGATCGATACTGCACTTGGGTGGGCTGGGCCGAGCCGGGCGGAGGGGCAAAACGCAGGTGCTAGCGGGTATCTGGGCTGATCCCGCTAACACTGCGTTTTTGGGAACCCTAAACTGCTGGGAACGCTAGTATAGATCTGATCGGATCAGATATTGATCCGTACAGATACTATACCACTAAGGGAGGCGTATGCTGCGTGCGTGGGTGTTAACGGTACTGGCGCTAATCTGACGCTGCCTGGGGCGACGCATATCACCGCCGGGCGATCAGGGGGCTAAACTTTTATTCGGTAATAAACGGCGGGTGCCCTGACACTATAAAAAATAAACGAACTAACCAGCGTCACCCGTAACAGTTATACGGTGATCAGTGGTGAAAGGGTTAACTAGGGGGCAATCAAGGGGTTAAAACATTTATTAGGTAGTATATGGGGGTCCCTGTCGCTATAAAACGCTGACGGCGAACCTAAATATTTACCTCACTAACTAGCGTCACCAGCGACACTAATACAGCGATCAGAAAAATGATCGCTTAGTGACACTGGTGACAGAGGGTGATCAAGGGGTTAAAACTTTATTAGGGGGGGTTAGGGGGGTATCCTAGACCTAAAGGGGGCCTAACACTCACTGCCCTAACACTGTAACTGTCACAAACTGACACTATGCAGTAATCAGGAAAAAAAAAAAAAAATACTGCTAATGTCAGTTTGTGACAGGGGGGGGGTGATTGGGGGGGGATCGGGGGGCGATCGGGGGGGGATCGGGGGTGTAAAGTATGCCTGGCATGTTCTACTGTGTGTGTTTGTGTTGTGTGCACTTACATGTCTTCTCTCCTCGGCGCTGGACGGAAACTGCCAGACCGAGGAGAGATGACATCACATCCTCTGCCTGTGTGAAACTACACACAGGCAGAGGAGGATTCCCATTGGCTGGGAGCGATCGCGAGGGGGGGGCCACGATCGGATGGTCTCCCCCTCGCCTCCCGACGCTCCCAGTCAGATGCCGACCGCCGCTGGCACCGGGGGGGGGTCCAATCGGACCCCCCGCCCGCGGGAGGCAGATCACGTATATATACGTGATTCTGCCTGCCCGTGCCACTCTGCCGACGTATATCTACGTTAGGCGGTCGGCAAGTGGTTAATAGGAGCAGAACAACAGCAATTGTCTCCAGGTAGCTTTAGGTGCACGCTGTGCAGAGGACACACTACATTAACTGTAAATACTGTAGCTGCCTGCCTGTGGTATTAATAGGATCAGAAGAACACCTCTAATTTTCTTCAGGTAGCTTTAGGTGTACACTGTGCAGTAGACGCACTACACTAAATTCTAAATACTGCAGCTGCCTGTGGTACTGTACTAATAGGATCAGAAGAACACCACTAATTTTCTTCAGGTAGCTTTAGGATCACACTGTGCAGAAGACGCGCTACACTTACTGTAAATACTGTAGCTGCCTGCCTGTGGTATTAATAGGATCAGAAGAACACTACTAATTTTCATCAGGTAGCTTTAGGTGCACACTGTGCAGAAGACACAGTACACTAAGTGTAAATACTGTAGCTTCCTGCCTGTGGTATTAATAGGAGCAGAACAACAGCAATTGTCTCTAGGTAGCTTTAGGTGCATACTGTTCAGAGGACGCACCACACTAACTGTAAATACAGTAGCTGCCTGCCTGTGGTATTAATAGGATCAGAAGAACACCACTAATTTTCTTCAGGTAGCTTTAGGTGCACACTGTGCAGGGGACGCACTACACTAAATTGTAAATACTGCAGCTGCGGTAGTACTGTACTAATAGGATCAGAAGAGCACCACTAATTTTCTTCAGGTAGCTTTAGGTGCGCACTGTGCAGGGGACACACTACACTAACTTGTAAACAGTGCAGCTGCCTGCGGTACTGTACTAATAGGATCAGAAGAACACCACTAATTTTCTTCAGGTGGCTTTAGGTGCACACTGTGCAGAAAACGCACTACACTAACTTGTAAATACTACAGCTTCCTGTGGTACTGTACTAATAGGATCACAAGAATACAACTAATTTTCTTCAGGTAGCTCTAGGAGCACACTGTGTAGCGGACGCACTACACTAACTTGTAAATACTGCAGCTGCCTGCGGTACTGTACTAATAGGATCAGAAGAACACCACTAATTTTCGTCAGGTAGCTTTAGGCGCACACTGTGCAGAGGACGCACTACACTAACTGTTAATACTGTAGCTGCCTGCCTGTGGTATTCATAGGATCAGAAGAACACTACTAATTTTCTTCAGGTAGCTTTAGATGCACACTGTGCAGAGGACACAGTACACTAACTGTAAATACTGTAGCTTCCTGCCTGTAGTATTAATAGGAGCAGAACAACAGCAATTGTCTCCAGGTATCTTTAGGTGCACACTGTGCAGAGGATGCACTACAATAACTGTAAATACTGTAGCTGCCTGTCTGTGGTATTATGAGGAGCAGAACAACAGCAATTGTCTCCAGGTAGGTTTAGGTGCACACTGTGCAGAGGACGTACTACACTAACTGTAAATATTGTAGCTGTCTGCCTGTGGAATTAATAGGATCAGAAGAACACCACTAATTTTCTTCAGGTAGCTTTAGGTGCACACTGTGAAGGGGACGCACTACACTAAATTGTAAATACTGCAGCTGCCGTTTGGTACTGTACTAATAGGATCAGAAGAACACAACTTATTTTCTTCAGGTAGCTTTAGGAGTATACTGTGTAGCGGATGCACTACACTAACTTGTAAATACTGCAGCTGCCTGTGGTACTGTACTTATAGAATCAGAAGAACACCAATAATTTTCTTCAGGTAGCTTTAGGTGCACAATGTGCAGAGGACACAGTGCACTAACTGTAAATACTGTAGCTGCCTGCCTGTGGTATTAATAGGAGCAGAACAACAGCAATTGTCTCCAGGTAGATTTAGGTGCACACTGTGCAGAGGACGCACTACACTAACTGTAAATACTGTAGCTGCCTGTCTGTGGTATTAATAGGAGCAGAACAAAAGCAATTGTCTTCAGGTAGCTTTAGGTGCACACCTTGCAGAGGATGCACTACACTAACTGTAAATACTGTAGCTGCCTGTCTGTGGTTTTAATAGGAGCAGAACAACAGTAATTGTCTTCAGGTAGCTTTAGGTGCACACTGTGCAGAGGACGCACTACACTAAATGTGAATACTGTAGCTGCCTGCCTGTGGTATTAATAGGATCAGAAGAACACCACCAATTTTCTTCAGGTAGTTTTAGGTGCACACTGTGCTGAAGTCACAGTGAACTAACTGTAAATACTGTAGCTGCCTGCCTGTGGTATTAATAGGAGCAGAACAACAGCAATTGTCTCCAGGTAGCTTTAGGTGCACACTGTGCAGAGGACACACTAAATTAACTTTATATACTGTAGCTGCTTGCCTGTGGTATTAATAGGATCAGAAGAACACCTCTGATTTTCTTAAGGTAGCTTTAGGTGCACACTGTGCAGTGGACGCTCTACACTAAATTGTAAATTCAGCAGCTTCCTGTGGTACTGTACTAATAGGATCAGAAGAACACCACTAATTTTCTTCAGGTAGCTTTAGGTGCACACTGTGCAGAAGACACAGTGCACTAACTGTAAATACTGTAGCTGCCTGCCTGTAGTATTAATAGGATCAGAAGAACACCACTAATTTTCTTCAGGTAGCTTTAGGTGCACACTGTGCAGGGGATGCACTACACTAAATTGTAAGTACTGCAGCTGCCGTTTGGTACTGTACTAACAGGATCAGAAGAGCACCACTAATTTTCTTTAGGTAGCTTTAGGTGCACACTGTGCAGGGGATGCACTACACTAACTTGTAAATACTCCCGCTGCCTGCGGTACTGTACTAATAGGATCAGAAGAACACCACTAATTTTCTTCAGGTAGCTTTAAGAGGTACTACACTAAATTGTAAATACAGCAGCTTCCTGTGGTACTGTACTAATAGGATCAGAAGAACACCACTAATTTTCTTCAGGTAGCTTTAGGTGCACACTGTGCAGGGGACGCACTACACTAAATTGTAAGTACTGCAGCTGCCGTTTGGTACTGTACTAACAGGATCAGAAGAGCACCACTAATTTTCTTTAGGTAGCTTTAGGTGCACACTGTGCAGGGGATGCACTACACTAACTTGTAAATACTCCCGCTGCCTGCGGTACTGTACTAATAGGATCAGAAGAACACCACTAATTTTCTTCAGGTAGCTTTAAGAGGTACTACACTAAATTGTAAATACAGCAGCTTACTGTGGTACTGTACTAATAGGATCAGAAGAACACCACTAATTTTCTTCAGGTAGCTTGAGGTGCACACTGTGCAGAGGACACAGTACACTAACTGTAAATACTGTAGCTGCCTGCCTGTGTTATTAATAGGAGAAGAACAACAGCAATTGCCTCCAGGTAGCTTTAGGTGCACACTGTGCAGAGGACACACTACATTAACTGCAAATACTGTACCTGCTACTTGTGGTATTAATAGGATCCGAAGAACACCTCTAATTTTCTTCAGGTAGCTTTAGGTGCACACTGTGCAGTGGATGCACTGTATATACTGTAGCTGCTTGCCTGTGGTATTAATAGGATCAGAAGAACACCTCTGATTTTCTTAAGGTAGCTTTAGGTGCACACTGTGCAGTGGACGCACTACACTAAATTGTAAATACAGCAGCTTCCTGTGGTACTGTACTAATAGGATCAGAAGAACACCACTAATTTTCTTCAGGTAGCTTTAGGTGCACACTGTGCAGAAGACACAGTGCACTAACTGTAAATACTGTAGCTGCCTGCCTGTAGTATTAATAGGATCAGAAGAACACCACTAATTTTCTTTAGGTAGCTTTAGGTGCACACTGTGCAGGGGACGCACTACACTAAATTGTAAATACTGCAGCTGCCATTTGGTACTGTACTAACAGGATCAGAAGAGCACCACTAATTTTCTTTAGGTAGCTTTAGGTGCACACTGTGCAGGGGATGCACTACACTAACTTGTAAATACTGCAGCTGCCGGCGGTACTGTACTAATAGGATCAGAAGAACACCACTAATTTTCTTCAGGTAGCTTTAGGAGCACACTGTGAAGCAGACGCACTACACTAACTTATAAATACTGCAGTTGCCTGTGGTACTGTACTAATAGGATCAGAAGAACACCACTAATTTTGTTTAGGTAGCTTTTGGTCCACACTGTGCAGAGGATGCACTAAACTGACTTGTAAATACTGTAGCTGCCTGTGGTACTGTACTAATAGGATCAGAAGAACACCACTAATTTTCTTCAGGTAGCTTTAGGTGCACACTGTGCAGAGGATGCACTACACTA
This sequence comes from Aquarana catesbeiana, assembly GCF_042186555.1. Classification (NCBI taxonomy): domain Eukaryota; kingdom Metazoa; phylum Chordata; class Amphibia; order Anura; family Ranidae; genus Aquarana; species Aquarana catesbeiana. Next base: position 255,852,743 of record NC_133325.1, on the reverse strand, counting down.
ACTTGCAAATACTACAGCTGCCTGTGGTACTGTACTTATAGGATCAGAAGAACTCCTCTAATTTTCTTCAGGTAGCTTTAGGTGCACAATGTGCAGAGGACACAGTACACTAACTGTAAATACTGTAGCTGCCTGCCTGTGGTATTAATAGGAGCAGAACAACAGCAATTGCCTCCAGGTAGCTTTAGGAGCACACTGTGCAGAGGATGCACTACACTAACTATAAATACTGTAGCTGCCTGCCTGTGGTATTAATAAGATCAGAAGAACACCACTAATTTTCTTTAGGTAGCTTTAGGTGCACACTGTGCAGGGGATGCACTACAATAAATTGTAAATACTGCAGCTGCCTTTTGGTACTGTTCTAATAGGATCAGAAGAACACCACACATTTTCTTCAGGTATCTTTAGGTGCACACTGTGCAGAGGACGCACTACACTAACTTGTAAATAGTACAGATGCCTGCGGTACTGTATTAATAGGATCAGAAGAACACCATTAATTTTCTTCAGGTAGCTTTAGGTGCACACTGTGCAGTGGACACAGTACACTAACTGTAAATACTGTAGCTGCCTGTCTGTGGTATTAATGGGAGCAGAACAACAGCAATTGTCTCCAGGTAGCTTTAGGTGCACACTGTGTAGAGGATGCACTACACTAACTGTAAATACTGTAGCTGCCTGCCTGTGGTATTAATAGCATCAGAAGAACACTACTCATTTTCTTCAGGTAGCATTAGGTGCACACTGTGCAGAAGATACAGTACACTAACTGTAAATACTGTAGCTGCCTGCCTGTGGTATTAATGGTAGCAGAACAACAGCAATTATCTCCAGGTAGCTTTAGGTGCACACTGTGCAGGGGACGCACTACACTAAATTGTAAATACTGCAGCTGCCTGTGGTACTGTACTAAAAGGATCAGAAGAACGCCACTAATTTTCTTCAGGTAGCTTTAGGTGCACACTGTGCAGAGGACGCTCTACACTAACTTGTAAATACTGCAGCTGCCTGCGGTACTGTACTAATAGGATCAGAAGAACACCACTAATTTTTTTTAGGTAGCTTTTGGTGCACACTGTGCAGAGGACGTACTAAACTGACTTGTAAATATTGTAGCTGCCTGCGGTACTGTACTAATAGGATCAGAAGAACACCACTAATTTTCTTAAGGTAGCTTTAGGTGCACAATGTGCAGAGGACACAGTACACTAACTGTAAATACTGTAGCTGCCTGCCTGTGTTAATAATAGGAGAAGAACAACAGCAATTGCCTCCAGGTAGCTTTAGGTGCACACTGTGCAGAGGACACACTACATTAACTGTAAATACTGCACCTGCTACTTGTGTTATTAATAGGATCCGAAGAACACCTCTAATTTTCTTCAGGTAGCTTTAGGTGCACACTGTGCAGAGGACGCACTACACTAAATTGTAAATACTGCAGCTGCCTATGGTACTGTACTAATAGGATCAGAAGAACACCACAAATTTTCTTCAGGTAGCTTTAGGATCACACTCTGCAGAGGACGCACTACACTAACTTTAAATACTGTAGCTGCCTACCTGTGGTATTAATAGGATCAGAAGAACACTACTAATTTTCTTCAGGTAGCTTTAGGTGCACACTGTGCAGAGGACACAGTACACTAACTGTAAATACTGTAGCTTCCTGCCTGTGTTATTAATAGGAGCAGAACAACAGCAATTGTCTCCAGGTTAGCTTTAGGTGCACACTGTGCAGAGGATGCACTACACTAACTGTAAATACTGTAGCTGCCTGTTTGTGGTATTAATAGGAGCAGAACAACAGCAATTGTCTCCAGGTAGCTTTAGGTGCACACTGTGCAGAGGATGCACTACACTAACTGTAAATACTGTAGCTGCCTGTCTGTGGTATTAATAGGAGCAGAACAAAAGCAATTGTCTCCAGGTAGCTTTAGGTGCACACTGTGCAGAGGACGCACTACACTAACTGTAAATACAGTAACTGCCTGTCTGTGGTATTAATAGTGTCACGGAACGTCCCACACTCCGCTTGAGTGCTTCCGTCTGTATACCGCTTCCTAAGTTCTGGAACACGAGTCCAATGGATCTGGCTATAGAAACCCCAAGAACTAGACAACACCAGTCTTGGAGTACATCAGAACTGCCTTTATTTTGAGATCTCACAGACCTTTTTATATCAGGGATGACTCAAAGCTAACCTAATTAACATGACCTAATTTACTACAAAATGTACCCAGACCAGATGACAGTCTTGTGGGCACCGGGCTTCACACATTAATACAATTAACAATACAAACAACAATCTCCCCCCTCCTCAGCCTAGACCATTCGTCTATTAGCCAGGGCTGGTGGCTAATGTGATCAGCTCTCTCAATTAACATAAACACATGTTGATAACACCAGCATCTCCTCACAGGATGTGTCCCAGCAGAATGAATCAGTCTTATCAGCAGGGGGCTGCTGGAGGAATCCCCCCTCCCTCTTCAGGGACACAAATATACAGTAAGGAGTCCCCATACAATATATACATGACTGAGTCCGATTAATACAGTTCAGACTGGATTTCTCATTCACCTCAAATGCTAGGGCCCATAATCGGTGGGCAACAGGCTTGCACACAGTCCTCTCCAACAGCCTCCGCTCTGGCCATGCCCGTGACATTTCTCCCCTTTCGGCAGGAGACTAACACAGGAGGAGACCCCAGACGGGTTGACTCCGAAGTTAGTAAACAGCTCCAGTCCTCTACTGCCTGTACCCACACAGTACCCCAAACAAATTATCCCAAACAGTGCATTACTCACCCAGCCATCCTCTGCCTCTCTCAGAGAACATATCTGCCGCTGGAGAGAAGACAGGGTGACTGGGCTCACTCTGTCATGCTGTTGGGGATCTGGGCCCACTGCCCAGCATCCCTGGGGTATACAGGTGGAGACTGAAGTTCCATCCACCTTCACAGGAAATCCATCCTCTGTTAGTTGAGGGCAGAGTCCAGCAGTCCTCGGCCCTGTTGCCAGCCCTTCTGCTGGAAACCCCACACCATCTGTTCCGGCTAACTGTTGGAGAGGGAGGCCGACTGCCCCGCCTCCCTGGAACTCTGTAGTTGTTGCCGGTGCTGGGCAGAGGTTGGTAGCACTCTGCCCTGTTGCCAGCACTTCTGCTGGGGACTCCGCATCCTCTGCTCCGGCTAACTGTTGGGGCAGGCAGCTGGCTTCCTCCACTCCCAAACTGTGTAGCTGCCATTGGGGAGGTGAGCCGGCTGCTTCCTTTTCCATTCCCTCATCTGGCTGCTGGGACGACATGTCGATGGTACTGTCTCCCAGGTACACGGATCTTTGCTGGGGAGGAAAGCCCACTTCCTCCACCCTGGCCAACTGTTGGGGAGGGACAACACACACCTCCTCTCCCTTCTCCCCCTGTATCTGCTGCTGGGAAGTGATTGCCATCTTCTCACCCTGAGCCTCCACAATTGCTGCAGGTGTGGGGCAGAGGTCTTGGACCCTCTGTCCGGTTGCCAGCACTTCTGCTGGGGGTTTGCTAGGTGGTTCCTCCTCTACAGAAATGTCTATTAAATCCCCAGTCTCTGGAAGTGGTAAAAGTGTGGGACAGAGGTCTTGGACCCTCTGTTCAGTTACCAGATCTTCAGCTGGAGAAGTTTGTTTTAACTCCATAGATGCTGCTGGCAGAAAATCACATGTCCTTGTCAGTGTTGTGGGAGAAAGGCCGACTACCTCTTCTCTCAGGAAGGCCGAAGCCACTGTTGGTGCTGGGCAGAACACAGTGAACTTTGGCCCTGATAGCAGCTCTTCTGCTGGAGGCTCATCAGGTTGTTCTTCCTCAGCAGAAAAGTCTATCAAATCCCATGTCTCTGCAACTGATGTCGGGGAATAGAGGTTCACCATCTCCTGTCCATGGAACCCAGAAGATGTTATCATTTCTGGACAGAGGTTAGCAGAGCTCTGCCCTGTTGTCAGCACTTCAGGTTTGGGGACGGCAATCTCCGGATTTTCCACTGCCGATTCTCTGGCATGCTGCTGAACTTGTTCTAGCAGTTTCCTGTATGCCCTTTCCAGATGCTGTTCCTTCCTTAGCAAATGGTCCAGATCAGGTTTGAGCTCTGAGACCCCTGCAAGACCGAGCATAGACTCTCTATAGTCCCTCATGTCCTCAAGGTCAGGTTCCCCCTCATCGCCAAACATAAAAAGATCTGTAAGGTTCTCCCACAGCAATCCAGGGCCGCCAAAGTCATATCCCTCCGGAGAGCATTCTGTTGTCTCCCCTAAATATCCCTCCTCTGCGTGCCATTGCAGAGCCCGATAACGATTGTCCAGCTCTATCTCCTGCTGGACCAACCTGTCCAACTCAGTCACCCATTGCTCCTGGGGCTGCTCTCCCAGGAATGCCATCCGCAATGCCCGTTGGTCACTGGCCCGTTGCTCTTGGGTTGGAAAGCACTTGCCCTGTTTTATACCAGCGAGACGGAGGGCTGCAATCCAGAGCTCCACCCGAATCAGCTGCCTGAGCTCCAGGTATTCATCCTCAGACACAGTCCTGGTGTACGTTGAAAGGATGATCCGCAGCAGCCCCGGGAATTCTGATGCCAGGTCCATATCTCCGCTGGGGTGACTGAAGTCTTCTATGCTGATCTTGGATCCAGTTGGAGGTTTGGATGTCCCAGACTTCAGACTTCAGGAAGCTTTCCCGCTGCTTGCCACCAATGTCACGGAACGTCCCACACTCCGCTTGAGTGCTTCCGTCTGTATACCGCTTCCTAAGTTCTGGAACACGAGTCCAATGGATCTGGCTATAGAAACCCCAAGAACTAGACAACACCAGTCTTGGAGTACATCAGAACTGCCTTTATTTTGAGATCTCACAGACCTTTTTATATCAGGGATGACTCAAAGCTAACCTAATTAACATGACCTAATTTACTACAAAATGTACCCAGACCAGATGACAGTCTTGTGGGCACCGGGCTTCACACATTAATACAATTAACAATACAAACAACAATCTCCCCCCTCCTCAGCCTAGACCATTCGTCTATTAGCCAGGGCTGGTGGCTAATGTGATCAGCTCTCTCAATTAACATAAACACATGTTGATAACACCAGCATCTCCTCACAGGATGTGTCCCAGCAGAATGAATCAGTCTTATCAGCAGGGGGCTGCTGGAGGAATCCCCCCTCCCTCTTCAGGGACACAAATATACAGTAAGGAGTCCCCATACAATATATACATGACTGAGTCCGATTAATACAGTTCAGACTGGATTTCTCATTCACCTCAAATGCTAGGGCCCATAATCGGTGGGCAACAGGCTTGCACACAGTCCTCTCCAACAGCCTCCGCTCTGGCCATGCCCGTGACAAATAGGATCAGATGAACACCACTAATTTTCTTCAGTAGCTTTAGGTGCACACTGTGCAGAGGACGCACTACACTAATTTGTAAATACTACAACTGCCTGTGGTACTGTACTAATAGGATCAGAAGAACACCACTAATTTTCTTCAGGTAGCTTTAGGTGCACACTTTGCAGAGGAAGCACTACACTAACTGTTGATACTGTAGCTGCCTGGCTGTGAAATTAATAGGATCAGAAGAACACTACTAATTTTCTTCAGGTAGCTTTAGGTGCACACTGTGCAGAGGACACAGTACACTAACTGTAAATACTGTAGCTTCCTGCCTGTGGTATTAATAGGAGCAGAACAACAGCAATTGTCTCCAGGTAGCTTTAGGTGCACACTGTGCAGAGGATGCACTACACTAACTGTAAATACTGTAGCTGCCTGTCTGTGGTATTATGAGGAGCAGAACCACAGCAATTGTCTACAGGTAGCTTTAGGTGCACACTGTGCAGAGGACGCACGACACTAACTGTAAATACTGTAGCTGCCTGCCTGTGGTATTAATAGGATCTGAAGAACATCACTAATTTTTTTCAGCTAGCTTTAGGTGCACACTGTGCAGGGGACACACTACATTAAATTGTAAATACTGCAGCTACCGTTTGGTACTGTACTAATAGGATCAGAAGAGCACCACTAATTTTATTTAGGTAGCTTTAGGAGCACACTGTGTAGCGGACGCACTACACTAACTTGTAAATACTGCATCTGCCTGCGGTACTGTACTAATAGGATCAGAAGAACACAACTAATTTTGTTTAGGTAGCTTTTGGTGCACACTGTGCAGAGGATGCACTACATTAACTTGTAAATACTACAGCTGCCTGTGGTACTGTACTTATAGGATCAGAAGAACACCACTAATTTTCTTCAGGTAGCTTTAGGTGCACAATGTGCAGAGGACACAGTACACTAACTGTAAATACTGTAGCTGCCTGCCTGTGGTTTTAATAGGAGCAGAACAGCAGCAATTGCCTCCAGGTAGCTTTAGGTGCACACTGTGCAGAGGACGCACTACACTAACTGTAAATACTGTAGATGCCTGTCTGTGGTATTATGAGGAGCAGAACATAAGTAATTGTCTCCAGGTAGCTTTAGGTGCACACTGTGCAGAGGACGCACGACACTAACTGTAAATACTGTAGCTGCCTGCCTGTGGTATTAATAGGATAAGAAGAACACCACTAATTTTCTTCAGGTAGTTTTAGGTGCACACTGCGCAGGGGACGCACTACACTAATTTGTATATACTGCAGCTGCCGTTTGGTACTGTACTAATAGGATCAGAAGAGCACCACAAATTTTCTTTGGGTAGCTTTAGGTGCACACTGTGTAGGGGATGCACTACACTAACTTGTAAATACTGCAGCTGCCTGCGGTACTGTACTAATAAGATCAGAAGAACACCACTAATTTTGTTTAGGTAGCTTTTGGTGCACACTGTGCAGAGGATGCACTAAACTGACTTGTAAATACTGTAGCTGCCTGCGGTACTGTACTAATAGGATCAGAAGAACACCACTAATTTTCTTCAGGTAGCTTTAGGTGCACACTGTGCAGAGGACACACTACACTAAATTGTAAATACTGCAGCTGACTGTGGTACTGTACTTATAGGATCAAAAGAACACCACTAATTTTCTTCAGGTAGCTTTAGGTGCACAATGTGCAGAGGACACAGTACACTAACTGTAAATAATGTAGCTGCCTTCCTGTGGTTTTAATAGGAGCAGAACAACAGCAATTGCCTCCAGGTAGCTTTAGGTGCACACTTGCAGAGGACGCACTACACTAACTGTGAATACTGTAGCTACCTGAATGTGGTATTAATAGGATCAGAAGAACACCACTAATTTTCTTCAGGTAGCTTTAGGTGCACACTGTGCAGGGGACGCACTTCAATAAATTGTAAATACTGCAGCTGCCTTTTTTTACTGTGCTAATAGGATCAGAAGAACACCACTAATTTTCTTCAGGTAGCTTTAGGTGCACACTGTGCAGAGGACACACTACACTAACTGTAAATACTGTAGCTGCCTGCCTGTGGTATTAATAGGATCAGAAGAACACCACCAATTTTCTTCAGGTAGCTTTAGGTGCACACTGTGCAGAGGACACAGTACACTAACTGTAAATACTATAGCTTCTGACTGTGGTATTAATAGGAGCAGAACAACAGCAATTGTCTCTAGGTAGCTTTAGGTGCACACTGTGCAGAGGACACAGTACATTAACTGTAAGTACTGTAGTTGCCTGCCTGTGGTATTAATAGGATCCGAAGAACACCTCTAATTTTCTTCAGGTAGCTTTAGGTGCACACTGTGCAGAGGACGCACTACACTAACTGTAAATACTGTAGCTGCCTGTCTGTGGTATTAATAGGAGCAGAACAGCAATTGTCTTCAGGTAGCTTTAGGTTTACATTGTGCAGAGGACGCACTACACTAACTGTAAATACTGTAGCTGCCTGCCTGTGGTATTAATAGGATCAGAAGAATACCACCAATTTTCGTTTGGTAGCTTTAGATGCACACTGTGCAGAAGACACAGTGCACTAACTGTAAATACTGTAGCTACCTGCCTGTGGTATTAATAGGAGCAGAACAACAGCAATTGTATCCAGGTAGCTTTAGGTGCACACTGTGCAGAGGACACAGTACATTAACTGTAAGTACTGTAGCTGCCTGCCTGTGGTATTAATAGGATCCGAAGAACACCTCTAATTTTCTTCAGGTAGCTTTAGGTGCGCACTGTGCAGAGGACGCACTACACTAATTTGTAAATACTACAGCTGCCTGTGGTACTGTACTAATAGGATCAGAAGAACACCACTAATTTTCTTCAGGTAGCTTTAGGTGCACACTTTGCAGAGGACGCACTACACTACCTGTTGATACTGTAGCTGCCTGCCTGTGATATTAATAGGATCAGAAGAACACTACTAATTTTCTTCAGGTAGCTTTAGGTGCACACTGTGCAGAGGACACAGTACACTAACTGTAAATACTGTAGCTTCCTGCCTGTTGTATTAATATGAGCAGAACAACAGCAATTGTCTCCAGGTAGCTTTAGGTGCACACTGTGCAGAGGATGCACTACACTAATTGTGAATACTGTAGCTGCCTGTCTGTGGTAATATGAGGAGCAGAACAACTGCAATTGTCTCCAGGTAGCTTTAGGTGCACACTGTGCAGAGGACGGACGACACTAACTGTAAATACTGTAGCTGCCTGCCTGTGGAATTAAAAGGATCAGAAAAACACCACTAATTTTCTTCAGGTAGCTTTAGGTGCACACTGTGCAGGGGACACACTACACTAAATTGTAAATACTGCAGCTGCCGTTTGGTACTGTACTAATAGGATCAGAAGAGCACCACTAATTTTCTTTAGGTAGCTTTAGGTGCACACTGTGTAGGGGATGCACTACACTAACTTGTAAATACTGCAGCTGCCTGCAGTACTGAACTAATAGGATCAGAAGAACACCACTAATTTTCTTCAGGTAGCTTTAGGTGCACACTGTGCTGAGGACACACTACACTAACTTGTAAATACTACAGCTGCCAGTATTACTGTACTAATAGGATCAACACAACTAATTTTCTTCAGGTAGCTTTAGGAGCACACTGTGTAGCGGACGCACTACACTAACTTGTAAATACTGCAGCTGCCTGCGGTACTGTACTAATAGGATCAGAAGAACACCACTAATTTTCCTCAGGTAGTTTTAGGTGCACAATGTGCAGAGGACACAGTACACTAACTGTAAATACTGTAGATGCCTGTCTGTGGTATTATGAGGAGCAGAACAACAGCAATTGTCTCCGGGTAGCTTTAGGTGCACACTGTGCAGAGGATGCACTACACTAACTTGTAAATACTGCAGCTGCCTGCGGTACTGTACTAATAAGATCAGAAGAACACCACTAATTTTGTTTAGGTAGCTTTTGGTGCACACTGTGCTGAGGATGCACTAAACTGACTTGTAAATACTGTAGCTGCCTGCGGTACTGTACTAATAGGATCAGAAAAACACCACTCATTTTCTTCAGGTAGCTTTAGGTGCACACTGTGCAGAGGACACACTACACTAACTTTTAAATACTACAGCTGCCTGTGGTACTGTACTTATAGGATCAGAAGAACACCACTAATTTTCTTCAGGTAGCTTTAGGTGCACAATGTTCAGAGGACACAGTACACTAACTGTAAATACTGTAGCTGCCTTCCTGTGGTTTTAATAGGAGCAGAACAATAGCAATTGCCTCCAGGTAGCTTTAGGTGCACACTGTGCAGAGGACGCACTACACTAACTGTAAATACTGTAGCTGCCTGCCTGTGGTATTAATAGGATCAGAAGAACACCACTAATTTTCTTCAGGTAGCTTTACGTGCACACTGTGCAGAGGACGCACTACACTAACTGTTAATACTGTAGCTGCCTGGTTGTGGTATTAATAGAATCAGAAGAACACTACTAATTTTCTATAGGTAGCTTTAGGTGCACACTGTGCAGGGGATGCACTACAATAAATTGTAAATACTGCAGCTGCCTTTTGGTACTGTACTAATAGGATCAGAAGAACACCACAAATTTTCTTCAGGTAGCTTTAGGTGCACACTGTGCAGGGGACACACTACACTAACGTGTAAATACTGCAGCTGCCTGCAGTACAGAACTAATAGGATCAGAAGAACTCCACTAATTTTCTTCAGGTAGCTTTAGGTGCACACTGTGCTGAGGACACACTACACTAACTTGTAAATACTACAGCTGCCTGTATTACTGTACTAATAGGATCAACACAACTAATTTTATTCAGGTAGCTTTAGGAGCACACTGTGTAGCGGACACACTACACTAACTTGTAAATACTGCAGCTGCCTGCGGTACTGTACTAATAAGATCAGAAGAACACCACTAATTTTGTTTAGGTAGCTTTTGGTGCACACTGTGCTGAGGATGCACTAAACTGACTTGTAAATACTGTAGCTGCCTGCGGTACTGTACTAATAGGATCAGAAGAACACCACTCATTTTCTTCAGGTAGCTTTAGGTGCACACTGTGCAGAGGACACCCTACACTAACTTGTAAATACTACTGCTGCCTGTGGTACTGTACTAATAGGATCAGAAGAACACCACTAATTTTCTTCAGGTAGCTTTAGGTGCACAATGTGCAGAGGACACAGTACACTAACTGTAAATACTGTAGCTGCCTTCCTGTGGTTTTAATAGGAGCAGAACAATAGCAATTGCCTCCAGGTAGCTTTAGGTGTACACTGTGCAGAGGACGCACTACACTAACTGTAAATACTGTAGCTGCCTGCCTGTGGTATTAATAGGATCAGAAGAACACCACTAATATTCTTCAGGTAGCTTTACGTGCACACTGTGCAGAGGACGCACTACAATAACTGTTAATACTGTAGCTGCCTGGTTGTGGTATTAATAGAATCAGAAGAACACTACTAATTTTCTATAGGTAGCTTTAGGTGCACACTGTGCAGGGGATGCACTACAATAAATTGTAAATACTGCAGCTGCCTTTTGGTACTGTACTAATAGGATCAGAAGAACACCACAAATTTTCTTCAGGTAGCTTTAGGTGCACACTGTGCAGGGGACACACTACACTAACGTGTAAATAATGCAGCTTCCTGCGGTACAGAACTAATAGGATCAGAAGAACTCCACTAATTTTCTTCAGGTAGCTTTAGGTGCACACTGTGCTGAGGACACACTACACTAACTTGTAAATACTACAGCTGCCTGTATTACTGTACTAATAGGATCAACACAACTAATTTTATTCAGGTAGCTTTAGGAGCACACTGTGTAGCGGACACACTACACTAACTTGTAAATACTGCAGCTGCCTGCGGTACTGTACTAATAAGATCAGAAGAACACCACTAATTTTGTTTAGGTAGCTTTTGGTGCACACTGTGCTGAGGATGCACTAAACTGACTTGTAAATACTGCAGCTGCCTGCGGTACTGTACTAATAGGATCAGAAGAACACCACTCATTTTCTTCAGGTAGCTTTAGGTGCACACTGTGCAGAGGACGCACTACACTAACTGTTAATACTCTAGCTGCCTGCCTGTGGTATTAATAGAATCAGAAGAACACTACTAATTTTCTATAGGTAGCTTTATGTGCACACTGTGCAGAACACACAGTACACTAACTGTAAATACTGTAGCTTCCTGCCTGTGGTATTAATAGGAGCAGAACAACAGCAATTGTCTCCAGGTAGCTTTAGGTGCACACTGTGCAGAAGATGCACTACACTAATTGTGAATACTGTAGCTGCCTGTCTGTGGTATTATGAGGAGCAGAACAACAGCAATTGTCTCCAGGCAGCTTTAGGTGCACACTGTGCAGAGGACACACGACACTAACTGTAAATACTGTAGCTGCCTGTCTGTGGTATTAATAGGATCAGAAGAACACCACTAATTTTCTTCAGGTATCTTTAGGTGTACACTGTGCAGGGGACGCACTACACTAAATTGTAAATACTGCAGCTGCCGTTTAGTACTTTACTAATAGGATCAGAAGAGCACCACTAATTTTCTTTAGGTAGCTTTAGGTGCACACTGTGCAGGGGACGCACTACACTAACTTGTAAATACTGCAGCTGCCTGCGGTACTGTACTGATAGGATCAGAAGAACACCACTAATTTTGTTTAGGTAGCTTTTGGTGCACACTGTGCAGAGGATGCACTAAATTAACTTATAAATACTGTAGCTGCCTGCAGTACTGTACTAATAGGATCAGAAGAACACCACTAATTTTCTTCAGGTAGCTTGAGGTGCACACTGTGCAGAGGACACCCTACACTAACTTGTAAATACTACTGCTGCCTGTGGTACTGTACTAATAGGATCAGAAGAACACCACTCATTTTCTTCAGGTAGCTTTAGGTGCACACTGTGCAGAGGACACACTACACTAACTTGTAAATACTACAGCTGCCTGTGGTACTGTACTTATAGGATCAGAAGAACACCACTAATTTTCTTCAGGTAGCTTTAGGTGCACAATGTGCAGAGGACACAGTACACTAACTGTAAATACTGTAGCTGCCTTCCTGTGGTTTTAATAGGAGCAGAACAACAGCAATTGCCTCCAGGTAGCTTTAGGTGCACACTGTGCAGAGGACGCACTACATGAACTGTAAATACTGTAGCTGCCTTCCTGTGGTATTAATAGGATCAGAAGAACACCACTAATTTTCTTCAGGTAGCTTCAGGTGCACACTGTGCAGGGGACGCACTACAATAAATTGTAAATACTGCAGCTGCCTTTTGGTACTGTACTAATAGGATCAGAAGAACACTACTAATTTTCTTCAGGTAGCTTTAGGTGCACACTGTGCAGAGGACGCACTACACTAACTGTTAATACTGTAGCTCCCTGCCTGTGGTATTAATAGAATCAGAAGAACACTACTAATTTTCTATAGGTAGCTTTATGTGCACACTGTGCAGAACACACAGTACACTAACTGTAAATACTGTAGCTTCCTGCCTGTGGTATTAATAGGAGCAGAACAACAGCAATTGTCTCCAGGTAGCTTTAGGTGCACACTGTGCAGAAGATGCACTACACTAATTGTGAATACTGTAGCTGCCTGTCTGTGGTATTATGAGGAGCAGAACAACAGCAATTGTCTCCAGGTAGCTTTAGGTGCACACTATGCAGAGGACGCACGACACTAACTGTAAATACTGTAGCTGCCTGTCTGTGGTATTAATAGGATCAGAAGAACACCACTAATTTTCTTCAGGTATCTTTAGGTGTACACTGTGCAGGGGACGCACTACACTAAATTGTAAATATTGCAGCTGCCGTTTAGTACTTTACTAATAGGATCAGAAGAGCACCACTAATTTTCTTTAGGTAGCTTTAGGTGCACACTGTGCAGGGGACGCACTACACTAACGTGTAAATACTGCAGCTGCCTGCGGTACAGAACTAATAGGATCAGAAGAACTCCACTAATTTTCTTCAGGTAGCTTTAGGTGCACACTGTGCTGAGGACACACTACACTAACTTGTAAATACTACAGCTGCCTGTATTACTGTACTAATAGGATCAACACAACTAATTTTATTCAGGTAGCTTTAGGAGCACACTGTGTAGTGGACACACTACACTAACTTGTAAATACTGCAGCTGCCTGCGGTACTGTACTAATAAGATCAGAAGAACACCACTAATTTTGTTTAGGTAGCTTTTGGTGCACACTGTGCTGAGGATGCACTAAACTGACTTGTAAATACTGTAGCTGCCTGCGGTACTGTACTAATAGGATCAGAAGAACACCACTCATTTTCTTCAGGTAGCTTTAGGTGCACACTGTGCAGAGGACACCCTACACTAACTTGTAAATACTACAGCTGCCTGTGGTACTGTACTTATAGCATCAGAAGAACACCACTAATTTTCTTCAGGTAGCTTTAGGTGCACAATGTGCAGAGGACACAGTACACTAACTGTAAATACTGTAGCTGCCTTCCTGTGGTTTTAATAGGAGCAGAATAACAGCAATTGCCTCCAGGTAGCTTTAGGTGCACACTGTGCAGAGGACACACTACACGAACTGTAAATACTGTAGCTGCCTTCCTGTGGTATTAATAGGATCAGAAGAACACCACAAATTTTCTTCAGGTAGCTTTAGGTGCACACTGTGCAGGGGACGCACTACAATAAATTGTAAATACTGCAGCTGCCTTTTGGTACTGTACTAATAGGATCAGAAGAACACTACTGATTTTCTTCAGGTAGCTTTAGGTGCACACTGTGCAGAGGACGCACTACACTAACTGTTAATACTCTAGCTGCCTGCCTGTGGTATTAATAGAATCAGAAGAACACTACTAATTTTCTATAGGTAGCTTTATGTGCACACTGTGCAGAACACACAGTACACTAACTGTAAATACTGTAGCTTCCTGCCTGTGGTATTAATAGGAGCAGAACAACAGCAATTGTCTCCAGGTAGCTTTAGGTGCACACTGTGCAGAAGATGCACTACACTAATTGTGAATACTGTAGCTGCCTGTCTGTGGTATTATGAGGAGCAGAACAACAGCAATTGTCTCCAGGCAGCTTTAGGTGCACACTGTGCAGAGGACACACGACACTAACTGTAAATACTGTAGCTGCCTGTCTGTGGTATTAATAGGATCAGAAGAACACCACTAATTTTCTTCAGGTATCTTTAGGTGTACACTGTGCAGGGGACGCACTACACTAAATTGTAAATACTGCAGCTGCCGTTTAGTACTTTACTAATAGGATCAGAAGAGCACCACTAATTTTCTTTAGGTAGCTTTAGGTGCACACTGTGCAGGGGACGCACTACACTAACTTGTAAATACTGCAGCTGCCTGCGGTACTGTACTGATAGGATCAGAAGAACACCACTAATTTTGTTTAGGTAGCTTTTGGTGCACACTGTGCAGAGGATGCACTAAATTAACTTATAAATACTGTAGCTGCCTGCAGTACTGTACTAATAGGATCAGAAGAACACCACTAATTTTCTTCAGGTAGCTTGAGGTGCACACTGTGCAGAGGACACCCTACACTAACTTGTAAATACTACTGCTGCCTGTGGTACTGTACTAATAGGATCAGAAGAACACCACTCATTTTCTTCAGGTAGCTTTAGGTGCACACTGTGCAGAGGACACACTACACTAACTTGTAAATACTACAGCTGCCTGTGGTACTGTACTTATAGGATCAGAAGAACACCACTAATTTTCTTCAGGTAGCTTTAGGTGCACAATGTGCAGAGGACACAGTACACTAACTGTAAATACTGTAGCTGCCTTCCTGTGGTTTTAATAGGAGCAGAACAACAGCAATTGCCTCCAGGTAGCTTTAGGTGCACACTGTGCAGAGGACGCACTACATGAACTGTAAATACTGTAGCTGCCTTCCTGTGGTATTAATAGGATCAGAAGAACACCACTAATTTTCTTCAGGTAGCTTCAGGTGCACACTGTGCAGGGGACGCACTACAATAAATTGTAAATACTGCAGCTGCCTTTTGGTACTGTACTAATAGGATCAGAAGAACACTACTAATTTTCTTCAGGTAGCTTTAGGTGCACACTGTGCAGAGGACGCACTACACTAACTGTTAATACTGTAGCTCCCTGCCTGTGGTATTAATAGAATCAGAAGAACACTACTAATTTTCTATAGGTAGCTTTATGTGCACACTGTGCAGAACACACAGTACACTAACTGTAAATACTGTAGCTTCCTGCCTGTGGTATTAATAGGAGCAGAACAACAGCAATTGTCTCCAGGTAGCTTTAGGTGCACACTGTGCAGAAGATGCACTACACTAATTGTGAATACTGTAGCTGCCTGTCTGTGGTATTATGAGGAGCAGAACAACAGCAATTGTCTCCAGGTAGCTTTAGGTGCACACTATGCAGAGGACGCACGACACTAACTGTAAATACTGTAGCTGCCTGTCTGTGGTATTAATAGGATCAGAAGAACACCACTAATTTTCTTCAGGTATCTTTAGGTGTACACTGTGCAGGGGACGCACTACACTAAATTGTAAATATTGCAGCTGCCGTTTAGTACTTTACTAATAGGATCAGAAGAGCACCACTAATTTTCTTTAGGTAGCTTTAGGTGCACACTGTGCAGGGGACGCACTACACTAACGTGTAAATACTGCAGCTGCCTGCGGTACAGAACTAATAGGATCAGAAGAACTCCACTAATTTTCTTCAGGTAGCTTTAGGTGCACACTGTGCTGAGGACACACTACACTAACTTGTAAATACTACAGCTGCCTGTATTACTGTACTAATAGGATCAACACAACTAATTTTATTCAGGTAGCTTTAGGAGCACACTGTGTAGTGGACACACTACACTAACTTGTAAATACTGCAGCTGCCTGCGGTACTGTACTAATAAGATCAGAAGAACACCACTAATTTTGTTTAGGTAGCTTTTGGTGCACACTGTGCTGAGGATGCACTAAACTGACTTGTAAATACTGTAGCTGCCTGCGGTACTGTACTAATAGGATCAGAAGAACACCACTCATTTTCTTCAGGTAGCTTTAGGTGCACACTGTGCAGAGGACACCCTACACTAACTTGTAAATACTACAGCTGCCTGTGGTACTGTACTTATAGCATCAGAAGAACACCACTAATTTTCTTCAGGTAGCTTTAGGTGCACAATGTGCAGAGGACACAGTACACTAACTGTAAATACTGTAGCTGCCTTCCTGTGGTTTTAATAGGAGCAGAATAACAGCAATTGCCTCCAGGTAGCTTTAGGTGCACACTGTGCAGAGGACACACTACACGAACTGTAAATACTGTAGCTGCCTTCCTGTGGTATTAATAGGATCAGAAGAACACCACAAATTTTCTTCAGGTAGCTTTAGGTGCACACTGTGCAGGGGACGCACTACAATAAATTGTAAATACTGCAGCTGCCTTTTGGTACTGTACTAATAGGATCAGAAGAACACTACTGATTTTCTTCAGGTAGCTTTAGGTGCACACTGTGCAGAGGACGCACTACACTAACTGTTAATACTCTAGCTGCCTGCCTGTGGTATTAATAGAATCAGAAGAACACTACTAATTTTCTATAGGTAGCTTTATGTGCACACTGTGCAGAACACACAGTACACTAACTGTAAATACTGTAGCTTCCTGCCTGTGGTATTAATAGGAGCAGAACAACAGCAATTGTCTCCAGGTAGCTTTAGGTGCACACTGTGCAGAAGATGCACTACACTAATTGTGAATACTGTAGCTGCCTGTCTGTGGTATTATGAGGAGCAGAACAACAGCAATTGTCTCCAGGCAGCTTTAGGTGCACACTGTGCAGAGGACACACGACACTAACTGTAAATACTGTAGCTGCCTGTCTGTGGTATTAATAGGATCAGAAGAACACCACTAATTTTCTTCAGGTATCTTTAGGTGTACACTGTGCAGGGGACGCACTACACTAAATTGTAAATACTGCAGCTGCCGTTTAGTACTTTACTAATAGGATCAGAAGAGCACCACTAATTTTCTTTAGGTAGCTTTAGGTGCACACTGTGCAGGGGACGCACTACACTAACTTGTAAATACTGCAGCTGCCTGCGGTACTGTACTGATAGGATCAGAAGAACACCACTAATTTTGTTTAGGTAGCTTTTGGTGCACACTGTGCAGAGGATGCACTAAATTAACTTATAAATACTGTAGCTGCCTGCAGTACTGTACTAATAGGATCAGAAGAACACCACTAATTTTCTTCAGGTAGCTTGAGGTGCACACTGTGCAGAGGACACACTACACTAACTTGTAAATACTACAGCTGCCTGTGGTACTGTATTTATAGGATCAGAAGAACACCACTAATTTTCTTCAGGTAACTTTAGGTGCACAATGTGCAGAGGACACAGTACACTAACTGTAAATACTATAGCTGTCTTCCTGTGGTTTTAATAGGAGCAGAACAACAGCAATTGCCTCCAGGTAGCTTTAGGTGCACACTGTGCAGAGGACGCACTACACTAACTTGTAAATACTACTGCCTGTGGTACTGTACTAATAGGATCAGTAGAACACCACTAATTTTCTTCAGGTAGCTTTAGGTGCACACTGTGTAGAGGACGCACTACACTAACTTGTAAATACTGTAGCTGCTTGCCTGTGGTATTAATGGGATCAGAAGAACACCACTAATTTTCTTCAGATAGCTTTAGGTGCACACTGTGCAGGGGACGCACTACACTAAATTGTAAATACTGCAGCTGCCTGTGGTACTGTACTAAAAGGGTCAGAAGAACACCACTAATTTTCTTCAGGTAGCTTTAGGTGCACACTGTGCAGAGGATGCACTACACTTACTTGTAAATACTACTGCCTGTGGTACTGTACTAATAGGATCAGTAGAACACCACTAATTTTCTTCAGGTAGCTTTAGGTGCACACTGTGTAGAGGACGCACTACACTAACTTGTAAACACTGCAGCTGCCTGCGGTACTGTACTAATAGGATCAGAAGAACACCACTAATTTTGTTTAGGTAGCTTTTGGTGCACGCTGTGCAGAGGATGCACTAAACTAACTTGTAAGTACTGTAGCTGCCTGCGGTACTGTACTAATAGGATCAGAAGAACACCACTAATTTTCTTCAGGTAGCTTTAGGTGCACACTGTGCAGAGGACGCACTAAACTAACTTGTAAATACTACAGCTGCCTGTGGTACTGTACTAATAGGATTAGAAGAACACCACTAATTTTCTTCAGGTAGCTTTAGGTGCACACTGTGCAGAGGACGCACTAAACTAACTTTTAAATACTGCAACTGCCTGCAGTACTGTACCAATAGGATCAGAAGAACACTCATTTTCTTCAGGTAGCTTTAGGTGCACACTTTGCAGAGGACGCACTACACTAACTGTAAATACTGTAGCTAATAGGACTAATTCCCTGGACACACGGTCGGATTTTCCGATGGAAAATATGCGATCGGAGCGTGTTGTCGGAAATTCCGACCATGTAGGGGCTCCATCGGACTTTTTCCATTGATTTTTCTGACACACAAAGTTTGAGATCGCGTCAAATCTGACCGTGTGTGGCCAATTCCAACGCACAAAGTTCCACGCATGCTCAGAATAAATTCCGAGATGGAACTGCTCGGTCTGATAAAATTAGCATTCGGAATGGATACAGCACTTTCGTCAGGCTGCAATGTTTTAAATTGTTTAATGCAACACACTCTGTTCTTCTTTATAATGCTAGAAGAATGAAATAGTTTTGCTGCTCATGTTCACACAGAGTTCTCACAAACTTCTTTCTTTATTATTTCTGTTCATATCATCAATGTATGTATTTGTATTTTTTTTTGTTATTATTTTTTTAAAACCTGATCTTTTTTTTTTAACTCTAGAATATTTTTGTGTGTGTTTTATGTGTCAAGTTACCACAACACCATTATTATCTTGTATTATTTAATCTCAAGGAGATTGCTTGATATTGGTGTCTCTTGTTAATTTCACATTGTATTTTTGAAATGTACCTGCCTCCTCACAAACAAACTGTCCTTTTTTAAGGAAAACACGCATAGGCGAGTATAATTGAAACAAAAAATCCTTTATTAAGGGTTTATAACCAAACAAAGAGGGAGGCAACGCTGGAGAAACAGCAGAGATCGGCGAAGCCTTTGGCCCCCAGAGCACACATCAATTATTTGCAGCAAAAATTGTTGGCCTGAGGAGTCCATATCTAAGGGAGTGCAGTCTGGTCCAGAAGTCCAAGAGATCCTGAACAGCAGCAGATGACATACATGTCCCCAGGCTTTGGTCATACAAGAGCCTGCATCTTTTGTCAAACCAGACTGAACCCAAGTCATCACTCTCTGGTCTTCCTTCCACGCTCCCTTCCACGCTTCCTTCCACGCTGTGTCTGTGGTGGTGGAGTTGTGGCAGGAGGTGGAGGAGGAGGAGGATGGTCCAACTCACACAGGTGGGTATTGGGTGTGATTTTGCCCCTCACCCCCTTAGTTAAGGCTTTATAAAGAAGGTCCTCACACATGAGGCGTTGGCCCTCCTGCATGTCCTGCAGTTTGGTGGCAGCCATGGAGGCAAAGGCCTCTTCGCGAGTGGGGGAGGCTCTGAGGGACACAGAAGCCTCCTGAATCAGCCTGAGTGCTGAATCCTGCACGTTACTCCCCTTCCTGGGTCTTTTGTTTGGAAGGCGGAGGGGAGGGACCTGCGATTCTGTCAGGCTCCTACTGGGCCCGGCCTTCTCCTGTCTGCAACTCAGCCCTGCCTCCTCCTGGCTGCCATTAACCCCCGCCTCCTCCTGGATGCCACATTCCACAGCCTCCTCCTGTGTGCCACATTCCACAGCCTCCTCTTGGCTGAGGTCTTCCTGTGTATGAAAAAGGGACATAGTTTTAGTTTTTTATTCATCAATCACACACACTTTTCATCTCACGACTGTTGCAAATTGAATGTTAACAAATATAACAGACTATCATTCTGAGCCCAGCATTTTTCATTCTTGTCCCAATTATTTGTGCCCACTACTGTCTATTGATATGTAAAACACTTTATTAAATCAGGAATTAGTGATCAATAATAACATCTAGTAAACATCATTTATTTATTGACCAGAAATCTGTAGAACAATGCTATACCTGGCTCCAGCTGGGCTCCTCCACTTCTTCCTGGCTGGAAGTCCCAGGTTGGACATCAGAAGCCTCAGCTGGGGTGGAAGATAGGGTGGAAGGAAGAGTGTAAGGAAGGGTTGAGAGGGATTCCCTGACTTCTGTCTGGTCTGACAGAAATCGCAGTCTCTCCTAGTACCACAGCCTGGGGACATAAATGTCATCTACTGCAGCTCCTGATCGCTGGGAATCCTGGACCTTCTTGCGCTCCCTAAGATAAGTGCTCCTCAGGCCACCAATTTTGGCTTTTAAATAGGGGACGGTTGTCGTGGGGACCACCGGCTTCACCAACTCCAGCAGTTTCTCCAGCACTGCCTGCCTCTTCTGTTTATTATTGTATTGGGGGTGTTTGATCTGGCACAGACAGGGCAGCTCCCTTTATTTGTCTATGAACAGGGGGAGGAAATTGTGGTCATTGAAGCCATCCATTTTATCTGCAATACACAAGACAAACCCTAATGCCAGGCTAAAGTCTCCTAATCTTGTCCCAATATAGGCCTCAATCTAGAATCAGTATAGGCCCAAGTTTAAATGTTACCTTCGTTATCACGATCGGCGCTTCCAAAACTCCTTCCTCCGCTCACAGGTCGTACGTACTACGCACGGGTGTTACGCTTTATATACACTGCGCATGCGTGAAACTGTGCCCGCCCCTGACGTTCTTTCTAGTCTATCCCCCGCCCCTTCTCATTTGGCGCAGTGGGGGAAGAGCACATGGCGGAGTCACAGCAGGTGCGTGCTAATTACAGCAATGAGGAGGAGGAAAGCCCGGAGCCAGAAACGTCCCGATCCCGGAGGAGACGATTTAAGGCCTCAAATATGTCCTTTGGGGAGATGTTGGAGATGGTCGACATCCTGAAGAGGGCTGACTATGATGGGAAGTATGGACCTTACCCCAACCCCAATGTCAGAAAGGCCAAGATCATGGCAAAAGTTGTCAAGAGTCTGCACCGGAATTTTGGGGTACGACAATCAAAAGATAAACTCAGGAAGAGGTGGTTGGACCTCAAATTAAGGGGGCATGAGCAGTACAGAAGGATCAGGAGAGTGCTGCAAAAAAGTAAGTCGTTGTCCTGTGTTCCTATTTGTTATTTCTATTACGTTCGTGCTGCTCCATGTGCTTTTCTTTACTGTTGTACAGTTTAAAATGACAACTTTCATGTTCATTGGCACATTGTTCATTAGTCTGAAACATTGTTCATTTGACCTAGAAAACACCATTGTTTTGGCCATATGCATTTGAATACACTTTTGCTAGCCTACTTCTCTTAAAATAATTTTGGTGTCTAGATTGGTTTGTAACTAGAATGTAATGCAAACTAGATTCTGTGTAAGGACTGTGTGGGACACAAGAACACCCTTTTTATTAGGGGGCCCACACAGGTGCTCCAGTGTATACTATAGGGGTGTCTCCATCTGTGAAGCTTGTACAAAACAGGTAAGTATTCAAGCTTGACAAAATGACAAAAATATTTCTTCATCTTGGAACTCTGCCAAAATAGACAATTGTACCCCACTTCCAAGTAATGTTTCATGTTCCTATTTCTGCCATCAAATATCTGTGTGCTAAGTATACCTATTTTTTTTTTACATAGGGGAGAAACTCAGAGGACACCACTCATCCGAGGAGACCACAGACCCCCCACCTCATGAGGAAGTGGAAATCCACCAAAGACAAGCAGAGGAGGAAGAGGGAGACGTGGTGGAAATTGCCACAACAACAGGTGAGTGTCTGCGACCGCAGGCTCAGGTAAGAGATTGATGCCAGCAGATTTATAATACATGGTGTGTTTTTGTTTTTTATATTTTCGGGATGTTGTGGATCCAGGTCATTTCACCAGTGAAAGTGCACAGATCCTGATCGGGGAGATCATGGATTGTAATAGGGACATGGAAAACATCCAGAAAAACATCAATGATGTTCAAAACAAAATGAAGAACATCATTGATGTTTTAGGGAGAGTTTAAAACACCTCCAAATCCCTTACTTTTTTTTTGGTTTTTTGAAACTAAAAATTTTTCAGATTTTTTGACATATTCGAGAAAAGCCAAATTTTGAAGATGCACATAGTGTCTCAACATGTGCTATCTGCCATCATGGGAGATCAATGTAGGCGTTTTGGGGGTGCAACCCATTCCTCAATAATAAAGTAGCTCAGAGGAAGGGGTTGCACCCCCAAAACGGTCCCTTGATCCCCAGTGATGGCAGCTAGCACATGTTGGCATTCGGCAATTTGTGTGCATCTTCAAAATTTGGCTTTTCCAGGGGTGACATCACCCCATCTGATCGCAATATAAAACACAGTTTATAAATACTCATGTCTGATATTGCCTTCAATTTCTACAAAAGTTGAACTTTGTAAGTTCCAGATTTGTGTATTTCTTGTTGCTTTTAAACATGCTTGTTTTACCTTAAATGGACTTTTCTACTTTTATTAATGTGACCCAAAAATTTGTTATACAACAAACATGTTGGTTTGTTTTAAAAACCTTTTATAAATGCACATGTGATTGTGCTGGTATTAAAAAGATTGATAATCAAGAATGTGTGGATTATTGTTTCAATGCTCCAAAACTTTTGTTGTGGTAAAATTGGTGTTTTCAGTGACAATGGGGGTTATTTCCTAAGGACAAATCCACTTTGCACTACAAGTGCAGTTTCAGTGCAGTCTCAAGTGCACTTGTAGTGCAAAGTGTCTTTGCCTTTAGTAAATAACACCCAACAGTGCTTTCTAATGTTACACAATCACACCATTTTCAGGACTACCCACATTTCAGGCAGTGTCAGCTAAAAGAAACACAAGCAGTAAATGTCAGCAAATATTTTAGTAGTTAAAATTAGTTTTTTATTTAAAAAATGTCTCAGACATTGTCTGGCATGTGGATGGCCCCCCTGCCCGCAAAGTATTCAAGGTATTTTAGATGGACCTCACGGCACTCAGGGGGGCAAGACAGGACAGCCAGCTTCAAGAGCCATCAGGGTTTGTTCATTTACATGAATTTCGGCCTCAGGACCAACTGAGGCAGCATAGTTGGCAGAATTTCTCCTTAAAAAGTTGTGGAGAACACAGCAAGCCAGGATGATGTGATTCAGTTTATACTCCGCCATGTGTATGGGTGTAAGAAATAGGCGGAACCAGCTGGCCATGATTCCAAGTGTGTTCTCCACCACTCTTCTGGCTCTGGCCAGCCGGTCCGGGGTGAGGGTCCTCATAGGGAATGGCCGCATAAGATGGTCCCCCAGCACAAACGCTTCATCCACAACAAAGACGAATGGGAGTCCTTCCACATTGTCTTCTGGAGGTGGCAAGTCCAAGCTGCCATTCTGGAGATGCCTGTAGAAATCCGTCTGGGCGATGACTCCACCATCTGACATCTGGCCATTCTTCCCCACGTCCACATACAGGAACTCATAAGTAGCCGACACCACTGCCAACATCACAGTACTATTGAACCCCTTATAGTTGTAATAGTATGACCCTGAATTGGGTGGTGAGATGATGTGGACGTATTTCCCGTAGACATGTGCATTCGTTTTCGTCCGAATGCATTTTCGTCCGAATTTCAGGTATTTTCGTTATCGTTTGTTAAAACGAAAGTGCTGAGTCCGAAAAACGAAAGATCCGACATAAGCAAATGCTTTATTTTTGTTTTTGTTGCTACAACAGTTCGGTATAGATAGGAGATTCGACATGATGATAATAACAATCTGTGTCCATCAAACCTGTGGTCGAATGTGTCTAACCTTAACTCGTTTAGTCCAAGATTATTCTACATAGAGAGAAAAGATTCGACATAGAGAGGAAAGATTCGACGTAGGGGAGGAAAGATTCGACGTAGGGGAGAAAAGATTTGACGTAGGGGAGAAAAGATTCGACGTAGGGGAGAAAAGATAAATATAAATAATGATGATGATGAATGTTATTGGCTGATTGTAACCAAAGAGGAGGAGCAGAAAAATAGCTAGAACTAAGTACACACGTACTTTTGCTTATGGTGTCTGTTGAAAGTTCTAAGATTCGACGGTGCAGGTAAACTATACGGCGTCGTACAGTTTAGCTGCTCCGTCGAATCTTCTTTGAACATTCGACAGACACCATAAGCCTTCAATGACAGATTCGACCTTAATTTTCGGACGAATGCAATTTTTATTGAAAAACGAAATAATAAAAACGAATTTCGGGAGTAACTAAATAAATTTATTTTTCAGACGAAAACGAAATTCCGAAACGAAATATTTCAGTGTGCACATGTCTAGTTTCCTATCAATTGCCCCTCCGCAGTTAGGAAAGTCCCACCGCTGGGCAAAGTGGGAGGCCACAGTCTGCTATTCCTGTGGGTTGGAAGGAAACTGTGGCATCAAACAAGAAAAATAAATTAATCATTTTGCACATAAACATGGAAAGAAGATTAGACACAAACATTCTTGGCCAACATCAGTATAACATTTATTTTAGGGAGTATTTAAAGACAAATTTATAAGGACCATCCAACAGATTCCTCCCCCCATGGGCCATTTGTAAAATTTTATGGGGGGGAGATGTTTTGGACAGGTTACCCTCTCCACTTCATTGAGAGATGAATGTATAAATAATGTGTATTACTTTGGTCAGCCCCTCCTTACTTTACACTATTGGCAGCCCACTGGACAGGTAAAAAGTGTCATAATACAAAGAGATAAATACACACTGTACACATTTTAGCACATTTTTACATAATGCTATTACATATCAAGATAATAATAGGATACCAAAAATGTAAACAGTACCATTTGAAAGTATTCAGGCAGGCCCTTGCACTACATGCTTTGGGGAATTCATCCATAAATCTGACCACTAAAGAGGTGGGTATAGTGTGTATGGGTTTGACAAAGTCAGCAGATAGAGGATTGGTGTCAGCTGAGTTAGCAGTTGGGGGAAGGGAGGGTTCCCAAAGGTTTTGGGACACCAAAAAAAAGCCTCTGGCACTCTGTCTGAATTTAAAGCACAAATCACAATTTTACACATTTTAGGGTGTGTATAGTGTACAGCACTACTATGGAGCTGACAAAATACATTGTTAAGTGACTAGACGAGGTGAATATAGGCCCAGGATAGCATGCTGGGGAGGTAAGTGAAGGCAAATATGTATGAAGGACAAAAAAAATTACATAAAAATCCAGCATGCATGAGGACAAAGGGGACATTCACAGCATATTACAATCATGGTAATTAGGGAATGAGGACATAAATACAATATATTAGCAAACATTAAATACAATAAAATGTGATGTTAAAGGATAAAATTCTTACCTTAATATACTCCTTCTGCAGGACCTGGATGATGGCAGAACAGGTCTCTGGGATAATGATCCCCAGAGCCTGGGGGGAGATGCCTGTCGAGAATTGAGGTCCTGTAGGCTTCTCCCTGTCGCCAAGTACCTCAGGGTGGTGACTAGTCTCTGCTCCGGAGTGATGGCTTGCCTCATGCAGGTATCCTGCCTGCTGATATAAGGGGTCAGCAAAGCCAACAAACGGTAAAATACGGGGTCCATCATCTGGAGAAAGTTCCTGAAATCGTCAGGATTATTCTCACGGATCTCACGGAGAAAAGGCATGTGACAGAATTGGTCACGCTGGAGCAACCAATTCTTGGTCTATGAACTCCTCCCCACCCTGTTCATGGACTGGACTTGTGTCAAGGTTACCTAGTTACATAGTTACATAGTAGGTGAGGTTGAAAAAAGACACAAGTCCATCAAGTCCAACCTATGTGTGTGATTATGTGTCAGTATTTCATTACATATCCCTGTATGTTGCGGTCATTCAGGTGATTATCTAATAGTTTCTTGAAGCTTTCAATGCTCCCCGCTGAGACCACCGCCTGTGGAAGGGAATTCCACATCCTTGCCGCTCTTACAGTAAAGAACCCTCTACGTAGTTTAAGGTTAAACCTCTTTTCTTCTAATTGTAATGAGTGGCCACGAGTCTTATTAAACTCTCTTCTGCGAAAAAGTTTTATCCCTATTGTGGGGTCACCAGTACAGTATTTGTAAATTGAAATCATATCCCCTCTCAAGCGTCTCTTCTCCAGAGAGAATAAGTTCAGTGCTCGCAACCTTTCCTCATAACTAAGATCCTCCAGACCCTTTATTAGCTTTGTTGCCCTTCTTTGTACTGGCTCCATTTCCAGTACATCCCTCCTGAGGACTGGTGCCCAGAACTGGACAGCATACTCCAGGTGCGGCCGGACCAGAGTCTTGTAGAGCGGGAGAATTATCATTTTATCTCTGGAGTTGATCCGGAGTTGATCCCCCTTTTAATGCATGCCAATATTCTGTTTGCTTTATTAGCAGCAGCTTGGCATTGCATGCCATTGCTGAGCCTATCATCTACTAGGACCCCCAGGTCCTTTTCCATCCTAGATTCACCCAGAGGTTCTCCCCCCAGTGTATAGATTGCATTCATATTTTTGCCACCCAAATGCATTATTTTACATTTTTCTACATTGAACCTCATTTGCCATGTAGTCGCCCACCCCGTTAATTTGTTCAGGTC
Source organism: Aquarana catesbeiana (assembly GCF_042186555.1). Lineage (NCBI taxonomy): Eukaryota > Metazoa > Chordata > Amphibia > Anura > Ranidae > Aquarana > Aquarana catesbeiana. Next base: position 255,825,535 of record NC_133325.1, on the reverse strand, counting down.
TTTTTGCAAGGTTTCCACATCCTGCGGAGAAGTTATTGCCCTGCTTAGCTTAGTATCGTCTGCAAATACAGAGATTGAACTGTTTATCCCATCCTCCAGGTCGTTTATAAACAAATTAAATAGGATTGGTCCCAGCACAGAACCCTGGGGAACCCCACTACCTACCACTGACCATTCTGAGTACTCCCCATTTATCACCACCCTCTGAACACGCCCTTGTAGCCAGTTATCAATCCATGTACTCACCCTATGGTCCATGCCAACGGACCTTATTTTGTACAGTAAACGTTTATGGGGAACTGTGTCAAATGCTTTTGCAAAATCCAGATACACCACGTCTACGGGCCTTCCTTTATCTAGATGGCAACTCACCTCCTCATAGAAGTTTAATAGATTGGTTTGGCAAGAACGATTCTTCATGAATCCATGCTGATTACTGATAATGATATCATTCTTATTACTAAAATCTTGTATATAGTCCCTTATCATCCCCTCCAAGAGTTTACATACTATTGATGTTAGGCTAACTGGTCTGTAATTCCCAGGGATGTATTTTGGGCCCTTTTTAAATATTGGTGCTACATTGGCTTTTCTCCAATCAGCTGGTACCATTCCAGTCAATAGACTGTCTGTAAAAATTAGGAACAACGGTCTGGCAATCACCTGACTGAGTTCCCTAAGTACCCTCGGATGCAAGCCATCTGGTCCCTGTGATTTATTAATGTTAAGTTTCTCAAGTCTAATTTTAATTCCGTCCTCTGTTAACCATGTAGGTGCTTCCTGTGTTGTGTCATGAGGATAAACACTGCAGTTTTGGTTACTGAAGCCCCCCGATTCACTCGTGAATACTGAGGAGAAGAATAAATTCAATACCTTTGCCATCTCCCCATCCTTTGTAACCAGATGTCCTTCCTCATTCTTTATGGGGCCAATATGGTCTGTCCTCCCTTTTTTACTGTTTACATACTTAAAGAATTTCTTGGGATTTTTTTTGCTCTCCTCCGCTATGTGTCTTTCATGTTCTATCTTAGCCGTCCTAATTGCACCCTTACATTTCTTATTGCATTCTTTATAAATTCTGAATGCTGAGGATGATCCCTCAACCTTGTATTTTTTGAAGGCCTTCTCCTTTGCTTTTATATGCATTTTTACATTGGAGTTAAGCCATCCAGGATTTTTGTTCGCTCTTTTAAATTTATTACCCAATGGGATACATTGGCTAATGCCCTTATTTAATATGCTCTTAAAGCAAACCCATCTCTCCTCCGTATTCTTTGTTCCTAATATTTTATCCCAATTTATGCCTTTTAGCAAGGTTTGTAGTTTAGGGAAGTTGGCTCTTTTGAAATTCAGTGTCTTTGTGTTCCCTTCATGTTTCCTATTTGTGTGATTTATACTGAAACTAATTGACCTGTGATCGCTGTTACCTACATTGCCCCGTACATCTGTGATCAGGTCTGTATTGTTGGTAATCAGTAGATCCAGTAATATTTTATTTCTAGTTGGTGCGTCTACCATCTGACCCATAAAATTGTCCTGCAAGACATTAAGGAACTGGCGAGCCTTAAATGAATGCGCGGTTCCCTCCGCCCAGTCTATGTCTGGATAATTAAAATCCCCCATTATGATAACACTTCCCATCCTAGCTGCTAATCCAATTTGTGATAGGAGATCCGTCTCCACTTCCTCCCTCAGGTTAGGGGGCCTATAGCATACTCCCAGTATTATTTTCCCCTTAGCTTCATCCCTTTGGAGCTCTACCCATAAGGATTCCACCTCCTCACTAGCTCCCTCAGTGATGTCATCTCTCACATTCACTTGTACATTATTCTTGATATATAGGCATACCCCTCCCCCTTTTTTACCCTCTCTATCCTTACGGTATAGGGTATACCCTTGAATGTTTGCCAGCCAATCATGAGAGCTGTTGAACCAGGTCTCTGAAATTTCCACAAAATCCAAATCCAATTGTACTCGCTGCACGCACTGAAGACCAGATACAAACCCACAAGCACAAACTGAACAGCAGAAAATGATCTGAAAGCCACAAGTCTGAAAAAGCGCAAATCGTCTCTCACCAAACTTTTACTAACACGAGATTAGCAAAAGGAGCCCAAAGGGTGTCGCGCTTGGTTCTGAACTGCCCTTTTATAGTCTCGCCGTACGTGGTGTACGTGACCACGTTCTTGGTGATCGAAAATTCCGACAACTTTGTGCGACCGTGTGTATGCAAAACAAGTTTGAGCCAACACCCGTCGGAAAAAATCCATGGATTTTATTGTCGGAATGTCTGATCAATGTTCTATCGTGTGTACGGGGCATTGTAGGATCAGAAGAACACCAGCAATTTGGTTCAGGTAGCTGTAAATACTGTAAAAACACCTGCCTGCCTGTCAGTAGTAGGAAGAGAATAACAGGAATGGATCTAGCTAGACACACAGTGTGTGTATATATATATATATATATATATATATATATATATATATATATACACAACACCTAGGATGTATATATATATATATATATATATATATATATATATATATATATATATATATATATATATATATACACACAATACACTGTAAGTGCAGCTAACTGACTTGCCTGCCTACTCTATCTAACTTAAATCAAATGACACTGTCTCTCTGTCTATCTATCTCTCTCTCAATGCTGGAACACATTACACAGGGCCGCCGTGTGTGGGGCGTGTACTAAACCCCCTGAGCCATAATTGGTCAAAGCCGCCCTGGCTTTGGCCAATTATGGCTCTCTGTACAGACGGCGCTGTGATTGGCCAAGCATGTGGGTCATAGTGCATGCTTGGCCAATCATCATCCAGCAATGCACTGCGATGCCACAGTGAATTATGGCCGTGACGCGTCACTCGAATTTGGCACGAAGGGCCCATATTGTTCTGAATTCGGCGAATGGCCTAACAGGCAATGTTCGAGTTGAACATGCATTCGATTCGAATACGAAGCTCATTCCTAGTGAGGAGTGACTTCTCCCATTTGTTTTATCTGTAGGCATGTGAGGTTTATGGGGGTTTATCCTGGGTAGAGTAGCATGGAGGTGATGCTATCACCTTGAGGTTGCAGAGCCTTGGCTGTGGAGGAGTACAGAGGTGTATTTCCGGTTCCCCATAGTGGCAGAAACGTCTCCTTTCTGCTGTAATACTGTTTTATTTACTAAGGCTTATTAGATGCAATACAGGGAGAGACCACTACAGCAGAATACCTTGAAAATATGATATATAATTAACATCATTTTCCTTACCTGTAAACTTTATGTAATGCATTTTCCTTGACACATAACACCACTTTTTGTACCATTCTTTTTTTTTTTGTACCCAATAAAATAGTTTGTAAACAAAAAAAAGAAAATATGATATATAGGAGGACATCTATCAGTTACAGTAGTCTGGGAGTAGGGATGAGCCGAACACCCCCCTGTTCGGTTCGCACCAGAACATGCGAACAGGAAAAAAATTCGTTCGAACACGCGAACACCGTTAAAGTCTATGGGACACGAACATGAATAATCAAAAGTGCTAATTTTAAAGGCTAATATGCAAGTTATTGTCAATAAAAGTGTTTGGGGACCTGGGTCCTGCCCCAGGGGACATGGATCAATGCAAAAAAAAGTTTTAAAAACGGCCGTTTTTTCAGGAGCAGTGATTTTAAAAATGCTTAAAGTCAAACAATAAAAGTGTAATATCCCTTTAAATTTCATACCTGGGGGGTGTCTATAGTATGCCTGTAAAGGGGCGCATGTTTCCCGTGTTTAGAACAGTCTGACAGCAAAATGACATTTTGAAGGAAAAAACTCATTTAAAACTACCGCGGCTATTGCATTGCCGACAATACACATAGAAGTTCATTGATAAAAACGGCATGGGAATTCCCCACAGGGCAACCCCGAACCAAAATTAAAAAAAAAAAATGATGTGGGGGTCCCCCTAAATTCCATACCAGGCCCTTCAGGTCTGGTATGGATATTAAGGGGAACCCCAGCCAAAATTTAAAAAAAAAATTGACGTGGGGTTCCCCCTAAATTCCATACCAGACCCTTCAGGTCTGGTATGGATTTTAAGGGGAACCCCGCGCCAAAAAAAAAAAAAAAAAAGGCGTGGGGTCCCCCTAAAAATCCATACCAGACCCTTATCCGAGCACGCAACCTGGCAGGCCGCAGGAAAAGAGGGGGGGACGAGAGTGCGGCCCCCCCCCCCTCCTGAACCGTACCAGGCCACATGCCCTCAACATTGGGAGGGTGCTTTGGGGTAGCCCCCCAAAGCACCTTGTCCCCATGTTGATGAAGACAAGGGCCTCATCCTCACAACCGTGGCCGGTGGTTGTGGGGGTCTGCGGGCGGGGGGCTTATCGGAATCTGGAAGCCCCCTTTACCAAGGGGACCCCCAGATCCCGGCCCCCCCCCTGTGTGAAATGGTAAGGGGTTACTTACCCCTACCATTTCACTAAAAAACTGTCAAAAATGTTAAAAATGACAAGAGACAGTTTTTGACAATTCCTTTATTTAAATGCTTCTTCTTTCTTCCTTCATCTTCTTCTTCTTCTGGTTCTTCTGGCTCTTCTGGTTCTTCCTCCGGCGTTCTCGTCCAGCATCTCCTCCGCGGCGTCTTCTATCTTCTTCTCCTCGGGCCGCTCCGCACCCATGGCATGAGGGGGGAGGCTCCCGCTCTTCTCTTCATCTTCTTCTTCATCTTCATCTTCTTCTTCATCTTCTTCTTCTTCTTCTTCTTCTCTTCTTCATCTCTTCTTCCTTCTTCATTTCTTCTGCGGGCCGCTCCGCATCCATGCATGGAGGGAGGCTCCCGCTGTGTGACGGCGTCTCTTCGTCTGACGGTTCTTAAATAACGGGGGGCGGGGCCACCCGGTGACCCCGCCCCCCTCTGACGCACGGGACATGACGGGACTTCCCTGTGGCATTCCCCGTGACGTCACAGGGAAGTCCCGTCAATTCACCGTGCGTCAGAGGGGGGGCGGGGTCACCGGATGGCCCCGCCCCCCGTTATTTAAGAACCGTCAGACGAAGAGACGCCGTCACACAGCGGGAGCCTCCCTCCATTTGGCAATGTTTACAGAAGCCAGCAATGTTACAATATGTCCAAAACATACAGTATTAAACAAATGATAGAATACAGAAGCCACGCAAGCAGAAATGTGTATAATGGCTAAGGAGGAGAAAAATGAAGTCCAAATTCTACATCTCAGGTGGTAAAATATCACTTTCTAAGGAAGAACATGAGGCTTGTTATGACCTACGGTGCCTTGAAAGAGTATTCATACTCCTTGCAATTTTCCACATTTTGCCATGTTACAACCAAAATGTTATTTTATTGGGGTTTTATGTGGTAGACCGACACAAAGTGGCATATGAATGTGAAGAGGAAGGAAAATGATAAATGGTTTTCAAAATTTTTTACAAATAAATATCTGAAAAGCGTGGCGTGCATTTGTATTCTGCCCTTTTTACTCTGATACCCCTAACTGAAATCTAGTGGAACCAATTGCATTCAGAAGTCACCTATTAAATAAATAGAGTACACCTGTGTGTAATTTAATCTCAGTATAAATAGAGCTGCTCTGTGAAGTTCTCCTATGTTTGTTAGAGAACCTTAGTGAACAAACAGCATCATGAAGGCAAAGAAACACACCAGAAGGGTCAGGGATACATGTTTGGAGAAGCTTTAAGCAGGGTTAAATTATAAAAAAATATACCAAACTTTGAACATCTCATGGAGAACTGTTCAATCCATCATCCGAAAATGGAAAGAGTATGACATGACTGCAAACCTACCAAGACATGGCTGTCCACCTAAACTGACAGGTCGGGCAAGGAGAGCATTAACCAGGGAAGCAGCCAAGAGGCCTATGGTAACTCTGGAGAAGCTGCAGAGATCCACAGCTCAGGTGGGAGAATCACTCCACACAGGGCAACCATTAGCCGTGCACTCCACAAATCTGGCCTTTATGAAAGAGTGACAAGAAGAAAGCCATTGTTGAAAGAAAGCCATAAGAATTCCTGTTCGCAGTTTGCAAGAAGACATGTTGGGGGGCAGAAAACATGTGGAAGAAGGTGCTCTGGTCAGATGGCCTAAAAACAAAACGTTATGTGTGGCAGAAAACTAACACTGCACATCACCCTGAACACACCGTCCCCACTGCGAAACATGGTGGTGGCAGCATCATGTTGTGGGGATACTTTTCTTCAGCAGGGACAGGGAAGTTGATCAGAGTTGATAGGAAGATGGATGGAGCCAAATACAGGGCAATCTTAGAAAAAAATATGTTACAGTCTGCAAAAGACTTGAGACTGGGGTGGAGGTTCACCTTTCAGCAGGACAACAGCCCTAAACATACAGCCAGAGCTACAATGGAATGGTTTAGATCAAAGCATATTCATGTGTTTTTTTTTTTTAAATTAGATTTTATTGAGAGATGCAACATACAGAGTATAACATCATCGGTATCGGTAATTTTTTGAACAGAAAAAAATAAAAGGCAGTTATAAAGTAGCAAAGAACATAACAGTAACAATGTGTCTTGTAGCAGATCAAAAGTAGTAACCTTCAGATTAAAAAAGGGGGTAACTGGATGGATCTAAAGAGGAGGGTTTCTAGGGTTACCATGAGAATACTGATGGATGATCTAGGAGGAGGTGTGGGGATGGGAGAGGAAGGAAAAAGGGGGGGAGGGGGGTGAGCACCAAGTTTTTGCTATAGAGGTAACTTGGGGTAGACCATGAAGTTGTGGCTGCAGAACCCAGGGTAGCGTTCACCTTTAGTTTATTTAGGAGAAGAGCAGAGGTTGGTGGGTGAGAGGTGATCTTGCGCAAAGATTCATGTCTCGACGGAAGGTGAGATCCTTAGGTTGTGGGTCTTTCAGTTGGAGAAAGCTGCCTTGCTTATGGTGTTGGGGGAGGCCCATGGTATGAGAATGAAAGTTCTTCAAATTTCACCAGATCCATCAGTGTGAGTGTTGAGACCATGAAAGGTTGCCATTTGTGGTAGAAACATGTTTTGGTCTTTTCATGAGATAAGTCTGTGTCACAGACCTAGCCGGGACAGAGGCTGTTGGAGAGGACTGTATGCAAGCCTGTTGCCTTTTGATTATGGGCCCTAGCATTTGGGGGAATGGTGCTCTCTGTGAGCTGTATGCCTGGGGACCCTGGGGTTGGTGTTACTTTGGATTCAGCTCCATGTCCCCCCAAAAACACACAGACTCTGGGAACCCTTTATATGCCATATTAGAATGGTGACTGATTTATACCGTTGGGACTCGTACTGTTAAATGCTAATTGTCACGGAACGTCCCACACTCCGCTTGAGTGCTTCCGTCATATACCACTTCCTCCCAGTCTGTATACAGATACCCCAACCTCTCTGAGCACAAACAAGGCGACACTTGCTTGTTGCTACCAAGAACTCTCTTTATTCAGAACCAGAATACAGTCTTATATACACAGGAGAAGATTACTCTAACAATACAAACATAACCTAATTAACATGAGCTAATTATCTAATCCTTTATACAGCCTAGGTGACTGAGACATGACCTTTCGCCCAGACTTGTGGTCACCGAGCTTCACACAGTTAATTAATACAAACAACAATGGGTGAAAAGACTCTTAGAGCCACACTAGACTTATTTACAATAAACACATTATAGCAGAATTGATGACATTAGCATTTAACAGTACGAGTCCCAACGGTATAAATCAGTCACCATTCTAATATGGCATATAAAGGGTTCCCAGAGTCTGTGTGTTTTTGGGGGGACATGGAGCTGAATCCAAAGTAACACCAACCCCAGGGTCCCCAGGCATACAGCTCACAGAGAGCACCATTCCCCCAAATGCTAGGGCCCATAATCAAAAGGCAACAGGCTTGCATACAGTCCTCTCCAACAGCCTCTGTCCCGGCTAGGTCTGTGACATTTCTCCCCTTTCGGCAGGAGACTAACACAGGAGGAGACCCCAGACGGGTTGATTCCGAAGTTAGTCCATAGTTCCAGTCCTCTACTGCCTGTACCCACACAGTACCCCAAACAAATTGTTCCAAACAGAGTATAACTCACCCAGCCAACCTCTGCCTCTCTCAGAGAACATATCTGCCGCTGGGGAGAGGCCTGGACTGGCTCTTCTCCCTGGAATCCTTTCTGCCGCTGGAGAGAAGACAGGGTGTCTGGGCTCACTCTGTCATGCTGTTGGGGATAGGGGCCCACTGCCCAGCATCCCTGGGGTATACAGGTGGAGACTGAAGTCCCATCCACCTTCACAGGAAATCCATCCTCTGTTAGTTGAGGGCAGAGTCCAGCAGTACTCGGCCCTGTTGCCAGCCCTTCTGCTGGAAACCCCACACCATCTGCTCTGGCTACCTGTTGGGGAGGGAGGCCGACTGCCCCACCTCCCTGGAACTCTGTAGTTGTTGCAGGTGATGGCCATAGGTTGGTAGCACTCTGCCCGGTTGCCGGTGCTTCAACTGGGGAAGTTCCCTGTAACTCCACAGATACTGCTGTTGGTGCTGGGCAGAGCACAGTGAACTTTGGCCCCAATAGCAGCTCTTCTGCTGGAGGCTCATCAGGTTGTTCTTCCTCAGCAGAAAAGTCTATTAAATCCCCTACCTCTATAACTGGTGTCTGTGGATAGAGGTTCACCATCTCCTGTCCGTGGAACTAAGAAGATGCCATCAGTGCTGAGCAGAGCGCAATGAAGTTTGGCCCTAATCCCAACTCTTCTGCTGGGGGCTCACCCGATGGTTCTTCCTCAGCAGAAAAGTCTATCAAATCCCCTGTCTCTGCAACTGGTGTCTGGGGATGGAGGTTCACCATCTCCTGTCCATGGAACCCAGAAGATGTTATCAGTCCTGGGCAGAGGTTAGCAGAGCTCTGCCCTGTTGTCAGCACTTCAGCTTTGGGGATGGCAATCTCCAGATTTTCCACTGCAGATTCTCTGGCATGCTGCTGGACAGGCACATTCCTCCATCCAAGATCATCCCATGCAGAAACAGGATCATCAAGGTCAGTCAGCACTTGCTGCATCTGCCATAGCTGTGGGGGCAGGTTGGCAAAGCACACTATTGCTCTGCCACATTGCCGACTCTTCAGCCAGGATTTCAGGGTTGTCAGCTGGTATTTCCTGATAGTCCCAGGCAAAGGGAGCCCAGCCCTGGCACTGAGCAATGTCTAGCAGCCGTCTGTAGGCGATCTCTAGCTCCCATTCCTGAACGGCCAGAAACTCCAAATCTTCCTGTGCCCAGTGCACTTCCGAAATGTTCAGTAGCCCTTCTCTGAAATCCATGATTTCGTCCACCCGCCGCTCCAAATCACTCCCAAAGTTAGGGTCCCCTGTCAGCTTCACAAACAACAGTCCCAAGCCGCCGTAGCTTAAGCCTTCCGTTGGGCTGTCATCCGCTATCCAGGGACATGCTTGGGATACATGCCACCGGAGGGCTCTGTAGCTCTCATCCAGCTTTATCTCTGCCCAGACCAGCCTGCTTAATTCAGCTGTCTGCTTCTTGTGTGGTTTTTCTCCCAAAAACCGCACCCGCAGTCCGTACTGCGACCAGTACCTTTCCTCGATGGAGGGGAGAACTTTTCCCTGGTGTCGCTGCTCACGGGCTAGCGCTTCCTTCCAGAGTTTGCAGCGAATAGAATCACACCATCCCAGCAGGACCTGCTCTGATACTGGTCCTCTGTGCTGTATCTGCATCTCTCGCAACCTCCTTCTGAATTCCTCATCCATGGTGGCTGGTATCTGTACCTCTCCTCTCCTGGTATCTGGACCTTGGATCCAGATGGAAGTTTGGATGTCCCAGACTGCAGGAAGCTTTCCCGCTGCTTGCCACCAATGTCACGGAACGTCCCACACTCCGCTTGAGTGCTTCCGTCATATACCACTTCCTCCCAGTCTGTATACAGATATCAGATATTCCAACCTCTCTGAGCAGAAAACAAGGCGACACTTGCTTCACTGCTAACATGGACTGTTTATTATGAATCAAAGTTACAAGACTTTATATGCCGTTGGAACCTCCTCTAACAATACAACTGTAACTTAATTAACATGAGCTAATTATCTAATCCTTTATACAGCCTAGGTGACTGAGACATGACCTTTCGCCCAGACTTGTGGTCACCGAGCTTCACACAGTTAATTAACACAAACAACAATGGGTGAAAAGACTCTTAGAGCCACACTAGACTTATTTACAATAAACACATTATAGCAGAATACACTCCATGTCATCAATTCTGCTATAATGTGTTTATTGTAAATAAGACTAGTGTGGCTCTAAGAGTCTTTTCACCCATTGTTGTTTGTGTTAATTAACTGTGTGAAGCTCGGTGACCACAAGTCTGGGCGAAAGGTCATGTCTCAGTCACCTAGGCTGTATAAAGGATTAGATAATTAGCTCATGTTAATTAAGTTACAGTTGTATTGTTAGAGGAGGTTCTAACGGCATATAAAGTCATGTAACTTTGATTCATAATAAACAGTCCTTGTTAGCAGTGAAGCAAGTGTCGCCTTGTTTTCTGCTCAGAGAGGTTGGAATATCTGATATCTGTATACAGACTGGGAGGAAGTGGTATATGACGGAAGCACTCAAGCGGAGTGTGGGACGTTCCGTGACAGTCTGTGTTGAGTTTGTCTTTGAATAGAAGTTGTAAGAGGTCTCTTTTGACTTGTGAGGTGTTTGGGCGTATGTTGGAGATCCAGTTTTTCAGGATGGCTCTTCTGGTTGAGTAGGAGGCATATCAGGGACCAGTCTTTGCCGGGTGGCATAGATTTGAGTGACCAGGGCAGTAGCTGGGGGTCCCAGTGGCCGAAGATAAGGAGCAGGGGGTCTTTGGGCAGTTTCATCAAGGTGACTTCAAAGATGTAGGAAAGGACTTCATCTCAGAAGGTGGAGATGTAGTTGCAAGACCAGAAGTGATTTGTCAGGGATGGCCTGGGGTGTTGACAGAGAGGGCAAATAGAGGCGGTTTGACCTTGTTTGGTCGAAAGAAAGGGGATATGAGCTCAGTGTACAATTTTCAATTGGGTTTCCCTCCAAGATTTGTTGGGAACCAACTTGTGGATGGCATTGAGGCCGTGTAGGAATTTATCCACCAGCTCAGTATCCGGAAAGTCTTTTGCCAAGTTGGCCGCTGATGAGGCCATTAGAGGAGGAGTGGTTTTCAGAAGAAGAGGTTGGTAAATATTCAAAATTTTGTATGAGTCCTCTGAGAAAAGGACATCCATGAATGATGGTTTGAATCTTTTATGATCATAGCTGCAGGAATTTTTCAGAAAGATGATGCATTGTCTATATTGAAAGGCATGTGATTGAGGAAGCGAAAATTTGTCAGCTAAAGTTTGGAATTTGATAGGATGACCAGTCTCCAAGTCACATAGTAGCGAAAATTTTGTGAGGCCCTTCCTGCTGCCATGTGACATAGGGTTGATGCTCCAGACCTGGAGGGAAGCTTGGGTTTCCTTGTATTGGAAGGTGGCTGGATATGAAGGGTGAGAGTTTGAGGCTTTTCCTGGCTTCTTTCCAAGCAATAGCTGTGTCCCATAGCAGGAGGTTATGTTGAAGTGGAGGCGGAAGGGATTTCCATTTGCAGTGGAGGGGGGCAACCAAGTAGTATGGGTGTACCATTGCAGTTTTCAGGTGATGACTGGAGTAGCAAACTTTTGGGCTACCCAGTCCAGACCTGTCCTCAATAGACAGGCTAAATTGTAGGATATTTGGGAGGCTGATACCCCCTTTGCATCTGGGAAGATATAGCTTTAGGTTGAAAAGGAGCGGGGATAGGGGAGAGCCCTATCTCGTGCCTTTGTGAAGGAGGAATTCATCTGAGAGGAGACCTGCCGCTACCAGCCTAGCCGCCGGGTCAGTGTACATGGTTTTGATAAGGTGAGTGAAAGGGCCAGAGAATCCCATTTTAGTCATGACCATGGAAAGCCATTCAAAACTTACGTTATTTAAGGATTTTTCCGCATCTAGGTTTATAATTGCATGGTCTCCCTCTGGATTGCATTTAGCGTGTTCCAGGGCCATCATCACCTTTCTGATGTTCATGGTGGCAGTCCTGCCTTTCACGAACCCTGATTGGGCATGGTGTATCAGTGAGGGGATAATGGAGGCTAATCTAGTAGCAATGATTTTGAAAAGGATCCTGACATCAGTTTTTAAGAGTGAAATAAGTCTATGTGAAGCTGGTTCTTGTGGGTCTTTACCCTTTTTTGCTAATAATTTAATGATGGTTACCCATGGGAAGGTAGGGGCCGCCTGACCATATGTGATGAGAGAGGGTGGGTTCCAGGAGTGATTGTAGGGATTTATAGAATTCGCCTGTGAAATCATCAGGGCCTGGGGCTTTAGAAAGGGCTAGGTTCCGGATGGCAGTTGATATTTTGGAAAGGGAGATGGGTGCATTTAGAGCATCCAGTTGGGAGGGTGAGATTTGGGTGAGGGTTATTTTCTCAAGAAAAGAGAGTGCTGTCGGGCTGTCAATGGGGTCAGCTGCGTATAAGGAGGAATAGTAGTGTAACATGGCTTAGTTTATGCATTTTTGTGAGGTTTAGATGGTACCCGATGCGTCTCATAGGGAGGTAATATAGGTCAGATGGTGGGGGCCCTTACAGATTCTTGAAAGTAGTTTACTTGCCTTGTTGCCAAATTTGTGGAGGGTGGCATCCATGTGTGCTTTTTTGATTAATTCCAGGGTTTCAGCCCAAGTATCAAAGGATTGCTTAGCTACCTGCTATGTCTACACATTGTCAGGGGAGTCATCCGTATACAGGGAGCGTTGAGCTTGGTGCAATTGGGAGCTGGCAGTTTTGTAATTTTTAAGTGTGTTTCTTTTAAAGGAGGCCGCATATGAAATAATACATCCTCTGAGAAAGGCCTTGCCTGCTTCCCAGAATAGATTAGGGTTGTCTGCATGTGGTGCGTTGGACGAGGTGTATTCAGACCACGCATTTTCCATGTACAGTCGGAAGTCAGAATTATTTAAAGGTAGGAGTTTGGGACTTGGTTGTAGGTCAGGGTTATCAAGCGTCGCCAAAATAGGCGCGTGATCGGATATAGCAATGTCGTGGATGTAAGCGGCAGATATCAGTGGGACAAGGTTGTCTGAGCATAAAAGGTAGTCAATTCTAGACATTATAGGGGTTGGAGTAGAATGTGTATTCTCTGTCAGCTGGATGGTGGAGGCGCCAAATGTCATGGAGATGGATGGATTCCATCGTGGAGGCCAGAAGTGTTGGAGGACTGGGATCTTGGAGGGATCGAGGGCGTTTGGGAGACCATCTGTCGTCAATTAGGTGTAGAGTAGTGTTAAAGTCCCCGCCGATTATGTGTGGAAGGTCTGGGTCATGAAGGAGCCAGGTCGATAGTTCGCTAAAAATTAGTTTAGTGGGGTTATTGGGTGTGTAAATGTTTGAGATTATTAAATCTCTTGTCCCTATTTGAACATGTGCAGATAAAAGCGTCCCTGAAAGTCCGAGTCAATTTTAACGCACTCATATGTATGAGTATTAGAACCCTTGCTTTGCAGCCATTTGATTTAGAGCCTACGACTGTGCCCACCCAGAGCTTTTTCATATTTTGGAAGTCTGGGGTGGAGAGGTGGGTTTCTTGGAGGGCAATGTCGGTCTTAAGCCTTTTGAGATGGCGAAGAACTTTCATTCTCTTGGAAGGGGAACAAAGCCCTTTCACATTCCAGGAGACTATTTTCATATTGGGGGGGTCATAAGGGGGGTATGTGCCGGCATTGGTATTGATTGATTGGAAGATCATGTGTAGTAAAGCTGAGAATACCATCGGGGATATGTAGGAGTCTACGTTATATGAGAGTATTGAGCTAGGGTCTGTTGGTGCAAATGAGCTACAAGAAGGGATTACATGGGGAAAGTAGGGATTCAAAAGGCGGGGAGTAACATGTAGAAACAATAAAACAGTAATGTGAAACGCATGGAACTCACTGTGTAGTCCAGCTCCCATTACAAGACCCATTGGCTGCGGCTTCTAAACCCATGACTTTGAGGGTGGTGTATGCCGGCAGCTCGGGTTGTGGATGGGGAGTATGATCTGAGTTATGCAGGAGGGCCAGGGGAGAAACTGAGTTTTAAGAGAAAAAAGTGATAAACAAGCAATAACATTTTAACATAGTGCGTATCAGTAGAATGATTCGGCCTACCAGTATATAGAGTGAATGATGAGGAATAGAGAACAAAGTGGAGATAGAGTTAGGTGGGAGTCATCTCAGCCTGGGATGATCAGCTTGGCTGGTTGAGGAGCATTGGTAAAAGAGGCTGTAGTGCTGTTGGTAGATTTCTCTGAATGAGGTGTGGAGTGAATATGGTCCGGTCCAGAGGCTCTGAATCATTTTGGGGAGTCTTTGCGTGGGCTCCTTTGGTCCAGAGCACGGTTGATGGGAGCCGTTCTGGATGTGGGGCTCAGGTGTGGACCTGTGCATAGTGATCTTAGGAAGGCTTCCGCCTCGGATGGATCATGAAAGGAGAGCTGGTCGCCACTGGTGAGTTTGAGCCAGAGAGTACCTGGAAACGCCAAGGTAAATTTGATTTGTTGATGGTGTAGCTCCTAGCATATTTGTTGAAATGCTTTCCTTTTCTTAGACACTTCTATGGAGTAATCTGCGAAGATCGGGACCTTTATGCCATCGATCTGAAGAGATCTGGATTGCCTGTACTTCTGCAGGATGAAAGCTTTGTCTGAGTAGTTCAGATATTTTGCAATAATCTGTCGTGGCGATTTGCGATCAGGATTAAAGGTTCCCATATGGTGCAGGGGCCTGGGAGGCCTAGTGCTTTGGGTATGCGTCTCGCGCAGAGGTCCGTGAGGGCTGAAGGTTGTAATGATTCTGGGATACCCACAAAACGCAGGTTACTCCTTCTGGATCTATTTTCTAAATCGTCCAATTTCTCTAGGATATATTTGTTCATCTTGTCTTGGGCTTGTTCTGTGGATTGTGCCTGGTAGAGTTCCTCTTCAATATTGGCTATGCAGTGTTCAGCCTCAGTCAATCTGGAGGTATGTTCCTCTAGCTGGGCCTGGAGCTGCTGCATGCCTGCGCTGACTGCCTTCTCCACAGATGCCTTATTCATGGGGGAGAAGAGAGCAGCCACAGCCTGGGCAATGAGCTCTGTGTGATGGTCATCACTGTGTTGTGGGGCAGTGACATGCTCTGAGGAGGAGGGGGCTGGGCCATCGCTTACCTCCAAGTCAGGCGTTGTCTCTGTGAGGGGATCCATACAGGCCGAAGCCGGGGCCTCGATTTGCGGCCATGTTGAGCGCTTCATTGCGGCCGTTTTCTCTACAGACTGGTCCATGTTGTGGCCGGGTGTGAGCGGAGAGGCTGCCGGTATTAGGAGTGGGTTTTGCCAACTTTAACTGCTAATTGCACGGTCATGCAATGCTGTACCCAAATAAAATTTGTGTCATTTTCTTCCCACAAATAGAGCATTCTTTTGATGGTATTTGATCACCTCTGCGTTTTTTATTTTTTGCGCTATAAAGGGAAAAAGACCGAAAATTTTGAAAAAAAATGATATTTTCTACTTTTTGTTATAAAAAAAATCCAATAAACTCAATCTTAGTCATACATTTAGGCCAAAATGTATTCGGCCCCATGTCATTGGTAAAAAAAAAAGGTCAATAAGCGTATATTTATTGGTTTGCGCAAAAGTTATAGCGTCTACAAACTAGGGTACATTTTCTGGAATTTACACAGCTTTTAGTTTATGACTGCCTATGTCATTTCTTGAGGTGCTAAAATGGCAGGGCAGTACAACCCCCCCAAATTACCCCATTTTGGAAAGTAGACACCCCAAGGAAATTGCTGAGAGGCATGTTGAGCCCATTGAATATTATTTTTTTTTTGTCCCAAGTGATTGAATAATGACAAAAAAAAAAAAATTACAAAAAGTTGTCACTAAATGATGTATTGCTCACACAGGCCATGGGCATATGTGGAATTGCACCCCAAAATACATTTAGCTGCTTCTCCTGAGTATGGGGATACCACATGTGTGGGACTTTTTGAGAGCCTACCCGCGTACGGGGCCTCAAAAACCAATCACCGCCTTCAGGATTTCTAAGGGTGTAAATTTTTGATTTCACTCCTCACTACCTATCACAGTTTTGAAGGCCATAAAATGCCCAGATGGCACAACCCCCCCAAATGACCCCATTTTGGAAAGTAGACAGCCCAAGCTATTTGCTGAGAGGCATGTTGAGTCCATGGAATATTTTATATTTTGACACAAGTTGCGGGAATGTGACATTTAAAAAAAAATTTTTTTTTTGCACAAAGTTGTCACTAAATGATATATTGCTCACACAGGGCATGGGCATATGGGAATACATTTAGCTGCATCTCCTTAGTATGGGGATACCACATGTGTGGGACTTTTTGGGAGCCTAGTTGCGTACGGGGCCCCGAAAACCAATCACCACCTTCAGGATTTCTAAGGGCGTAAATTTTTGATTCACTCCTCACTACCTATCACAGTTTCGAAGGCCATAAAATGCCAAGATGGCACAAACCCCCCCCCAAATGACCCCATTTTGGAAAGTAGACACCCCAAGCTATTTGCTGAGAGGCATGGTGAGTATTTTGCAGCTCTCATTTGTTTTTTAAAATGAAGAAAGACAAGAAAAAAAAAATGTTTTTCTTTTTTCAATTTTCAAAACTTTGTGACAAAAATTGAGGTCTGCAAAATACTCACTATACCGCTCAGCAAATAGCTTGGGGTGTCTACTTTCCAAAATAGGGTCATTTGGGGGGGGGGTTGTGCCACCTGGGCATTCCATGGCCTCCGAAACTGTGATAGGCAGTGAAGAGTGAAATCAAAAATTTACGCCCTTAGAAAGCCTGAAGGAGGTGCTTGGTTTTCGGGGTCCCGTACGCGGCTAGGCTCCCAAAAAGTCTCACACATGTGGTATTCCCATACTCAGGAGAAGCAACAGAATGTATTTTGGGGTGTAATTTCACATATTCCCATGGCATGTTTGAGCAATATATCATTTAGTGACAACTTTGTGCAAAAAAAAAAAAAAAATGTGTCTTTTTCCCGCAACTTGTGTCACAATATAAAATATTCCATGGACTCGACATGCCTCTCAGCAAATAGCTAGAGGTGTCTACTTTCCAAAATTAGGTCATTTGGGGGGGGGTTTTGAACTGTCCTGGCATTTTATGCACAACATTTAGAAGCTTATGTCACACATCACCCACTCTTCTAACCACTTGAAGACAAAGCCCTTTCTGACACTTTTTGTTTACATGAAAAAATTATTTTTTTTGCAAGAAAATTACTTTGAACCCCCAAACATTATATATTTTTTTAAAGCAAATGCCCTACAGATTAAAATGGTGGGTGTTTCATTTTTTGTTTTCACACAGTATTTGCGCAGCGATTTTTCAAACGCAATTTGTTTGGGAAAAAACACTTTTTTAAATTTTAATGCACTAAAACACACTATATTGCCCAAATGTTTGATGAAATAAAAAATATGATCTTAGGCCGAGTACATGGATACCAAACATGACATGCTTTAAAATTGCACACAATCGTGCAGTGGTGACAAACTAAATACATTTTTAAAAGCCTTTAAAAGCCTTTACAGGCTACCACTTTAGATTTACAGAGGAGGTCTACTGCTAAAATTACTGCCCTTGATCTGACCTTCGCGGTGATACCTCACATGCATAGTGCAATTGCTGTTTACATTTGACGCCAGACTGATGCTTGTGTTCGCCTTTGCACGAGAGCAGGGGGGGGACAGGGGTGCATTTTTTTTTTTTTTTTTTTGCTTTTTTTTTGCTTTTTTATCTTATTTTTAAACTGTCCCTTTAATTTTTTTTAATCATTTTTATTGTTATCTGAGGGAATGTAAATATCCCCTATGATAGCAATAGGTAGTGACAGGTACTCTTTTTTGAAAAAATTGGGGTCTATTAGACCCTAGATCTCTCCTCTGCCCTTAAAGCATCTGACCACACCAAGATCGGTGTGATAAAATGCTTTCCCAATTTCCCAATGGCGCTGTTTACATCTGGCGAAATCTAAGTCATGAAATGCTCGTAGCTTCCGGTTTCTTAGGCCATAGAGATGTTTGGAGCCACTCTGGTCTCTGATCAGCTCTATGGTCAGCTGGCTGAATCACTGGCTGCATTCTCAGGTTCCCTGTTGGGACAGGAGAGCCAGAGAAAAATATGGAAGACGGTGGGGGGAGCATTCCCTTCCACTGCTTGTAAAAGCAGTCTAGAGGCTAATTAGCCACTAGGATTGCTTTTACATGAAAGCCGACCGCTGGCTGAAAAAAATGATACCAAGATGATACCTAAACCTGCAGACATCATTCTGGTATAACCACTCAAAGTCCAGCAACATACCAGTACGTTGCTGGTCCTTGTTGGGCATATATTGTAATCTTTTTTTTCATGCAGCCTGTGGGCTGAACGAAAAAAAGAGATTGATCAGTGGGTATGCCCACCATTAGAATACCTCCCTTCATCCACCCACTTCTAATGATGGGCATACATGCACCATTTATATATGCCGAAGCATGGGGGCATCTGCCCCAAAAGTTAGGAGCAAATCGCTCCTCCGCCCCTGCTGCCCCATGCTTCGGCATATATCATCTCCGCTGGAGTCACGGCTTTATATATCGTGGGAGCAAACGCTGTTGCTGTCAAGATAAATAAATCTGCTCTGCAGCTGAATGGCGTACCTGAAGACAAAAAAATGGTTAACAATAAAACATAGTAAACAGTAAAGTATAAAAAATTGCATACCTGAAAAGCAAACATGATAAAACATAATAACAATAAAACATTGCAGAATAGAATACAGTAAAAAAGAGCAGAACAATAGAGAGAGAATAGAGAGAGAACAATAAAACGACAACTATTTTTTTTTTATATTTTTTTTGTGGTTTTTTTTTACACTTTTTTTTGTAACTGTAACTTTTATAACTGTAACCGGTTCCAGGTTCGGGTCTCTCAAAATGTGATGGCATCTTGGGAGACCCTTTGAAAGTGTGCCTAGTCTGTGCAATGCAGTACCCTATGCTAATACTCAACTAGTGTATGGTAGCGTTCAAAACATTTACTAATGCAAAGACCAGGATTGTCAGGACAGGAGGGACAATAATAGCGGGTGTCACGCCTATATCTGCGCTTGCTACAGACACAACATCTTTTTTGGGGGGGTTCATTGGGTAGGGGTACTCGGGAGGACATAAAGAAAATGCCTCTCATGCAGCCAACTGCATTTGGTTGGGGATGTGAATGGGGGAAGTACAGGTGCTGCAGAAGTGGTGGGTTCCCAATTAGGATTGGCGAATGCAGCAGGAAGGGCATTATGGGCACGACGGGCCTGTGTTTGTCTTCTTCTTGGTGGCAGCGGGACACTACTTGTGCTTGCCACCTCACCAGCTTGAACTGCACTTATGGGACTTGCCACGTCACCAAGTGTTACTGCAGTGCTGGTTTGACTATGACCGGGTGTACTATGCCGCTGGTGCTTGCCAGTTCACCAAAGCGCTACCAAAAAAACTGTTAGCGATTGCAGGGATCAGGCCTGACTCTGCGAACGCTGCAGTTATGCGTTTAGTGTTTTGTAAGTGACAGTGATCGATCAATACTGCACTTGGGTGGGCTGGGCTGGGCCGGGCGGAGGGGCAAAATGCAGGTGCTAGCAGGTATCTGGGCTGATCCCACTAACACTGCATTTTTGGGAACCCTAAACTACTTGTGACACTAGTATAGATCTGATCGGATCAGATATTGATCCGTTCAGATACTATACCACTAAGGGAGGTGTACGGTGCGTGCGTGGATGTTAGCGCTACTGGCACTAACCCGACGCTGCCTGGGGCTGGTGCTTGCCAGTTCACCAAAACGCTACCAAAAAAACTGTTAGCGTTTGCAGGGATCAGGCCTGACTCTGCAAACGCTGCAGTTATGCGTTTAGTGTTTTGTAAGTGACAGTGATCGATCGATACTGCACTTGGGTGGGCTGGGCTGAGCCGGGCGGAGGGGCAAAACACAGGTGCTAGCAGGTATCTGGACTGATCTCGATAACACTGCGTTTTTGGGAACCCTAAACTGTTCAGATACTATACCACTAAGGGAGGTGTATGGTGCGTACATGGGTGTTAGTGGTACTGGCGCTAACCTGACGCTGCCTGGGGCGATGCAGACCCTATCTGACCCTAAAACCTAACTTATATCACCGCCGGGCGATCAGGGGGTTAAACCTTTATTAGGTAATAAACGGCGGGTGCCCTGACACTATAAAAAATAAACTAACTAACCAGCATCACCCGTATCACTTATACAGTGATCACTGGTGAAAGGGTTAACTAGGGGGCAATCAAGGGGTTAAAACCTTTATTAGGTAGTATATGGGGGTCCTTGACGCTATAAAATGCTGATGGCGAACCTATATACTTACCTCCCTAACTAGCGTCACCAGTGACACTAATACTGCGATCAGAAAAATGATCGCTTAGTGACACTGGCGACGGGGGGTGATCAAGGGGTAAAACTTTATTGGGGGGGTTAGGGGGTATCCTAGACCTAAAGGGGGCTAACACTAACTGCCCTACCACATTAACTGTCACAAACTGACACCAATGCAGTAATCAGAAAAAAAAAACTGCTTGGTGTCACTGTGACAGGGGGGGTGATTAGGGGGTGATCAGGGGGCGATCGGGACGGTGATGGGGGGTGTAAAGTGTGCCTGGTGTGTTTTACTGTGTGTGTAGTGTTTGTGCACTCACATCCATGTCTTCTCTCCTCGGTGCCGGAACGGAAAATACCAAGACGAGGAGCGATGACATCACTTCCTCTGCCGCTGTTTACTATACAGCAGCAGAGGAAGAATCTCATTGGCTGGGAGCGATCGCGAGGGGGTGGCCATGAATGAATGGCCTCCCCCTCACCTCTGATCGCTCCGGGACAGAAGCCGACCGCCTCGGGCAATGGGGGGGGTCCGCTTGGACCACCCGCCCGCGGGAGGCAAGTAACGTACCCATACATTACTTTGCCTGCCCGTGCCATTCTGCTGCAGTATATCTGCGTGAGGCGGTAGGCAAGTGGTTAAAGGGTTAATTGCATAATTAGCCCAGTGAAATTGCTCTTAGGCTGTTGGCACCTAGATTGTGGTCCCGCAAGCTGGAAAATCTTTGTGCTGGGCGCAGCTGAGAGTGGCATTGTTACATAAGTGACAGCGTGGTGTGAGGTTGGCCGGTCATTTGTCGAGTTAGCGAGGAGTGCAGGGATCTGACACCCGCTTTTGTCACATATTATATTATTACATACCGTAATATTACAGAAAAAATCTGAACACACTCCCCCTCCCTCTTCAAAGGGATGGTTATCTCAACAGGGAAAGCAGAACCAGGCTAGGTCTGTAAAAACAGCTCATGTCAGCCTGGCAGGATGTTCAGGCCTGTCGTAAAACTGTCACTCTCTCAAGTCAGAGAACCAGCAGATACCGGTCGTAAATACCTAAATGCACATAAAGCTTAAACAGTGAAATAAGTATGAAATTTCAGCGTGTTTCATAACTTCCAAAGTAATAATAGCACAACCATAATATGGACATATTTAGTTTCCTCAGATAATTTGTAACATTTCAAGTACAGACACCCCTATGTCAGGTCATATGGGAAACCACTGGTACCTTTATTCCTCCTAGGTGAACTAGAGACATGACATGTTTATATCTGTTTTGAAGGAAATCTCACACTGAACAATAATATGGATATTTGGAGTCTGTAAACACTATAGCTGCAGAGATATGAATAAGTATCACAAAGTGTACCTGGGACATGGTCATGAGTGTAGACACCTCACAGCAACCAACCCCTAAATAAGATGACCAGACAATTGGTTACTGGTCGCTGTAAACACCCCTTTGATTTGACAGAAAAGAGGAGAAGCCAAGACAATGGTCAGTTCTCCTTTTACCATCCAAGCAGGAACATCTGCCAAGTTTGAGAACTGATTACCCAGCTCATCAATCAAACTCTGATCAACCCTCGGACATTAATTCCAAGTATTCTTCCTCCCCAATTCTACCTTATTTCTTTGTGGCTGTATATTGTCTTTATCTCTTTGAAACATCTTTTTTCTGTAAATGTTTTATTTGCACCAACTTTGACCTTTTCATAATAAACCCTTATGTTGAAAAGTGTTAACCTTGTTATTAAAGCTCTTAATGCAAGCTATAAATGAACCGGCCTCTTAAAAGAGTGCTATTGTTTTAGAGTAAGGCCTCTGAGCAGACGTGTCTGTGGTGGCAGTGTGTGTTGCAGACGCTTATTCTGAAATCATAATTGGTATTGCTAAATTGATGGAAGTCCTGACCCTTCCTAAACAAACGTCATTGGTGGCAGTTAAAGGGTTAATTGCATAATCAACCCAGTGACAATGGCTCTTAGGCTGTTGGCACCTAGATTGTGGTCCTGCAAGCTGGAAAATCTTTGTGCTGGGCACAGCTGAGAGTGGCATTGTTACGTAAGTGACAGTATGGTGTGAAGTTGGCCTGGCCTTTGTCACGAGTTAGCGAGGAGGGCAGGGATCTGACACCTTGGATAAAGTATTCATATTGGATTAAGTATTACACTTCAGCTCAGCACTATCTAACGCAACTCTTCTCTTCCCCTCCACAGGTATGTGTCAGCTCAACCACATCTTCCACCTTTAATTGAAACTGGGATCTGCTTGCTAATTCTGTGTATGTGCTGTTGGTGATCTATGCTGCCTTCAAATTCTTTACCTCTGTCCATATCGCTGTGATGTTTATTTTACTTTCTTATTGTCTATACATAAATTATGAGCTGTTGTTATCTTTATGACTGTGACCCTTCTGCTCTCTTGCTGTGTTTTGTAGTCAGCCTTTGGTGTGAGAAGTTCATTCTGTTAGCCATGTGTTGCTCCTGTGCATTCCTGACTAATTAATTGGCAATACCCCCACCCAAACTCAGTATAAATTTAGGCCTCCTCTAGGGGATGCACAGGCAGGGATTGCATTGGCAACTATCATCTTGGATAAAGTATTCATATTGGATTAAGTATTAAACTTCTGCACAGCACTTCAGCGAATGCACAAAGTGAAAATCCACAACAGACTTCTACAGAACACTAAACAGACTACAGATGACCTGATTCTCCATCAAACTTTTTCATCTCTCATCCAGGCTTCCTCTCAATCTCACCACTCTGTACTATTCCTTCTCACAGTTGCATCCTCTCTCCTTAAATTCTCTCTCCTTCACCCATCTTCTCCATGCTACAGCTTATATATATATATATATATATATATATATATATATATATATATATATATATATACATCACCCTCCCTCCTGTCTTCACCTTATCACTGTACATATCAGCTCCTGCTAATTCTGAACCCATATACCAATAAAACCTGCAGGACACTGGGACATGTCCCCCCACATAAGTTACAGTCCCATATCACCTCTCTCACCCTTCTGCTTCTCCTAACTTCTGGATAGGGATGAGCCAAACACCCCCCTTTTCAGTTCGCACCAGAACATGCGAACAGGCAATAAATTAGTTTGAACACGCAAACACCATTAAAGTCTATGGGACACGAACATGAATAATCAAAAGTGCTAATTTTAAAGGCTTATATGCAAGTTATTGTCATAAAAAGTGCTTGGGGACCTGGGTCCTGCTCCAGGGGACATGGATCAATGCAAAAAAAAGTTTTAAAAACGTCAGTTTTTTCAGGAGCAGTGATTTTAATAATGCTTAAAATGAAACAATAAAAGTGTAATATTCCTTTAAATTTCGTACCTGGGGGGTGTCTATAGTATGCCTGTAAAGGGGTGCATGTTTCCCGTGTTTAGAACAGTCTGACAGCAAAATGACATTTCAAAGGAAAAAAGTCATTTAAAACTACTTGCGGCTATTAATGAATTGCCGGTCTGACAATACACATAAAAGTTCATTGATAAAAATGGCATGGGAATTCCCCACAGGGGAAACCCGAACCAAAATTAAAATAAAAAAATGACGTGGGGGTCCCCCTAAATTCCATACTAGGCCCTTCAGGTCTGGTATGGATATTAAGGGGAACCCCGGCCAAAATTAAAAAAAAAATGGCATGGGGTCCCCCTCAAAATCTATACCAGACCCTTCAGGTCTGGTATGGATTTTAAGGGGGAACCCTGTGCCAAAATGTAAAAAAAAATGGCTTAGGGGTCCCCCCAAAAATCCATACCAGACCCTTATCCGAGCACGCAACCTGACAGGCCGCAGGAAAAGAGGGGGGGTGAGAGAGTGCCCCTCCTCCTGAACCGTATCAGGCCACATGCCCTCAACATTGGGAGGGTGCTTTGGGGTAGCCCCCCAAAACACCTTGTCCCCATGTTGATGGGAACAAGGGCCTCATCCCCACAACCCTTGCCCGGTGGTTGTGGGGGTCTGCAGGCGGGGGGCTTATCGGAATCTGGAAGCCCCCTTTAACAAGGGGACCCCCAGATCCCGGCCTCCCCCCTGTGTGAAATGGTAAGGGGGTACAAAAGTACCCCTACCATTTCACAAAAAAAGTGTCAAAAATGTTAAAAATGACAAGAGACAGTTTTTGACAATTCCTTTATTTAAATGCTTCTTCTTTCTTCTATCTTCTATCTTCCTTCGGTTTCTTCCTCCGTCTTCTTCTGGTTCTTCCTCTGGTGTTCTCGTCCGGCATCTTCCTCCGCGGCGCCGGCGTCTTCTTCCCTTCTTCTTGGGCCACTCCACATCCAGCATGATGGGAGGCTTCCGCTGTGTGACGCTTCTCCTCTTCTGACGGTTCTTAAATAATGGAGGGCGGGGCCACCCGGTGACCCCGCCCCCTCTGACACACAGCGATTTCTCTGTCCACCCCCCTCTGACGTCACGGGGAATACCACAGGGAAGTCCCCGTCAAGTCCCCGTATGTCAGAGGGTGCGGGGTCACCGGGTGGCACCGCCCTCCGTTATTTAAGAACCGTCAGAAGAGAAGAAGCGTCACACAGTGGGAGCCTTTCATCATGGAGGATGCGGAGTGGCCAGAGAAGAAGGGAAGAAGACGCCGGCGCCGCAGAGGAAGATGCCAGACGAGAACACCGGAGGAAGAACCAGAAGAACCAGAAGAAGAAGAAGATGGAGGAAGAAACCGAAGGAAGATAGAAGATAGAAGAAAGAAGATAGAAGACAGAAGATAGAAGAAAGAAGAAGCATTTAAATAAAGGAATTGTCAAAAACTGTCTTTTGTCATTTTTAACATTTTTGACACTTTTTTGTGAAATGGTAGGGGTACTTTTGTACCCCCTTACCATTTCACACAGGGGGAAGGGCCGGGATCTGGGGGTCCCCTTGTTAAAGGGGGCTTCCAGATTCCGGTAAGCCCCCCGTCCGCAGACCCCCACAACCACCGGGCAAGGGTTGTGGGGATGAGGCCCTTGTCCCCATCCACATGGGGACAAGGTGTTTTGGGGGGCTACCCCAAAGCACCCTCCCAATGTTGAGGGCATGTGGCCTGATACAGTACAGGGGGGGCACTCTCTCGCCCCCCCACTTTTCCTGCGGCCTGTCAGGTTGTGTGCTCAGATAAGGGTCTGGTATGGATTTTTGGGGAGACCCCACGCCATTTTTTTTTAAATTTTGGCACAGGGTTCCCCTTAAAATCCATACCAGACCTGAAGGGTCTGGTATAGATTTTGAGGGTGACCCCATGCCATTTTTTTTTTTTTTTTTAATTTGGCCGGGGTTCCCCTTAATATCCATACCAGACCTGAAGGGCTTGATATGGAATTTAGGGGAACCCCCACGTCATTTTTTTTTTTTAATTTCGGTTCGGGGTTCCCCTGTGGGGAATTCCCATGCCGTTTTTATCAATGAACTTTTATGTGTATTGTCGGACCTGCAATTCATTAATAGCCTCGAGTAGTTTTAAATGACTTTTTTTCCTTTGAAATGTAATTTTATTGTCAGACTGTTCTAAACACGGGAAACATGCGCCCCTTTACAGGCATACTATAGACACCCCCCAGGTACGAAATGTAAAGGAATATTACACTTTTATTGTTTCACTTTAAGCATTATTAAAATCACTGCTCCTGAAAAAACGTCCCTTTTTAAAACTTTTTTTTTGCATTGATCCATGTCCCCTGGGGCAGGACCCAGGTCCCCAAACACTTTTTATAACAATAACTTGCATATAAGCCTTTAAAATTAGCACTTTTAATTTCTCCCATAGACTTTTAAAGGGTGTTTTGCGGCTTTCAAATTTGCCGCGAACACCCCAAATTGTTCGCTATTCTGCGAACTGGCGAAAAGCCGATGTTCGAGTCGAACATGAGTTTGACTCGAACTCGAAGCTCATCCCTACTTCTGGTGATGTTTCCCCAAATCCTGGACTGCCATCATTTACCTTCGGCCAACATACCCAGCACTAGGGATGAGCCAAACAGCCCCCGGTTCGGTTCGCACCAGAACCTGCGAACGGACCGAAAATTCGCACAAACTTTAGAACCCCATTGACGTCTATGGGACTCGAACGTTCGAAATCAAAAGTGCTCATTTTAAAGGCTAATTTGCATGGTATTGTCCTAAAAAGGGTTTGGGGACCCGGGTCCTGCCCCAGGGGACATGTATCAATGCAAAAAAAACTTTTAAAAACGGCCTTTTTTTCGGAAGCAGTGATTTTAATGATGCTTAAAGTTAAAAAAAAAAAGTGAAATATTCCTTTAACCACTTGACCACTGGGCACTTAAACCCCCTTAATAACCAGACCAATTTTCAGCTTTCGGTGCTCTCACACTTTGAATGACAATTACTCAGTCATGCAACATTGTACCCAAATGAAATTTTTGTCCTTTTTTCACACAAATAGAGCTTTCTTTTGGTGGTTTTTATTCACCGCTGGGTTCTTTATTTTTTGCGCTATAAAAGAAAATACCGAAAATTCTGTAAAAAATTATTTTTTCCTCGTTTCTGTTATAAAATTTTGCAAATTAGTAATTTTTTCTTCATATATTTTGGCCAAAATTTATACCACTACATATCTTTGGTAAAAATAACCCAAATTGGTGTATATTATTTGGTCTTTGTGAAAGTTATAGAGTCCACAAGCTATGGTGCCAATCTCTGAAAATTGATCACACCTGAAGTACTGACGGCCTATCTAATTTCTTGAGACCCTAACATGCCAGAAAAGTACAAATACCCCCCAAATGACCCCTTTTTGGAAAGAAGACATTCCGAGGTATTTAGAAAGATGCATGATGAGTTTTTTGAAGTTGTAATTTTTTCCCACAATTCTTTGAAAAATCAAGATTTTTTATTTCTTTTTTTTTTTTTTTCACAAAATTGTCATATTAGCAGGTTATTTCTCACACACAGCATATGCATACCACAAATTACACCCCAAAACACATTCTGCTATTACTCCCGAGTACGGCAATACCACATGTGTGAGATTTTTACACAGCGTAGCCACATACAGAGGACCAACATGCAGGGAGTGCCATCAGGCATTCTAATGCCGCGTACACACGGTCGGACTTTTCGTCTACAAAAGTCCGACAGCCTGTCCGACAGACTTCCGGCGGACTTCCGGCGGACTTTCGGCGGACTTGCAGCAGACTTTCTAACGAACGGACTTGCCTACACACGACCACACAAAAGTCCGACGGATTCGTACGTGATGACGTACACCGGACTAAAATAAGGAAGTTCATAGCCAGTAGCCAATAGCTGCCCTAGCATGGGTTTTTGTCCGTCGGACTAGCACACAGACGAGCGGATTTCGGGGTCCGTCGTAGTTACGACGTAAAGATTTGAAGCATGTTTCAAATCTAAAGTCCGTCGGATTTGAGACTGAAAAAGTCTGCTGAAAGTCCGGAGAAGCCCACACACGATCGGATTACCAGCCAGCTTTAGTCCGTCGGCGTCCGTTGGACTTTTGTAGACGAAAAGTCCGACCGTGTGTACGCGGCATAAGAGCACCCAGGCCAATTCTGACATTTCTCTCCTACATGTAAAAATCATAATTTATTTGCTAGAAAATTACATAGAACCCCAAAACATTATATATATTTTTTTAGCAAAGACACTAGAGAATACAATGGCGGTCGTTGCAACTTTTTATCTCGCACTGTATTTGTGCAGCAATTGTTCGAACGATTTAAAAAAAAAAAACAGTTTTGTGCTTTAAAAAAAAACCAAAATAGTAAAGTTAGCCCAATATTTTTGCATAATGTGAGAGATGAAGTTATGCTTATAGATACCTAACATGTCACCCTTCAATATTGCACACTCTCGTGGAATGGCGCCAAACTTCGCTACTTAAAAATCCCCATAGGAGACGCTTTAAAATTTTTTACTGGTTACATGTTGTGAGTTACAGAGGAGGTCTAGGGCCAAAATTATTTCTCTCGCTCTACCGATCGCAGCGATACCTCACATGTGTGGTTTGAACACCATTTTCATATGTGGGCGCAACTTACGTATGCGTTCGCTTCTACATGCGAGCACACGGGGACACAGGGAAATTTTTTTTTTATTGTTTATTTTACTTTATTTATTTTAGTTTGAGGCTTTTTTTCAAAAAATACATTTTTTGATCACTTTTATTTCTATTACAAGGAATGTAAACATCCCCTGTAATAGGAATATGGCATGACAGGTCCTCTTTACAGTGAGATATGGGGTCAATAAGACCCCACATCTCACCTCTAGGCTGGGAAGCCTGAAATAAAAAAATAAAAAAAAATGATCCTGGCTTCGATCGTAGTGGTGAGTCGATAGAAGCACCTAAGGGCGGTGAGAGGGGGGGATGTCCCCTCTCGCCTCCCGTAAGAACGATCAAGCAGTGGAACAGCCGCTATGGTCATTCTTATGGTGTATGGAATTGCCGGCTGAAAAAGCTGATATCTGAACGATGCCTGTAGCTGCACCCATCATTCAGATATCCCCGCACAAAGTCAAGGACGTCGTATGACGTCCGGCGGGCGGGAAGTGGTTAAAACACATTTTTTAACACAAAATTGTCCATTTATACAATATTTCTAACACATAGCATGTACACACCAAAAATGACACCCCAAAATAAATTCTCCTACTCCTCCTGAGTACGGCAATACCACATGTGTGAGTATGGCTGAGCATGGCTGAGCATGGCTGGGTATGGCAGATTATGGCTGGGTATGGCTGAGCATGGCAAAGTATGGCTGGGTATCACCGAGTATTGCAGAGTATGGCGGGGTATTTCAGAGTATTGCAGGGTATTGCAGAGTATTGCGGGGTATTGCAGAGTATTGCGGGGCATTGCAGAGTATTGCGGGGCATTGCAGAGTATTGCACAGGGTATTGCAGAATATTGCACAGGGCATCGCAGAGTATTGCGAGGCATGGCAGAGTATTGCGGGGCATGGCAGAGTATTGCACAGGGTATGGCAGAGTATTGCGGGGCATGGCAGAGTATTGCACAGGGTATGGCAGAGTATTGCGGGCCATTGCAGACTATTGCGGGGCATTGCAGAGTATTGCACAGGGTATTGCAGAGTATTGTGGGGTATTGCACAGGGTATTGCGGAGTATTGCAGAGTATTGCCCAGGGAATTGCAGAGCATGGGGGGGATGGCTGAGCATGGAGGGATGGATGGCTGGATGTGACTGCACATGTCACTGAGCTGCGCTGTGGGCACTACACATCCAGCCCACAGCGCGGCTCCCATCCAATCCCTCCCCCTCTGTACTGATCGGTACAGAGAGGGGAGGGAGGAACCGGGATCATGACATGACGCTGGTTTGTTTACATGTGATCGCTCCGTCATTTGATGGAGCAATCACATGGTAAACGGCCGCGATCAGCAGCTGTTTACCGTGATCCGTGGACCGCCGGGTCCTCTGGACCCGGCGGTCACGGATGTTCCCATGTGCGTGCCCCAGGGGGCGCGCGGGAGCAGTTTTCTGGAATCACGTCATATGACGTGATCCCAGAGTTATCCAACCGCCCTGCAGCCGTCATTTGGCTATGGGGCGGTTGGCAAGTGGTTAAATATCGTACCTGGGGGATGTCTATAGTATGCCTGTAAAGTGGCGCGTGTTTCCCGTGCTTAGAACAGTCCCTGCACAAAATGTCATTTTTAAAGGAAAAAAAGTCATTTAAAACTGCTTGCGGCTTTACTGTAATGTCGGGACCTGGCAATATGGATGAAAATCAGTGAGACAAACAGCATGGGTACCCCCCAGTCCATTACCAGGCCCTTTGGGTCTTCTATGGATATTAAGGGAACCCCGCACCTAAATTTAAAAAAGGAAAGGCGTGGGGCCACCAGGCCCTATATACTCTGAACAGCAGTATACAGGCGATACAAACAAGACAGGGACTGTAGGTTTGTTGTTAAGTAGAATCTGTTTGTAATTTTGAACTGGTACATTTTTAACATGTTTAGCTCCTGCCAAAAAATCTATTTTAAGCTTTTTGGAAAACATAGGGAAGGGTTATCACCCCTGTGACATTTGTTTTGCTGTCTGTGCTCTTCTTCAGAAGATTTCACCTCATTTTTTGTCCCAATGACAAATGTTTTTTGAAAATTTGGGTTTTTTTGTGAAACAAGGATTGGTGATAAAGCATCAGTGGAAAGGAGAAATGTTTTTCCCATAATAACTCTTACAGGAGAGAATTTCCCTTCCTAGGGGTAGATTTCATCTCACTTCCTGTTGTCTCCTTCCGTTTGCAAGTAGGAGTCGTTTGTAATTTGGATGTTTGAAAGGAGGGGCCTGCCCTATATACTCAGCAGAAATTTGGGCCTTAGGTGTTGTTGTGGCCACAACACTGTAAGACCTCACAGGGCCCTGCTGTGAAATATTAGATCAAGAATTTTAATTACATGCCCCTGTTGAACAGGGGCAGAAAAATTAGGCCTTTGGTGGTGGTGGTGCTAGTGCTACAACACTGTAAGTCCTCACTTGCTCTTGGTGGGCACAGAAATGGGCCCTGCTGTGAAATATTAGATCAAGAATTGTAATTACATGCCCCTGTTTAGGCTGAAAAATTGGGCCTTAGGCACTGGTACTGGTGCCACAACACTGCAATCCCTCATAGATACTCTAGTTGGAATGCAGAAACAAGCCTTGCTGCAAAGTATTGCATCAAAAATTGTAATTACACACCCCTGTTAAACAGGGACTGAAAAATTGGGTCTTAGGCACCTGGTGCTGGTGCCACAACACTGCAACCCCTCACAGACACTCTAGTTGGAATGCAGGAACAAGCCCTGCTGCAAAGTATTGCATCAAAAATTGTAATTACACACCCTTGTTAAACAGGGGCTGAAAAATTGGGCCATAGGCACTGGTGCTGGTGCCACAACACTGCAACCCCTCACAGATACTCTGATTGGAATGCAGAAATGAGCCCTGCTGCAAAGTATTGTAAGTTGGATGTTTGAAAGTAGGGGCCTGCCCTATATACTCAGCAGAAATTTGGGGCTTAGGTGTTGTTGTGGCCACAACACTGTAAGCCCTCACATGGCCCTGCTGTGAAATATTAGATCAAGAATTGTAATTACATGCCCCTGTTGAAAGGGGCAGAAAAATTTGGCCTTTGGTGGTGGTGGTGCTATTGCCACAACACTGTAAGTCCTCACTCGCTCTTGGTGGGCGCAGAAACGGGCCCTGCTGTGAAATATTAGATCAAGAATTGTAATTACATGCCCCTGTTGAACAGGGGCTAAAAAATTGGGCCTTAGGCACTGGTGCTGGTGCCACAAAACTGCAACCCCTCACAGATACTCTAGTTGGAACGCAGAAATGAGCCCTGCTGCAAAGTATTGCATCAAAAATTGTAATTACACGCCCCTGTTAAACAGGGGCTGAAAAATTGGGCCTTAGGCACTGGTGCTGGTGCCACAACACTGCAACCCCTCACAGATACTCTAGTTGGAATGCAGGAACGAGCCCTGCTGCAAAGTATTGCATCAAAAATTGCAATTACACGCCCCTGTTAAACAGGGACTGAAAAATTGGGCCTTAGGCACTGGTGCTGGTGCCACAACACTGCAACCCCTCACAAATACTCTAGTTGGAATGCAGAAACGAGCCCTGATGCAAAGTATTGCATCAAAAATTGTAATTACACACCCCTGTTAAACAGGGGCTGAAAAATTGGGCCTTAGGCACTGGTGGTGGCGCCCAGAACCAAAAATGTTCTTACAAGCTATCAGCGTGATCATTGAGGAGGAAGAGGATAATTACTCAGGATAGTCACTCAGCATCACCATAGGCAGTCTTTGAAGGGATCTGAGATTTCAAAAAAAATTATTCGGTTACATCAGCATCAGGTGCTTGGTAGCTGGTGGTGAT
This sequence comes from Aquarana catesbeiana, assembly GCF_042186555.1. Classification (NCBI taxonomy): domain Eukaryota; kingdom Metazoa; phylum Chordata; class Amphibia; order Anura; family Ranidae; genus Aquarana; species Aquarana catesbeiana. The sequence continues at coordinate 255,793,121 of NC_133325.1, read as the reverse complement.
CCAAGACTGATTCATTTTTATGAAGGTCAGTCGATCGACCGAGTTGGTGGACAGACGCACCCTGTGATTGGTTACAAAGCCTCCAGCAGCACTGAATGTGCGTTCCGAAAGAACGCTGGATGCAGGACAGGCCAGTAGCTCAATTGCATACTGTGCAAGCTCTGGCCAGTGATCCATCCTCAAGACCCAGTAACCCAGAGGATTTTCGGTGGAAAAGGTGTCCAAGTCAGATCTTGCCCCTAGCTATTCCTGCACCATGTAAAACAGACGCTGACGATGGTTGCTGGAACCGATCATACCTTGGGGCTGCGGACCAAAAAATTGTCTGAACGCATCAGTCAGACGGCTACCTTCTCCACCGCTCCTTCTTTGACTGACCGAAGCCTCAGCAACACATTGTCCAGAAACAGGAGTTTCTAACCTCCCAGTCTCTGGGAACGCGTTGCACAGACCTTTCTGCAAGGCCTCCCGAAGATGTTTCATCCTCTGCTCCCTCTGCGATGGCAAGATAAGGTCCGCAACCTTACCCTTGTAACGTGGATCAAGGAGGGTTGCCAGCCAGTTTTGGTCCTTCTCCTTGATACCACGAATATGAGGATCCTTCCGCAGGCTTTGCAGGATCAGGGAAGCCATGCAGCGTAGGTTTGCTGAGGCATTTGGTCCGGAGTCCTCTGGGTCACTAAGGACGACATGGTCCGCAGCCACCTCCTCCCAGCCACGTACAAGCCAATGTGTTTCTTGGGACTGATCCCTTAAAGATTGCTGCTGATGCTGAGTGCCAGGCTCCACCTCCATACTGACACAATCCTCCTCCTCCTCTTCCTCCTCCTCGTCCTCGTCCTCTTCCTGTGTGATCGGCGGGCACGCAGGAACACTGTCTGGATAAACGGGGCCTTGAGAGCTAAGGAAGTCCTCCTCTTCCTGTCTCTGTTCTGCCTCAAGTGCTCTGTCCATTATTCCACGCAGCGTGTGCTCCAACAGGTGGACAAGGGGGACAGTGTCACTGATGCATGCACTGTCACTGCTCACCATCCTCGTGGCCTCCTCAAATGGTGACAGGACAGTGCATGCATCCCTGATCATGGCCCACTGGCATGGGGAAAAAAAAAACAAGCTCCCCTGACCCTGTCCTGGTACCATAGTTGCACAGGTACTCATTGATGGCCCTCTGCTGCGTGTGCAGCCGCTGCAGCATGGCCAACGTTGAGTTCCACCTGGTGGGCATGTCACAGATTAGGTGATTCTTGGGCGGGTTAAACTCCTTTTGGATGTCTGCCAGCTGAGCACTGGCATTATATGACCGGCGGAAATGCACACAGACTTTCCTGGCCTGCCTCAGGACATCCTGTAATCCCGGGTACCTGCCCAAGAACCGCTGCACCACCAAGTTAAGGACGTGAGCCAAACAGGGCACATGGGTCATTTGTCCTTGTCGGAGGGCAGAGAGGAGGTTGGTACCATTGTCGCAAACCACCATTCCTGTCTTAAGTTGGCGTGGCGTCAACCAGCTCTGAACCTGCCCCTGCAGAGCTGACAGAACCACTGCCCCAGTGTGGCTCCTGTCCCCCAAGCACACCAGCTCAAGCACTGCATGGCATCTTTTGGCCTGCATACTTGCGTAGCCCCTTGAACGGCTACGGAGCACCGCTGGTGCCGAGGACAAAGCACAGGAAGAGGCCATGGAGGAAGAAGAAGAGGAGGGGTGGAGGAGAGAGGTGTGTCACAATCAGTAGTGGCATTTTGGAGGCATGGTGGTGGAACAACCTCCAACACTACTGCACCTTGTCCTGCATCCTTCCCAGCTGCCAGAAGAGTCACCCAATGCGCGGTGAAACTGAGGTAACGTCCCTGTCCATGCCTGCTGGACCATGAGTCAGCAGTAATATGCACCTTACCGCTGACCGCCCTGTCCAACGAGGCCAAGACATTGCCTTCAACATGCGGGTAGAGAGCCGGAATCGCCTTCCGTGAGAAAAAGTGGCGTTTGGGTACCTGCCACTGAGGAACCGCACATTCCACAAACTCACGGAAAGGGACAGAGTCTACCAACTGAAAAGGCAGCAGTTGAAGTGCTAGCAATTTAGCCAAGCTAGCATTCAACTGTTGGACATGTGGATGGCTGGGAGCGAACTTCTTTCAGCGGTGCAGCAGCTGGGGCAGGGAAATTTGCCTGGTACAATCTGACGTCGGTGTACCGAAAGCAGATTGCCCACAAGTACTTGGCTGTGACACACCTAATTCTATACCTTCATTCCTCTCAGTGCAGGTCTCAGAGGACTGAAGCTATAGTGGGGTTGGAGATCTCAGCTGATGAGGAGCAAGGAGAGGTCCTCTTTGTTCTTTGGTGTGGGTCTTTGAAATACACTTGCCAACGAACTGCATGGCAGGTCAACATATGTCTGGTCAAGCATGTGGTGCCCAAGCGGGAGATATTTTGGCCACGCGAGATACGCTTGAGACATATGTTGCAAATAGCAGCAGTGCGATCTGATGCACTCGTCTCAAAAAAGGCCCACACCAAAGAACTTTTTGAATAACGAGACTGCAGTGCCCTGCACATGCGGAGCTTTGGGGTGTGATGCAGTCAGTGTGCTGCCCTTAGGCTGGCCCCTGGAGGGCATTCTGCCTCGTTGGTGATGTGCCGCCTCCTCCTCTCTCCTATCAGGCACCCACGTTGAGTCAGTGACCTCATCATCCCCTCGCTCCTCATCACTGGAGCAAACCTGGCAGTATGCTGCAGCAGGGGGAGCATGACTGCCAGATTGCTGTCCTTCTTGGGCACTCCCTCTGTCCATGCTCACATTACTGCCTTCATCTAGCTCAGTATAATCATCAGAGCCTTCCAAATGCTGGGCATCCTCCTGGAGCATGTACCCAACATTGTGGTCAAACAGTTCGAGGGACTCCTCAAGAGGACATGGTGGGGCTAGGGAAGGAGTCACTGATGACATTGAGCCGAGGGAAGAGGCCGCTGCTTTGCCAGACAAAGTACCCTGAGCATGGGTGGGAGAGGATGAGCTTTAGGTGAACACTGTGCAGAGCTCACCAAAAAATAACTTGTAGCTTATTTAGCTGCCTGCAGTAGTGATAGGATCAGGAAAACACCACCAACCTTCTACAGGTAGCTTAAGGTGAACACTGTGCAGAGCTCGCACTACACTAACTTGTAGCTTATTTAGCTGCCTGCGGTAGTGATAGGATCAGAAAAACACCACCAATCTTCGACAGGTAGCTTTAGGTGAACACTGTGCAGAGCTCGCCAAAAAATAACTTGTAGCTTATTTAGCTGCCTGCAGTAGTGATAGGATCAGGAAAACACCACCAACCTTCTACAGGTAGCTTTAGCTGAACACTGTGCAGAGCTTGCAAAAAAATAACTTGTAGGTTTAGCTGAACACTGTGAGGAGGACGCACTACCCTAACTTGTAGCTTTAGCTGAACACTGTGCAGAGGTCTCACTACACTAACTTGTAGCTTTAGCTGAACACTGTGCAGGGGTCGCACTACACTAACTTGTAGCTTTAGCTGAACACTGTGAGGAGGACGCACTACACTAACTTGTAGCTTTAGCTGAACACTGTGCAGAGATCTCACTACACTAACTTGTAGTTTTAGCTGAACACTGTGAGGAGGATGCACTACACTAACTTGTAGCTTTAGCTGAACACTGTGCAGAGGTCGCACTACACTAACTTGTAGTTTTAGCTGAACACTGTGAGCAGGAGGCACTACACTAACGTGTAGCTTTAGCTGAACACTGTGCAGAGGTCTCCCTACACTAACTTTTTTTTTTTTTATAATTGTATTTTTATTGATTTTCAAAAATTTAAGTACAAAGTTTTAGCAAAACGAGCATTACATTGTCAATGCATGTGCATTATACAGCAATCATTATAGAAAAAAGAAAAACAAAGTATAAAGTAACAAATATAGGTGACAAAAAGTGTTCACAGTAACAAAACACATAGATATATTAGGTCAATTCCCTATGGTGTGAAAATAAGCGTATTATTGGAGGGAGTCTGGATCCTTGAGATCAGTTCAGGCCATATACACAGGTAGTATAGGGTTGACTTAAGATTAGGGTGAGCCTGGTGTCATGGGGGTCCCATACTCCGAAAGATCCTATGGTTCCCATATTTCAGTGAACTTGGAAACACAATCGTGTACCGAGGCTGTCAAAAACTCCATTGTCCAAATCTCAGCCACCAAGAGTAGTAATCTGGACCGTGGGGGAGGGGTATTGGATAGCCAGAATAACGGAATAAGTCTTCTGGCAGCTAGTAATATGTAGGATATTAATTTGTTTGTCTTTTTAGATATCCCTGATGGAGGTAGGCCCAATAGATAGGTCAAGGGATCCATCGGAAGGGACACCCCCGTCACCTTTTGTATAAGAAAATGTACATCACACCAAAAAGGTTGAATCAAAGAGCACTGCCAAAAAATGTGGAACAGTGAGCCTATTTCAGTTCCACATCGCCAACAATGTTGTGAGACTGAAGGGTCATACTTACATCGGGTGTTCTGTACCAGAACATGAGAATTTTAATGGTTGTCTCTCTCTGGGTGACACATTTGGAAGATTTAAATGTAGAGGACCAGATTCTATCCCACATCTGTATTGTAACAGGACGGCCCACTAGATGAGACCACTTGCGCATATAAAAATGTAATGTCTCTGTGATGGGAGACGACTCATGGAGGATACTATATATGCAGGAAATTAAATGTAATTGATGGGGGCCTTGGGCACATAGATATTCAAAAGTAGTTGGTTTATCTAGAATTAGGGATGGTGATTTAGAATGAAAGAAATGTCTAATTTGCATATAGAAGTGGAAGAGATGTGGTGTAAGGCCAAATTTCTCACTTAAAGTGTTAAAGGTATGTAGTTTCCTTGTTATGGGATGTATAAGGTTCCTGAGCTGAAAGAGGTGAACGTTCACCCATGGGAATATCCTGCCCAAGGACATACTATCCGGAATGAGAGGGTTAAATAATACGTTTATAAGAGGGGAGCAGGGAGACATAAGGGAAAAGCGTTTAAGGCATTTACGCCATATATTTAGAGTCAGTATCATTGGTCCAGTACACTGACGTTTATATATAGGATCCAGAGCAGGGGGAGCGCCCCATACCAAGGATCCCGGGTGGACCGGGTAGAGTACTCCCTTTTCAATAGCAGACCATTGGTTTGGTGCATGTAAGGAAGACCAAGAGGTAATGGCCCTCAGGTGTGTAGCATAATAATATTTAGTGATGTCAGGAGCTCCTAAGCCTCCTCTGGATCTAATGGCAAACAACACTGAGCTTGCTATACGGTGCGCTCCGCCATTCCATATAAACTTCAGGAAAGTTCTGTGAAGTGCTTTTAATTGTGTGACAGGTACAGCTACTGGAAGGGTTTCAAAATAATAGAGTAATCTAGGCAGTATAGACATTTTCAAAACATTAATTCTGCCTAATAGAGACAGGGGGTATTTGGTCCAGTTCGACAAAGATTTATTAATATCTAGTATCAGGGGAGGGAAGTTTGTATCATATAGGGAGGTATAAGAAGGGGTAAGTAATACACCTAAATATTTAAGAGAGGTGTTACACCATTTATAGGGGAAAGATTCTTTAAGTTGAGATATTAATGGCGATGGAATGTGTATAGGAAGGGCTTCAGTTTTAGAAGTGTTGATTTTGTACCCGGAAATAGCACTGAAAGAGTTCAGTACTTTATGTAGTGAGGGAAGGGATATTAGCGGGTTAGTGATTGTAAGCAAAATGTCGTCTGCAAATAACGATAATTTATATTCCCCCTGTCTCATCATCACCCCACTGACATCCGGGTGAACCCGAATATACTCAGCCAGGGGTTCTAGGCATAGAATAAAAAGCAATGGCGAGAGGGGGCAACCCTGTCAAGTTCCGTTTGTCATGGGAAAGCCAGGAGACAGGAAAGACGACATTTGTACCTGCGCAGAGACATTGGAATACAAGGCTTCTAGGGCTGTTAAAAAAGGGCCAACAAAACCATATATCTTTAGGGTGGCGAACATGTAGGGCCAACTTAGCCTGTCAAAAGCTTTTTGTGCGTCTAAGCTCAGGATCAGTGCCGGTCGGGAGGTTCTGTCCAAGAGATCTATCAGATCTATTGTACGCCGGGTGTTATCTCCCGCATGTCTCCCAAGGACGAATCCTACCTGATCCCTGTGTATCAGTTTGGGGATGAATACAGAAAGTCTGGTAGCAAGAATTTTAGTAAAAATCTTGTAGTCCGAGTTTAAGAGGGCTATGGGCCTATAGTTATCCGGGAGAGAGGGATCCTTTCCAGGTTTAGGAATAACTGATATGAAAGAATGGGAGAACTGTGAATGAGGGGGAGTACCTTTGAGAAAGGATGCATATAAAGCTAGCATGTGAGGAGATAAAATATCAATAAAAAATTTATAGTATGAATAAGGCAACCCGTCCGGGCCAGGGGCTTTGTGTAATGGGAGATTTTTAATTATAGCAGAGAGTTCTTCAGCTGTAACTGCTACATTTAAGCTTTCTAAATCCGTTGTAGATAGTTTTGGTAGCTTTATATTGGAAAAAAAAGACTCAAAATTTTCCTGGGTGAATTCAAATTGATTCTCCGGATTCAGGCAATTGTACAGTTTATTGTAAAAGCTGCCAAAAATTTTGGACATCTCACGAGGACAATGAGTTCTAGATCCGTCTGGTCGTATAAGAAAATCGGGCAAGGAGTTAAACGGACGAGGGCATAACTTATTGACTAGCATTCTGTGAGGTTTATTGGAGAATTCATAAAATTTTTGCTTCGTCCATAACATGGATCTAGCTGTTTTGTTAAGTTTTGTTGATCTAATTTGTTCTCTAAGTTGAATGACTTTGCGAAGTTTTGGCACTGTGGGACCACCCAAAAGTCTCCGCTCAGCAGTTACCAGAGCAAACATTAAGGACTGTAATAGGTTATTTCTATCTCTCTTCAGTCGAGAACCTTCAGCAATACATGTGCCTCGGAAAACAGCCTTATGTGCTTCCCACAGTGTGGAAATCTGAGACACAGATCCAGTGTTGAGTAAGAAATACTCACTCAAGCTATTTGCTAGAGTGGAGCGGGAGATTTCAGACTGCAAGAGATGATCATTGAAACGCCAATGACAGGATTTGGTATAGGTCTGGGATAACATTAAATCCAGCATAATGGGTGCGTGGTCTGACCATGTAATGGGAGAAATATCTGAATCAACTAAATAAGGGATAAGTGGGGCTGAAATAAAGAAATGATCTAGACGGGAATACATATTATGAGCTGATGAGTAGAACGTAAATTGTTTAGCAGAAGGGTGTTTTATCCTCCATGAGTCGAAAAGTCTATGTGACCTAATACATTTACAGAAGGCGTTAGCCTGAGACAATACTCTTTTAGATGGGGTAGGACTAAAAAGTGTTTGTCTGTCTCTAGTGGGTGACATGACCAGATTATCAACCAACTATCATAAAAGGTTGTGAGCAATATTGGGGGGTATCAAAGAGTTTGTCAAGGAAATCAATCTGGCCCGTGTTCGGGGCATACAAATTAACCAGTGTAAAGGAGGTAGACATGTATTCACACTCTAGAACAAGAAATCTCCCGTGAGGGTCTGCATGGGACTTCCGAACTTTAATAGGACATGTTTTTCTGATCAGAATTGCCACTCCTGCCCTGCCCGTAGAGTCAGAGGCAAGGTAGGAAGTAGGGAAGAACCTTGAGGCAAATTTGAACGATCTCCTTGACCTAAAATGGGTCTCCTGGATCATCACCACATCTGCGCCTGAGGCCCTGAAATCTTTCAGGGCCATCCAGCGCTTACTAATGGAGCCCAATCCCTTTACATTGTAGGACATAATTTTTAAAGCCATGGTTGTGGTCTATGTAGGAATGCCGATATAAACACCGCTAACACTATAAACATTAGAGTATTTAAAGAAAGAAAATACATATGTTGCATTTTACGGGTATTAGTAATGGTGAGCAACCTCCCATCTCTAACTATTGAGATAGAAACACCAAGGTATATCTCTCTCAAAGTGAGGTAATAATGACCATGGGGTTTCGATCTGTGAAACACAGCAGTGGATATAGTTGAAAAAGTTAAAAAGGAAAAACAACAAAAAAAAATTAAAATAAAAAACAAAAAAGCAAAAAAGAGTTCAAAACTCTGTGTACCTGAGAAATAAAAATCTCTCAGGAAGCCCTGGATGTAGACCAGGGCCTGGTAGGGGCGTGAACGGACTCCCATCTGGCGACTCTGTCTGAGGGGATGAGATGGGTCTGCTGCTCACCTTGTGTAATTGGTTGCTAATGGAACAAAGTAGGACAACATTCATTAAAGGAGTAAGAAGAAAACAAAAACCTGTAAAACCTTAAAGAAAAAGAAAGGTTAACAAATAAAACAGGTACTTTGAACACTTAAAATTTCAAAACCTTTTGTGAATGCATCTCATGGGATGAGAAAGGATTTTCCCCCGAAGATAAACGGGGTAGGATCAGACGAAAACCGGTAGGACCAGTTCAGCAACATCGTTTCGTCGGGAAAGAAAAAGAAAACTCCAGAGGAAACGGAAATGCACAAAAAAAATTGAGAAAATAGAACCAAAAGGGAAAATCCAGAGAAGTTCAAGGGGGTTGTTTAGAAGATCGCAGACGTTGAGGGGTGGAAAGATGCTTCTTAGATTTGCCCCGGACAGGGGTCCAGATGCGAGTAGGAGTAGTCGGAGGTAGACGGGCTTGTGTGGCCGGTGGGATCATGTCCTCTTCCGGGAGGGGGGGGAGCCCCAAATTTTTCAGGAAGGCTTCTGCTTCTTGCAATTCACATAGCGAGTATTGGGTGCCCTCTTTGGATACAGTTAAATGGAAAGGGAATCCCCAGTAATACGGAATCTTGAGTTGTTGCAGATGTGAGGTCAGGGGACGTAAGTTCCTACGTTTAGCAAGGGTGATGGGGGAGAGGTCGCTGAAGATTTGCAATTTAGCACCTTTGAACATTATTTGGGATCTATTGCGAGTCGCCATGGTCAGTGCTTCCTTACTTTCAAAAAAATGAAAACATACCACGACATCTCTTGGCCTAGCTCCAGCCGGAGGTTTTGGGCCTAAAGATCGATGGGCCCTATCCAGGCGCCAATCTATATCTACCACCGAGGGGGCTAGAGAATTGAAAAGGCTCAGGAGGTAGGCTCGGAGTTCAGAGTCACCCACTGTCTTGGGTATCCCTCTGAATCGAAGGTTTTGTCTTCTTTCTCTATTTTCCAAGTCCTCCTGTTGTATTTGTAGTTGAGATACAGAAAGGCGTAAAGTATGGTTTTCTTCCTCAATCGTTTGCACGTAGTTTATCATTTCGTCGAATTTGTTCTCTAGAGTGTCTGTGCGGTCACCAATTTGGGTTATTTCCCCCCTCAATTCGGCAGCCAGTTTGCTTACCTCGGCCGAGACATTGGATGTAATCTGTTGAAGTAAAAGTTGTAGCTTGGAATCCAGGATTTCAGGGGTAAGAGTCGCATTTAAGGATGGCAAAGTGGGCGCTGGTATCTGCGAGTTGGTTAGAGAGGGGTTTGTAGCATCTTCCGAGTCTAAAGAAGGATCCAGCAGGGCAAAAGGATTTACGGAAGGATTAGAGGAGGTTGTGATCTGGTAACAAAACGTTCCATGTTTGGTTCTTCTCGTGGTGCAATCAGTGATTTGTAGTATTGTTGCTGTTGGCCGACTTTGCCCATGAGGTATGCAGAGGATTTAGTGGTCAAACTTGCAGGCTTACCTCCGACTCTGTGTATAGCTACTGTTGTTGTACGGAGGTCTCGGTGAGCAGGCTAGGACCCTGAGATTATTTAAGCTGCATCCTTTTCATATATAGTAGCAAGCTTCATCTGGGACCTCAAAACCCCTTGTTTGTTCCTCTCCTCCTCCCTATCATTTTACTGGGAGAGAGGAGACAGTATTCACAATCCCCAGCACTCTGTGTGAGTCTGTGTAGCCTAAGGGGTGGGATGATTGCTACTAGGAGCAGATTGGAGTCCCAATATGGCCGCCGGCTTCCAGAGGTAGGCCGAAGCCGCGGACTATCCTAAGGGACGGCCGCCGGGGATGTGCACACGGCCGCCCCGGGTCTCCAGAACCTCCCCGGGGGTATGGGGACGGAGGGACAGGTAGGCCTTAGTCTCCTGGGGACTCGGTTGGGGGAGATTTTGCGGGATGCCTTACTTACAGTGTCCCGGGAGAGCGTCCGTACTCCAGGCCACGGTCCGCGTCTGGATGGTAGGCCGGGATTTGCTTAGATCGACCGCCGGACTAAACCAGGCAATCCCTCTTCATCTACAGGGCAATCCGCCTGCCCCTCATAGACTATATCGTCCGCCAGGCCGCTTGATTTGTCCCTCCACCTCTCCAGAGGAACAGGGCGGAGAGCCTGTCCGTAGGCCCCAAGATGGCGGCGGATGGTCCTGACGGCAAAGGGGGATATGGAGAGGATCTGGTCGACAGGATGCAAAAAATATACTCCCAGGATCAATTGGCAATGGTCTGGGAATAAAACCTGCTGTTTGTGGCTGTGATGGGATGAGCAGGGACAGGGGATGGCTCCAGATTATTGCAGGCTGTGAGGAGCTTAGCTCACACACGTCTTTCCAGCAGCACGTCCGGACACGCCCCCTTCCTACACTAACTTTAACTTTAGCTGAACACTGTGCAGATGTCGCACTACACTAACTAGTAGCTTTAGCTGAACACTGTGAGGAGGATGCACTACACTAACTTGTAGCTTTAGCTGAACACTGTGCAGAGGTCTCACTACACTAACTTGTAGTTTTAGCTGAACACTTTGAGGAGGACGCACTACACTAACTTGTAGCTTTAGCTGAACACTGTGCAGAGGTCTCACTACACTAACTTGTAGTTTTAGCTGAACACTGTGAGGAGGACGCACTACACTAACTTGTAGCTTTAGCTGAACACTGTGCAGAGGTCGCACTACACTAACTTGTAGTTTTAGCTGAACACTGTGAGCAGGACGCACTACACTAACTTGTAGCTTTAGATGAACACTGTGCAGAGGTCTCACTACACTAACTTGTAGCTTTAGGTGAACACTGTGCAGAGGTCACACTACACTAACTTGTAGTTTTAGCTGAACACTGTGAGCAGGATGAACAACACTAACGGCAAAGGGGGATATGGAGAGGATCTGGTCGACAGGATGCAAAAAATATACTCCCAGGATCAATTGGCAATGGTCTGGGAATAAAACCTGCTGTTTGTGGCTGTGATGGGATGAGCAGGGACAGGGGATGGCTCCAGATTATTGCAGGCTGTGAGGAGCTTAGCTCACACACGTCTTTCCAGCAGCACGTCCGGACACGCCCCCTTCCTACACTAACTTTAACTTTAGCTGAACACTGTGCAGATGTCGCACTACACTAACTAGTAGCTTTAGCTGAACACTGTGAGGAGGATGCACTACACTAACTTGTAGCTTTAGCTGAACACTGTGCAGAGGTCTCACTACACTAACTTGTAGTTTTAGCTGAACACTTTGAGGAGGACGCACTACACTAACTTGTAGCTTTAGCTGAACACTGTGCAGAGGTCTCACTACACTAACTTGTAGTTTTAGCTGAACACTGTGAGGAGGACGCACTACACTAACTTGTAGCTTTAGCTGAACACTGTGCAGAGGTCGCACTACACTAACTTGTAGTTTTAGCTGAACACTGTGAGCAGGACGCACTACACTAACTTGTAGCTTTAGATGAACACTGTGCAGAGGTCTCACTACACTAACTTGTAGCTTTAGCTGAACACTGTGCAGAGGTCTCACTACACTAACACGCAGTTTTAGCTGAACACTGTGCAGAGGTCTCACTACACTAACTTTAACTTTAGCTGAACACTGTGCAGAGGTCGCACTACACTAACTTGTAGTTTTAACTGAACACTGTGAGCAGGATGCACTACACTAACTTGTAGCTTTAGCTGAACACTGTGCAGAGGTCTCACTACACTAACTTGTAGTTTTAGCTGAACACTGTGAGGAGGACGCACTACACTAACTTGTAGCTTTAGCTGAACACTGTGCAGAGGTCGCACTACACTAACTTGTAGTTTTAGCTGAACACTGCGAGCAGGATGCACTACACTAACTTGTAGCTTTAGCTGAACACTGTGCAGAGGTCTCACTACACTAACTTGTAGCTTTAGCTGAACACTGTGAGCAGGACGCACTACACTAACTTGTAGCTTTAGATGAACACTGTGCAGAGGTATCACTACACTAACTTGTAGCTTTAGCTGAACACTGTGCAGAGGTCACACTACACTAACTTGTAGTTTTAGCTGAACACTGTGAGCAGGATGAACTACACTAACTTGTAACTTTAGCTGAACACTGTGCAGAGGTCTCACTACACTAGCATGCAGTTTTAGCTGAACACTGTGAGGAGGACGCACTACACTAACTTGTAGCTTTAGCTGAACACTGTGCAGAGGTCTCACTACACTAACTTTAACTTTAGCTGAACACTGTGCAGAGGTCGCACTACACTAACTTGTAGTTTTAGCTGAACACTGTGAGCAGGACGCACTACACTAACTTGTAGCTTTAGCTGAACACTGTGCAGAGGTCTCACTACACTAACTTGTAGTTTTAGCTGAACACTGTGAGGAGGACGCACTACACTAACTTGTAGCTTTAGCTGAACACTGTGCAGAGGTCGCACTACACTAACTTGTAGTTTTAGCTGAACACTGTGAGCAGGACGCACTACACTAACTGTAAATAGTCTATCTGCCTGACTGTGGTACTAATAGGATCAAAAGAACACCAGCAATTTTCTTCAGGTAGCTGTAAATACTGTAACAAGACAAGCCTACTTGTTGATAACAGGAACGGAGCTAGCTAAACTGAATACAGTGTATATATATGTATATGCAACACCTGGGATGCATATATATACACAATACACTGTAAGTGCAGCTAACTCACTGACTGTCCTGCCTAATCTAGCTAACTCAAATGAAATGACACTGTCTCTCTCTCTATCTCTCAGCACGCCGGAACACACTACACAGGGCTGCCGTGCAGGCGGCCTAAAGTAGTGTGAGGCGTGTTCTAAACCCCCTGAGCCATAATTGGCCAAAGCCACCCTGGCTTTGGCCAATTACAGCTCTCTCTACCGATGGCGCTGTGATTGGCCAAGCATGCAGGTCATAGTGCATGCTTGGCCAATCATCAGCCAGCAATGCACTGCGATGCCGCAGTGCATTATGGGCCGTGACGCGCCACATGAATTTGGCGCGAATGGCCCATAACATTCACAATTCGGCGAACGATCGAACAGCTGATGTTTCGAGTCAAACATGGGTTCGACTCGAACGCGAAGCACATCCCTACCCAGCACCCCCATCCTCTGATAGCAGTCGCAATCCACACAATCTCATTTCTTTTCCTCTCCAGTCTAGAACCAGCCTCCCCTTCTCCTGTGCCCTTTGGAATGCCCGCTCTGTTTGAAACAAACTCACCACTGTCCATGACCTATTTATCACAAACTCCCTGAACCTACTTGCAATTACTGAGACCTGGATTCAAGAATCTGACCTTCCTTCACCTGCTGCTCTCTCCTATGTTGCCTCCTGTTGACTCACTCTCCCAGGCCTAGTGGATGGAAAGGAGGTGGTGTTGGAATCCTCCTATCCCCTCAAAGCACTTTTCAGGTTCTTCATCCACCCCCCTCCCTGTCCCTCTCCTCATTTGAAGTTCACTGTATTTGTCTATTTTCTCCAGTTTCCGTTTTTTTGATACCCTGGACCGGTATCAAACTTCCTTGATGACTTCTCTGCCTGGCTACCCTACTTTCTCTCTTCTGAAATTCCAACAATTATTCTTGGTGGCTTCAACATCCCTGTTAATCTTAACACTCCCGCTACTTCTAAGCTGCTGAGCGTTAACCTCTTCTTTTGACCTAAAACAATGGACAAGCTCTTCTACTTACTCTGTTGGCAACTGTCTTGACCTCATATTCTCCTACCTATGCACTCTGCACAACCTCTCCAATATTCCTTTTCCTCTCTCTGATCACCACCTTATTAGTTTCCCTCTCTCCCAGCTACCAAACTATTACCCGTAGAAACCTTTCCCATCTTAACCCTTCTCTTCTTTTTTCTGCTACAGATTGTGTCTATGACAAAATCCCATCCTTGTCCTGCACCAACTTGGCCACTTCTGTCTACAACAGTTCCCTGTCATCCACCCTGGATACCTTCGCCCCCTCACTATGCACAGAATCAGGCCCCGACCGCTACAACCCTGCCAGACAGACAATACCAGAAGCCTCAAAAAACATAGCCACGCTCTTGAGCCTCTGTGGTGTAAAACTAAGTCACAGCAAGATTTCAGCCATTATAAATCTGCCCTCCAAAAATACCATTCCTGCCTCCACACTGCCAAACAGACCTACTTTATCACTCTCGATAACACCCTCTCATGCAGTCCCCATCAACTCTTTTCTACCTTTACCACTCTACTTCATCATCCATTACTTCCACCCACTAACTTACTCACTGCCCAGGAGATTGCTAATCACTTAAAAAATAAGATTGAGACAATTCGTCTCGCAATCTCCACTCTACAGTTATCTCCCTCACTTTACACTCCTTGTCCTCCTGTACAATCAATACTGCTATAGAGGAAGTCACTAAACTTTTTTCTAATGCCCAACTAACCTCCTGCCCCCTGGACCCAGTTCCTTCTCAAATACTATGGTCACCATCTGACTCTATCCTACACTCTTTAACTCATATCTTCAACCTCTCACTCTCTACTGGCATCTTCCCCAATCCTCTAAAACATGCGCTAGTCACTCCCATACCAAAAAAGGCCTCACTAGACCCCACCAATCTTAACAACCTAAGACCCATACAGTAAATGGACGTGACCTGACACACTGTATGAAAAACATGGCGGCCTCCATCCCTGATTTAGTGTGGGAATTTTGTGGGACTTTAAATGAGGTTATGCCATGTTGAGAGAAAGTGACAACATAAATATGAAAGTACAGTACATGATTTATTTATTGCAATTTGCAATACATATCAGATATTTTGTATCAAATAGATAGGTAGTCACCGGACTTACACTAAATATGCTGCTCATAGCATGCAATACAAATATATTCTGGGGTTGCGAAGTGCAGCAGCCCATTTCTCCCCCCCACCCCACCCCCAGGTGCGGGCGGGATTTGGCCTCCTGCTCATCAGCGTCATGCTTTGACGCCACAATCAGTGGTGTCATTGACGTTGTTTTAACGTCTTTTTTATTCCATCCTTAGCCACGCACGACAGGGGTGGAGACCCACTGCTGATGGCTTCTAGACATGCAGCTGGGAATTCCCTCCCCACCTCTCTTGTGCGGTCTGGCCAATCAGGCATGACGCTAACGGGGCCCCTCCCTGGGAGTGAGTATATCAGTAGCCTTGGAGCAGCTGGTGGTTCATTTGCTTGTTTCAATCACAAGGAAGCACATCCTGATCCTACACACAGGGTAACCTCTTTGCTGGGAGACCAGGCATCCCTTTTGGTATGTTTTTTGATTTTTGTTACGTTTTTCTCCCCTTACTTGGTTTTTTACACAGACACTCCCTCATGTACTCCCCTCGTGGAAACACATAGACATTTTTTCTCCATTACTTTCACACCTTTACATATTTAACCAATCCCCTTTTTTTGACACATTTCTCTAGGAACACCATGCACTTTCGGTGTACACATAGCCTATTGGATCATGCTGTGACCACTATGCTGGGCTCCGGGCGCTCTTCTCCTTTCTTGGAGGGTTTCCCCGTTTCAACCCCGGGGGAGACATCATGCCTCATGCCCCCGTCTTCCTTGGCTGATACCAGACTTGGCTTTGAGGTTGTCAGTAAGTATACCAATCTATCCCCACCTTGTTGGGACTTGATTCCCCTGCTCCCCCTTATTCTAAGGGTACTATCATTAATCCCTGTTCTTTCTTTCCTAGTACAATATCTTATAACACTCCTGATGAATGGCTGTAATGCCAGGAAATGCGTAGAGTGCCACTAGATGTCAACAGCTACTTGTTTTTATTATATTTGTCTTTCAATTGATTTATTATACCATGTATATGTGCCATGTCTACTTTATATTTCTATTGCATTCTATGAGCAGCATATTTAGTGTAAGTCTGGTGACTACCTAGCTATTTGATACAAAATATCTGATATGTATTGTAAATTTCAATAAATAAATCATGTACTGTACTTTCATATTTATGTTGTCACTTTCTCTCAACATGGCGTAACCTCATTTAAAGTCCCACAAAATTCCTCCTTTTTATCCACTAAATCAGGGATGGAGGCCACCATGTTTTTTGTACAGTGTGTCAGGTCACGTCCATTTACTGTATACCAAATATTTGGGTGGAAGACACCCGTTTACAGTAACCTGCCACACTTTATACTCCATCAATTTCTTAACCTCATTTAAAGTCTCACAAAATTCCTCCTTTTTATAACCTGAGACCCATCTCTTTACTCCCTTTTGCCTCCAAACTCCTTGAACGTTTAGTCTACAACTGACTGAGAGACCGCCTCATTGAGAATAACCTCCTTGATCCCCTTCAGTCTGGATTTTGACCACAGCACTCCACAGAAACTGCCCTCCTAAAACTCACAAACGACTTACTAACAGCCAAAACCAATGGTCATTATTGTGTACTCTTACTCTTGGACCTTTTAGCTGCCTTTGATACAGTTGGCCACCCCCTCCTCCTCAAAAAACTCAATTTGCTTGGTCTCCATGGCTGCACTCTCCATTGATTCAAATCTTGCTCTCATCGCACCTTCAGTGTCACTTACAACTCCACTTCCTCCTCTCCAACCCCTCTTACCGTTGGGGTCACCCAAGGTTCTGTCCTTGGACCGCTACTATTCTCGATCTACATGTCGTCCCTGGGTCAGCTGATAGCCTCCCATGGCTTCAACTACCATTTATATGCTGATGACACCCAAATCTATCTCTCTGCCCCTCAGCTCACCCCATCAATCTCCTCACACATCACTGATTTACTAACAGACATATCAGCCTCAATGTCAAACCACTTCCTCAAACTGAATCTATCTAAAACTGAGCCCTTAATATTTCCTCTCCCATGTGCCTCTTCCCCTGACTTCTCTGTCAAGATCAATGGCACATCTATCAGTCCATCCCCACATGCCAGGGTGCTAGGGGTAACCTTAGACTCTGAACTGTCCTTTCAGGCCCACATACAATCCCTGTTCAAATCATGCCACCTTAGCCTCCACAACATTTCCAGAATACGCTCCTTTTTAACTAATGACACCACCAAGGTTCTAATTCACTCCCTGGTTATTTCTCGCTTCAACTACTGCAACTTCCTCCTCATTGGATTACCTTTACATAGACTATCCCCCCTTCAGTCCATAATGAATGCTGCTGCAAGACTCATCCACCTTACCAACCATTCAGTGTCCACCCCTCTCTGCCAATCCCCCCCACTGGCTTCCACTCACCCAACAAATAAAATTCAAAGTACTAACAATAATTTACAAAGCCATTCATAACTCTACCCCCAGCTACATCACTAACCTAGTAACCTAGTCTCCTAGTCACCAACCAAGCCGCTCTCTTTGGTCCTCCCAAGACCTCCTGCTCTCTAGCTCCCTTGTCACCTCCTCCCATGCTCGCATTTCTCCAGAGCTTCTCCCATCCTTTGGAACTCCCTACCCCAATCTGTCTGACTGTCCCCTAATCTATCCATCTTTAGACGATCCCTGAAAACCCTTCTCTTTAAAGAAGCCTATCCTGCTTCTAACTAACACTGTTTTATTTCCTACTTCAGGTCATCACCCACAGCTATTACCTTTTGTATCAATTGACCCTTCCTTTTTAGATTGTAAGCTCTAATGAGCAGGGCCCTCTGATTCCTCTTGTACCAAATTGTAATGTAACTGTAATGTCTGCCTCTATTTTGTTAAGTACTGCACAAACTGTTGGCACTATATAAAACCTGTATAATAATAATAATAACAATAATAATAATATTAATAATAATAATAATATATATATATATATATATATATATATATATATATATATATATAAATATACACACACACACAAAGAATCATTTTTTTTAATTTTGTATGCACGTGCACAAAAATAAATAGCTTTATAAAATATGCCGTTTTTGGTTGTAGCATGACAAAATGTGGAAAATGTCAAGGGGTATGAATTCTTTTTCAAGGCACTGTATAACCAGGAATGAGCTTTATTTGTGAGGAAAATATGAGCTTGGCCCAAGCACAGCTTGTTTGCGGTTCAGTAAAAAAAATGTCCAGTTCTAGTCAGTTTGTCCACCTGCCCAAACCCCTGGCTTTTGTAGAAACAGGGTATCCCTACCACGGCTAAATGATAGATTTCCCCTTGTTTATCATTGTTTCATATTTGCTCAACAACATCACCCAGGTTCCCCTATGCTGTTGTTTACATTCCAGTGATGGAAGTAGTGAAGAGACAGCACTGACATGAGTGTAACTCATAGTGGAATGACAGGCGCTGAATCTTCACTAGATCACTAGACAACATAATTGACATTGAATATTCATTGTGGCTTGACTTTTTCTGAGAGTGTGTTTTCTTATAAAGGATTTTTCCTTGGTGTTTGTGTTTTTATTTACTATTTATATTTTTCTGATATAGAAACAAGGAGTACTATGTACCCCTTACTCATTCATGTGGAAGTAGGGCCTGATATCTGGTCCCTCACATTTCTAAGGTGGGCTTCAGATTCCTATAGGTACCCCCATCCTTTTAGGGCATTGGATATGGGAACAAGACCTTATTTCACATCAACTTGGAAACAAGGTGCCTTGCGGGGAGGGGTTTGGAAAAGCACCCTCCCAATATTGAGGGCATGTGGCCTGGTATGTTTCAGGAGAGGGGGTTCACGCTTGTTCCCAAAGCCCCTTTTCCATGTCAGCTAGGCTGCATACTTGAAGAAGAGTCAGGTATTGATTCTAGGAATACTCCACAACACATTTTCCTGAAGAGACAGTACACATTTTTAGTAAACAATATGTACTGCCCTTTAAAAAAATAAAATTGAAATAAGATGTTGCTGAATAGTGAGATGAATGACTGCTGACTAAGAGAGCCCCATTAGGACTTTGCCTACACATCAACAACACAGAACATAGCATGTACTATCTTACACCTCTACCACTGAGAAACCCTGAACACAGTTCAGGTATTATTTGGGGACCAAATAACGCCTGACCAAATAAAAGCCCAAGAATCTCACAGACTTCTACTGCTCCACAGAACTCTGCGGCCTTCAATTTGGTGTGGATTCCTCCACATGCGGCTTCCCAACTTAAGCAACTTGCACAGCAAATGAACACTAGGAAAGATCAAGGTGCTCCTCTCATCCTCTCCTTGATGAGATCAGCATCTGGTTGTCAGGTGAGTCATCTACCCCTGATTCTCCCACTAAGGGCAATTTTTTAAAGTGGTTGTAAATGTATATATTTTTAAAAATAACAAAGAGGTTTATACTGTACTTACCTGCACTGTGCAATAGAATTGTATAGAGCTATCTTGAACCTCCTCTTCTCAAGTCCCCCACCATTGCTCCTGGCTCATCCCCTCTATTGAGTGCCCCCATAGAAATCAGCTTTCTATGGGGGAACTCGTATAGGCTCGCCTGAGTGTCACTGTCTGCATCTATTGACACAGACAGCAGGACTCAGCACTGGCCTTTATTGACAGCAGCAGGAGCCAATGGCTCCCACTGCCTCAACAAAGTCAGTGAGATCAAGAAGTGAGAGGAGTGAAGAGCTGCAGATGTGCATAGCACTGAATTGAATGAGTGCTCAGGTAAGTAAAGGAGGGTGAGGAGGGATACTGATGCCTAAACATTTTTTTTATCTTAATGCAAGGAATTAGTTTAGGTAAAAAAAATGTTAAGGATTTGGAACCACTTGAAGAAAAGGCAGAAGAAACATAAGGGAGAGGGAAACTGCAATAATTCAGAGGAGACAGGCTGACTTCATTGTAGAAATTCTCCAAGTATATGCTTCTATTAACAGTTAACCACTATGCCATCAGTTGTTCATCAATCTTACTTTGAAAGAAATGTTAATTTCTTAATGCAATTCTTTGCACCAGGATATGACAAAAATGGTCTCTAAATGTAGAAGTCTCTATTCAGGACTTTGGAGGCAGAATAAGTCACCTTAAAAAATTCTCTACAGCCCATAATACTCTGGATGATTCCCACAATGAGCATGATAATGACATTCAGTGGGTGGAAATTAAATGAGCTGATCTAAGGAATCCATAAAGGCGAAACAATATTACATTTAGAGACATATCAGAGACTGCACCTCAGTCTGGTTTCCAGTAATGCCTCCAACATGCCTCCAGCTGCAACTTAAAACAACTTGGCTCGCTAATGCAAAAGAACATTTACAGTACACCGTACAGCAAAGGAGTGCTCTTTTACTACTAATAAAAATGTCCAGAAATTGCAAAAAATTCTGTATAAATAGGGATAGCCCACAAAACTTCTGAAGTTTCTACAAAAGAAGTTGTTTGCAATCTAGGAAAACTTTGAAGGACCGGAGTATTTTGCCTGTGGAAATGTTCATTGATGAAAAGTCATCACCACCAAAAGTTGAATCTGACTGGTCATTAGGGATGAGCCGAACACCCCCCTGTTTGGTTCGCACCAGAACATGCGAACTATGGGAAGGGTCTGGTATGGAATTTAGGGGGACCCCCACATCATTTTTTTTTTAATTTTGGCTGGGGTTCCCCTTAATATCCATACCAGACCTGAAGGGCCTGGTATGGAATTTAGGGGGGACCCCCACATCATTTTTTTTTTTAAATTTTGGTTTGGGGTTCCCCTGTGGGGAATTCCCATGCCGTTTTTATCAATAAACTTCTATGTGTATTGTCGGACTGGCAATGCATTAATAGCCGCAAATAGTTTTAAATGACTTTTTTTCCTTTGAAATGTCATTTTGCTGTCAGACTGTTCTAAACATGGGAAACATGCGCCTCTTTACAGGCCTACTATAGACACCCCCCAGGTATGAAATTTAAAGGGATATTACACTTTTATTGTTTCACTTTAAGCATTATTAAAATCACTGCTCCCGCAAAAACGGCCGTTTTTAAAACTTTTTTTTGCATTGATCCATGTCCCCTGGGGCAGGACCCAGGTCCCCAAACACTTTTTATGACAATAACTTGCATATAAGCCTTTAAAATTAGCACTTTTGATTATTCATGTTCGTGTCCCATAGAGAGAAGAAGATGAAGAAGAGAAGAAGATGAAGAGAAGAGCGGGAGCCTCCCTCCATGCCATGGATGCGGAGCGGCCTGAGGAGAAGAAGGGAAGAAGACGCCGCGGATGAGATGCTGGACGAGAACACCGGAGGAAGAACCAGAAGAACCAGAAGAAGAGGAAGATGAAGGAAGATAGAAGAAAGAAGAAAGAAGAAGCATTTAAATAAAGGAATTGTAAAAAAACTGTCTCTTGTCATTTTTAACATTTTTGACAGTTTTTTAGTGAAATGGTATGGGTACTTTGGTACCCCCTTACCATTTCACACAGGGGGGAGGGCCGGGATCTGGAGGTCCCCTTGTAAAAGGGGGCTTCCAGATTCTGATAAGCCCCCCCACCCGCAGACCCCCACAACCACAGGCCAGGGTTGTGGGGATGAGGCCCTTGTCCTCATCAACATAAGGACAAGGTGTTTTGGGGGGCTACCCCAAAGCACCCTCCCAATGTTGAGGGCATGTGGCCTGGTACAGTTCAGGAGGGGGGGTCTGTGGTCTGCCAGGTTGCGTGCTCAGATAAGGGTCTGGTATGGATTTTTGGGGGGACCCCACGCCATTTTTTTTTTATTTTGGCATGGGGTTCCCCTTAATATCCATACCAGACCTGAAGGGCCTGGAATGGAATTTAGGAGGAACCCCCACGTAATTTTTTTAAAATTTTGGCTGGGGT
Source organism: Aquarana catesbeiana (assembly GCF_042186555.1). Classification (NCBI taxonomy): domain Eukaryota; kingdom Metazoa; phylum Chordata; class Amphibia; order Anura; family Ranidae; genus Aquarana; species Aquarana catesbeiana. The sequence goes on along the minus strand of NC_133325.1, from coordinate 255,771,036 downwards.
TCCCCTTAATATCCATACCAGACCTGAAGGGCCTGGTATAGAATTTAGGGGGACCCCCACGTCATTTTTTTTTAAATTTTCTTTTGGGGTTCCCCTGTGGGGAATTCCCATGCCGTTTTTATCAATGAACTTCTATGTGTATTGTCGGACCGGCAATGCATTAATAGCCGCGAGTAGTTTTAAATGACCTTTTTTCCTTTGAAATGTCATTTTGCTGTCAGACTGTTCTAAACACGGGAAACATGCGCCCCTTTACAGGCATACTATAGACACCCCCCAGCTACAAAATTTAAAGGCATATTACACTTTTATTGTTTCACTTTAAGCATTATTAAAATCACTGCTCCCGAAAAAACGGCCGTGTTTAAAACTTTTTTTTGCATTTATCCATGTCCCCTGGGGCAGGACCCAGGTCCCCAAACACTTTTTATGACGATACCATGCATATAAGCCTTTAAAATTAGCACTATTGATTTCTCCCATAGACTTTTAAAGAGTGTTCCGAGGCATTCGAATTTGCCGCGAACACCCCAAATTGTTCGTTGTTCAGCAAACTTGCGAACAGCCGATGTTCGAGTCGAACATGAGTTCGACTCGATCTCGAAGCTCATCCCTACTGGTCATGAGTCTTTATTATAATACCTCAGAGAACACACTCCTTTGCTATTTTAGGCCCATTAGATACAGATAGAATGCCTTTGCTTACCATATTGTTAGTTCTTTATTGTTGCCTTTATACCCCACAATTGCAGCAGCAGTATCTGTCCACTATTAAGTTTTATCTCAACCTCTTCTTAAGGTTCTATGTTTTTGTTTTTTATTGAACTAATCTCTTCTTGTATCACATATGTATCTACTCCAATTTCAAGAAGACTGGATTTGGACTTTCACCTATTATCCTATATCTCTCTATTCTAATGACTTGGTCTTACCAACTGGAGTGGACAAACTGGTGCTGGTGCTTTTCAGATCGTTACTGCTCTTCAGTTTGTGCTTGTGGGTTCGTATGCATGTAGTCAGTTCATATATGGTTTTCAGTGTGTGCTATTTATAGTAGGTATTTGATTCACAGTGCATTCTTGTCCACTCGTTTCTGATTTTCAGTGTGTTGTTAGTTCGTTCTGACCAGCTGACTGTTTTGAAGCCATGTTGCGGGTACATACTCATCCTACAGTTCGTGCTGTGCAGGGGCTTGGTGTTGGGGTTCTTACTTTGACCCAAGTCCAGTCCATGAACAGGGCGAGGAAGAGTTCATGGACCAAAAATTGTTTGCTCCAGCGTGACCAATTCTCTCATATGCCTTTGTTGTGGGAGATCCGTGAGAATAATCCTGATGATTTCAGGAATTATCTCTGGATGATGGACCCCGTTTTTCACCATCTGTTGGCTTTGCTGTCCCCTTATATTACAAAGCAGGACACCTGCATGCAGCAAGCCATCACTTCTGAGCAGAGGCTCGTCACCACCTTGCAGTATTTGGAGATGGGGAGAAGTCTGCAGGACATCAAGTTCTTGACAGGCATCTGCCCCCAGACTCTGGGAATCATTATTCCCAGAAGGACTATATTAGGGTAAGTTTTATCCTTTAACATCACATTATATGTATTTAAATAAATGTATTTTTAAAATAAATTTGTATTTTAAAATGAAAAATATTTCCTTTGATTTACTGCTTGTGTTTCTTTTAGCTGTCTCCTAGGTTCTCTAATAGGCTTTTTTTGGCCATTTTTTTTAATAGTTCCAACATAATTTCTTTGACACATGAGGTGACAATTTCTTCTTCAGCTAACTATTATTTATGTTGTGGGTCTGCTACACACACACCTCCTTTTTATTGTTAATGTACGTAATGCATTAATGATAATAATATTCATCATTTTCAGCACCCTGAATAAATTTTTTGTAGTGAATATAATGGCCTGATTTATGCAAATTATAAAGCACTGTGGGTGTTTTTTACTAAAGCAAAATCCACTTTGCACTACAAGTGCACTGGAACAGTGCACTTAAAAGTGCACTGAAACTGCACTGAAACTGCACTTGTAGTGCAAACTGGATTTGCCTTTAGGAAATAACCCCCATTGTCACTGTAAACACCAACTTAAAGTGACAATAAAGGTTCAATTTTTATTATTTAAAAATAACAAACACGTCATGCTTACCTCCACTGTGAAGCTTGTTTTGCACAGAATAAATAATGATATTTGAAGCGCTTCACAATGTGCATAAAAATGAATATATATGAATAAATATAAATAAATAAATATAAATACTCAAATAAATCCAGCGGTGAATAAAAATTCCTAAAAAATCCAGCAATCAAAATAGTGTAAAATTAAAAAAATTAGTGCCACCAAATGTGTAAAAAAATCCACATAAAAATCAACATAAAAATAAATATATAGGGATGTATTCAGAAGGTTCAATTATTAAGGATTATTAAGGATCCTTGAAAAAGTCACGTGACTGTGATGCAACGCGTGGGAGGAGCCAAGGACGCTCTGTGTAGATCAGCAGTATCACACAGTGTACTGCAGTGAATCTGCTCCTGTCTAAGGCGGCTGACTGCTATAGTAAAACCTGCATATGCCTTATCATTATAAGGCACACGTGAGTGGATTGAAGTTTGCCTGTGTACCTTGGTATCCTAACTATTGCACAATGATTGTTTTTTTCTCTTATCTGCTTGTCAAATGAGATCTGTTTATGATTCTCACATTGGTTGTGAACAGAAGCAAAAGAAACATTGTTACTATAAATGTCAATGAGCACCTTAATTAAGCAAGTGTTTTTAAACAGCTTTGCTAGTGGGACCGGATCAAAGCTTTATACCAATCGGATTCTACACTTGTATAATTGAACTTTCTGAATACATCCCTATATATTTATTTTTATGTTGATTTTTATGTGGATTTTTTTACACATTTGGTGGCACTAATTTTTTAATTTTACACTATTTTGATTGCTGGATTTTTTAGGAATTTTTATTCACCGCTGGATTTATTTGAGTATTTATATTTATTTATTTATATTTATTCATATATATTCATTTTTATGCACATTGTGAAGCGCTTCAAATATCATTATTTATTCTTTTTAAGTGACTCTGAAAACACTCTCTTTTGATAGCAGCCTTACTTGGTTTTATATGTAATTATCTGCTATTTAGCATCACAGCGCTTTGTGTTTTATATATTCTTTTTCACATATTGTTTTGCACAGAGTGGCCCCAAATGGCATTTTCTGGGGTCCCCCGGCGGCTCTCCTAGCTCCTCCCCATCTCAGATAACCCCCTGGGAGAAGCGCTCTCCCAGGGATTACTTTGCAGGCGCACTCCCATAGCCATCGAGTGCAGGACTCGGTCCCACCCCCTGGGGCCCGCATCGTTGGATTTGATTGACAGCAGCGCGAGTCAATGGCTGTACTGCTATAAATCTATCCAATGAGGAGCCAAGAACCCTGGGAAAAGATCCAGCATGTTCGGGATGCGGGACCTTCCAGGGCTCAGGTAAGTAAAACGGGGGGTTGGGGGAGCGGTAATCATCAGATTTTTTTTCACCTTAATGCATAGGCTAAGCAAAAAAACTGCTATTGAGCATTGAAAAAAGAAGCCACACATTGTTGAGTAGAAACATTTTTACTCTGTGCACATTCACATGTGTGTTTAGAAAAGGGTTTTTGAACAAACCAACATAGTTTTTGGAATTTTTTTTTTTTGGGACAGTAGAAATATCCTTTTTTGTGGTGAACAGGCATGTTTTTCAAAACATAAAACAATACACAACTCAGGAACTTACAAAGTTCAACTTTGATAAATTGAAGGCAATATCAGACATTAGTATGTCCAAACTGTGTTGATATTGCCTTCATCAGATGGTGTGATGTCATGCCTGTGAAAGCCAAATTTTGAAGATGCACACAAATTGAGAGTAAAAATGGGGATTTCCCTCCTGATCCCATGCCTAAGGTCAACATGTGCTAGCTCCCATCATCGGGGATCAATGGACGTGTTTCGGGGTACAACCCCTTCCTCTCAGCTACTTGAGTTGTGAGGAAGAGGTTGCACCCACAAAACGTGTACATTGATATCCTGTGATAGCATATAGCACATGTTGACACACTGGGGTTGAGTTACTAAGACTGGAGATTGCAAAATCTGGTGCAGCTGTGCATGGTAGCCAATCAGCTTCTAATTTTAGCTTGTTCAATTAAGGTTTGGCAATGAAACCTGGAAGCTGATTGGTTTCTTTGCAGAGCTGCACAAGATTTTGCACTTTCCAGTTTTAGTAAATCAACCCCACTGTGTGCATCTTCAAAATTTGGCTTTCAACATTTTTTTGGAAAAGTTCTACTAAAAATCAAAAAATGATAACATTTTGGTGTGTTTTATATTCTGCCTAAAACATCAATGATGTTTTTGAGTCTTTTTTCAACATCATTGATGTCTTGCTTGATCTTCTGTAAATCCCGATTGCACACCATGATTTCCCCGATGAGGACGTGTGCACTTGCACTTGTAAAATGAAATTCTTCTTCCACAACATCCACATCACCTACAATAAAAAAATACACACCATGTATTATAAATATGCAGGTATACATCTATTACCTGAATCTGTGATCTCAGACACTCACCTGTTGTGGTCACTTTTTCGCCCACTTCATAAACCTCTCCTTTCTCCACATCATCAGGTTGTGGTTTTGGGATTTCCCCTTCTTTAGGAGATTGTGGGTCCCTGGTGTCCTTCGACATTCCAATTCTTTTCTCCCCTATGTGAATAAAAAGAAGGTATACTTAGCACACAGATCTTTGAGGCCAGAAATAGGAATATGAAACATTGCTTGGAAGTGTCGTACAATTGTTGGTTTTGGCAGAGTTCCAAGCTTTAGACATGATTTTTTCCCTTTATTAAAGCTGAATACTTACCTTTTTGGGTAAAGTATCACACGTGTAGAGACCCCTAGTATCCACTGGAGCACCTGTGTGGGTCACCCTTAAAAGTTTGTTCTGGTGTCCCACACTAATGCTCCTGCGTCCAGATGTGTAAACAGCTGCAGAGCATCCTCTCCTTACACTGAATCAAGTTTGCATTTCATTCTAGTTGCAAACCCATCTAGACAACAATGTACTAAACTTCTTCTAATACAAATAGGCCTGAACAAATGTAGTTAACCTGCATCTGGCAAAAACATTGTATTAGCGGGTGAACGAACTTGCCATTTTAAACTGTACAACAGTAAAGAAAAGCATATGGAGCAGCATGAACATAATAAGAAGAATAGGAACACACGACAAAATACTTACTTTTTTGCAGCACTCTCTTGATTCTTCTGTACTGATCCTGCTCCCTCAATTTGAGGTCTGACCATCATTTCCTCAGTTGATCCTTGGATCACCGTACCCCAAAATTCTTCTGCAGACTTTTCACAACTTTAGTCATGATCTTGGCCTTTCTGACATTTGGGTTTGGGTACGGTCCATGCTTCCCATCATAGTTGGCCCTCTTCAAGATTTCCACCATCTCCACCATCTCTACAAAGGACATATTAGAGGCCTTAAATCTCCAGGATCGGGACGTTCGTGGCTCTTGACTTTTGTCATTGCTGCTGTCTTCACGCACCTGTTGTCTCTCCGCCATGTGCTCTCCCACTGCGCCGAAAGACAAGGGGTGGGGAATATACTAGATAGAAGGTCAGGGGCGGACCGAGTTTCACTTATGCGCAGTGTATATAAAGCGTAACACGCGTGCGTCGTATGTACGATCTGTGAGTGGAGGACAGAGTAGTGGAAGCACCGATCATTCTAACGAAGGTACAATTTCAACTTGGGGCATCAGTGGCCTATACTGCTTAGAGATTGAGTCCTATATTGGGACAAAATTATGCGAGTTTAGCCTGTCATTAGGGTTTGTCTTGTGTTGTGTCTTGCAGAGAAAATGGATTGATTCAATAATCATGATTTCCTCCCCCAATTCATTGATTTGTACAGCTGCCCTATCTGTGGCAGACAAATTGACTAAAGAGGAAGGCAGCACTGGATAAATTCCTGGAATTTGTGAAGCCACAGACCCCACGCCAGACATCAACTATTTGAAGTGCAAAATTGGTGGCATGAGGTGCACATATAATAGGGAGCGCGGAAAGGTCCAGGTTTTCCAGAGATCAGGAGCAGCAGCAGATAACATTCATGTACCAGGCTGTGGGGCTGTGGTACTATAACAGACTGCTATTTCTGTCAAACCAGACTGAAATCAGGCCATCACTCACAACCCTTCCTTCCACTCTTCCTTCCACCCCAGCTGAGGCTTCCGACGTCCAACCTGGGCCTTCCACCCAGGAAGAAGATGTGGAGGAGCCCAGCTTGAGTCATGTATTGCATTGTTCAACATATTTCTCAAAATTGTGTGTGATTTATGATCAATAAACTAAAACTATGTCCCTTTTGCATAAACAGGAAATCCTCAGCCAGGAGGAGGCTGTAGAAAGTGGCAGCCAGGAGGTGGCAGGGGAAAGTGGCAGCCAGGAGGTGGCAGTGGTAAGTGGCAGCCAGGAGGTGGCTAGGCCCAGTAGCCTGACTGAATCCACGGTCCCTCCCCTCCGCCTTCAACAAAAAGGCCCAGGAAGGGGAGGAGCATGGAGGAGTCAGCACTTGGGTTAATTCGACAGGCTTCTATGGCCCTCACAATCCCCACCAATCTTATGGAGGCCTATGCCTGCATGGCTGCCAACAAAATGCAATGGAGGTGGGACAACGCCTCTTTTGTGAGGAACTGATATATATGGCCCTAAATAAGGGGTTGAGGGGCAAAATCAAAAGCAAATCCCACCTGTGTGAGTTGGACCATCCTCCTCCTCCTCCACCTCCTGCCACAACTACAACACCAGAGCCACAGCCTGGAAGCAATCGTGGAAGCAAGCATGTAAGGAAGACAAGAGAGTGATGGCCTGGGTTCGGTCTGGTCTAGCAAAAGACGCAGGTTGTTGTAAGACCACAGCCTGGGGACATATATGTCATCTGCTGCTGTTCCTGATCTCTCAGAGTCCTGGACCGGATTGTGCCCCCTAATAAATGGACTCCTCAGGCTGCCAATTTTGCCTGTCAAATAGTTGATGTGTGCCCTGGGGTACAAAGGCTTCGCTAATTTCACCAGTTTATCCAGCATTGTCTTCCTCTTTATTTTGTTATGACCCCAATAAATGTATATTTCTTTTCTTAAATCATTGGCAGGGCCGGCGCTCCCACTAAGCAAACTAGGGAGCCGCCTAGGGCGCACTGCCACCTAGGGGCGCAGCCACAGCCGCTGGGTCCCTGCCTCAAGAGGATTGGTTCCCCCCTGGCGGGTGGTGGCTGGTGCGGTGTGGAGTATATTGGGAGGCGGCTCCCACGGCTCCATCTGTCTGGCTGCAGAGTCGCTTGGCAGGGAGAAGGAGCAGGCAGATTCCCCCTCCCCGAGAGCCAGGGGTGACCATACCAATGTCCAGCAGCCGTGGGTGTCAGCTCTCTGCTTGCCCCGCCTCCCTCCCTTGGTGATGTGCTGCCATTGGAGGAGCAGGGCGAGCAGCATTGTGCACAGAGACAGCCGGATGGATTGGCCATAGGACGCACGCTGGGAGGAGCCCAAAACAAAGCTGCTCCTGCAGCTCGCCCTGCTTACCCAGCCTCTCCGTGGTCATCTGCCAGAGCCCAGGGGTGGAACCAAATGATCACCTGATTGGATGGGGGACGAGCTGGAGGAGGTCTCCCGTGCGTGAGCTGTGACTCACAGCCTGTAGGAGACCCCCTCTCCTAATCCTGGGACTTGTGACAAATCGACTTGTGCCCGTTGGCATGTGGAGGGAGCTGGAAAGAAGTGCCCCAAGGTAAGAATTTGTCAGGTGGTGGGGGGAAGTACTGAGGGAAGTGCTGGGGATGAAGGCTTGCAGTCAGACCTAAATATAGGTGTCTTGCGAGCCACAGATGGACTAATGCCTCTAAGGAGTAAACTATTTAAGCTGCAAGCACTGAACCACGTTTCATTGCGTGTGGATAGATAAAAAATAAATAATAAATGTGCCCGCGCTAGTATAGTGTCACATATAAAATATATAAAAAATATTTTCACATATAAAACACATGTAATGTGATAAATAAAACCATACAGGTAAAATATAATGCAAATAACTATAAATGATAAACCACCAAGTGCATATAAAGGTGCAGTCGTGGTAGTAACTAATAAAAGTGCAATGTGCTAAAAATATAAATATCAAAACACTTTCCAGTGACAAATGAGTGTATATCCCAATTAATAAATACAAATCACAAAAAACGTGAATAAATAGTGTCCATAAAATGAATAAACATCATGCTTCTTCTGATGGGTGTATAAATCACAACACGTGAAAACTGTGCTCTCCCGTGACACCCCACATGTGCTTGCGCTCACCTTCAGTCCTGTGACACAGTAATTAAACGGTGTCAAAATAAGCATTGGGGCCACTCCTAGGCTCACTCAGGATACAATGATGCAAAGACACTCCTCCCAGGTGAAACTGCTAGGCTCACTCAGGTTACAATGGTGCAAAAACACTCCTCTCAGGTAAAACTAAGATCCAAAATCATAGAAAAAACAAACAGAGGGACTCCATAGTGCAATATTGCCAGGACATTTATTAAAGAATAAGCCCTCCAAGAGGGTACTCACATTGGATGGGTGCTAGAGTGCACCAGACTGTACAGGTAAAATAATAAGCAGATGATCGTATGGCGTGCGGTATGGCATGTGCAATCCTCCTCCTCTGCTGACAGCTCCGTCCTACCCCTCCCCGATGCGTATTCGGCACAGGGGTTTCGTGCCGAGGAAGGCACGAAACCCCTGTGCCGAATACGCGTCGGGGAGGGGTAGGACGGAGCTGTCAGCAGAGGAGGAGGATTGCACATGCCATACCGCACGCCATACGATCAGCTGCTTATTATTTTACCTGTACAGTCTGGTGCACTCTAGCACCCATCCAATGTGAGTACCCTCTTGGAGGGCTTATTCTTTAATAAATGTCCTGGCTATATTGCACTATAGAGTCCCTCTGTTTGTTTTTTCTATGATTTTGGATCTTGGTTTTACCTGAGAGGAGTGTTTTTGCACCATTGTAACCTGAGTGAGCCTAGCAGTTTCACCTGGGAGGAGTGTCTTTGCATCATTGTATCCTGAGTGAGCCTAGGAGTGGCCCCAATGCTTATTTTGACACCGTTTAATTACTGTGTCACAGGACTGAAGGTGAGCGCAAGCACATGTGGGGTGTCACGGGAGAGCACAGTTTTCACGTGTTGTGATTTATACACCCATCAGAAGAAGCATGATGTTTATTCATTTTATGGACACTATTTATTCACGTTTTTTGTGATTTGTATTTATTAATTGGGATATGCACTCGTTTGTCACTGGAAAGTGTTTTGATATTTATATTTTTAGCACGTTGCACTTTTATTAGTTACTATCACGACTGCACCTTTATATGCACTTGGTGGTTTATCATTTATAGTTATTTGCATTATATTTTACCTGTATGGTTTTATTTATCACATTACATGTGTTTTATATGTGAAAATATTTTTTATATATTTTATATGTGACACTATACTAGCGCGGGCACATTTATTATATATTTTTGCAGTCAGACCTTTTCACTAATGTGTGACTCCCTCCACCTGGCTCCACCATCCCCCTTCTATCCACCTGGCTCCATCCCTCCACCTGGCTACACCCCCCTCCTATCCACCTGGCTCCATCTCTCCACCTGGCTCCACCCCCTCCTATCCACCTGGCTACACCCCCCCTCCTATCCACCTGGCTCCATCCCTCCACGTGGCTACAGCCCCTCCTATCCACCTGGCTCCATCTCTCCACCTGGCTACACCCCCTCCTATCCACCTGGCTACACCCCCTCCTGTCCACCTGGCTCCATCCATCCACCTGGCTACACCCTCCTCCTATCCACCTGGCTACATCCCTCACCTGGCTACACCCCCCTCCTATCCACCTGGCTCCATCTCTCCACCTGGCTCCACCCTCTGCTATCCACCTGGCTACACACCCCCTCCTATCCACCTGGCTCCATCTCTCCACCTGGCTCCACCCTCTGCTATCCACCTGGCTACACACCCCCTCCTATCCACCTGGCTCCATCCCTCACCTGGCTACACCCCCCTCCTATCCACCTGGCTCCATCCCTCCACCTGGCTCCACCCCCTCCTATCCACCTGGCTACACCCCCCTCCTATCCACCTGGATACACCCCCCACCTATCCACCTGGCTCTATCCCTCCACCCAGCTACACCCCCCTCCTGTCCACCTGACTCCATCCCACCACCTGGCTGCACCCCCCTCCTGTCCACCTGATTTCAACCTCCCCCCACCTGGCTGCACCCCCCTCTCCTGTCCACCTGGCTCCATCTCTCCACCTGGATCCACCCTCTGCTATCCACCTGGCTACACACCCCCTCCTATCCACCTGCTCCTTCCCTCACCTGGCTACACCCCCCTCCTATCCACCTGGCTCCATCCCTCCACCTGGCTACACCCCCTCCTATCCACCTGGCTCAATCTCTCCACCTGGCTCCACCCCCTCCTATCCACCTGGCTACACACCCCCTCCTGTCCACCTGGCTCCATCCCTCCACCTGGCTACACCCCCTCCTATCCACCTGGCTCCATCCCTCCACCTGGCTATACCCCCCTCATGTCCACTTGGCTCCACCCCCTCCTATCCACCTGGCTACACCCCCCTCCTATCCACCTGGCTCTATCCCTCCACCCAGCTACACCCCCCTCCTGTCCACCTGGCTCCATCACACCACTTAGCTGCACCCCCCTGTCCACCTGATTTCATCCTCCCCCCACCTGGCTGCACCTCCCTCTCCTGTCCACATGGCTCCATCCCTCCACCTGGCTCCATTCTCCATCTACCTGGCTGCCTCCCTCTCCTGTCCACTGGCTATAGCCTCCCTCCACCCGGCTGCACCTCCTCTCCTGTCCATCTGCTCCACCCCTCCGCCTGACTGCACCCCCCCTCTTGTCCACCTGACTCCATTCCTCCACCTGTCTGCACCCCCCTCCTGTCCACCTGGCTGCATCCCCCTCCTGTCCACCTGGCTGCATCCTCCCCCCACCTGGCTGCACCCCCTCCTGTCCACCTGGCTGACCCCCCTCTCCTGTTCACCTGGCTCCATCACTCCACCAGGAGATCTGGTGCTAAAATTATTGAATTCATTTTGATTTTTTTTAGGGGAGTAGCTGGTCTCGCCTAGGGTGCAAAATAGCCTTGCACCAGCCCTGATCATTGGCTATGTGTTATAATTAAAAAAGGACAGTTTGTTTGTGAGTAGACAGGTACATTTCAAAAATACAATGTCAAATTAAAAACCAACCAATCTCCTTGAGATTAAAAAATACAAGATAATAATGGTGTTGTGGTAACTTGACAAACAAAACGAAAAAAAATATTATGGAGATCATTAGAAAAAAAACAGGAGATCTTGATTTCCAAAAAAAAAGAGATTACTATAAACAAAAAGTAAAAACATTATTCTGGAGATCTGGAAAAAAATTATATTCATGAGATCACAAGAAATAATAAAGAAATCAGTTTGTCAGAACACCAACAACTTCATTATTCTAGCATTCTAAAGAAGAAGAGAATGCGCTGCATTGAAAGATTTCAAAATTTGCAGTGTGACAAATGTGCTATCTCCAATATGAGCACTAGTTTTACCAGACCGAGCTCTTCCGTCTCGTACTTGATTCAGAGCATGCGTGGAATTTTGTGCATCGAAATTGTGTACACACGCTCAGAATTTCCAACAACGAATTTTGTTGTCGGAAAATTTGAGATCCAGATCTCAAATTTTTGTTGTCAGAAATCCCGACAAAAAATGTCAGATGGAGCCTACACACGTTCAGAATTTCCGACAACAGGGGGCGGAGCCGGCAGCCAGAGCTCATGGACGTGTGAGAGGAGAGCTCTGATACACCGGGTGATCTCAGCGGCTCACAGCGCACCAAAAACAGCGACCAAGCACAAAAATTAAGAGAGGAGAGAGAGGGGAACACAGCGGGCACAATGTTTAAACGCAAGGAGAGAGAGGCACCCCGAAAATTGACGGAATTCTTCCGCCTCGCTGAGGGCCGAAAAATCCAAGATGGCGCCGGCGCCGGGAGCCGTTCTGCCAGCTCCACAGCACAGACAAACAACAATCCGACGCCATCCTCGGGTGAGTCACACATAAATGATAACCCCTTATCATCCTCCCCATTCTGCAGCCCTGTTAAACAAAAAAGGAGGATTGGGGAAGGAGGGGGAAATGAGGATGAGGCAGAAGCAGCAGGGAATGAAATGGATGAATCATCCACACAGGCAGAGCAGCTAGATGCATTCCCCACCTCAGGTCAACCCATCATTGATACCACAATGAAAGAGATGCTGCAGACACTAAGGGGAGCTCTTCAATCTGATATGGCTATGTTTATGAATAACACAAAAAGGGAAATCTCAGCTATCAGCAACAGAGTGGAATATGTAGAGAATAAAATGGAGGAGTTCACCCTGGCACACAATGAACTGGTAGATGCCCACTTTGAGGTAGAAGATGAAATCAGGGCTATGCGCCTCAAAATGGCGGATATGGAAGATCGGGCCAGAAGGAACAATGTCAAATTCAAGGGGATCCCTGAGACGGTCAAACCCGCAGAGATTACTACCTACCTGCAAAAGCTCATGATGACTGTCCTCCCTTCTCTTAGCCCAGCAGACATCACTATCGACAGGGCACACAGACTGCCAAAACCATCCTTCCTGCCTGAACAATTACCTAGAGATGTGATTGCAAGAATTCACTTCTACCACATAAAGGACCAACTCATGCGATTTGCAAGACAGCATCCCTCTCTTCCTGATCCTTACGCTGGTATCGCACTTTATGCAGACCTGTCACAAGCCACCCTGTCAGCCAGACACAACTTAGTACCTATCACTAAGATCTTGCGCAATAATAAGATCCTCTACAAATGGGGGTTCCCTGCAAAACTTCTGGTTGAAATGAACAATGAATCCCATGCGATAACATCAATCGAAAAAGGCCTGGACCTCCTCCGAAAATGGCGCCTACTTCCAGCAGACGCAATACCTGAGGACCCTAAACCACAATTTCCCAGACGCAACAACCAACGTACAACTAAGAAATATCAGCAACATTCTGCCTAAAGCTATATTACTAGAAGATATTTCCTTTCAGTGAGTACTCTCCTCTCATGATTACCATCTGGCTAATTTTGGTACTATGCAACCCTCTAGGAAGTTGCCCTTTACAATCTACCACCCGATGTTCGGCTGATTAAGGGTTTACCTTTTTAAACCCCCTACATTAGTTACGAGATGATTCCCGTAACCTACTACCCGCAATACCTGCGGCCTACGCTTCATTACTTGCCAAAAGTTCAAGTTTGTTCAGTTACACTGTTCCCTCACAAGGCTATGAGGACATTGCTTTCTCAAATCCCATGCATCTTGACCATGCTCAACAGCTCCACTCCAATCCCTGGAATTACCACTAGATGGCACTGCTGCGCAACTTTCCACAAGAATGAATCTTAAACTGATGTCATACAATGTGAGAGGTTTGAATAGTCCCTACAAAAGAAGAGCTCTTTGGAAGTCCGCATTGGAAGAGAAGTGTGACATTCTATGCGTACAAGAAACTCATTTCAACAATGATAACTCCCCGAAATGTACACATCCCAAATTTCCGCACGTATATATGGCCAAGAATACGACAAAAAAGAACGGAGTGATGATTGCTTTCAAGGACACACTAACCTTCTCTCTTTTGCAGGAACATGTTGATCCCCAAGGTCGATTTCTGATTGTAATCGCAGAACTGAACCATGTCACGTATACGATAGTCAACTTGTATGCACCTAATGTTAGAACTCTCAGGTTTGTTCGCAAAGTGATAGGTAAGGCAAAAAAGGTGCAAAAAGGCAACTTAATAATATGTGGTGATTTTAACTTGATTATGAGCTCAGAGTTAGACGTGTCCTCGATGGCTTCTAAGAAGCGTCCCTCTCTAGACTCGCTGTGCCACGAAGAGAGGCTCTATGACCCCTGGCGTTGCCTTAGAACCACCGAGAGAGACTACACATTTTATTCAGCTGTACACAAGAGCTATTCTAGAATAGATTTCTTCCTCACCGATCTGTATACTCTGCAAAATGTAGTAAGGGCTGACATCCACAGTATCACATGGTCTGACCACGCCCCAGTGACTATTGAGATTGTGGATGTCAATAAACACTCCCACAAACCACTGTGGCGTAACAACACATTTCTTCTATCACACCCTGAAATTAGGGACGAAATTGCAGCAAAAATTAAAGAATTTTTTCATTTCAATACTAATGAAGATTGCTCGCCTATGACTATCTGGTGTGCGCACAAAGCATTCGCTAGAGGCGCCCTCATTCAGGTAGCCTCTAGGGAAAAGAAAAAGAAACAGCAGCGCATGACAAAATTACTTGAGAAGATAGCAGATTTAGAAGCGCAACACAAAAATCCTGCTACCTCCTCAAGGGAAATTCTCAAAAATCTCAATGAATGTCGAGAAACAGTAAGACAGGAAATTAGAGCGGACTATGATACCTTTTTTAAAAAACTCAAACTCTCCTACTACTCCCAAAACAACAAAGCAGGTAAAATCCTAGCCTCCCAGCTCAAAAAGAAACAGGCAAGATCTAATCTCAAAAATATCAGACATCACAAAACAAAAATAATATACCAAAATCCCAAAGATATCGCCAACGCCTTTAAAGATTATTATGAATCCTTATACAATCTCAAAAATGACCCAAACACTTACCAGCCCTCGGACACAGAGATTGAACAATTCTTGCAGAATGTTCATCTTCCCTCGATTGACAAAACTACTCTACAAAAAATTAATGCCCCCATCACACTCACTGAGGTTGAATCCACTATCCGATCTCTACCCATGCACAAATCGCCAGGAGCAGACGGATTCTCCACAGAATATTACAAGGCTTTCTCCGCCATCCTTGCCCCTGAACTGGTAAAAATTTTCAATATAGCAGCCTCTGACGGCGCCTTCCCAAAAGAAATGCTCCAAGCTATCATTATTACTATCCCTAAACCTGGTAAAGATATTTCAGACCCACAAAACTTCAGGCCTATTTCCCTACTAAATTCCGACTTAAAGATATACGCAAAAATATTAGCAAACAGACTTATGGAAATAACCCCCTCCCTTATAGGACTCGACCAGGTAGGCTTTGTGAAGGGCAGACAGGCACCAGATGGAACAAGAAGGATGCTTGACCTCCTGCATATATCAGAACTAAGCAGGCAGCCCAGCATCTTTTTAGCATTAGACGCAGAAAAAGCCTTCGACAGGGTCCATTGGGGATACCTGTCCAGGACATTACTCAAATTTGGCCTATCAGGACTAATACACTCAGCAATTATGTCTCTGTACTCAGATCCATCTGCAAGAGTCTTCACCTCTAGTTTGCTATCTGATCCTTTTGCACTAACCAATGGTACCCGACAAGGATGCCCACTGTCCCCAATTATCTTTTCTCTGGTCATAGAACCACTAGCAGAGTCTATCAGAGCAAATGACAAAATAGAAGGCATTAAAGTCGGCTCTGTCAACCATAAAATAGGTCTGTTTGCTGACGACATAATTCTTTCCCTATCAAAACCAGCAACTTCTTTACCCATTGTCAAAACACTATTACATACATTTGGAAAAATCTCTTTCTACAAAGTTAATACAACCAAAAGCTATGCACTTTCTCTCCATATACCAAACAATACCAAAACAAGATTAAAAAGTATTTTTCCCTGCATCTGGGACCCCCCTTCCATCACTTATCTTGGGGTGCAGCTAACTTCCTCTTCCTCCAAAATATACTCACAAAACTTCCCTCCATTACTAATCAAAATAGAAGAGGAACTACTTCAAATTAACAAACTACATCTATCCTGGTTGGGGAGAATAGCTGCATACCAAATGCAAATATTACCAAAACTACTATACTATTTTAGATCACTACCCATACCAATTCCCCAGAAATTTTTTACACAACTGGAGAAGTGCCTGAAAACGTACATATGGGGAGGAAAAAAACCCAGAATAGCACTGGCCCACCTATATAAACCTAAACATCTAGGGGGGGTAGGACTACCGAATGCACAGACATACTATAAAGCTGCACTACTGGATCAAATGAAATACTGGTTCTCCTGCCAAACTGACAACCGTTGGTCAGATATTGAACGCACAGTAACACCAGGCCATGACCTCCCAGCGTTGGCAACAGCAGCATGTATACACTACAGACCAGAAACCCCACCTTACTTAACTATACAAGCAACAATAGATGCCTGGTCCTCCTTAGTGCATAACCACCTTACAGACACCCCAATTAAAAAACTAAATATCCCACTAGCATCTTATGAACACCTAATCCCAAACTTCTCAGTCCTAACATGGAAAGCCTCGGGATACAACTTTGCCACACCTGCTCCACAACATCAAAATGCGATAGATAAATATAGAACATATCAAATACAGCACTACAAAAGCAAAAACCCTCCACGACAAATAACTATACCACAGGTTCTGTGGGACTTCCTCTTAAGCAAATCCTCCAAAACTAGAAAGGGAATATCGCTCTTTTACAAATTTACCACCCCCCTTTACTTGCAATCCAAGTCCCCCAATATGCTAAAATGGGAATTTGAATTGCAAAAAGAATTCTCTTTGTCCCAATGGCATGAAGCGATAAAATACAATCATAAATCTTCAGCATGTGTAGATCACTGGGACAATGCACAAAAACTCTTACATAGATGGTACATAACTCCGTATAGACTAAACAAAATGGATCCTAGTAACACACCTCTTTGTTGGAGAAACTGTCAAGCTATTGGCAATATCCTCCATATATTTTGGAACTGTGCAATTATCAAACCTTTCTGGTTAAAGATACAGAAACTAATTAGAATTATCACCAGCTCTAACTGTGACATTAGCCCTGCTCTTGCTCTTCTGAGTCTAGGTATCGAAAATTATCCTCCCTTGATGAGAAAAGTTGTAACACATGTTTTATTTGCAACACGAATAGCAATAGCTAAAGGGTGGCGAACGTCAACACCTCCTGAGTTTGCAGAAATAGTTTCCAGAGTGAACGCACAATTCACTATGGAAAAAATGTTAGCATATAAAGAAAGGAGAGCCCCAAGCTTCCACAAACACTGGGAGGCTTGGAGTTCCTCTAAATATGCCTCCTCACATGGATGACAGTTACAGTTACCCCAGCTTCTCCACTACTGAAATATAACCATCTAATGTCTAGTGGTATAACACACTGTTGAGTATGGTCAAACAAGAATTGGTATTATAGTTAGCACACACTACAGCAACAAAACACAACTTACCTCATATTAGGAAAATGAGAAAGTATAACAAATGTATTTTAGTCAATCTAAGTTACTTAGTATATAGGTTAACAACAAGCTTACAAAGAACTTATATAATAATATAATGGAGTGGACCCTCAGTAAGGTCCTCTCATGGCTAACTTTGAAATTCTATGCAAAAAGTCTGTTACAGTATGCACCCACTAGGGGTGACAGACTCGAGAACTGCACAATGACACAATGTAAACATTTCTTAGTACCTTTACCAGTTAAGCTGTTTTAGGCTGGGTTCACACTGGTCCGACAAACGCTCCGACATTGGGAGCTCATGTCGCATGACGTGTGAAATTTAATGTTTCCCTATGGGAGCCGTCCTAACTGGTCCGACACAAGTCGTTCCGACTTTAGAAATGCTCCCTGTACTACTTTGGTCCGACTTTGATCCTACTTCAGTCTATTGACTATCATTGAAGTCGGATCAAAGTCGGATTGCCGTCTTGCATGATCCGACTTTGGTACGCGACTTGTGCTCAGATGTTCTTGAGGGGGAACTCTGCGCCAAATTTTAAATAAAAAACCGGCATGGGTTCCCCCTCCAAGAGCATACCAGGCCCTTGGGTCTGGTATGGACCTTGAGGGGAACCCCCTACGCCGATAAAAACGGCGTGGGGGTCCCCCCCAATCCATACCAGACCCTTATCCGAGCACGCAGCCCGGCCGGACAGGAATGGGGGTGGGGACGAGCGAGCGCCCCCCCCCCCTCCTGAACCGTACCAGGCCGCATGCCCTCAACATGGGGGGTTGGTGCTTTGGGGGAGGGGGCGCGCTGCGGCCCCCCACCCCAAAGCACCTTGTCCCCATGTTGATGAGGACAAGGGCCTCTTCCCGACAACCCTGGCCGTTGGTTGTCGGGGTCTGCGGGCGGGGGGCTTATCGGAATCCGGGAGCCCCCTTTAATAAGGGAGCCCCCAGATCCCGGCCCCCCACCCTATGTGAATGAGTATGGGGTACAGCGTACCCCTACCCATTCACCTAGGAAAAAAGTGTCAATTTAAAAAAAAAACACTACACAGATTTTTAAAGCATTTTATTAGACAGCTCCGGGGGTCTTCTTCCGACTTCGGGGGTCTCTCCGGTTCTTCTCCACGCTCTCCGGATCTTCTGCCGGGCTCCTCCGCTCTCTTCTGCTCTTTTGCCGCTCTTTTGCTAAAGCGGAGGAGCCCGGTCTTCAATCTTCTGCCTTCTGCCTTCTGCCTTCTGGCCTCTTCTCCTGATGTTGACACGACGCTCTCTGGGGCTAGAATGCTCTCTGTGCGCTCTGCTCTGACTTATATAGGCGGTGACCCCGCCCCCTTATGCCGTCACAGTCCCTGGGCATGCTGGGACTGTGACGTTTTAGGGGGCGTGGTCATCACCCGATGACCACGCCCCCTAAAACGTCACAGTCCCAGCATGCCCAGGGACTGTGACGGCATAAGGGGGCGGGGTCACCGCCTATATAAGTCAGAGCAGAGCGCACAGAGAGCATTCTAGCCCCAGAGAGCGTCGTGTCAACATCAGGAGAAGAGGCCAGAAGGCAGAAGGCAGAAGATTGAAGACCGGGCTCCTCCGCTTTAGCAAAAGAGCGGCAAAAGAGCAGAAGAGAGCGGAGGAGCCCGGCAGAAGATCCGGAGAGCGTGGAGAAGAACCGGAGAGACCCCCGAAGTCGGAAGAAGACCCCCGGAGCTGTCTAATAAAATGCTTTAAAAATCTGTGTAGTGTTTTTTTTTAAATTGACACTTTTTTCCTAGGTGAATGGGTAGGGGTACGCTGTACCCCATACTCATTCACATAGGGTGGGGGGCCGGGATCTGGGGGCTCCCTTATTAAAGGGGGCTCCCGGATTCCGATAAGCCCCCCGCCCGCAGACCCCGACAACCAACGGCCAGGGTTGTCGGGAAGAGGCCCTTGTCCTCATCGACATGGGGACAAGGTGCTTTGGGGTGGGGGGGCCGCAGCGCGCCCCCCTCCCCCAAGGCACCACCCCCCATGTTGAGGGCATGCGGCCTGGTACGGTTCAGGAGGGGGGGGGGCGCTCGCTCGTCCCCACCCCCATTCCTGTCCGGCCGGGCTGCGTGCTCGGATAAGGGTCTGGTATGGATTGGGGGCGACCCCCCACGCCGTTTTTTCGGCGTAGGGGGTTCCCCTCAAGGTCCATACCAGACCCAAGGGCCTGGTATGCCTCTGGAGGGGGAACCCATGCCGGTTTTTTATTTAAAATTTGGCGCGGAGTTCCCCCCTAAAGATTCATACCAAACACAGTGCCGGCATTGGCGGGGATCCAAGTCGGATCCCCGTTCATTGAAAGTCGGACACATGCCGGCTTCATGTCGCAGGGCAAAGTCGGATCCAAAGTAGGACGGCTGTCGTGTCGCACCAGTGTGAACCCAGCCTAACAGTTCTAAAGTAATAAGTTCATGAATGTCAAACAAATTGCACATGTGTGAAATGTATAATCTACTTGCATTCTGAATTTTGTATATTCTGCAAATACACCAATAAAAATCTATTGTTTAAAAAAAATTTCCGACAACAAGCTCCCATCGAACATTTGTTGTCGGAAAATCCAATCGTGTTTACGCAGCATAACACTTCAGGTATGCCTTTGAAAATACTGTCTTATGTGTGACATTTTGTAGCAATGTGAGACCATCTGATGACTTTTGAAATAGCCTTACTCTGGAAATTCTGATCATGGAAAGGAGATATCCTTGTTGTTCACATGGCTCATTACTCTAATATGGAAACCTTGAAACTGAAATAGGACATGTTTTTACTTCTAGTATATAAAAAAGATAAAATCTATTGTTTTTTTAAGCTTTAAGATCAATAGAAGACCTACAGCAAAATATAGGTCCTATATGGTCATTATAATATTCTGATCTGCAAATTTAATAGATACTATAGCTGCACCAAAGAAATCCTAATCTTCTCTTAATTAATTCTCACATAAGACTGATTTTTTTTTGACGTGTGGCTTTGCTAGCATGGTACAGAAAGGGTAATTTTTTCTATCACGTAATTTATGAATAAATGTGTTAACTACCGTTAAATGGCTCTGTCAGAAAATATCTAAATCTACTATAGAATATATTTTGTGATTTATGGTAACCACACTTCTGTGACGGTTGAGATCTCTGAGGGCCCACCTTATTTCCATATTATTTATGGAAACAAAATATTTATTTCTTACATGACCAGCAAAATTTACAGTTAATTGACACAAAATGTAGCTTAGAGACTATTTTGTTCTTAACGGTGTAGCAAAAATTTCTGTTTTTAACATTTTAATTGCTCACAAAGTATACTTAAGAGACTTTTATTTGAAAATAGGTGCTCAAGCTGAAAAAAAGAGAGAACCAACTATCTCAACTGCTTCAATGCATCTGAACTGAAGACATCCCAGCCTATTCCTGTTGTAGCTGAAAAAATAACCATAGACATTAATGTGGGCAGTATCAAACCCCAAAGCAAAAATGTATTATATTGCACCTTACCAATTTTTAGATGTAGCGCCTGCATTTGTTTTCTTTTTCCCCCTTTTCCCTCTCTGTTTTCACCTGGTGATCTTACCAGTAACCCATCTCCTGTAATAGGTGTATTAGGGTGCCTACTCTCCGGATGAAGGAGCACAGAGACACATTTGACAGCAGCATTGTCAGTCTTGGAGGAGGTTAGCATTAGATGGATTAACAGATTTAAATACACCAACAAATTAAAGCTGAATTTCAGCTAACAATTTTAAGCAGTTACAGCAACAGTTTTGTTCCTTTTCGAATAATGGTTTTACATAAATTAAAGCTGATAATTGTAAGAAAATATGTAAGAACTGGTAAGCTGTAATATAATAAATGTTTGCTTTGGGTTTAATACAGCTTTAAGAGCTTTCCTACTTTATGACTATGAGCATCTCGAAATGTTTAAAATTAAATCATTATGCTATACATTATAAAGTAGGGCATAACTCGTCATGAAGCTATAAACCCAACAGAGAAAGCCCAAAATTCCCCTTCTTGCTCCATCCTGCTGCCTGAGATAAACTAACTAACCCCAACACATTACCCCAATCTAAAATAGGATCAGGTAGAAGCTTCTTTTCCAAAAGTACTGTAACTATAGAGATTTATCACGGCTAAATTTGAATATAAAAAATATGACGAGTCCCTGGCTTTTAGGATGCTTGATACTGTATATTTCTGAATCTATTCTTTCTGGATCAGGTGGGACATCAGGTCCCTTACAGCCCAAGAAGGCTGCTAAACTTGATTAAGTATGTTGAGATCAGAGGTGTGCTTTATCTGCTTATATCTTTAGATGAAGAGAAGACATTTAACAAGGTTAATTGGTCTTACAGTACGTGCATTCTGTTTTTAGAGAAATTTGTTTATTCAGGGATAAATGTTTCAGCTATTATGCCATTATATTCTACTCCTTAAGTACAGTTCACTAACAGTACTGGGCAGGGGAGTCCCCCATCCCTTTTTTTTTACACTAATTATGGAGCCCCTAGTTCAGTGATGGCGAACTTTGGCACCCCAGATGTTTTGGAACTACATTTCCCATGATGGTCAACTACACTGCAGAGTGCATGAGCATCATGGGAAATGTAGTTCCAAAACATCTGGGGTGCCAAGGTTCGCCATCACTGCCCTAGTTCAATCTGTTAGATCAAAGCCTCTATTTACAGGAATCAGCATAGGTGCCCAGGAACATAAAGTAAGACTATATGCTGGTAATACCAACATGTATGAACCAATTTACCAAAAATGAAAAATAAAAAATGAATCAAATGTTTTTTTTGAAACTGATAAAAGATACCTCAATACTTGTAGATGTAGGCTCAATATCTTCTTGAAACATAAATGTACAGAGTGAATGAGATGCCCCAAAACTACTATTAGCCAGTGGCATCAGGAGGTGGGCTGATCTGGGCTATAGCCCTGAGTGGGCCCACAAAAAGCCCAGGGTCTCTTATTGGTTATTCATAATTATTAGCCCCTTGTCTGCCCAGGCCTGAGGTTTACTGGGAACTCGGGGCTATACAGGGCTGGACTGGCCTACTGGGATAGCTCTGGGGCCACTTTGCAGGGCCGATCTTGGGTGGGTGCATGGGCTGTCTCTGAAGAGAAGGGGGGGCGAGCACCACCAGATTACACAGAGCGGGGATCTCACGCTTACCCGGCATGGCTGCAGTGTCATGTGAAGTCCCGCCTCCTGGACCGACTCCTATGATGGATGTCACACTGGTCCAATGCCAGGATGTGTGATAACATCATAGGAGCCGGTCCAGGAGGTGGGACTTAGTGTAACACTGCAGCTGCGCCGGGTAGGTGGGAGATCTTCGCTCTGTGTAAACTGGCTGCTCTCCTCTACCCATGCACTGGTAAGGCTGTGCTGATGGGCACCGGCAAGGCCGTGCTGATGGACACTGGCAAGGCTGTGCTGATGGGCACTGGCTGTGGTAATGGGCACTGGTAAGACTGCATTGATGGGCACCGGTGTGGCTGAGCTGATGGGCACTGATCAGGCTGCATTGGTGGGCATAGGTAAAGCTGAGATGATGGGCACTATTGAGGCTGCATTGATGGGCACTGATCAGGCTGCATTGATGGTCACTGGTGAGGCTACATTGATGGGCATTGGTGAGGCTGAGCTGATGGGCACTGATGAGGCTGCATTGATGGGCACTGGTAAGGATGCATTGATGGGCACTGGTGAGACTGAACTGATGGGCACTGATCAGGATGCATGGATGGGCACAGGTAAGGCTGTACTGAGGGGCACTGATCAGGCTGCATTGATGGGCACTGACGAGGCTGCATTGATGGGCTATGGTGAGGCTGCATTGCTGGGCACTGGTGAGGCTGTATTGATGGGCATTGGTGAGGCTGCATTGATGGGAACTGATCAAGCTGCATTGATGGGCAGCTGGAATGTTTACATGTCTATGTGACTTACATGAGGGAACCAAGTGAAAGCTTATGCTGTGCTACAGTACCCTATTTATTTACTGACATTTAAAAATTCAGTTGAATTACTCATGTTTTTAATACTTTGAATAAAACTCCCTGCAACACTATTTATGCCATGGACTCTTCTGTATTTAATTTCTTAACCTATATCAACCAAAATATTAAGGTAATCTCAGTGTTTATCAATTCCTTAGCCATTCAATAGTTCTTGCCAAAACTCATAGTATGACAAAGTAGGATATATTTATACTGAAAACCAATGGCAGAAGGATATACAAAGTACATTTTTGTATTCATATTGCTTCATTTACTGGGAGATGCCTCTGAAAATCGTGCATAAAAATGATCCAAATTCTCAACAGCCTCATCGCCACAATGCTGGAAGCAATGTGGTTCTGTTGGCTTCTTGAGTCACCTATTGTGGCAGTGCCAAGATCTTTATTGAAACAGGTCTTTATTATCTTTTTGGAGATAAATTTTATATCATTACCACCTTCTCTAGCTCTAGCGCTTTTGTGTATTGATATTAGGACCTCTGTAAAAAGCATAGGGCAGTAGTTACTCACATATTAGCCATATACCTAAATATTACTAGCAAGTGGAAGTCCCCCAAGTTTACTGGACAGTCCGAGAAAATATCCAATTCTCCATGAGAAGAATGATTTCTCTTAAGAACCATAACTATGACACATTTATTAATCAGTGGAAAACATGGTTCAAACATTCTAGAGGTGATCTGACATAGTGTGACATTTGCTGATGATGGTTTATTTCCCTATCTTTCTTGTCTGTCTGTTGCTCATACTTGATCTGTTGGGTTCCTTTTTTACTTTTTACTCCCAGTTTGATTTTGTGTGGCTGTATATTGGTTATACCTTGTACCATATGAAACAATGGGCTGCATTCACAGAACCAGATCGCGTGTGGTATTTAGGTGTTTTTCCAAATACTGCATGCTATCCTGAAAATGTCAATTCACTATTGCTTCATGCGGTATTTACTGCGTTAAGCCAAAATGCTTGGTAAATCCCGCATAAAACAGGAGTGAAAGTTAACTAACAAAAAGAACAAAGATTGCATGCGGTAAATAATCAGTGGTCCCAGTATGCGATATTTAAGAAACTGGCAGACACCGTCATCCTTAACAACCAGTAAACAACATGGCTGTAAAGGAGCCGGCAGCTGCCACGTCCTTAACAAATTATGAGTCATCAGCTGTCAGCAGGGTTCCCTGCTGACAGCCGAATGTGAAAAAAAAAATGCTGGCAATGTAAAATTAAAAAAATAGCGTGGAGTTCACACCAGACCAGATCCATGCAGCCCAGCAGGTCAGGAAAGAGGGGGACAATCAAGCGGCAGCGGAACATTAAGTGGGTAACTATGTTACCCAGATTTGAGAGTAAAGAGAACAAGAAGCCTTGTGCATTTTTGTTCTGCAGGGGAAGTTTCTAGGACATGAAAAATATGTCCTAAGTCCTTAGCTTGTAAGGGATTTAATGGGGTTGATTTACTAAAGACAAATCCACTTTGCACTGCAAGTGCATTGCAAGTACACTTGGAATTGCAGTCGCTTTAGATCTGAGGGGAAGATCTGAAATGAGGGTAAGCTTCTCTGATTTTATCATCCAATCACGTACAAGCAAAAATGCTGTTTTTTATTTTCTTTACATCTCCCCCTCAGATCTACAGTGACTGCACTTCCAAGTGCACTTGCAGTGCAAAGTGGATTTGCCTTTAGTAAATAAACCCCAATGTGTCTTCTAAAGCATTCAGAAAAAAACAATATTTTTCATGTTTAAAAGCAACATATTTTTAATACATCATTGAATGAATAATACTTATTGAATACAGTGTTGTTATAGGCCTGCTTGTGGGACTACCTTTAAGATGCTACAATTAAAGTCAACTTGCTGCTTTGCCTACAACTAAAAAGCACATGTTCTCTGTAAGATATATCAAATCCAGGGGATTTGACATATTTCATCATGTTCTGCTTAAAATATAAAATATGCACTAACATTGTCAAACAACAATTTTTACTAAACAAAAACCCGAATCTCACATTATATCACTGTTAAAAAAAAAATCTAAGAAAATATTTGTGCTGTTGAGCAAAGACTTTCATCAATTATTATGATGTGTCATGTATAGTTATATGAATTCATTATATACATATTTACATACAGTATATAGATAATATTGTATTCAATAAATGCACAGAATAAATGTTAAATATTCTTCACTAAAATACTCAAAGAAGCAGACAATTGAAAAAAAGAGACAAAATAATATGAATTACAGGCTTTGGCCTCTTTACAGAACATCAATTATAAGCAAAACTTGTCAACTGGTTTGGAACTCAATTAATCCTATTAGGTGAAATTAATTTGGATGCTAATTAAATAGGCTTCTGTGTGTTGTAAATTATCACAACAATTCCATTAGTTGTTAACAAAATAATTATTTAAGGTTAAAAAGGTTGCCTTCCCATATTAGGTGAATTGATTTTGTTTGAAATAAGTGGGTAATACATATACACATAGAGTGTATATACACATTATATACTTATGTAAAAAAGGTAAAACTCATGGACATTTTTTTACTTTTTCACCATATATACAACTCGTGAACACTGGGCGTTTGGCCCTGGTATATGAGATCCCTGCATTTTGGTACAGGGGAAAGACAGGTGAACCATCCAGCCCAATGCCAGCAACCCCTAAAACTCTATAAGAAATAGAAATCTGCTGGACAGGGCTGGATTGTGTACTAGTGTTTAGAGCAGTATGCACCCAGGGACGAATGCTCAGAAAGCTGACTGTTTGCATTCCAGGTATTTGTCCCTGGGTGAACAGCATATTGCATTAAATCTTAGTACTGGTGGGTTATGAATTTGCTTAGTCAAAGCCCTGATTTAAATCCTATTAAAATGTTCTTATATGGTTAGGGTATTTGAAGAATTCAGTTCATGCAATTGGAACCCTCACACATCTTGCAACTGGACGTATTCTGCATGGAAGAGTGACCAAAAATGTTGATGTTAGAGGCTGGTGTGATGTGCAAAATGAAATGCAGTTATGTAATGCAGATGCAGCTATGCAATTCAAAAAGTAATTCCTGTTAAAGTGGATAATGTCTGTTTCTGAGGTCATGAAATGTTAAGGAGATGTGTTGCTGAGCTCTACACTCCATGGACAATATCTTGAGCCTCTGAGCCTCTATCAATGTTGAAACATGAAGCACCCCAAAGAGCAACCTGCAGTGCTTCGTCCTAGGACATACATAATTTTTTTTACCACCAAAACCAAGAAAAACCCCACACATTGGCTTGTTACTGTACAACAGAGAAAGCAAACTCAGATTCCCACCTTGGCATTAAATGCCCTTTGTTCTCCAGCCAACTTGGATGCTTTGAAGCTCTCTCAAGTATTCAAACCACTACCTCTCCTAGCACTCAAAAAAATTCAAACACAGGATGTTTCTCTTCCTTCTGGTGTAAACAGTGTGTAAACTTTGAGCAGTAGGCATGACAGATCGAACAACACTGGAGACCACCTTCTCCTCTCAAGAAGCCTGACTGAGGGAAATTTGATCTTGCATTCAATCTCTTCAACCAGTGGCTCACTCAAATCCAACTTCATGCTGAAGACAGTGAGAACTGGAACTGAAGAAACAATACCTGACTTTGAAGCAATCTATTAGTGTCTACTAACCTGGAGCAGTATGGACTAGGGATGAGCCGAACACCCCCTGGTTCGGTTCGAACCAGAACCTGCGAACGGACCGAAAATTCACACGAACGTTAGAACCCCATTGACGTCTATGGGACTCGAACGTTTAAAATCAAAAGTGCTCATTTTAAAGGCTAATTTGCATGGTATTGTCCTAAAAAGGGTTTGGGGACACGGGTCCTGCCCCAGGGGACATGTATCAATGCAAAAAAAAGTTTAAAAACAGCCGTTTTTTCAGGAGCAGTGATTTTAATGATGCTTAAAGTAAAAAAAAAAAAAGTGAAATATTCCTTTAAATATCGTACCTGGGGGGTGTCTATAGTATGCCTGTAAAGTGGCGCGTGTTTACCGTGCTTAGAACAGTCCCTGCACAAAATGTAATTTTTAAAGGTAAAAAAGTCATTTAAAACTGCTTGCGGCTTTAATGTAATGTCGGGTCCTGGCAATATGGATGAAAATCAGTAAGACAAACAGCATGGGTACCCCCCAGTCCATTACCAGGCCCTTTGGGTCTTGTATGGATATTAAGGGGAACCCCGCACCCAAATTAAAAAAGGAAAGGTGTGGGGCCCCCAGGCCCTATATACTGTGAACAGCAGTATACAGGCGGTGCAAACAGGACAGGGACTGTAGGTTTGTTGTTAAGTAGAATCTGTTTGTAATTTTGAACTGGTACATTTTTAATGTGTTTAGCTCCAGCCAAAAAATCTATTTTAAACTTTTTGGAAAACATAGGGAAGGGTTATCACCCCTGCGACATTTGTTTTGCTGTCTGTGCTCCTCTTCAGAAGATTTCCCCTCACTTTTTGTCCCAATGACAAATGTTTTTTGAAAATTTGGGTTTTTTTGTGAAA
Organism: Aquarana catesbeiana; assembly: GCF_042186555.1. NCBI lineage: Eukaryota > Metazoa > Chordata > Amphibia > Anura > Ranidae > Aquarana > Aquarana catesbeiana. The sequence continues at coordinate 255,742,967 of NC_133325.1, read as the reverse complement.
CAAGGATTGGTGATAAAGCACCAGTGGAAAGGAGAAAAGTTTTTCCAATATTAAATCTTACAGGAGAGAATTTCCCTTCCTAGGGGTAGATTTCATCTCACTTCCTGTTGTCTCCTTCTGTTTGCAAGTAGGAGTCATTTGTAAGTTGGATGTTTGAAAGTAGGGGCCTGCCCTATATACTTGGCAGAAATTTGGGACTTAGGTGTTGTTGTGGCCACAACACTGTAAGACCTCACAGGGCCCTGCTGTGAAATATTAGATCAAGAATTGTAATTACATGCCCCTGTTGAACAGGGGCAGAAAAATTGGGCCTTTGGTGGTGGTGGTGCTGGTGCCACAACACTGTAAGTCCTCACAGATACTCTTGGTTGGCGCAGAAATGGGCCCTGCTGTGAAATATTAGCTCAAGAATTCTATTTACATGTCCCTGTTGAACAGGGGCTGAAAAATTGAGCCTTAGGCACTGGTGCTGGTGCCACAACACTGCAACCCCTCACAGATACTCTAGCTGGAGCGCAGGAACTAGCCCTGCTGCAAAGAATTACATAAAAAATTGTAATTACACGCCCCTGTTAAACAGGGGCTGAAAAACTGGGCCTTAGGCACTGGTGCTGGTGCCACAACACTGCAACCCCTCACAGATACTCTAGTTGGAGTGCAGAAACTAGCCCTGCTGCAAAGAATTGCATCATAAATTGTAATTACATGCCCCTGTTAAACAGGGGCTGAAAAATTGGGCATTAGGCACTGGTGCTGGTGCCACAACACTGCAACCCCTCACAGATACTCTAGTTGGAGAGCATGAACTAGCCCTGCTGCAAAGAATTGCATGAAAAATTGCAATTACATGCCCCTGTTAAACAGGGGCTGAAAAATTGGGCCTTAGGCACTGGTGGTGGGACTGGCAGCACCCAGAACCAAAAATGTTCTTACAAGCTATCATCATGATCATTGAGGAGGAAGAGGATAATTACTCAGTATAACAGGATAGTCACTCAGCATCAGCATAGGCAGTCTTTGAAGGGATCTGAGATTTAAAAAAAAATATTTGGTTACATCAGCATCAGGTGCTTGGTAGCTGGTGGTGATCCAAGAATGATTCATTTTTATGAAGGTCAGTCAAACAACCGAGTCGGTGGACAGATGCACCCTGTGATCGGTTACAAAGCCTCCAGCAGCACTGAATGTGCGTTCCGAAAGAACGCTGGATGCAGGACAGGCCAGTAGCTCAATTGCATACTGTGCAAGCTCTGGCCAGTGATCCATCCTCAAGACCCAGTAACCCAGAGGATTTTCGGTGGGAAAGGTGTCCAAGTCAGATCTTGCCCGTAGGTATTCCTGCACCATGTAAAACAGACGCTGGCGATGGTTGCTGGAACCTATCATACCTTGGGGCTGCGGACTAAAAAATTGTCTGAACGCATCGGTCAGACGGCCACCTTCTCCACCGCTCCTGCTTTGACTGACCGAAGCCTCAGCAACACATTGTCCAGAAACAGGAGTTTGTAACCTCCCAGTCTCTGGGAACGCGTTGCACAGACCTTTCTGCAAGGCCTCCCGAAGATGTTTCATCCTCTGCTCCCTCTGCGATGGCAAGATAAGGTTCGCAACTTTACCCTTGTAACATGGATCAAGGAGGGATGCCAGCCAGTATTGTTCCTTCTCCTTGATACCACGAATACGAGGATCCTTCCGCAGGCTTTGCAGGATCAGGGAAGCCATGCAGCGTAGGTTTGCTGAGGCATTCGGTCCGGAGTCCTCTGGGTCACTAAGGATGACATGATCCGCAGCCACCTCCTCCCAGCCACGTACAAGTCCATGTGTTTCTTGGGACTGTAAATGATCCCTTAAAGACTGCTGCTGATGCTGAGTGCCAGGCTCCACCTCCATACCGACACAATTATCATCCTCCTCCTCCTCGTCCTCTTCCTGTGTGATCGGCGGGAATGCAGGAACACTGTCTGGATAAAGGGGGCCTTGAGAGCTAAGGAAGTCCTCCTCTTCCTGCCTCTGTTCTGCCTCAAGTGCCGTGTCCATTATTCCATGCAGCGTGTGCTCCAACAGGTGGACAAGGGGGACAGTGTCACTGATGCATGCACTGTCACTGCTCACCATCCTCATGGCCTCCTCAAATGGTGACAGGACAGTGCGTGCATCCCTGATTATGGCCCACTGGCGTGGGGAAAAAACCAAGCTCCCCTGACCCTGTCCTGGTGCCATAGTCGCACAGGTACTCATTGATGGCCCTCTGCTGATGCTGTGTGCAGCCGCTGCAGCATGGCCAACGTTGAGTTCCACCTGGTGGGCATGTCACAGATTAGGCAGTTCTTGGGCAGGTTAAATTCCTTTTGGAGGTCTGCCAGCCGAGCACTGGCATTATATGACCGTCGGAAATGCACACAGACTTTCCTGGCCTGCCTCAGGACATCCTGTAAGCCCAGGTACCTGCCCAAGAACCGCTGCACCACCAAGTTAAGGACGTGAGCCAAACAGGGCACATGGGTCATTTGTCCCTGTCGGAGGGCGGAGAGGAGGTTGGTGCCATTGTCCAAACCACCATTCCTGCCTTAAGTTGGCGTGGCGTCAACCAGTTCTGAACCTGCCCCTGCAGAGCTGACAGAACCTCTGCCCCAGTGTGGCTTCTGTCCACCAAGCACACCAGCTCAAGCACCGCATGGCATCTTTTGGCCTGCATACTTGAGTAGCCCCTTGAACACCTACGGAGCAACGCTGGTTCTGAGGACAAAGCCCAGGAAGAGGCCATGGAGGAAGAAGAAGAGGAGGGGGTGGAGGAGAGAGGTGTTGCAGAATCATTAGTAGTGGCATTTTGGAGGCGTGGTGGTGGAACAACCTCCAACACTACTGCACCTTGTCCTGTATCCTTCCCAGCTGCCAGCAGAGTCACCCAATGTGTGGTGAAACTTAGATAACGTCTCTGTCCATGCCTGCTGGACCATGAGCCAGCGGTAATATGCACCTTACCACTGACCACCCTGTCCAGCGAGGCATGGACATTGCCTTCCACATGCCGGTAGAGAGCCAGAATCGCCTTCCATGAGAAAAAGTGGTGTTTGGGTACCTGCCACCGAGGAACAGCACATTCCACAAACTCGTGGAAGGTGGCAGAGTCTACCAACTGAAAAGGTAGCAGTTGAAGTGCTAGAAATGTTGCCAAGCTAGCATTCAACCGCTGGGCATGTGGATGGCTGGGAGCGAACTTCTTTCGGCAGTGCAGCAGCTGGGGCAGGAAAATTTGCCTGGTATAATCTGACATAGGTGTACCGAAAGCAGATTGCCCACAAGTACTTGGCTGTGACACACCTAATTCTACACCTTCATTCCTCTCAGTGCAGGTCTCAGAGAGGACTGAAGGTATAGTGGGGTTGGAGATCTCAGCTGAAGAGGAGCAAGGAGAGGTCCTCTTTGTTCTTTGGTGTGGGTCTTTTAGATACGCTTGCCAACAAACTGCATGGCAGGTCAACATATGTCTGGTCAAGCATGTGGTGCCCAAGCGGGAGATGTTTTGGCCATGTGAGATACGCTTGAGACATATGTTTCAAATAGCAGCGGTGCGATCTGATGCACTCATCTCAAAAAAGGCCCACACCAAAGAACTTTTGGAATAACGCTCAGAGACTGCAGCGTCCTGCACATGTGGAGCTTTGCGGTGTGATGCAGTCAGTGTGATGCCCTTAGGCTGGCCCCTGGAGGGCATCCTGCCTCATTGGTGATGTGCCTCCTCCTCCTCTCTCCTATCAGGCACCCACGTTGAGTCAGTGCCCTCATCATCCCCTCACTCCTCATCACTGGAGCAAACCTGGCAGTATGCTGCAGCAGGGGGAGCATGACTGCCAGATTGCTGTCCTTCTTGGGCACCCCCTCTGTCCGTGCTCAAGTTACTGCCTTCATCTAGCTCAGTATCATCATCAGAGCATTCTAAATGCTGGGCATCCTCCTGGAGCATGTACCCAACACTGTGGTCAAACAGTTCGAGGGACTCCTCGGAAGGACATGGTGGGGCTAGGGAAGGAGTCACTGATGCCATTGAGCTGAGGGAAGAGGCCACGTTGGCAGCTGCTTTGCCAGACAAAGTACCCTGAGCATGGGTGAGAGAGGATGAGGAGGATGAGGACGGCTTGGTCATCCACTCGACCAAGTCTTCAGAATGTTGTGGCTCAACACGGCCAGCTGCCGAATAAAAGGCCAAGCGTGTCCCATGGCCACGTGCTGATGAGGATGCACCTTCTCCATGACCAGCACTGTTGTGTCTAGACACAGAGCCTGCTTGCCCTCTTTTATTGGCTTGTGACTGTCTGCCTCTCCTTGTTGGCCTTCCAGACATACTAATGGACTGCAGTGAGATGTAGCTGCACTAAGCTGGGATATATATATATATATATATATATACTGAAACTGCAGCTAGCAAAATCAACTGCCTACCTGTAGTATGAGAACACCACCAATCTTCTACTGGTAGCTTTAGATGAACACTGTGCAGAGGTCGCACTACACTAACGTTAAAATAATGTAGCTTCCTGCGGTAGTGATAGGATCAGGAAAACACCACCAACCTTCTACAGGTAGCTTTAGCTGAACACTGTGCTGAGGTCGCACTACACTAACATGTAAATAATGTAGCTGCCTGCGGTAGTGATAGGATCAGGAAAACACCACCAACCTTCTACAGGTAGCTTTAGCTGAACACTGTGCAGAGGTCACACTACACTAATGTGTAAATAATGTAGCTGCCTGCGGTAGTGATAGAATCAAGAAAACACCACCAACCTTCTACAGATAGCTTTAGCTGAACACTGTGCAGAGGATGCACTACACTAATGTGTAAATAATGTAGCTGCCTGTGGTAGTGATAGGATCAGGAAAACACCACCAACCTTCTACAGGTAGCTTTAGCTGCACACTGTGCAGAGGTCGCACTACACTAAATTGTAGCTTTAGCTGAACACTGTTCAGAGGATGCACTACACTAACTTGTAGCTTTAGCTGAACACTGTGCAGAGGTCGCACTACACTAACTTGTAGCTTTAGCTGAACACTGTTCAGAGGACGCATTACACTAACTTGTAGCTTTAGCTGAACACTGTGCACTACACTAACTTGTAGCTTTAGCTGAACACTGTTCAGAGGATGCACTACACTAACTTGTAGCTTTAGCTGAACACTGTGCAGAGGTCGCACTACACTAACTTGTAGCTTTAACTGATCACTGTGAGGAGGACGCACTACACTAACTTGTAGCTTTAGCTGAACACTGTGCAGAGGCTGCACTACACTAACTTGTATCTTTATCTGAACACTGTGAGGAGGACGCACTACACTAACTTGTAGCTTTAGCTGAACACTGTGCACTACACTAACTTGTAGCTTTAGCTGAATACTGTTCAGAGGATGCACTACACTAACTTGTAGCTATAGCTGAACACTGTGCAGAGGTCGCACTACACTAACTTGTAGCTATAGCTGAACACTGTGAGGAGGACGCACTACACTAACTTGTAGCTTTAGCTGAACACTGTGCAGAGGCCGCACTACACTAACTTGTAGCTTTAGGTGAAAACTGTTCAGAGGACGCATTACACTAACTTGTAGCTTTAGCTGAACACTGTTCAGAGGATGCACTACACTAACTTGTAGCTTTAGCTGAACACTGTGCACTACACTAACTTGTAGCTTTAGCTGAACACTGTTCAGAGGATGCACTATACTAACTTGTAGCTTTAGCTGAACACTGTGCAGAGGTCGCACTACACTAACTTGTAGCTTTAGTTGAACACTGTGAGGAGGACGCACTACACTAACTGTAAATAGTCTAGTTGCCTGACTGTGGTACTAATAGGATCAGAAAAACACCAGCAATTTTCTTCAGGTAGCTGTAAATACTGTAACAATACAAGCCTGCCTGTCAGTAAGAAGATAATAACAGGAACGGATCTAGCTAAACTGAATACAGTGTATATATATATATATACAACACCTGGGATGCATATATATACACAATACACTGTAAGTGCAGCTAACTGACTGACTGTCCTGCCTAATCTATCTAACTTAAAGGGGTTGTAAAGATAATTTTTTTTTTTTTAAATAACAAACATGTTATACTTACCTTCACTGTGCAGCTCGTTCTGCACAGAGTGGCCCCGAACCTGCTCTTCTGGGGTCCCTCGGCGGCTGTCTCAGCTCCTTCCCGCAATAACTAACCACCTTAATGCGAGCTCTCTCGCATGGTGGTTAGTTATTGCGGGCGCGCTCCCGTGATACAGCCGGCGGCTATAGCTACTCGCTGTATCACTCGGCCCCGCCCCCGGCGCTCCGCGTTATTGGCTGTGATTGACAGCAGCGCGAGCCAATGGCTGCGCTGCTTTCAATCCATCCACTATAGCCAATCAGCGACCAGGCTGATCGGCTGAATGGAGGTCGGGAGCGAGCGGCTGAGTTTCGAGGTGTCAGGTAAGTAAAACGGGGGGGCTGGGGGCGGCAGTATTTTCAAAAGTTTTTTCACCTTAATGCATAGAATGCATTAAGGTGAAAAAATGTATACCTTTACAACCCCTTTAAATCAAATGACACTGGCTCTCTGTCTCTCAACACCGGAACACACTACACAGGGCCACCGTGCAGGCGGCCTTATATAGTGTGGGGCATGTACTAAACCCCCTGAGCCATAATTGGCCAAAGCCACCCTGGCTTTGGCCAATTACAGCTCTCTCTACAGACGGTGCTGTGATTGGCCAAGCATGCGGGTCATAGTGCATGCTTGGCCAATCATCAGCCAGCAATGCACTGCGATGCCGCAGTGAATTATGAGCCTTGACGCGCCACAAGAATTTGGCGCGAACTGCCCATATCGTTCGCAATTCGGCGAATGGGCGAACAGCCGATGTTCGAGATGAACATGGGTTTGACTCGAGCACAAAGCTCATCCCTAGTATGGACATATGTATCTGCTATACTCAACTCTACTTTTGGCAGGGACCCCACAAATGAGCTGGAACTGGACCAAGTCCATCAGGTCCAAACACCCCATAACCCCTGACTAAAAAGTTCTTTGGAAGTGATATGCAGGTTGCTATGTTTGGGGAAGTAGCCAGATTACAGGACGCAGGCGTGGCAATCAAAGTAATGTTTATTAACCTAAACACCTTTACGGCAGCAAAATAACATCACAGAAAATAACAGCCTTACCAACTTCTATGAGGAGGTGAGCTGCCATCTAGATAAAGGAAGGCGTTGATGGTGTATCTGGTTTATCTGGATTTTGTAAAAGCATTTGATACAGTTTCCCATAAACATTTACTGTACAAAGTAAGGTCCGTTGGCATGGACCATAGGGTGAGTACATGGATTGAAAACTGGCTACAGGGGTGAGTTCAGAGGGTAGTGATAAATGGGGAGTATTCAGAATGGTCCGGGGTGGAAAGTGGGGTCCCCCAGGGTTCTGTCCCGGGACCAATCCTATTTAATTTATTCATAAACAACCTGGAGGATGGGATAAACAGCTCAATCACTGTATTTGCAGACGATACTAAGCTAAGCAGAGCAATAACTTCTCCGCAGGATGTAGAAACCTTGCAAGAAGATCTGAACAAATTAATTGAGTGGGCAACTACATGGCAAATGAGGTTTAATGTGGAAAAGGACCTGGGGGTCCTGGTAGATGACAGGCTCAGCAATGGCATGCAATGCCAAGCTGCTGCAAGCAAAGCAAACAGAATATTGGCATGCATTAAAAGGGGGATTAACTCCAGAGATAAAACAATAATTCTCCCACTCTGCAAGACTCTGGTCCGGCTGCACCTGGAGTATGCTGTCCAGTTCTGGGCACCAGTACTCAGGAAGGATGTGCTGGAACTGGAGAGAGTCCAGAGAAGGGCAAAAAAACAAATAAAGAGACTGGAGGACCTTAGTTATTATGAGGATAGGTTACGAGCCCTGAACTTGTTCTCTCTGGAGAGGAGATATGATTTCAATGTACAAATACTGTACTGGTGACCTCACAATAGGGATAAAACTTTTCCACGAAAGGGAATTTAATAACCCCTGACAAAAAAAATCCTTGGAAGTGATATGCAGGTTGCTATGTTTAGGGAAGTAGTCAGATCGCAGAACGCAGGCGTTGAAATCAAAATAATGTTCATTAACGTAAACAGCTTCAGAGCACACCAGCCTCGGCATCCTGTAAATATCCTCCCCTCTGCCCCAATGCCAAGGAGGTGGAGTTAACAGTGGAGCTAAGATAATGGACTCGGGAGAGAGCATCTGAATTTTGATGCAGTTTCCTGGGCCTGTGCTCCACTACAAACTTAAATTCCTGGAGTGCCAGAAACCAATGGGTAATTCTAGCATTAGTCTCTTTACCTTGTCTCATCCACATTAAAGGAAAGAAGTTATTCTGCAGGAGTAGCGCTTCAGGATATTGGGTGGCATAGCCGAGGACCACTAGTATGTAGGAGTGACCTTGAGCAGACTTTACCAAGGGATCCACTATATATATTCTTATCCTTTTGAATGGGACCTCAGTTATGGGCAGAGGGACCAAAGGGCTATGGAAGTAAGTCACTGGAACAGTTAACTGACAGGTGGGACAAGAGGCAGAGTACTTCTTTACCTCTGCTTTCAGACCTGGCCAGTAAAACCGGTCAGTGATCCGTGCCTCCGTCTTCTCAATTCATCTGTGTTCCCCTGAAACATTGTTATGGGCCAGGTCAAGAACCTTTCATCTATACTCTTGGGGTACCAACAATTGTTCTACCACATTTTTTCTTACTTTGTTAACCCAATAAAGCAATTAATTAAATACTGCAAATTGTGGCTATCACTCATTCACACCTGGCTCTTAGGGAACTACAACCTGTTCCCATGCCGGGCCAAAGTGGGGTCCTGTATCTGGGCAGTACCAAATGCCCTCTAGGTAACACCCAAATCCGGCAGGGGTAAAGGTCACTTCCTCATCCTCTTCCCCCAGCATTACCTGAAGTGGAGAAGGTTCCCCCCTCAGTGTTCAGGTCGGTCTGTGGACCACGCATTTTGGCATCCTCAACAGTATCAGTATTACTTTTATCACCATCAACCAGATCATTGGCATTTTCATTATCCGTATCAACATCAACAACATTTGGCAGTTCAGGGTTATTCCCCTTAACAGAGGGAATAGTTTCTCCCCAGTCTCTGGGCTGTTCATGTAGTTCCCACAGTTTTGCAAATATTGGACAGTCTTGTCCTATTATAACATCATACCAAGTTCTTCACCACCCCCACCTCTTGAATACCAGTGCCACATGCTGTGGAGATGGACACTGAGATGTGAGGATACTCTCTAGTGTCCTCATGAATGCACACAAGCCATAATGTTTTACTTACCGGGCCTAGCCTCCCAAATACTTTGGAATGAACCAGGGCTACCATGCTTCCTCAGTCTAACAAAGCCCTGGCAGGAATGTGGTTAACTCGAACTTCACACTCAAATTTCCCCTCACCGAGGTCAAGATGTGTTGTGCACACTTATGCGTACAAAAAGACCGCCTCTGAAGAAACCCTTTCACAGTGGGTAGTGTGCCCGGGTATGGCCCCAGGAATGACACCACCAACATTGTACATCCCCCCACTTTCCGAGCAGGAGCAGACCTCTGAGGAGGCATGGGAAGTGACTCTTGGCCTTTCGGGATGTTTGTTCCAGGGTTCCGTGGGATTTCCTTCCGAAGGGTTGCAGTTGACCGCATAGTTCATGACAGACTGGGCCCTTGGTGCTTGGTAGGGCCGTGCAGATCCTCCACTACTGTATACAGTATCTTTCCACCATCTAAACAAGGTGGTTCACTGTCTTGGGGTCTCCATGGCAGACCCACCATTGAAGGTCGTCTGGCAGGGACCTCAGGTATTGGTCCAAAACCACAATTTGGGGGCCAGACAGCACCTCAGGCTGTGGCCATTTTTTTACCAGCTGCACCAGGTCATTCATTTGGGACCTGGGTGGCTGATCTGGACGATACTTCCATTGGTGCACCCACTGGGCCCGAACGGTTGTAGTCACCCCCAGATGAGCCAGAATTTCTGCCTTTAGTCATTCATAGTCTAACTTCATCAGATGGCAGATCAAAGTAGGCCTTTTGAGGATCTCTGGTGAGCAAAGGAGCAATTAGGCCAGCCCACTGGTCCTGGGGCCACCCTTCTCTTCCTCTCAAATGTAGCAAGAAATGCCTTTACATCATCACTCAGGGACAACTTTTGCAGAAAATAGCTTGCCCTCACGGTCACCTAGTTGCCAGGGGCAACAGCTGCTATCTCACACCCCTGAAAAAGATGTTGTTCTGCCTCTTGCAAAGCAGTCACCTGAGTCTGTATAGCCCCTTGCTGGGCTTCCAGCTGGGTCACCAACAGGCGAGTACTTTCTTGCTGCAGAGCCAGCGCCTCTTTGTGGTGAGCTTGTCATACCTCTAGCTGGGTCGCTAAGCGCTGATTAGCTTCCTTATGGTGAGTCTGCGCTTGCATCTTAGTCAGGAATAACTCCTCAATTGTTTCAGCTTTCAGGGTTTGTGCAGCTTTAACCCAGGACAAAAATCAAGTGTACTGTCACTTTAAATGCTGGTTTTAAGTCCAATCTAAAAAAATAAAAAAAATTCCTGTGCCTGTAATGCCCTGTACACACGGTCCGATTTTCCGATGGAAAAAGTGCGATCGGATTGTGTTGTCAGAAATTCTGTGTGGGCTCCATCTGACTTTTTCTGTCGGAATTTCCGACACACAAAGTTTGAGAGCAGGATATAAAATTTTCCAACAACAAAATCCGATCGTTTAAATTCCGATCGTGTGTACACAAATCCGGCGCACAAAGTGCCACACATGCTCAGAATAAATTAAGAGACAAAAGCTACTGGCTACTGCCCCATTTATAGTCCCGACATACGTGTTTTACGTCACTGCGTTCAGAACGATCGGATTTTCCAACAACTTTGTGCGGCCGTGTGTATGCAAGACAAGTTTGGCCCAAAATCCGTCGGAAAAAATCTGATGGATTTTGTTGTCAGAATGTCCGATCAATATCCGATCGTGTGTACAGGGCATTACTCTGTCCTGCCCCGCATTCTGCACCAGTTGCAATGTTTGGGGAATCAGCTGGATCGCAAGACACAGGCGTTGCAATCAAAGTAATGTTTTTTAACTTGAACAACTTCACTGCAGCAAAATATCACAACAGAAGGTAGTTCAGAACTGCCATCACAGTTAAAAAGTCTCTAACTTTTGTAGAGGGTAATTTCCCCTGCCAACAGGTTTCCAGGCAGGATACTGACATGCATCCTCACAGCTGTACACAAATCCACCATCCACAGTCTCCTATATACTCCTCCACACCACACCTACAACTTCTTGTCTTTTTTAACCACTTGCTGGACACTGATATAGGTCGGCACAATGGCAGTGGTGGGAAAATGGTGTACCTGTATGTCCCCTTTAAGAGGATAGCAGGCACCACGTACAGCGTGACCGTGGGACCAGTGATCGTGTCACGGAGTCGCAGAATGGGGAAGTGTCAGTGTAAACAAGGCATCTCCCTGTTCTGCCTTGTGTCATGACAGAGATCAGTGCTCCCTGTCATCGGGAGCAGTGATCGCTGTCTTGTGAGTTGAAGCCATCCCTCCCACAGTTAGAATCAATCCCTAGGACACACTTAACCCCTTCATCACCCCCTAGTGATTATCCCCTTTCCTGCCAGTGTCATTTACACAGTAATTAGTGCATTTTTATAGCACTGATCCCTGTATGAATGACAATGGTCCCAAAATAGTGTCAAAAGTATCCAATGTGTCCGCAATAATATATAAAAAATCACAGATCGCCACCATTACTAATAAAAAATAATAATAAAAATGCTATAAAACTATCCCCTATTTTGTAGACGCTATAACTTTTGCGCAAACCAATCAATATACGCTTATTGCGGTTTTTTTTTACCAAAAATATGTAGAAGAATACATATCGGCCTAAACTGAGGAAAAAAATTGTTTTTCTATATTTTTGGGGGATATTTTTTATATCAAAACGTAGAAAATAATGTGTTTTTTCAAAATTGTCGCTATTTTTTTGTTTATAGTGCAAAAAATAAAAACCGCAGAGGTGATCAAATACCACCAAAAGAAAGCTCTATTTATGGGGGAAAAAGGACGTTAATTTTGTTTGGGTCCCATGTCGCATGACCGCGCAATTGTTAAAGAGACGCAGTGCCGAATCGCAAAAAGTGTTCTGGTCAGGAAGAGGGTAAAATATTCCGGGGCTGAAGCGGTTAAACCCACTTCCTCTGACCAGTGAGTTAACTCTGTTTTTCTCTTAAAGGTACCACAGACCAAACAGAGGGAAAAAATCTCATCCTTCCAGGACCCAGCTATAGCAGGTGCATTAGTATTTGTTAAGCAGTGGTCCTGGTTTTCTGGGCCTGCAGCGTTCAATAGGGTTACATTACTTCTTTTGCTGAACCTGTAGAGGTTTACTTGCTATGTGGTGAGTGGTGAAACCCCTGATGGATCTTTTCAGACAAACTGGTGCAGCATTCAAATAGGCTTATTTGTTCCATCCTCTTTAGGCTGGGTTCACACATATGCAAATTCGCATAACATTTGAAAATATGTTCTTTTCAATGGCTCTGGTTCACATATGTGCGTTGCATCTGCACTCCGCATTGCAAAAAAAGTGTGCGTTTTCTAGGCAGTGTGGTGGGAATTGCAGGCACATAATCTTCAATGGGAACGCATCTGATTTGCATATGTGTTCCGTTGTGGACAGTAATTCTCTCCCACTCCTCCTACACCTTACCCCTCTTCCTGGTCAGCTGATCCGCAGCTACAACCGAGAGGAACCGCTGAATGAATCATTTTTATCTTTGCAGGGAAACCGGCACTGCAACTCGCACCGCACTAGTGTGAACCCAGCATTAAGAAAACATTACATAGTTACATAGTTTGTAAGGTTGAGTAAATGCACCAATCCATCTAGTTCAACCTGTGTGGGTGTGAGTGTGTGTGAGTTTATGAGAATGATAAATCCCATATTCCTGTATGTTGTAATCGTTAAGATAGTTTTTGGAAACTACTGACACTCTGCTAATACCCCTGCTTGTGGAAGGGAGGTCCACATCCTTACCACTCTGAAGAACACTCTACACAGTTTAAACCACTTCTCTTCCAGTTTCAATGAATGGCTGCTAGTCTTTTTAAACTCACTACGACTGAAAATATTTTTCCCTATTTCTTGGAATTTTTTTACTCTCCTCCACTATGTGCCTTTTGTAGTCTATTTTAGCTACCCCAATTGTGATCTTACACTTCCTTGTAGTGTTGGAATGCTGAGAATGACCCCTCAGCCTTATATCTTTTAAGGCCTTTTTTTCCTCTTCTATGTGCATTTTTTAATTGTATTTTTTTATTAAAATTTGTGTTAAAGTACAAAAAGTAGATCATACAAAATTAGAAAGGGAACACCACATGCAGAACCAATACCACAAATGGGGCCATCAATAAAAGTGGGTTACAGATCGTTGATATCAATTGTACATATCATAGTCAGATTTAAAGGAAAAACAACAAAGAAAAGGAAATAAATATAATTGCGACAAATAACTATACCTTATAAAAGAGTGTCAAAGTGGAGGAAATGCAGACATGGGAGGCGTGAACCCAAGGAAGTCCCACGCCTCCCAAATCTTGTTAAACTGAATCACTGTATTGCCCCGTACACACGGTCAGACTTTGTTCGGACATTCCGACAACAAAATCCTAGGATTTTTTTCCGACGGATGTTGGCTCAAACTTGTTTTGCCTACACGCGGTCGCACAAAGTTGTCGGAATTTCCGATCGACAACCACGCAGTCACGTACACCACGTACGATGAGACTAGAAAAGGCCGGTTCAGAACCAAGCGCGGCACCCTTTGGGCTCCTTTTGCTAATCTCGTGTTAGTAAAAGTTTGGTGAGAGACGATTCGCGCTTTTTCAGACTCGTGGCTTTCAGATCGTTTTCTGCCGTTCAGTTTGTGCTTGTGGGTTTGTATTTGCTCTTCAGTGCGTGCAGTCAGTTCGTATCGGAGTTTTCTGTGCGATCTTGTCCGCTCGTTGCTGTTTTTCAGGTCGCTCTTCACAGGCCTTGCTGTTCTTCAGTGCATTCTGTTACTTCGTTCTGAGCAGCCGACCGTTTTCTAGCCATGTTTCGTATGCGTACTCCTCGTACAGTTCGTGCTGTGCGGGGGCTTGGTGTTGGGGTCCTGACCTTGACACAAGTCCAGTCCATGAACAGGGTGGGGAGGAGTTCATGGACCAAGAATAGGTTGCTTCAGCGTGACCAGTTCTGTCATATGCCTTTGCTCCGTGAGATCCGTGAGAATAATCCTGATGATTTCAGGAACTTTCTCAGGATGACAGACCCCGTATTTCACCGTTTGTTGGCTTCGCTGACCCCTTATATTAGCAGGCAGGATACCTGCATGAGGCAAGCCATCACTGCGGAGCAGAGGTTGGTCGCTACCCTGCGGTATTTGGCCACAGGGAGAAGCCTGCAGGACCTCAAGTTCTCGACAGGCATCTCCCCCCAGGCTCTTCTTTGTGGACATTTACTGCTTGTGTTTGTTTGAGCTGACCCTGACAGAAATGTGTGGAGTGCAGAAAATGTCGTGATTGTGTAACCTTATACAAAGCACTGTTGGCTGTTATTTACTAAATGCAAAGACACTTTTCACTACAAGTGCACTTGCAACTGCACTGAAACTGCACTTGTAGTGCAAAGTGGATTTCCCCTTAGGAAATTACCCCCATTTTCTCATAAAACAACAATTACATCACCCCAAAAGTGTTGTAGTGTTGAGACAATAATCCACACATTCTTGATGAGCAATCTTTTTAATACCTGCACAATCACATGTGCATTTACCAAAGGTTTTACTGACAAACCAACATGTTTGTTGTATAACAATGTTTGTGGTGTCATTATCCAAAATCAAAATGTGCATTTTATAGAAAACAGGCCTGTGTAAAACCAACAAGAAAGACACAAATCTTGATCTTAACAAGTTCACATTTGGTAGAACTGGAAGGCAATATCAGACATGAGTATTTATGAACTGTGTTTGATATTGCGTTCAGATGGGGGGAAATCACCCCTGGAAAAGCCAAATTTGGAAGATGCACACAAATTTCCCAATGTCAACATGTGCTATCTGCCATCACGGGGGATCAAGGGACGTGTTTTGGGGGAGAAAGCCCTTCCTCACCGCTACTTTATAATTGAGGAAGGGGTTGCACCCCCAAAACGCGTCCATTGATCTCCCATGATGGCAGATAGCACATGTTGGCACACTGTGTGCATCCTCCAAATTTGGCTTTGTGAAAAATCACAAAAACATTTCGCACATTGTAGCAGACAAAAGAAGAAAGTGATTTGGAGGGGCTTTAAACTCGCCCCAAAACATCAATGATGTTTTTATATTTTGGAATAACATCATTGATGTTTTGCTTGATGATTTCCAATTGTAAATTACACCCCATGATCTCCCCGATCACGATCTGGGCACTTTCTGATGTGAAAGGATCTTCATCCACAACCTCATGATCACCTAAAAAGAGAGGAAACCCAAAATAAATTAGGTCTAAAAAAAATGCCGCCATCCATCTCTTATCTGAGCCTGTGGTCGCAGACACTCACCTGTTGTGGTGACTAGTTCCACCACGTCTTCTTCCTCCTGCTCATCTTGTGTTGGGTGGATTTCCCCTTCTTCCAGAGGGGGGGGGTCTCTGGTCTCCTCGGATGAGGGGTGTCCTCCGAGTCTTTTCTCCCCTATGTAAAACAAAAATGGTATAATTAGCACATAGATATTTGATGGCAGAACTATAAAGATGAAACATTGCTTGGAAGTGAGGTACAATTGTCTATTTTAGCAGAGTTCCAAGATGTAGCTTTTTTAGTGTCCTTTGTCAAGCTTCAATACTTTACCTGTTTGGTACAAGCTTCACAGATGGAGACCCCCCCTATAGTATACACTGGAGCACCTGTGTGGCCCCCTAATAAAAATGGTGTTCTTGTGTCCCACACTAGTGCTCCAGTGTTCAGATGTGAAAACAGCTGCTCAGTGTCCTCTCCTTACACACAATCTAGTTTGCATTTCATTCTAGTAACAAAGCCATCTACACAACGCAATTCTTTGAAGACAAGTATAGGGCCTCAAAATGGTGGCCAAATGCATATGTCTAAACAATGGTATTTTATAGTCCGAAAAAAAAATGTGTGATCCGAACGAATAATGTGCCCATGAACATGAAAGTTGCCATTTTAAACTGTACAACAGTTCCTAAAAGCACATGGAGCAGCACGAACATAATAAACACAAGAACAATAGGAACACAGCACGACTACTTACTTTTTTGTAGCACTCTCCGGATCTTTCTGTACTGCTCATGTTCTCGTAATTTCAGGTCCGACCACCGTTTCCTGAGCTGATCTTTCGATCGTCGTACCCCGAATTTCCGGTGCAGACTCCTGACCACTTTCGCCATGATCTTGGCCTTTCGGACATTGGGGTTGGGGTAAGGCCCATACTTTCCATCATAGTCGGCCTTCTTCAGGATGTCCACCATCTCCAACATCTCCCCAAAGGACATATTTGAGTCCTTTAATCTCTTTCTGGATCGGGACGTTTCAGGCTCCGGCCTTTCCTCCCCCTCCTCCTCGTTGCTGTACTTAGCACGATCCTGCTGTCTATCCGCCATGTGCTCTTCCTCCACTGCGCCAAACGAAAAGGGGCGGGGAACAGAATAGAAAGAACGTCAGGGGCGGGCGGAGTTATACGCATGCCCAGTGTGTATAAATCGTAACGCGCGCGTCTTACGTACGATCTGTGAGCGGAGGAAGGAGCATCGGAGACGCCGATCGTGCTAACGAAGGTAGGATCTAAACTTGGGCCTATACTGCTTCGAAATTGAAGCCTATATTGTAACAAGATTAGGGGAGTTTGGCCTGACATTAGGGTTTGTCTTGTGTTGTGTCTTGCAGAGAAAATGGATGGTTTCAACGACCACAATTTCCTCCCCCTGTTCATAGACAAGTACAGGGAGCTGCCCTGTCTGTGGCAGGTCAGACACCCCCACTATAACCACAAACAGAAGAGGCAGACAGCGCTGGAGAAACTGCTGGAGTTGGTGAAGCCAGTGGTCCCCACAGCAACCATCCCCTATTTGAAAGCTAAAATTGGTGGCCTGAGGAGCACTTATCTTAGGGAGCGCAAGAAGGTCACAGATTCCCAGAGATCCGGAGCTGCAGCAGATGACGTTTATGTCCCCAGGCTGTGGTACTATGAGAGACTGCGGTTTCCGTCAGACCACACTGAAGTCAGGGAATCCCTCTCTACTCTTCCTTACACTCTTCCTTCCATACCAGCTGAGGCTTCCGATGTCCAACCTGGGCCTTCCAGCCAGGAAGAAGTGGAGGAGCCCAGCTTGAGTCAGGTATAGCATTCTTCTACAGATTTCTGGTCAATAAATAAATGATGTTTACTAGATGTTATTATTGATCACTAATTGCTGATTGAAAAAAGTGTTTTACATATCAATAGACAGTAGTGGGCACCCAAAATTGGGACAAGAATGCAAAATGCTGGGCTCAGAAGGATAGTCTGTTATATTTGTTAACATTGAATTTGCAGCAGTCAGGAGGTGAAAATTGTGTGTGATTGATGAAAACAATACTAAAACTATGTCCCTTTTTCATACACAGGAAGACCTCAGCCAGGAGGAGGCTGTGGAATGTGGCAGTCAGGAGGAGGCGGGGATTATTAGTGTCAGCCAGGAGGAGGCGGGGATTAGTGGCAGCCAGGAGGAGGCGGGGCTAAGTGGCAGCCAAGAGAAGCCAGGGACCAGTCGAAGCCTGACTGAGTCTCAGGTCCCTCCCCTCCACCTGCCATATAAAAGGGCCAGGAAGGCCACTCCCAGTCCTGTGCAGGATTCAGCGTACAGGCTGATCCAGGAGGCTTCGGCGTCCCTCAGAGCCTTCCCCAGTCCTGAAGAGGCCTTTGCCTGCATGTCTGCCACAAAATTGCAGGGCATGCAGGAGGGCCAACGCAAGATTTCTGAGGACCTGATTTATAAAGTCCTACGTAAGGGGGAGAGTGGGGAACTGATACACAAGACGGATGTCATGGAGAGGGACGATCCTCCTCCTCCTCCTCCTGCTGCCACAACTCCACCACCACAGCCAAAGGCTGGAAGGAAGCGTGGAAGGAAGACCAAAGAGTGATGACCCTGGGTTTAGTCTGGTCTGACAGAAGATGCAGTCTCTTGTATGACCACAGCCTGGGGACACAGATGTCATCTGCTGCTTTCCAGATCTCTGGGACTTCTGGACCAGACTGCACTCCCTTAGATATGGACTCCTCAGGCCACCAATTTTGCTTTTAAATAATTGATGTCTGCCCTTGGAGTCCAAGGCTTCGCCCACTTCTGCAGTTTCTCCAGCGTTGCCTCCCTCTTTGTTTATAGTTGTGACCCCTTAATAAAATATTTTTCGGTAAATTCTACTCTCCTGTGTGTGTTTTCATCCAAAAAGGACAGTTTGTTGGTGACGATTCAGGTACATTTCTAAAGTACAATGTGAAATTAACAAGGGACAACAACACCAAACAATCTCCTACAGATTAAATAGAACAACATATCAATGGTGTTGTGGGAACTTGTCACAAAAAACACACAAATATTTTCGGGAGTACAAATCAAAATCACCAAAAAAAATAAATAAAAAGAGAAACACAAAAAAAGATTCTACATTAAAGTAAAAAAACAAAAAAAAAAAAAAATATGTTGTCAGATGTGAGAAATCAAAATATATTGAGGGAATCCCGATAAATAGTAACGAAAAAACTTTGTGAGAAGTGTGTGTGAATATGAGCATCAAAACGACTTAATTCTTGTCACATTATAAAGAAGAAGAGAGTGCGCTGTATTAAACCATTTTGAACATTGCAGCGTGACGAAAGTGCTTTATCCATTACGAACGCTAAGTTTACCAGAACGAGCTGTCCCGTGTCGGAGTTTCTTCTGAGCATGCGTGGCACTTTGTGCGTCGGAACAGGCCACACACGGTCGGAATTGACGCGATCGGATTTTGTTGTCGGAAAATTTTATCTCCTGCTGTCCAACTTTGTGTGTCGGAAAATCCGATGGAAAATGTCCGATGGCGCCCACACACGGTCGGAATTTCCGACAACACGCTCCGATCGGACATTGTCCATCGGAAAATCCGACCGTGTGTACGGGGCATATCTCCCACCAGAGCCGTCATATATAAAATTCTACATATTTCCAAAATCACTTTCAGAAGTTGGGCCTGAGAAGGGGGAGTAATGGATAGACAGTGTAGAGGAAAAGATCTTTTAGCAGCTAACAGAATATAAGAGGCCAGTTTATTCAAAGGATTTCCAATACCAGGAAAGGGAAGGCCCAAAAGGCAATGCATCATCAAAGACTGATCAAACACTTGTTGGATCAGAGACATTACCATAGACCAATATGACACAATAATCTCACATTGGCAGAATAAATGGAAATGGGTAAAATATATGGAAATGGGTACCTCTTTCTTTAACACAACACCAACAAAGGGGAGAGAGATCATGACAATGCAATACTTCAGGGGTTCTGTTCCAGAACATAAGGATTTTGTAAGCCATCTCTCTCTGTGCCATGCATCTGGAAATTTTGGAAGTGGATGTCCATATTTTGTTCCAATGGGGGGGGGGGGGGGGGATGGGACCTTGAAGAATATAGGACCATTTTCGCATATAAGCATGATGGTCCACAGAAATTGAAATAGAGTGCAGTAATTTATAAATAGAGGAGATCAAATGTAACTGATGGGGTCCTTGAGCACATATAAGTTCAAAGTGGGTGGGTTTGGAAAGTGTAAGTGAGGGGGAAAGCACGGAGAAATAATGTTTAATTTGGAGATAGAAGTAAAACGTATGCGTAGGGATGTGGAAATTGGTCAGAAGGTCTGCAAATGTACGAAACCTGAGGATAACTAAGTGAACTAGTTGTCGTAGCTGAAACAAACCCGCTTCAGCCCAGGATGATACTCGGGGGTAGCATAAGCTATCAGGGATAATGGGATTGTAAAGTATATTGGACAAGGGATGGCATGGCAAAGAGATAGAAAACTTAGACATACAGGTATGCCAAATCTTGAAAGTAAAGAGCATTGAAGCCAGACATAATCCATATAATTTGGGTCTTGAAGTAGAGTAGGTGACCAGAGTAGAGAGCAGGGATGGACTGGGTACACTGATCCAGTTTCAATTTCCAACCATTTGTTCAGCTCCGCCTGGGCTGACCAGTCCAGGACCGACCAAAGGTGGGAGGCAAGATAGCATTTAAGAACGTCGGGTGCACCCAGGCCACCACAATGCTTTGGAGAGAAGACCACGAAGCTAGCCATTACTCCATATAACCGTTAGAAACCATCTTTTAAGTAGTTTTAACTGAGACATGGGCACAGGTACTGGAGTTTAAAAGAAATACAGCAGTTTTCGCATTATAGACATTTTCAAGACAATTATCCTATCCATCCATGAAATAGGGTATGGACTCCAACGTTTCTGCATGTTGTTAATGTCTCTGAGTAAAGGCACATAATTTGCAGCATACAAAGATGGGTAGTCAGGAGTATGTATATGACTTTTGTAGAGTAGTGAGGACATCAGGAGGGATATGAATAGGCAATGCTTCTGTCTTAGAGGTATTTATTTTATATCCAGATAGAAGGCTAAATTGGGTCAGTAGGGTGTGTAGGACAGAAGGGAGAGGATGGGTTAAGGTTACCAGGATGTCATCTGCAAAGAGAGATAATTTGTACTCTCTCTGATGCATAGGGACCCTCCAGATGACCAGATGGGCATGTATGGCAGCAGCCAAGGGCTCTAGACATAAAATAAAAAGTAATGGGGAGTGGGACAAGGGACATCCTTGCCTAGTGCCATTGAACATTGGAAAGGTCTGCGACAAAAAGGAAGACATCCATACTTGAGCAGAGGGATTGGAGTAGAAGGCCTTCAGGGCAGACACAAAAGGGCCTCGGAGTCCAAAGCGGGATAGAGTGGAGAACATGTAAGGCCAACTTTACTGATCACATGATTTTTGAGCTTCCAGACTAAGGATTAGTGCAGGGCAATGTACTCTATTTAATATATCAATAAGAACAATGGTGCGCCTAGTATTATCCCCTGCATGCCTGGCTGGAATAAAGCCCATCTGGTCTTTATCAATAAGTTTGGATAACATTTGGGATAAACGGTTGGCCAGGATTTTTGTAAAAATCTTATAATCTGCGTTCAAAAGAGCTATTGGCCTATAGTTATCTGGTAGGGAGGGATCTTTGCCCGGTTTTGGTAAAACTTAAATCAGGAAATATGTGAAAGAGGAGTGGGGCATCTGGCCTGAGTGTAGGGAAATGAAAAGAGACAACATATGTTGAGCCAGGACATGGAAGTAGGTTTTAAAGTAGGAATAGGGAATTCCATCAGGGCCTGGGGATTTATGATTAGGAAGCATCTTTACAGTAGAAAAAAGTTCCTCCATTGTAATAGCTGCATTCAGTGTCTGCAAGTCTGAAGTGGACAGCCTAGGTAAGTGGACGCCTGCTACAAGATGGTCCAATTTCTCTTGGTTGAAAAGTGGGTGTTGGGACGCTGTTAAACAGTTATATAGTTTATTATAAAAATCTCCAAATAACCTGACCATAGCTTGAGGGCAATGGGTAGTCTCACCATTAGGCTGCAGTAAGAAATCCGGATAGGCGTGAAAAGGGCGTGGGTTAAGTTTAGATACTAGCATTCCATGGGGCTTATTAGAGTATTCTTAAAACTTTTGTTTCGCCCAGAGTAGGGCTTTAGCCGTAGCTGACATAGCTAGGGATTTGAGCTGTTCACATAGAAAGGTCACTGCAAAGAGACGAGCCATTGTAGGGGAGGACACAAGAAGACGTTCAGCAGAACATAGTTTGGTTAAGAGGACTGTTTTTTGGACCAATGCGTTTTTTTTTAAATGTTATCCTTCATAAATACATTGCCCTCAGAGGAAAGCCTTGAGAGCCTCCCATATGGTGGACGTCCCCTTTACAGAGCTGGTATTGTGCTTAAAAAAATCAGTTAGGGCCTGGGAAAGTTTCTCTTTAGTGTCAAGTTGAGTTAGTAGGGATTTGTTTAGTCTCCACTGGCAAGTTTTAGGGAAGGCATTTGAGAGGGAGAGATCTAAGGATAGGGGGCGTGATCGCACCAGGTAATTGAACCCAGCTCAGATGACACCAGGCCATTCAAGATAGGACCAGAGACAAAGAAATAATCTAATATAGGGAACATCTTATGTGAGGGAGAGTAGAAAGAGAACTGTTTACTGGTAGGGTGCTTGATTTTCCAAGAATCAAACAGGTGATGATAACAAATCAATTTCTGAAAAGAGGAGGCAAGATCCTGCATCTGAGGGGGAGAATTACCATGGATTAAGGATTTTCTATCTCGTGAGGGTGAGAAAGCTATATTAAAATCACTTCCAATAATTGTAAAAGGATGAGAATATTGTTTCAATATCTCGAGAACCTCAGTGAGAAATTTTATCTGACCTATGTTAGGGGCGTATACATTCATTAGCATAAAAATGGAAGACATAAATTCACATTCCAGGATCACATAGTGACCACAGTGATCCAGATGGGTAGACATAATCTGGAGAGGGCAGGTGCGCTTGATCAAAATCGCTACCCCGGCCTTACCCGATGAGTCAGATGCCATATAGGAGTGAGGGAAATACCTTGAGGCAAATTTGAAGGAGTCTCCTGGGCAGAAATGTGTCTCTTGTTTTAGAATCACATCAGCCCCAGAGGCCTTAAATTCTTTTAAAGCTAGCCAACGTTTCTTAAGTTCAGACCTTTAACATTGTAAGACAAGATCTTTAAAGCCATAACCAGAGAAACATACAATGCACATGTAAGCGGTGTATATTAGGAGTAACCCCTGTAGTGTAATTAGGTGTTATTAAAGCAATTATAACAGTTAGAGCAAAAAAAGAAAAACATTTTTCAAAAAAGACAAGAGAAAAATGGAAAAAAAGTCTTTTGAAGTAGATATTAGCTTTATAATCAAAAGATATATATATAGATGACTCCCGCGCTGTCAAAGGGTCTAAACTAGGGAACACTGCTGCTAAACCTATACATCTGATCCAGACAGAAAATAAATAGAAAAATGGTGATGGTATTTGCGCTGTGAAAATGAAGATGAAAGTGTGGGATGTGCTAGAAAAAATAGAATATACTGGTGGAAACTAAAAAGATGTGTGATAGAAGCAAACAAATGCATGTACATCAAGTCCAAATATATCAAATAATACCTGGTGCAGTATGATCATGCAATCCAAAATATATAGAGAGAAATAAACGCATGTAAACAGGAAATATATATAGCAAACATATATCACATGAAACTAAATAATGGCGCATATGAAAATCAGTCCAAGAGAAATGTCAAAGTATGTGAAAAAATTACAAAAAGTTCATATGATAAAGCAGTCCGTGTGAAGTAAAAATTGATCTATCCCACCACCGGGAAACACTAGTGTACCAAATGCAATCTTCAGTGATAACACCTCTGTGTCTGCTAGCAGCTCACCTTACTGCTGTAAGGTGTACAGCATGGACTGGTCACAGATCACAGGTAAGGATGACTAATGCAAAGATGAAGTAATATCCTATATGTTGCTTGGATGGTCCTTTTTAAAAAAAAGCATAGGCGTCAATCCACGAACGCCGAGTTTGTATGCCCTTAGTGTAAAAACATCAGTCCGCACCTGCTTCCAAGTGCCCACCTGATAGACTCAGTTGAAGTAGGTAAAAACATGAAGAGAGAATGTACATAGCATAATCCCGTATGTTTAAGCTGGTTTATTGGTAAAAGATTAAAAAAACAAACTCACATGTATGATCGTATACAAAGTACGTATCATGCACGTTTTATGACACCCCACGAATGTGAAGGTTCTGGCATCTCTCCCTTTTTTCCAAATCTTCCTAATGCAATTGCAGTTGGGATACTCAGTGTTTGAGGGACGAATTTTATTCCTCCAGAACATGCACATATTGGATCATGTCATCAAACTTAGTTTCCAGCATGTCTGTGTGTTCCCCAATCTGGTCTTTCTCTTCCCTCAGTTCCTGGGATAGTTTCCCCACCTCCTGGGAGATATTGCGGGTTAGCTGGAGGAGAAGTGTTTGAAGCTTTTCATCCAGCATCTCAGGGGATAACAGTGGCTGGGAGAATGAGGTCCGCATAACACGAGTTGTTTGGGAAGAGGATTCAGCCATTAGGACTTGAATATGCTCCATCGGGTCATCCAGAGAAATTGAGACCGGAGGTGTGGCACTAGTCAGGAATAGGGATGAGCTTCGAGTTCGAGTCGAGCATGAGTTTGACTTGAACATTGGTTGTTTGATCGTTCGTTGAAGATCGAACATTATGGGTCGTTCACGCCAAATTTGAGTGAAGCATCACAGCCCATAATGCACTGCGTCATCGCAGTGGTTTGCTGGCTGATGATTGGCCAAGCATGCACTATGACCTGCATGCTTTGGCCAATCACAGCACCGTAAGCAAACAGAGCCATAATTGGCCAAAGGATTATGGTTCAGGGGATTAAGTACACGACCCACACTATATAAGGCCGCCTACATGTCGGCCGTGTGTAGTATGTTACGGCGTTAAGAGAGAGAAAGAGAGTGTCATTTAATTGCATTTGGATAGATTGAGCAGACAGTTGATTCAGTTAGCTCCAGTATATTCAGTATATATATATATATATATATATATATATATATATATATTACAGGCTTTGTACATATATATATATATATATATATATATATATATATATATATATATATATATATATATATATACTGTATCCAGTTTAACTAGATCTCAATGCAGACCGTTCCTGTTGTTCTCTTCCTAATATACTACAAGCAGGCAAGTTCATTCAGTTAGCTGCAGTATATTCAGTACTGTATCCTGTGCAGCTAGATCTCGCTGCAGACCGATCCTGTTGTTCTCTTACTAATATACTACAGGCAAGGCAATTTCATTCAGTTAGCTGCAGTATATTCAGTACTGTATCCTGTGCAGCTATATCTCGCTGCAGACTGTCCCTGTTGTTCTCTTCCTAATATAGTACAAGCAGGCAGTTCATTCAGTTAGCTGCAGTATATTCAGTACTCTATCCTTTGCAGCAACATCTCGCTGCAGACCATCCTGTTGTTCTCTTTCTAATATACTACAGGAAGGCAGTTCATTCAGTTAGCTGCAGTATATTCAGTACTGTATCTAGTTTAGCTAGATCTCGCTGCAGGCCATACCTGTTGTTCTGTTACTAATATACTACAGGCATGCAAGTTCATTCAGTTAGCTGCAGTATATTCAGTACTGTATCCTGTGCACTAGATCTCACTGCAGATTGTTCCTGTTGTTCTCTTCCTAATATACTAAAGGCAAGGCAAGTTCATTCAGTTAGCTGCAGTATATTCAGTAATGGATCCTGTGTAGCTAGATCTCGCGGGAGACCGTTCCCTTTGTTCTCTTTCTAATATACTACAGGCAGGCAGTTCATTAAGTTAGCTGCAGTATATTCAGTACTGTATCCAGTTTAGCTAGATGTCGCTGCAGACCGTTCCTGTTGTTCTCTTCCTAATGTACTACAGTAAGGCAGTTTATTCAGGTAGCTGCAGTATATTCAGTATTGTATCCAGTTTAGCTAGATCTCGATACAGACCATTCCTGTTGTTCTGTTCCTAATATACTACAGACAGGCAAGTTCATTCAGTTAGCTGCAGTATATTCAGTACTGTATCATGTGCAGCTAGATCTCACTGCAGACTGTTCCTGTTGTTCTGTTCTTAATATACTACAGGCAGGCAGTTCATTCAGTTAGCTGCATTATATTCAGTAGTGTATCCGGTGCAGCTAGATCTCGCTGCAGACCATTCCTGTTGTTCACTTCCTAATATAGTACAGGTAGGCAGTTAAATCAGTGAGCTGTAGTATATTCAGTACTGTATCCTGTGCAGCTAGATCTCGCTGCAGACTGTTCCTGTTGTTCTCTTTCTAATATACTACAGACAGGCAGTTCATTCAGTTAGTTGCAGTATATTCAGTACTGTATCCAGTTTAGCCAGATCTCGCTGCAGACTGTTCCTCTTGTTCTCTTCCTAATATATACAGGAAGGCAGTTCATTCAGTTAGCTGCAGTATATTCAGTACTGTTTCCTGTGCAGCTAGATCTCACTGCAGACCATTCCTGTTGTTCTGTTCCTAACATACTGCAGGATATTCAGTACTGTATCCTGTGTAGCTAGATCTCATTGCAGATCGTTCCTGTTGTTCTGTTCTACTACAGGCAGGTAAGTTCATTTAGTTAGCCACAGGATATTTAGTACTGTATTCTGTGCAGCTAGATCTTGCTGCAGACCGTTCCTGTTGCTCTCTTCCTAATATACTACAGGCAGGTAGTTCATTCAGTTAGCTGCAGTATATTCAGTACTGTATCCTGTGCAGCTAGATCTCACTGCAGACCATTCATGTTGTTCTGTTCCTAATATACTACAGGCAGGCAGTTCATTAAGTTAGCTGCAGTATATTCAGTACTGTATCCAGTTTAGCTAGATGTCGCTGCAGACCGTTCCTGTTGTTCTCTTCCTAATATACTACAGGCAGGCAGTTCATTCAGTTAGCTGCAGGATATTCAGTACTGTATCCTGTGTAGCTAGATCTCGCTGCAGACCGTTCCTGTTATTCTGTTCCTAATATACTACAGGAAGGCAGGTCATTCAGTTAACTGCAGTATATTCAGTACTGCATCCTGTGCAGCTAGATCTCGCTGCAGACCGTTCCGGTTGTTCTGTTCCTAATATACTACAGGCAGGGAAGTTCATTCAGTTAGCTGCAGTATATTCAGTACTATATCCTATGCAGCTAGATCTTGCTGCAGACCGTTCCTGTTGTTCTCTTCTTAATATACTACAGGCAGGCAGTTCATTCAGTTAGCTGCAGGATATTCAGTACTGTATCCTGAGTAGCTAGATCTCGCTGCAGACCGTTCCTGTTGTTCTCTTCCTAATATACTACAGGCAGGCAGTTCATTCAGTTAGCTGCAGCATATTCAGTATTGCATCCTGTGCAGCTAGATCTCGCTGCAGACCGTTCTGGTTGTTCTGTTCCTAATATACTACAGGCAGGGAAGTTCATTCAGTTAGCTGCAGTATATTCAGTACTATATCCTATGCAGCTAGATCTCACTGCAGACCGTTCCTATTGTTCATTTCCTAATATACTACAGGCAGGTAGTTCATTCACTTAGCTGCAGAATATTCAGTACTGTATCCAGTTTAGCTATATCTCACTGCAGACTGTTCCTGTTGTTCTGTTCCTAATATACTACAGGCAGGGAAGTTCATTCAGTTAGCTGAAGTATATTCAGTACTATAGCCGATGCAGCTAGATCTCGCTGCAGACCGTTCCTGTTGTTCTCTTCCTAATATACTACAGACAGGTAGTTCATTCAGTTAGCTGCGGAATATTCAGTACTGTATCCAGTTTAGCTAGATCTCGCTGCAGACGGTTCCTGTTGTTCTGTTCCTAATATACTACAGGCAGGGAAGTTAATTCAGTTAGCTGCAGTATATTCAGTATTGTATCCTGTGCAGCTAGAACTCGCTGCAGACCGTTCCTTTTGTTTTCTTCCTAATATACTACAGGCAGGGAGTTCATTCAGTTAGCTACAGTATATTCAGTACTGTATCCTGTGCAGCTAGATCTCTCTGCAGACCATTCCTGTTGTTCTGTTCCTAACATAATATAGGCAGGCAAGTTCATTCAGTTAGCTGCAGTATATTCAGTACTGTATCATGTATAGCTAGATCTCGCTGCAGACCGTTTCTGTTTTTCTGTTCCTAATATACTACAGGCAGGCAGTTCATTCAGTTAGCTGCAGTATATTCAGTACTGTGTCCAGTTTAGCTAGATCTTGCTGCACACCGTTCCTGTTGTTCTGTTGTTAATATACTAGAGGCAGGGAAGTTCATTCAGTTAGCTGCAGTATATTCAGCACTGTATCCTGTTTAGCTAGATCTCACTGCAGACAGTTCCTCTTGTTCTGTTCCTAATATACTAAAGGCAGGCAGTTCATTCAGTTAGCTGCAGTATATTCAGTACTGTATCCTGTGCAACTAGATCTCGCTGCAGACCTTTCCTGTTTTTCTTTTACTAATATACTACAGGCAGGGAGTTCATTCAGTTAGCTACAGTATATTCAGTACTGTATTCTGTCCAGCTAGATCTCTCTGCAGACCATTCCTGTTGTTCTGTTCCTAATATACTACAGGCAGGCAGTTCATTCAGTTAGCTGCAGTATATTCAGTACTGTATCCTGTGCAGCTAGATCTAGCTGGAGACCATTCCTGTTGTTCTGTTCCTAATACACTACAGACAGGCAAGTTCATTCAGTTAGCTGCAGTATATTCAGTACTGTATCCAGTTTAGCTAGATCTCGCTACAGACAGTTCATGTTGTTCTGTTCCTAATATACTACAGGCAGGCAGTTCATTAAGTTAGCTGCATTATATTCAGTAGTGTATCCGGTGCAGCTAGATCTCGCTGCAGACCGTTCCTGTTGTTCTCTTCCTAATATAGTACAGGTAGGCAGTTCAATCAGTGAGCTGCAGTATATTCAGTACTGTATCCTGTGCAGCGAGATCTCGCTGCAGACCATTCCTGTTGTTCTCTTTCTAATATACTACAGGCAGGCAGTTTATTCAGTTAGCTGCAGTATATTCAGTACTGTATCCAGTTTAGCTAGATCTTGCTGCATATTGTTCCTCTTGTTCTCTTCCTAATATATACAGGAAGGCAGTTCATTCAGATAGCTGCAGTATATTCAGTACTGTTTCCTGTGCAGCTAGATCTCACTGCAGACCATTCCTGTTGTTCTGTTCCCAATGTACTGCAGGATATTCAGTACTGTATCCTGTGTAGCTAGATCTCATTGCAGACCGTTCCTGTTGTTCTGTTCTACTACAGGCAGGTAAGTTCATTTAGTTAGCCACAGGGTAATCAGTATTGTATTCTGCACAACTAGATCTCACTGCAAACCATTCTTGTTGTTCTGTTCCTAATATACAACAGGCAGGCAGTTCATTAAGTTAGCTGCAGTATATTCAGTACTGTATCCTGTGTAGCTAGATGTCGCTGCAGACCGTTCCTGTTGTTCTGTTCCTAATATACTACAGGCAGGCAGTTCATTCAGTTAGCTGCAGGATATTCAGTACTGTATCCTGTGTAGCTAGATCTCGCTGCAGACCGTACCTGTTGTTCTGTTCCTAATATACTACAGGCAGGCAGTTCATTCAGTTAGATGCAGTATATTCAGTACTGCATCCTGTGCAGCTAGATCTCGCTGCAGACCGTTCCGGTTGTTCTGTTCCTAATATACTACAGGCAGGGAAGTTCATTCAGTTAGCTACAGTATATTCAGTAATATATCCTATGCAGCTAGATCTCACTGCAGACCGTTCCTGTTGTTCATTTCCTAATATACTACAGGCAGGTAGTTCATTCAGTTAGCGGCAGAATATTCAGTACTGTATCCAGTTTAGCTAGATCTCACTGCAGACCATTCCTGTTGTTCTGTTCCTAGTATATTACAGGCAGGGAAGTTCATTCAGTTAGCTGAAGTATATTCAGTACTATAGCCGATGCAGCTAGATCTCACTGCAGACCGTTCCTGTTGTTCTCTTCCTAATATACTACAGGCAGGGAAGTTAATTCAGTTAGCTGAAGTATATTCAGTACTGTATCCTATGCAGATAGATCTCGATGCAGACCGTTCCTGTTGTTCTCTTCTTAATATACTACAGGCAGGCAGTACATTCAGTTAGTTGCAGTATATTCAGTACTGTATCCTATGCAGCTAGAACTCGCTGCAGACCGTTCCTTTTGTTCTCTTCCTAATATACTACAGACAGGCAGTTCATTCAGTTAGTTTCAGTATATTCAGAACTGTTTCCTGTGCAGCTAAATCTCGCTGCAGACCGTTCCTGTTGTTCTTTTCCTAATATACTACAGGCAGGGAGTTCATTCAGTTAGCTACAGTATATTCAGTACTGTATCCTGTGCAGCTAGATCTCTCTGCAGACCATTCCTGTTGTTCTGTTCCTAATATACTACAGGCAGACAGTTCATTCAGTTAGCTGTAGTGTACTCAGTACTGTATCCTGTATAGCTAGATCTCGCTGCAGACCGTTTCTGTTTTTCTGTTGATAATATACTACAGGCAGGCAGTTCATTCAGTTAGCTGCAGTATATTCAGTACTGTGTCCAGTTTAGCTAGATCTTGCTGCACACCGTTCCTGTTGTTCTGTTCCTAATATACTAGAGGCAGGGAAGTTCATTCAGTTAGCTGCAGTATATTCAGCACTGTATCCTGTTTAGCTATATCTTACTGCAGACAGTTCCCTTTGTTCGGTTCCTAATATACTAAAGGCAGGCAGTTCATTCAGTTAGTTGTAGTATATTCAGTACTGTATCCTGTGCAGCTAGATCTCGCTGGAGACCATTCCTGTTGTTCTGTTCCTAATACACTACAGGCAGGCAAGTTCATTCAATTAGCTGCAGTATATTCAGTACTGTATCCAGTTTAGCTAGATCTCGCTTCAGACCATTCCTGTTGTTCTGTTCCTAATATACTACAGGCAGGCAGTTCATTCAGTTAGCTGCAGTATATTCAGTAATGTATCCTGTGCAACTAGATCTCGCTGCAGACTGTTCCTGTTGTTCTTTTCCTAATTAACTAAAGGCAGGCAGTTCTTTCAGTTAGCTGCAGTATATTCGGTACTGTATCCTGTGCAGCTAGAACTCGCTGCAGACCGTTTCTTTTGTTCTCTTCCTAATATACTACAGGCGGGCAGTTCCTTCAGTTAGCTGCAGTATATTCAGTACTGTATCCTGTCCAGCTAGATCTCGCTGCAGACTTTTCCTGTTGTTCTCTTCCTAATATACTACAGGCAGGTAGTTCATTCAGTTAGCTGCAGAATATTCAGTACTGTATCCAGTTTAGCTAGATCTCGCTGCAGACGGTTCCTGTTGTTCTGTTCCTAATATACTAAAGGCAGTGAAGTTAATTCAGTTAGCTGAAGTATATTCAGTTCTGTATCCTATGCAGATAGATCTCGCTGCAGACCGTTCCTGTTGTTCTCTTCTTAATATACTACAGGCAGGCAGTACATTCAGTTAGCTGCAGTATATTCAGTACTGTATCCTGTGCAGCTAGAACTCGTTGCAGACCGTTCCTTTTGTTCTCTTCCTAATATACTACAGACAGGCAGTTCATTCAGTTAGTTTCAGTATATTCAGAACTGTTTCCTGTGCAGCTAGATCTCCCTGCAGACTGTTCCTGTTGTTCTTTTCCTAATATACTACAGGCAGGGAGTTCATTCAGTTAGCTACAGTATATTCAGTACTGTATTCTGTGCAGCTAGATCTCTCTGCAGACCATTCCTGTTGTTCTGTTCCTAATATACTACAGGCAGGAAGTTCACTCAATTAGCTGTAGTGTATTCAGTACTGTATCCTATGCAGATAGATCTCGCTGCAGACCGTTCCTGTTGTTCTCTTCCTAATATACTAAAGGTAGGCAGTACATTCAGTTAGCTGCAGGATATTCAGTACTGTATCCTGTGCAACTAGATCTCGCTGCAGACCTTTCCTGTTTTTCTTTTCCTAATATACTACAGGCAGGGAGTTCATTCAGTTAGCTACAGTATATTCAGTACTGTATCCTGTCCAGCTAGATCTCTCTGCAGACCATTCCTGTTGTTCTGTTCCTAATATACTACAGGATATTCAGTACTGTATCCTGTGTAGCTAGATCTCATTGCAGACCGTTCCTGTTGTTCTGTTCTACTACAGGCAGGTAAGTTCATTTAGTTAGCCACAGGGTATTCAGTATTGCTGCGGAATATTCAGTACTGTATCCAGTTTAGCTAGATCTCGCTGCAGACGGTTCCTGTTGTTCTGTTCCTAATATACTACAGGCAGGGAAGTTAATTCAGTTAGCTGCAGTATATTCAGTACTGTATCCTGTGCAGCTAGAACTCGCTGCAGACCGTTCCTTTTGTTTTCTTCCTAATATACTACAGGCAGGGAGTTCATTCAGTTAGCTACAGTATATTCAGTACTGTATCCTGTGCAGCTAGATCTCTCTGCAGACCATTCCTGTTGTTCTGTTCCTAACATAATATAGGCAGGCAAGTTCATTCAGTTAGCTGCAGTATATTCAGTACTGTATCATGTATAGCTAGATCTCGCTGCAGACCGTTTCTGTTTTTCTGTTCCTAATATACTACAGGCAGGCAGTTCATTCAGTTAGCTGCAGTATATTCAGTACTGTGTCCAGTTTAGCTAGATCTTGCTGCACACCGTTCCTGTTGTTCTGTTGTTAATATACTAGAGGCAGGGAAGTTCATTCAGTTAGCTACAGTATATTCAGCACTGTATCCTGTTTAGCTAGATCTCACTGCAGACAGTTCCTCTTGTTCTGTTCCAAATATACTAAAGGCAGGCAGTTCATTCAGTTAGCTGCAGTATATTCAGTACTGTATCCTGTGCAACTAGATCTCGCTGCAGACCTTTCCTGTTTTTCTTTTCCTAATATACTACAGGCAGGGAGTTCATTCAGTTAGCTACAGTATATTCAGTACTGTATCCTGTCCAGCTAGATCTCTCTGCAGACCATTCCTGTTGTTCTGTTCCTAATATACTACAGGCAGGCAGTTCATTCAGTTAGCTGCAGTATATTCAGTACTGTATCCTGTGCAGCTAGATCTAGCTGGAGACCATTCCTGTTGTTCTGTTCCTAATACACTACAGACAGGCAAGTTCATTCAGTTAGCTGCAGTATATTCAGTACTGTATCCAGTTTAGCTAGATCTCCCTTCAGACCATTCCTGTTGTCCTGTTCCTAATATACTACAGGCAAGCAGTTCATTCAGTTAGCTGCAGTATACTCAGTACTGTATCCTGTGCAACTAGATCTCGTTGCAGACTGTTCCTGTTGTTCTCTTCCTAATATACTACAGGAAGACAGTTCATTCAGTTAGCTGTAGTATATTCAATACTTTATCCAGTTTAGCTAGATCTCGCTACAGACAGTTCATGTTGTTCTGTTCCTAATATACTACAGGCAGGCAGTTCATTCAGTTAGCTGCATTATATTCAGTAGTGTATCCGGTGCAGCTAGATCTCGCTGCAGACCGTTCCTGTTGTTCTCTTCCTAATATAGTACAGGTAGGCAGTTCAATCAGTGAGCTGCAGTATATTCAGTACTGTATCCTGTGCAGCGAGATCTCGCTGCAGACCATTCCTGTTGTTCTCTTTCTAATATACTACAGGCAGGCAGTTAATTCAGTTAGCTGCAGTATATTCAGTACTGTATCCAGTTTAGCTAGATCTTGCTGCATATTGTTCCTCTTGTTCCCTTCCTAATATATACAGGAAGGCAGTTCATTCAGATAGCTGCAGTATATTCAGTACTGTTTCCTGTGCAGCTAGATCTCACTGCAGACTATTCCTGTTGTTCTGTTCCCAATGTACTGCAGGATATTCAGTACTGTATCCTGTGTAGCTAGATCTCATTGCAGACCGTTCCTGTTGTTCTGTTCTACTACAGGCAGGTAAGTTCATTTAGTTAGCCACAGGGTATTCAGTATTGTATTCTGCGCAACTAGATCTCACTGCAAACCATTCTTGTTGTTCTGTTCCTAATATACTACAGGCAGGCAGTTCATTAAGTTAGCTGCAGTATATTCAGTACTGTATCCTGTGTAGCTAGATGTCGCTGCAGACCGTTCCTGTTGTTCTGTTCCTAATATACTACAGGCAGGCAGTTCATTCAGTTAGCTGCAGGATATTCAGTACTGTATCCTGTGTAGCTAGATCTCGCTGCAGACCGTTCCTGTTGTTCTGTTCCTAATATACTACAGGCAGGCAGTTCATTCAGTTAGATGCAGTATACTCAGTACTGCATCCTGTGCAGCTAGATCTCGCTGCAGACCGTTCCGGTTGTTCTGTTCCTAATATACTATAGGCAGGGAAGTTCATTCAGTTAGCTGCAGTATATTCAGTAATATATCCTATGCAACTAGATCTCACTGCAGACCGTTCCTGTTGTTCATTTCCTAATATACTACAGGCAGGTAGTTCATTCAGTTAGCTGCAGAATATTCAGTACTGTATCCAGTTTAGCTAGATCTCACTGCAGACCATTCCTGTTGTTCTGTTCCTAGTATATTACAGGCAGGGAAGTTCATTCAGTTAGCTGAAGTATATTCAGTACTATAGCCGATGCAGCTAGATCTCACTGCAGACCGTTCCTGTTGTTCTCTTCCTAATATACTACAGGCAGGGAAGTTAATTCAGTTAGCTGAAGTATATTCAGTACTGTATCCTATGCAGATAGATCTCGATGCAGACCGTTCCTGTTGTTCTCTTCTTAATATACTACAGGCAGGCAGTACATTCAGTTAGTTGCAGTATATTCAGTACTGTATCCTATGCAGCTAGAACTCGCTGCAGACCGTTCCTTTTGTTCTCTTCCTAATATACTACAGACAGGCAGTTCATTCAGTTAGTTTCAGTATATTCAGAACTGTTTCCTGTGCAGCTAAATCTCGCTGCAGACCGTTCCTGTTGTTCTTTTCCTAATATACTACAGGCAGGGAGTTCATTCAGTTAGCTACAGTATATTCAGTACTGTATCCTGTGCAGCTAGATCTCTCTGCAGACCATTCCTGTTGTTCTGTTCCTAATATACTACAGGCAGACAGTTCATTCAGTTAGCTGTAGTGTACTCAGTACTGTATCCTGTATAGCTAGATCTCGCTGCAGACCGTTTCTGTTTTTCTGTTGATAATATACTACAGGCAGGCAGTTCATTCAGTTAGCTGCAGTATATTCAGTACTGTGTCCAGTTTAGCTAGATCTTGCTGCACACCGTTCCTGTTGTTCTGTTCCTAATATACTAGAGGCAGGGAAGTTCATTCAGTTAGCTGCAGTATATTCAGCACTGTATCCTGTTTAGCTATATCTCACTGCAGACAGTTCCCTTTGTTCGGTTCCTAATATACTAAAGGCAGGCAGTTCATTCAGTTAGTTGTAGTATATTCAGTACTGTATCCTGTGCAGCTAGATCTCGCTGGAGACCATTCCTGTTGTTCTGTTCCTAATACACTACAGGCAGGCAAGTTCATTCAATTAGCTGCAGTATATTCAGTACTGTGTCCAGTTTAGCTAGATCTCGCTTCAGACTATTCCTGTTGTTCTGTTCCTAATATACTACAGGCAGGCAGTTCATTCAGTTAGCTGCAGTATATTCAGTAATGTATCCTGTGCAACTAGATCTCGCTGCAGACTTTTCCTGTTGTTCTTTTCCTAATTAACTAAAGGCAGGCAGTTCTTTCAGTTAGCTGCAGTATATTCGGTACTGTATCCTGTGCAGCTAGAACTCGCTGCAGACCGTTCCTTTTGTTCTCTTCCTAATATACTACAGGCGGGCAGTTCCTTCAGTTAGCTGCAGTATATTCAGTACTGTATCCTGTCCAGCTAGATCTCGCTGCAGACTTTTCCTGTTGTTCTCTTCCTAATATACTACAGGCAGGTAGTTCATTCAGTTAGCTGCAGAATATTCAGTACTGTATCCAGTTTAGCTAGATCTCGCTGCAGACGGTTCCTGTTGTTCTGTTCCTAATATACTAAAGGCAGTGAAGTTAATTCAGTTAGCTGAAGTATATTCAGTTCTGTATCCTATGCAGATAGATCTCGCTGCAGACCGTTCCTGTTGTTCTCTTCTTAATATACTACAGGCAGGCAGTACATTCAGTTAGCTGCAGTATATTCAGTACTGTATCCTGTGCAGCTAGAACTCGTTGCAGACCGTCCCTTTTGTTCTCTTCCTAATATACTACAGACAGGCAGTTCATTCAGTTAGTTTCAGTATATTCAGAACTGTTTCCTGTGCAGCTAGATCTCCCTGCAGACTGTTCCTGTTGTTCTTTTCCTAATATACTACAGGCAGGGAGTTCATTCAGTTAGCTACAGTATATTCAGTACTGTATTCTGTGCAGCTAGATCTCTCTGCAGACCATTCCTGTTGTTCTGTTCCTAATATACTACAGGCAGGAAGTTCACTCAATTAGCTGTAGTGTATTCAGTACTGTATCCTATGCAGATAGATCTCGCTGCAGACCGTTCCTGTTGTTCTCTTCCTAATATACTAAAGGTAGGCAGTACATTCAGTTAGCTGCAGGATATTCAGTACTGTATCCTGTGCAACTAGATCTCGCTGCAGACCTTTCCTGTTTTTCTTTTCCTAATATACTACAGGCAGGGAGTTCATTCAGTTAGCTACAGTATATTCAGTACTGTATCCTCTCCAGCTGGATCTCTCTGCAGACCATTCCTGTTGTTCTGTTCCTAATATACTACAGGCAGGCAGTTCATTCAGTTAGCTGCAGTAT
Organism: Aquarana catesbeiana; assembly: GCF_042186555.1. Classification (NCBI taxonomy): domain Eukaryota; kingdom Metazoa; phylum Chordata; class Amphibia; order Anura; family Ranidae; genus Aquarana; species Aquarana catesbeiana. Next base: position 255,706,325 of record NC_133325.1, on the reverse strand, counting down.
ATTCAGTACTGTATCCTGTGCAGCTAGATCTAGCTGGAGACCATTCCTGTTGTTCTGTTCCTAATACACTACAGACAGGCAAGTTCATTCAGTTAGCTGCAGTATATTCAGTACTGTATCCAGTTTAGCTAGATCTCCCTTCAGACCATTCCTGTTGTCCTGTTCCTAATATACTACAGGCAAGCAGTTCATTCAGTTAGCTGCAGTATATTCAGTACTGTATCCTGTGCAACTAGATCTCGTTGCAGACTGTTCCTGTTGTTCTCTTCCTAATATACTACAGGAAGACAGTTCATTCAGTTAGCTGTAGTATATTCAATACTTTATCCAGTTTAGCTAGATCTCGCTACAGACAGTTCATGTTGTTCTGTTCCTAATATACTACAGGCAGGCAGTTCATTCAGTTAGCTGCATTATATTCAGTAGTGTATCCGGTGCAGCTAGATCTCGCTGCAGACCGTTCCTGTTGTTCTCTTCCTAATATAGTACAGGTAGGCAGTTCAATCAGTGAGCTGCAGTATATTCAGTACTGTATCCTGTGCAGCGAGATCTCGCTGCAGACCATTCATGTTGTTCTCTTTCTAATATACTACAGGCAGGCAGTTTATTCAGTTAGCTGCAGTATACTCAGTACTGTATCCAGTTTAGCTAGATCTTGCTGCATATTGTTCCTCTTGTTCTCTTCCTAATATATACAGGAAGGCAGTTCATTCAGATAGCTGCAGTATATTCAGTACTGTTTCCTGTGCAGCTAGATCTCACTGCAGACAATTCCTGTTGTTCTGTTCCTAATGTACTGCAGGATATTCAGTACTGTATCCTGTGTAGCTAGATCTCATTGCAGACCGTTCCTGTTGTTCTGTTCTACTACAGGCAGGTAAGTTCATTTAGTTAGCCACAGGGTATTCAGTATTGTATTCTGCGCAACTAGATCTCACTGCAAACCATTCTTGTTGTTCTGTTCCTAATATACTACAGGCAGGCAGTTCATTAAGTTAGCTGCAGTATATTCAGTACTGTATCCTGTGTAGCTAGATGTCGCTGCAGACCGTTCCTGTTGTTCTGTTCCTAATATACTACAGACAGGCAGTTCATTCAGTTAGCTGCAGGATATTCAGTACTGTATCCTGTGTAGCTAGATCTCGCTGCAGACCGTTCCTGTTGTTCTGTTCCTAATATACTACAGGCAGGCAGTTCATTCAGTTAGATGCAGTATATTCAGTACTGCATCCTGTGCAGCTAGATCTCGCTGCAGACCGTTCCGGTTGTTCTGTTCCTAATATACTACAGGCAGGGAAGTTCATTCAGTTAGCTGCAGTATATTCAGTAATATATCCTATGCAGCTAGATCTCACTGCAGACCGTTCCTGTTGTTCATTTCCTAATATACTACAGGCAGGTAGTTTATTCAGTTAGCTGCAGAATATTCAGTACTGTATCCAGTTTAGCTAGATCTCACTGCAGACCATTCCTGTTGTTCTGTTCCTAGTATATTACAGGCAGGGAAGTTCATTCAGTTAGCTGAAGTATATTCAGTACTATAGCCGATGCAGCTAGATCCCACTGCAGACCGTTCCTGTTGTTCTCTTCCTAATATACTACAGGCAGGGAAGTTAATTCAGTTAGCTGAAGTATATTCAGTACTGTATCCTATGCAGATAGATCTCAATGCAGACCGTTCCTGTTGTTCTCTTCTTAATATACTACAGGCAGGCAGTACATTCAATTAGCTGCAGTATATTCAGTACTGTATCCTATGCAGCTAGAACTCGCTGCAGACCGTTCCTTTTGTTCTCTTCCTAATATACTACAGACAGGCAGTTCATTCAGTTAGTTTCAGTATATTCAGAACTGTTTCCTGTGCAGCTAAATCTCGCTGCAGACCGTTCCTGTTGTTCTTTTCCTAATATACTACAGGCAGGGAGTTCATTCAGTTAGCTACAGTATATTCAGTACTGTATCCTGTGCAGCTAGATCTCTCTGCAGACCATTCCTGTTGTTCTGTTCCTAATATACTACAGGCAGACAGTTCATTCAGTTAGCTGTAGTGTACTCAGTACTGTATCCTGTATAGCTAGATCTCGCTGCAGACCGTTTCTGTTTTTCTGTTCCTAATATACTACAGGCAGGCAGTTCATTCAGTTAGCTGCAGTATATTCAGTAATGTATCCTGTGCAACTAGATCTCGCTGCAGACTTTTCCTGTTGTTCTTTTCCTAATTAACTAAAGGCAGGCAGTTCTTTCAGTTAGCTGCAGTATATTCGGTACTGTATCCTGTGCAGCTAGAACTCGCTGCAGACCGTTCCTTTTGTTCTCTTCCTAATATACTACAGGCGGGCAGTTCCTTCAGTTAGCTGCAGTATATTCAGTACTGTATCCTGTCCAGCTAGATCTCGCTGCAGACTTTTCCTGTTGTTCTCTTCCTAATATACTACAGGCAGGTAGTTCATTCAGTTAGCTGCAGAATATTCAGTACTGTATCCAGTTTAGCTAGATCTCGCTGCAGACGGTTCCTGTTGTTCTGTTCCTAATATACTAAAGGCAGTGAAGTTAATTCAGTTAGCTGAAGTATATTCAGTTCTGTATCCTATGCAGATAGATCTCGCTGCAGACCGTTCCTGTTGTTCTCTTCTTAATATACTACAGGCAGGCAGTACATTCAGTTAGCTGCAGTATATTCAGTACTGTATCCTGTGCAGCTAGAACTCGTTGCAGACCGTCCCTTTTGTTCTCTTCCTAATATACTACAGACAGGCAGTTCATTCAGTTAGTTTCAGTATATTCAGAACTGTTTCCTGTGCAGCTAGATCTCCCTGCAGACTGTTCCTGTTGTTCTTTTCCTAATATACTACAGGCAGGGAGTTCATTCAGTTAGCTACAGTATATTCAGTACTGTATTCTGTGCAGCTAGATCTCTCTGCAGACCATTCCTGTTGTTCTGTTCCTAATATACTACAGGCAGGAAGTTCACTCAATTAGCTGTAGTGTATTCAGTACTGTATCCTATGCAGATAGATCTCGCTGCAGACCGTTCCTGTTGTTCTCTTCCTAATATACTAAAGGTAGGCAGTACATTCAGTTAGCTGCAGGATATTCAGTACTGTATCCTGTGCAACTAGATCTCGCTGCAGACCTTTCCTGTTTTTCTTTTCCTAATATACTACAGGCAGGGAGTTCATTCAGTTAGCTACAGTATATTCAGTACTGTATCCTCTCCAGCTGGATCTCTCTGCAGACCATTCCTGTTGTTCTGTTCCTAATATACTACAGGCAGGCAGTTCATTCAGTTAGCTGCAGTATATTCAGTACTGTATCCTGTGCAGCTAGATCTAGCTGGAGACCATTCCTGTTGTTCTGTTCCTAATACACTACAGACAGGCAAGTTCATTCAGTTAGCTGCAGTATATTCAGTACTGTATCCAGTTTAGCTAGATCTCCCTTCAGACCATTCCTGTTGTCCTGTTCCTAATATACTACAGGCAAGCAGTTCATTCAGTTAGCTGCAGTATATTCAGTACTGTATCCTGTGCAACTAGATCTCGTTGCAGACTGTTCCTGTTGTTCTCTTCCTAATATACTACAGGAAGACAGTTCATTCAGTTAGCTGTAGTATATTCAATACTTTATCCAGTTTAGCTAGATCTCGCTACAGACAGTTCATGTTGTTCTGTTCCTAATATACTACAGGCAGGCAGTTCATTCAGTTAGCTGCATTATATTCAGTAGTGTATCCGGTGCAGCTAGATCTCGCTGCAGACCGTTCCTGTTGTTCTCTTCCTAATATAGTACAGGTAGGCAGTTCAATCAGTGAGCTGCAGTATATTCAGTACTGTATCCTGTGCAGCGAGATCTCGCTGCAGACCATTCATGTTGTTCTCTTTCTAATATACTACAGGCAGGCAGTTTATTCAGTTAGCTGCAGTATACTCAGTACTGTATCCAGTTTAGCTAGATCTTGCTGCATATTGTTCCTCTTGTTCTCTTCCTAATATATACAGGAAGGCAGTTCATTCAGATAGCTGCAGTATATTCAGTACTGTTTCCTGTGCAGCTAGATCTCACTGCAGACAATTCCTGTTGTTCTGTTCCTAATGTACTGCAGGATATTCAGTACTGTATCCTGTGTAGCTAGATCTCATTGCAGACCGTTCCTGTTGTTCTGTTCTACTACAGGCAGGTAAGTTCATTTAGTTAGCCACAGGGTATTCAGTATTGTATTCTGCGCAACTAGATCTCACTGCAAACCATTCTTGTTGTTCTGTTCCTAATATACTACAGGCAGGCAGTTCATTAAGTTAGCTGCAGTATATTCAGTACTGTATCCTGTGTAGCTAGATGTCGCTGCAGACCGTTCCTGTTGTTCTGTTCCTAATATACTACAGACAGGCAGTTCATTCAGTTAGCTGCAGGATATTCAGTACTGTATCCTGTGTAGCTAGATCTCGCTGCAGACCGTTCCTGTTGTTCTGTTCCTAATATACTACAGGCAGGCAGTTCATTCAGTTAGATGCAGTATATTCAGTACTGCATCCTGTGCAGCTAGATCTCGCTGCAGACCGTTCCGGTTGTTCTGTTCCTAATATACTACAGGCAGGGAAGTTCATTCAGTTAGCTGCAGTATATTCAGTAATATATCCTATGCAGCTAGATCTCACTGCAGACCGTTCCTGTTGTTCATTTCCTAATATACTACAGGCAGGTAGTTTATTCAGTTAGCTGCAGAATATTCAGTACTGTATCCAGTTTAGCTAGATCTCACTGCAGACCATTCCTGTTGTTCTGTTCCTAGTATATTACAGGCAGGGAAGTTCATTCAGTTAGCTGAAGTATATTCAGTACTATAGCCGATGCAGCTAGATCCCACTGCAGACCGTTCCTGTTGTTCTCTTCCTAATATACTACAGGCAGGGAAGTTAATTCAGTTAGCTGAAGTATATTCAGTACTGTATCCTATGCAGATAGATCTCAATGCAGACCGTTCCTGTTGTTCTCTTCTTAATATACTACAGGCAGGCAGTACATTCAATTAGCTGCAGTATATTCAGTACTGTATCCTATGCAGCTAGAACTCGCTGCAGACCGTTCCTTTTGTTCTCTTCCTAATATACTACAGACAGGCAGTTCATTCAGTTAGTTTCAGTATATTCAGAACTGTTTCCTGTGCAGCTAAATCTCGCTGCAGACCGTTCCTGTTGTTCTTTTCCTAATATACTACAGGCAGGGAGTTCATTCAGTTAGCTACAGTATATTCAGTACTGTATCCTGTGCAGCTAGATCTCTCTGCAGACCATTCCTGTTGTTCTGTTCCTAATATACTACAGGCAGACAGTTCATTCAGTTAGCTGTAGTGTACTCAGTACTGTATCCTGTATAGCTAGATCTCGCTGCAGACCGTTTCTGTTTTTCTGTTCCTAATATACTACAGGCAGGCAGTTCATTCAGTTAGCTGCAGTATATTCAGTACTGTGTCCAGTTTAGCTAGATCTTGCTGCACACCGTTCCTGTTGTTCTGTTCCTAATATACTAGAGGCAGGGAAGTTCATTCAGTTAGCTGCAGTATATTCAGCACTGTATCCTGTTTAGCTATATCTCACTGCAGACAGTTCCCTTTGTTCGGTTCCTAATATACTAAAGACAGGTAGTTCATTCAGTTAGTTGTAGTATATTCAGTACTGTATCCTGTGCAGCTAGATCTCGCTGGAGACCATTCCTGTTGTTCTGTTCCTAATACACTACAGGCAGGCAAGTTCATTCAATTAGCTGCAGTATATTCAGTACTGTATCCAGTTTAGCTAGATCTCGCTTCAGACCATTCCTGTTGTTCTGTTCCTAATATACTACAGGCAGGCAGTTCATTCAGTTAGCTGCAGTATATTCAGTAATGTATCCTGTGCAACTACATCTCGCTGCAGACTGTTCCTGTTGTTCTTTTCCTAATTAACTAAAGGCAGGCAGTTCTTTCAGTTAGCTGCAGTATATTCGGTACTGTATCCTGTGCAGCTAGAACTCGCTGCAGACCGTTCCTTTTGTTCTCTTCCTAATATACTACAGGCGGGCAGTTCCTTCAGTTAGCTGCAGTATATTCAGTACTGTATCCTGTCCAGCTAGATCTCGCTGCAGACTTTTCCTTTTGTTCTCTTCCTAATATACTACAGGCAGGTAGTTCATTCAGTTAGCTGCAGAATATTCAGTACTGTATCCAGTTTAGCTAGATCTCGCTGCAGACGGTTCCTGTTGTTCTGTTCCTAATATACTAAAGGCAGGGAAGTTAATTCAGTTAGCTGAAGTATATTCAGTACTGTATCCTATGCAGATAGATCTCGCTGCAGACCGTTCCTGTTGTTCTCTTCTTAATATACTACAGGCAGGCAGTACATTCAGTTAGCTGCAGTATATTCAATACTGTATCCTGTGCAGCTAGAACTCGTTGCAGACCGTTCCTTTTGTTCTCTTTCTAATATACTACAGACAGGCAGTACATTCAGTTAGTTTCAGTATATTCAGAACTGTTTCCTGTGCAGCTAGATCTCCCTGCAGACTGTTCCTGTTGTTCTTTTCCTAATATACTACAGGCAGGGAGTTCATTCAGTTAGCTACAGTATATTCAGTACTGTATTCTGTGCAGCTAGATCTCTCTGCAGACCATTCCTGTTGTTCTGTTCCTAATATACTACAGGCAGGAAGTTCACTCAATTAGCTGTAGTGTATTCAGTACTGTATCCTATGCAGATAGATCTCGCTGCAGACCGTTCCTGTTGTTCTCTTCCTAATATACTAAAGGTAGGCAGTACATTCAGTTAGCTGCAGGATATTCAGTACTGTATCCTGTGCAACTAGATCTCGCTGCAGACCTTTCCTGTTTTTCTTTTCCTAATATACTACAGGCAGGGAGTTCATTCAGTTAGCTACAGTATATTCAGTACTGTATCCTGTCCAGCTAGATCTCTCTGCAGACCATTCCTGTTGTTCTGTTCCTAATATACTACAGGCAGGCAGTTCATTCAGTTAGCTGCAGTATATTCAGTACTGTATCCTGTGCAGCTAGATCTAGCTGGAGACCATTCCTGTTGTTCTGTTCCTAATACACTACAGACAGGCAAGTTCATTCAGTTAGCTGCAGTATATTCAGTACTGTATCCAGTTTAGCTAGATCTCCCTTCAGACCATTCCTGTTGTCCTGTTCCTAATATACTACAGGCAAGCAGTTCATTCATTTAGCTGCAGTATATTCAGTACTGTATCCTGTGCAACTAGATCTCGTTGCAGACTGTTCCTGTTGTTCTCTTCCTAATATACTACAGGAAGACAGTTCATTCAGTTAGCTGTAGTATATTCAATACTTTATCCAGTTTAGCTAGATCTCGCTACAGACAGTTCATGTTGTTCTGTTCCTAATTTACTACAGGCAGGCAGTTCATTCAGTTAGCTGCATTATATTCAGTAGTGTATCCGGTGCAGCTAGATCTCGCTGCAGACCGTTCCTGTTGTTCTCTTCCTAATATAGTACAGGTAGGCAGTTCAATCAGTGAGCTGCAGTATATTCAGTACTGTATCCTGTGCAGCGAGATCTCGCTGCAGACCATTCCTGTTGTTCTCTTTCTAATATACTACAGGCAGGCAGTTTATTCAGTTAGCTGCAGTATATTCAGTACTGTATCCAGTTTAGCTAGATCTTGCTGCATATTGTTCCTCTTGTTCTCTTCCTAATATATACAGGAAGGCAGTTCATTCAGATAGCTGCAGTATATTCAGTACTGTTTCCTGTGCAGCTAGATCTCACTGCAGACAATTCCTGTTGTTCTGTTCCTAATGTACTGCAGGATATTCAGTACTGTATCCTGTGTAGCTAGATCTCATTGCAGACCGTTCCTGTTGTTCTGTTCTACTACAGGCAGGTAAGTTCATTTAGTTAGCCACAGGGTATTCAGTATTGTATTCTGCGCAACTAGATCTCACTGCAAACCATTCTTGTTGTTCTGTTCCTAATATACTACAGGCAGGCAGTTCATTAAGTTAGCTGCAGTATATTCAGTACTGTATCCTGTGTAGCTAGATGTCGCTGCAGACCGTTACTGTTGTTCTGTTCCTAATATACTACAGACAGGCAGTTCATTCAGTTAGCTGCAGGATATTCAGTACTGTATCCTGTGTAGCTAGATCTCGCTGCAGACCGTTCCTGTTGTTCTGTTCCTAATATACTACAGGCAGGCAGTTCATTCAGTTAGATGCAGTATATTCAGTACTGCATCCTGTGCAGCTAGATCTCGCTGCAGACCGTTCCGGTTGTTCTGTTCCTAATATACTACAGGCAGGGAAGTTCATTCAGTTAGCTGCAGTATATTCAGTAATATATCCTATGCAGCTAGATCTCACTGCAGACCGTTCCTGTTGTTCATTTCCTAATATACTACAGGCAGGTAGTTCATTCAGTTATCTGCAGAATATTCAGTACTGTATCCAGTTTAGCTAGATCTCACTGCAGACCATTCCTGTTGTTCTGTTCCTAGCATATTACAGGCAGGGAAGTTCATTCAGTTAGCTGAAGTATATTCAGTACTATAGCCGATGCAGCTAGATCCCACTGCAGACCGTTCCTGTTGTTCTCTTCCTAATATACTACAGACAGGGAAGTTAATTCAGTTAGCTGAAGTATATTCAGTACTGTATCCTATGCAGATAGATCTCGATGCAGACCGTTCCTGTTGTTCTCTTCTTAATATACTACAGGCAGGCAGTACATTCAGTTAGCTGCAGTATATTCAGTACTGTATCCTATGCAGCTAGAACTCGCTGCAGACCGTTCCTTTTGTTCTCTTCCTAATATACTACAGACAGGCAGTTCATTCAGTTAGTTTCAGTATATTCAGAACTGTTTCCTGTGCAGCTAAATCTCGCTGCAGACCGTTCCTGTTGTTCTTTTCCTAATATACTACAGGCAGGGAGTTCATTCAGTTAGCTACAGTATATTCAGTACTGTATCCTGTGCAGCTAGATCTCTCTGCAGACCATTCCTGTTGTTCTGTTCCTAATATACTACAGGCAGACAGTTCATTCAGTTAGCTGTAGTGTACTCAGTACTGTATCCTGTATAGCTAGATCTCGCTGCAGACCGTTTCTGTTTTTCTGTTCCTAATATACTACAGGCAGGCAGTTCATTCAGTTAGCTGCAGTATATTCAGTACTGTGTCCAGTTTAGCTAGATCTTGCTGCACACCATTCCTGTTGTTCTGTTCCTAATATACTAGAGGCAGGGAAGTTCATTCAGTTAGCTGCAGTATATTCAGCACTGTATCCTGTTTAGCTATATCTCACTGCAGACAGTTCCCTTTGTTCGGTTCCTAATATACTAAAGGCAGGCAGTTCATTCAGTTAGTTGTAGTATATTCAGTACTGTATCCTGTGCAGCTAGATCTCCCTGGAGACCATTCCTGTTGTTCTGTTCCTAATACACTACAGGCAGGCAAGTTCATTCAATTAGCTGCAGTATATTCAGTACTGTATCCAGTTTAGCTAGATCTCGCTTCAGACCATTCCTGTTGTTCTGTTCCTAATATACTACAGGCAGGCAGTTCATTCAGTTAGCTGCAGTATATTCAGTAATGTATCCTGTGCAACTACATCTCGCTGCAGACTGTTCCTGTTGTTCTTTTCCTAATTAACTAAAGGCAGGCAGTTCTTTCAGTTAGCTGCAGTATATTCGGTACTGTATCCTGTGCAGCTAGAACTCGCTGCAGACCGTTCCTTTTGTTCTCTTCCTAATATACTACAGGCGGGCAGTTCCTTCAGTTAGCTGCAGTATATTCAGTACTGTATCCTGTCCAGCTAGATCTCGCTGCAGACTTTTCCTTTTGTTCTCTTCCTAATATACTACAGGCAGGTAGTTCATTCAGTTAGCTGCAGAATATTCAGTACTGTATCCAGTTTAGCTAGATCTCGCTGCAGACGGTTCCTGTTGTTCTGTTCCTAATATACTAAAGGCAGGGAAGTTAATTCAGTTAGCTGAAGTATATTCAGTACTGTATCCTATGCAGATAGATCTCGCTGCAGACCGTTCCTGTTGTTCTCTTCTTAATATACTACAGGCAGGCAGTACATTCAGTTAGCTGCAGTATATTCAGTACTGTATCCTGTGCAGCTAGAACTCGTTGCAGACCGTTCCTTTTGTTCTCTTCCTAATATACTAAAGACAGGCAGTTCATTCAGTTAGTTTCAGTATATTCAGAACTGTTTCCTGTGCAGCTAGATCTCCCTGCAGACTGTTCCTGTTGTTCTTTTCCTAATATACTACAGGCAGGGAGTTCATTCAGTTAGCTACAGTATATTCAGTACTGTATTCTGTGCAGCTAGATCTCTCTGCAGACCATTCCTGTTGTTCTGTTCCTAATATACTACAGGCAGGAAGTTCACTCAATTAGCTGTAGTGTATTCAGTACTGTATCCTATGCAGATAGATCTCGCTGCAGACCGTTCCTGTTGTTCTCTTCCTAATATACTAAAGGTAGGCAGTACATTCAGTTAGCTGCAGGATATTCAGTACTGTATCCTGTGTAGCCAGATCTTGCTGCAGACCGTTTCTGTTTTTCTGTTCCTAATATACTACAGGCAGGCAGTTCATTCAGTTAGCTGCAGTATATTCAGTACTGTGTCCAGTTTAGCTAGATCTTGCTGCACACCGTTCCTGTTGTTCTGTTTCTAATATACTAGAGGCAGGGAAGTTCATTCAGTTAGCTGCAGTATATTCAGCACTGTATCCTGTTTAGCTTGATCTCACTGCAGACTGTTCCTCTTGTTCGGTTCCTAATATACTAAAGGCAGGCAGTTCATTCAGTTAGCTGCAGTATATTCAGTACTGTATCCTGTGCAGCTAGAACTCGCTGCAGACCGTTCCTTTTGTTCTCTTCCTAATATACTACAGGCGGGCAGTTCCTTCAGTTAGCTGCAGTATATTCAGTACTGTTTTCTGTGCAGCGAGATCTTGCTGCAGACCATTCCTGTTGTTCTTTTTCTAATATACTACATTCAGGGAGTTCATTCAGTTAGCTGCAGTATATTCAGTTCTGTATCCTGTGCAGCTAGATCTCGCTGCAGACTATTCCTGTTGTTCTGTTCCTAATATACTAGAGGCAGGGAAGTTCATTCAGTTAGCTGCAGTATATTCAGCACTGTATCTTGTTTAGCTAGATCTCACTGCAGACAGTTCCTCTTGTTCGGTTCCTAATATACTAAAGGCAGGCAGTTCATTCAGTTAGCTGCAGTATATTCAGTACTGTATCCTGTGCAGCTAGATCTCGCTGGAGAACATTCCTGTTGTTCTGTTCCTAATACACTACAGGCAGGCAAGTTCATTCAGTTAGCTGCAGTATATTCAGTACTGTATCCAGTTTAGCTATATCTCGCTTAAGACCATTCCTGTTGTTCTGTTCCTAATATACTACAGGCAGGCAGTTCATTCAGTTAGCTGCAGTATATTCAGTACTGTATCCTGTGCAACTAGATATCACTGCAGACTGTTCCTGTTGTTCTTTTCCTTACTAACTACAGGCAGGCAGTTCTTTCAGTTAGCTGCAGTATATTCAGTACTGTATCCTGCGTAGCTAGAACTCGCTGCAGACCGTTCCTTTTGTTCTATTCCTAATATACTACAGGCGGGCAGTTCCTTCAGTTAGCTGCAGTATATTCAGTACTGTTTTCTGTGCTGCTAGATCTTGCTGCAGACCATTCCTGTTGTTCTTTTTCTAATATCCTACAGACAGGGAGTTCATTCAGTTAGCTGCAGTATATTCAGTACTGTATCCTGTGCAGCTAGATCTCGCTGCAGACTATTCCTGTTGTTCTCTTCCTAATATACTACAGGAAGACAGTTCATTCAGTTGGATGTAGTATATTCAATACTTTATCCAGTTTAGCTAGATCTCGCTGCAGACCGTTCCTGTTGTTCTGTTCCTAATATATTACAGGCAAGCAAGTTCATTCAGTTAGCTGCAGTATATTCAGTACTGTATCCTGTATAGCTAGATCTTGCTGCAGACCAGTTCCTGTTGTTCTCTTCCTAATATACTACAGGCAGGTAGTTCATTCAGTTAGCTGCAGAATATTCAGTACTGTATCCAATTTAGCTAGATCTCGCTGCAGACGGTTCCTGTTGTTCTGTTCCTAATATACTTCAGGCAGGGAAGTTAATTCAGTTAGCTGAAGTATATTCAGTAGTGTATTCTATGCAGATAGATCTCGCTGCAGACCGTTCCTATTGCTCTCTTCTTAATATACTACAGGCAGGCAGTACATTCAGTTAGCTGCAGTATATTCAGTACTGTATCCTGTGCATCTAGAACTCGCTGCAGATGGTTCCTTTTGTTCTCTTCCTAATATACTACAGGCAGGCAGTTCATTCAGTTAGTTTCAGTATATTCAGAACTGTTTGCTGTGCAGCTAGATCTCGCTGCAGACCGTTCCTGTTGTTCTTTTCCTAATATACTACAGGCAGGGTGCTCATTCAGTTAGCTACAGTATATTCATTACTGTATCCTGTGCAGCTAGATCTCTCTGCAGACCATTCCTGTTGTTCTGTTCCTAATATACTACAGGGAGGCAGTTCATTCAGTTAGCTGTAGTGTATTTAGTACTGTATCCTATGCAGATAGATCTCGCTGCAGATAGTTCCTGTTGTTCTCTTCCTAATATACTAAAGTTAGACAGTTCATTCAGTTAGCTGCAGGATAATCAGTACTGTATCCTGTGTAGCTAGATGTTGCTGCAGACTGTTCCTGTTGTTCTGTTCCTAACATAATATAGGCAGGCACGTTCATTCAGTTAGCTGCAGTATATTCAGTACTGTATCATGTTTAGCTAGATCTCACTGCAGACAGTTCCTCTTGTTCTGTTCCTAATACACTACAGGCAAGCAAGTTCATTCAGTTAGCTGCAGTATATTCAGTACTGTATCCAGTTTAGCTAGATCTCGCTTCAGAAAATTCCTGTTGTTCTGTTCCTAATATACTACAGGCAGGCAGTTCATTCAATTAGCTGCAGTATATTCAGTACTGTATCCTGTGCAACTAGATCTCGCTGCAGACTGTTCCTGTTGTTCTTTTCCTAATTAACTATAGGCAGGCAGTTCTTTCAGTTAGCTGCAGTATATTCAGTACTGTATCCTGTGCAGCTAGAACTCGCTGCAGACCGTTCCTTTTGTTCTCTTCCTAATATACTACAGGCAGGCAATTCCTTCAGTTAGCTGCAGTATATTCAGTACTGTTTTCTGTGCAGCTAGATCTCGCTGCAGACTATTCCTGTTGTTCTTTTTCTAATATACTACAGGCAGGGAGTTCATTCAGTTAGCTGCAGTATAATCAGTACTGTATCCTGTGCAGCTAGATCTCGCTGCAGACTATTCCTGTTGTTCTCTTCCTAATATACTACAGGAAGACAGTTCATTCAGTTAGATGTAGTATATTCAATACTTTATCCAGTTTAGCTAGATCTCGCTGCAGACCGTTCCTGTTGTTCTGTTCCTAATATATTACAGGCAAGCAAGTTCATTCAGTTAGCTGCAGTATATTCAGTACTGTATCCTGTATAGCTAGATCTTGCTGCAGACCAGTTCCTGTTGTTCTCTTCCTAATATACTACAGGCAGGTAGTTCATTCAGTTAGCTGCAGAATATTCAGTACTGTATCCAATTTAGCTAGATCTCGCTGCAGACGGTTCCTGTTGTTCTGTTCCTAATATACTTCAGGCAGGGAAGTTAATTCAGTTAGCTGAAGTATATTCAGTAGTGTATTCTATGCAGATAGATCTCGCTGCAGACCGTTCCTATTGCTCTCTTCTTAATATACTACAGACAGGCAGTACATTCAGTTAGCTGCAGTATATTCAGTACTGTTTTCTGTGCAGCTAGATCTCGCTGCAGACTATTCCTGTTGTTCTTTTTCTAATATACTACAGGCAGGGAGTTCATTCAGTTAGCTGCAGTATAATCAGTACTGTATCCTGTGCAGCTAGATCTCTCTGCAGACTATTTCTGTTGTTCTCTTCCTAATATACTACAGGAAGACAGTTCATTCTGTTAGCTGTAGTATATTCAAAACTTTATCAAGTTTAGCTAGATCTCGCTACAGACAGTTCATGTTGTTCTGTTCCTAATATACTACAGGCAGGCAGTTCATTCAGTTAGCTGCAGTATATTCAGTACTGTTTTCTGTGCAGCTAGATCTCACTGCAGACCATTCCTGTTGAACTTTTCCTAATATACTACAGGCAGGGAGTTCATTCAGTTAGATGCAGTATATTCAGTACTGCATCCTGTGCAGCTAGATCTCCCTGCAGACCATTCCTGTTGTTCTCTTCCTAATGTACTACAGGAAGGCAGTTCATTCAGTTAGCTGCAGTATATTCAATACTTTATCCAGTTTAGCTAGATCTCACTGCAGACCGTTCCTGTTGTTCTGTTCCTAATATACTACAGGCAAGCAAGTTCATTCAGTTAGCTGCAGTATATTCAGTACTGTATACTGTGCAGCTAGATCTCACTGCAGACCGTTCCTGTTGTTCTGTTCCTAATATACTACAGGCATTCAGTTCATTCGGTTAGCTGCAGTATATTCAGTACTCTATCCTGTGCAGCTAGATCTCACTGCAGACCCTTCCTGTTTTTCTGTTCCTAATATACTAGAGGTAGGCAGTTCATTCAGTTATCTGCAGTATATTCAGTACTGTATCCTGTACAGCTAGATCTTGCTGCAGACCATTCCTTTTGTTCTCTTCCTAATTAACTACAGGCAGACAGTTCATTCAGTTAGCTGCAGTATATTCAGTACTGTATCCAGTTTAGCTAGATCTCGCTGCAGACTGTTCTTGTTGCTCTCTTCCTAATATACTACAGGCAGGCAGTTCATTCAGTTAGCTGCAGGATATTCAGTACTTTATCCTGTGTAGCTAGAACTCACTGCAGACTGTTCCTGTTGTTCTGTTCTTAATATACTACAGGCAGGCAATTCATTCAGTTAGCTGCAGTTTATTCAGTACTGTATCCTATGCCGCTAGATCTCGCTGCAGACCATTCCTGTTGTTCTGTTCCTAATATACTACAGGCAGGGAAGTTCATTCAGTTAGCTGCAGTATATTTAGTACTAAATCCTATGCAGCTGGATCTCGCTGCAAACCATTCCTGTTGTTCTCTTCCTAATATACTACAGGCAGGTAGTTCATTCAGTTAGCTGCAGAATATTCAGTACTGTATCCAGTTTAGCTAGATTTCGCTGCAGACCGTTCCTGTTGTTCTGTTCCTAATATACTACAGGCAGGGAAGTTCATTTATTTAGCTGCAGTATTTTAGGTACTATATCCTATGCAGCTAGATCTCGCTGCAAACCGTTCCTGTTGTTCTCTTCCTAATATACTACAGGCAGGTAGTTCATTCAGTTAGCTGCAGAATATTCAGTACTGTATCCAGTTTAGCTAGATCTCACTGCAGACCGTACATTTTGTTCTGTCCCCAATATACTACAGGCAGGCAAGTTCATTCAGTTAGCTGCAGTATATTCAGTGCTGTATCCAGTTTAGCTAGATCTCGCTTCAGACCGTTCCTGTTGTTCTGTTCCTAATATACTACAGACAGGCAAGTTCATTCAGTTAGCTACAGTATATTCAGTACTGTATCCTATGCAGCTAGAACTCACTGCAGACCATTCCTGTTGTTCTCTTCCTAACATACTACAGGCATTCTGTTCATTCAGTTAGCTGCAGTATATTCAGCTCTGATTCCTATGCAGCTAGATCTCGCAGCAGACCGTTCCTGTTGTTCTCTTCCTAATATACTACAGGCAGGCAGGCAGTTCATTCAGTTAACTGCAGTATATTCAGTACAGTATGCTGTGCAGCTAGATCTCGCTGCAGACCATTCCTGTTGTTCTGTTCCTAATATACTACAGGCAGGCAATTCATTCAGTTAGCTGCAGTATATTCAGTACTGTATCGTATGCAGCTAGATCTCGCTGCAGACTGTTCCTGTTGTTCTCTTCCTAATATACTACAGGCAGGCAGTTCATTCAGTTAGCTGCAGGATATTCAGTACTGTATCTTGTGTAGCTAGATCTCACAGCAGACCGTTCCTGTTCTTCTGTTCCTAATATACTACAGGAAGGCAGTTCATTCAGTTAGCTGCAGTATATTCAGTACTGCATCCTGTGCAGCTAGATCTCGCTGCAGACCGTTTCGGTTGTTCTGTTCCTAATATACTACAGGCAGGGAAGTTCATTCAGTTAGCTGCAGTATATTCAGTACTGTATCCTGTGCAACTAGATCTCGCTGCAGACAGTTCCTGTTGTTCTTCTCCTAATTAACTATAGGCAGACAGTTCATTCAGTTAGCTGCAGTATATTCAGTACTGTATCCTGTGCAGATAGAACTCGCTGCAGACCGTTCCTTTTGTTCTCTTCCTATTATACTAGAGGCAGGCAGTTCACTCAGTTAGCTGCAGTATAATCAGTACTGTTTGCTGTGCAGCTAGATCTCGCTGCAGACCGTTCCTGTTGTTCTTTTCCTAAAATACTACAGGCAGGGAGTTCATTCATTTAGCTGCAGTATATTCAGTACTGCATCCCTTTGCAGCTAGATCTCGCTGCAGATCATTCCTGTTATTCTCTTCCTAAAATACTACAGGAAGGCAGTTCATTCAATTAGCTGTAGTATATTCAATACTTTATCCAGTTTAGCTAGATCTCGCTGTAGACCGTTCCTGTTGTTCTATTCCTAAATAATACATGCAAGCAAGTTCATTCAGATAGCCTCAGTATGTTCAGTACTGTATCCAGTTTTGCTAGATCTCGCTGCAGACTGTTCCTCTTGTTCTGTTTCTAATATACTACATACAGGCAAGTTCATTCAGTTAGCTGCAGTATATTCAGTACTGTATCCTGTGCAGCTAGAACTCGCTGTAGACCGTTCCTGTTGTTCTCTTCCTAACATACTACAGGTAGGCAGGTTTCAGTTAGCTGCAGTATATTCAGCACTGATTCCTATGCAGCCAGATCTCGCTGCAGACTGTTTCTGTTGTACTTTTCCTAATATACTACTGGTAGGCAGTTCATTCAGTTAGCTGCAGTATATTCAGTACTGTATCCAGTTTAGCTAGATCTCACTGCAGACCGTTCCTGTTGTTCTGTTCCTAATATACTACATCCAGGCAAGTTCATTCAGTTAGCTGAAGTATATTCAGTTCTGTATCCTGTGCAGCTAGATCTCGCTGGAGACCTTTCCTGCTGTTCTGTTCCTAATATACTACAGGCAGGCAGTTCATTCAGTTAGCTGCAGTATATTCAGTACTGTATCCAGTTTAGCTAGATCTAGCTGCAGACCGTTCCAGTTGTTCTGTTCCTAATATGCTACAGGCAGGGAAGTTCATTCAGTTAGCTTCAGTATATTCAGTACTGTATCCTGTGCAGCTAGATCTCGCTGCTAACCATTCCTGTTGTTTTCTTCCTAATATACTACAGGAAGGCAGTTCATTCAATTAGCTGTAGAATATTCAATACTTTATCCATTTTTGCTAAATCTCGCTGTAGACTGTTCCTGTTGTTCTGTTCCTAATATACTGCAGGCAGGGAAGTTCATTCAGTTAGCTGCAGTCTATTCAGTACTGTATCCATTGCAGCTAGAACTCGCTGCAGACCGTTCCTGTTTTTCTCTTCCTAATATACTACAGGTAGACAGTTAATTCAGTTAGCTGCAGTATATTCAGTACTGTATCATGTATAGCTAGATCTCGCTGCAGACCATTTCTGTTGTTCTGTTCCTAATATACTACAGGCAGGCAGTTCATTCAGTTAGCTGCAGTATATTCAGTACTGTATCCAGTTTAGCTAGATCTAGCTGCAGACCGTTCCTGTTGTTCTGTTCCTAATATACTACATCCAGGCAAGTTTATTCAGTTAGCTTCAGTATATTTCATACTGTATCCTGTGCAGCTAGATCTCGCTGCAGACTGTTTCTGCTGTTCTGTTCCATATATACTACAATCAGGCAAGTTCATTCAGTTAGCTGCAGTATATTCAACACTGTATCCAGTTTAGCTAGATCTCACTGCAGACCATTCCTGTTGTTCTGTTCCTAATATACTACAGGCAGGCAGTTCATTCAGTTATCTGAAGTATATTCAGTTCTGTATCCTGTGCGGCTAGATCTCGCTGGAGACCTTTCCTGCTGTTCTATTCCGAATATACTACAGGCAGGCAGTTCATGCACTTAGCTGCAGTATATTCAGCACTGTATCCAGTTTAGCTAGATCTCACTCCAGACCATTCCTATTGTTCTTTTCCTAATATAATACAGGCAGGGAAGTTCATTCAGTTAGCTGCAGTATATTCAGTCCTGTATCCAGTTTAGCTAGATCTCGCAGCAGACCGTTTCTGTTGTTCTGTTCCTAATATACTACAGGCAGGCAGTTCATTCATTTAGCCGCAGTATATTCAGTACTGTATCCAGTTTAGCTAGATCACACTGCAGACCGTTCTAGTTGTTCTGTTCCTAATATATTACATCCAGGCAAGTTCATTCAGTTAGCTGCAGTATATTCATTACTGTATCCCTTGCAGCTAGATCTCACTGCACACTGTTCTTGCTGTTCTGTTTCTAATATACTACAGGCAGGCAAGTTCATTCAGTTAGCTGCAGTATATTCAGCACTGTATCCAGTTTAGCTAGATCTCACTGCAGACCATTCCTGTTGTTCTGTTCCTAATATACTACAGACAGGCAGTTCATTCATTTAGCTGAAGTATATTCAGTTCTGTATCCTGTGCGGATTTATCTTGCTGGAGACCTTTCTTGCTGTTCCGTTCCTAATATACTACAGGCAGGCAGTTTATTCAGTTAGCTGCAGTATATTCAGTATTGTATCCTGTTTATCTAGATATTGCTGCAGACCATTTCTGTTGTCTCTTCCTAATATAATACAGGCAGGGAAGTTAATTCAGTTAGCTGCAGTATATTCAGTACTGTATCCTGTGATGCTAGATCTCGCTGGAGACCCTTCCTGGTGTTCTCTTTCTAATATACTTCAAGCAGGCAGTTCATTCAGTTAGCTGCAGTATATTCAGTACTATATTCTGTGCAGCTAGATCTCGCTGCAGGCCATTCCTGTTGTTCTCTTCCTAACATACTAAAGGAAGGCAGTTCATTCAATTAGCTGTAGTATATTCAATAATTTATCCAGTTTAGCTAGATCTCACTGTAGACCGTTCCTGTTGTTCTATTCCTAATATACTACAGGCAAGCAAGTTCATTCAGTTAGCTGCAGTATATTCAGTACTGTATCCTGTGCAGCTAGATCTCGCTGCAGACCATTCCTGTTGTTCTCTTCCTAATATACTACAGGCACGCAGTTCATTCAGTTAACTGCATAATATTCAGTACTGTATCCATTTTAGCTAGATCTCACTGCAGACCGTTCCTGTTGTTCTGTTCCTAATATACTACAGGCAGGGAAGTTCATTCAGTTAGCTGCAGTATATCCAGTACTGTATCCTATGCAGCTAGAACTCGCTGCAGACCGTTCCTGTTGTTCTCTTCCTAACATACTACAGGCATGCAGTTCATTCTGTTAGCTTCAGTATATTCAGCACTGATTCCTATGCAGCTAGATCTTGCTGCAGACCATTCCTGTTTTTCTCTTCCTAATATACTACAGGCAGGCAGTTCATTCAGTTAGCTGAAGGATATTTAGGACCGTATCCTGTGTAGCTAGATCTCGCTTTTGTTCTGTTCCTAATATACTACAGGCAGGCAAGTTCATTCAGTTAGCTGCAGTATATTCAGTACTGTATCCTGTACAGCTAGATCTGGCTGCAGACCATTTCTGTTGTTCTGTTCCTAATATACTACAGGCAGGCAGTTCATTCAGTTAGCTGCAGTATATTCAGTACTGTATCCAGATTAGCTAGATCTCGCTACAGACCGTTCCTGTTGTTCTGTTCCTAATATACTACAGCCAGGAAAGTTAATTCAGTTAGCTGCAGTATATTCAGTACTGTGTCCTATACAGCTAGATCTCGCTGCGGACCGTTCCTGTTGTTCTGTTCCTAATATACTACAGGCAGGGAAGTTCATTCTGTTAGCTGCAGTATATTCAGTACTGTATCCTATGCAGCTACATCTCGCTGCAGACCGTTTCTGTTGTTCTCTTCCTAATATACTTCAAGCAGTCAGTTCATTTAGTTAGCTGCAGTATATTCAGCACTGTATCCTGTGCAGCTAGAACTCCCTGCAGACCGTTCCTTTTGTTCTCTTCCAAATATACTACAGGCAGGAAGTTCATTCAGTTAGCTGCAGTATATTCAGCACTGATTCCTATGCAGCTAGATATTGCTGCAGACCATTCCTGTTGTTCTCTTCCTAATATACTACAGGCAGGCAGTTCATTAAGTTAGCTGCAGGCTATTCTGGACTGTACCCTGTGCAGCTAGATCTCGCTGGAGACCGTTCCTGTTGTTCTCTTCCTAATATACTACAGGCAGGCAGTTCATTCAGTTAGCTGCAGCATATGCAGTATGTATCCGGTTTAGCTAGATCTTGCAGCAGACCGTTTCTGTTGTTCTGTTCCTAATATACTACAGGCAGGCAGTTTATTCAGTTAGCTTCAGTACATTCAGTATTGTATCCAGTTTATCTAGATCTCACTGCAGACCATTCCTGTTGTTCTGTTCCTAATATACTACATCCAGGCAAGTTCATTCAGTTAGCTGCAGAATATTCATTACTGTATCCTGTGCAGCTAGATCTCGCTGCAGACAGTTCCTGCTGTTCTGTTCCTAATATACTACAGGCAGGCAAGTTCATTCAGTTAGCTGCAGTATATTCAGCACTGTATCCAGTTTACCTAGATCTCACTGCAGACCATTCCTGTTGTTCTGTTCCTAATATACTACAGTCAGGCAGCTTATTCAGTTAGCTGAAGTCTATTCAGTTCTGTATCCTGTGCGGCTAGATCTTGCTGGAGACCTTTCCTGCTGTTCTGTTCCTAATATACTACAGGCAGGCAGTTCATTCAGTTAGCTGCAGTATATTCAGCAATAATTCCTATGCAGCTAGATCTCACTGCAGACCATTTCTGTTGTTCTCTTCCTAATATACTACAGGCAGGTAGTTCATTCAGTTAGCTGCAGCATATGCAGTATGTATCCGGTTTAGCTAGATCTCGCAGCAGACCGTTTCTGTTGTTCTGTTCCTAATATACTACAGGCAGGCAGTTTATTCAGTTAGCTGCAGTACATTCAGTACTGTATCCAGTTTATCTAGATCTCACTGCAGACCATTCCTGTTGTTCTGTTCCTAATATACTACATCCAGGCAAGTTCATTAAGTTAGCAGCAGAATATTCATTACTGTATCCTGTGCAGCTAGATCTTGCTGCAGACAGTTCCTGCTGTTCTGTTCCTAATATACTACAGGCAGGCAAGTTCATTCAGTTAGCTGCAGTATATTCAGCACTGTATCCAGTTTACCTAGATCTCACTGCAGACCATTCCTGTTGTTCTGTTCCTAATATACTACAGTCAGGCAGCTTATTCAGTTAGCTGAAGTCTATTCAGTTCTGTATCCTGTGCGGCTAGATCTTGCTGGAGACCTTTCCTGCTGTTCTGTTCCTAATATACTACAGGCAGGCAGTTCATTCAGTTAGCTGCAGTATATTCAGCACTGATTCCTATGCAGCTAGATCTCTCTGCAGACCATTCCTGTTGTTCTCTTTCTAATATACTACAGGCAGGCAGTTCATTCAGTTAGTTTCAGTATATTCAGAACTGTTTGCTGTGCAGCTAGATCTCGCTGCAGACCGTTCCTGTTGTTCTTTTCCTAATATACTACAGGCAGGGAGTTCATTCAGTTAGCTACAGTATATTCATTACTGTATCCTGTGCAGCTAGATCTCTCTGCAGACCATTCCTGTTGTTCTGTTCCTAATATACTACAGTGAGGCAGTTCATTCAGTTAGCTGTAGTGTATTCAGTACTGTATCTTATGCAGATAGATCTCGCTGCAGATGGTTCATGTTGTTCTCTTCCTAATATACTAAAGTTAGGCAGTTCATTCAGTTAGCTGCAGGATAATCAGTACTGTATCCTGTGTAGCTAGATGTTTCTGCAGACTGTTCCTGTTGTTCTGTTCCTAACATAATATAGGCAGGCACGTTCATTCAGTTAGCTGCAGTATATTCAGTACTGTATCCTGTATAGCTAGATCTCGCTGCAGACCGTTTCTGTTTTTCTGTTCCTAATATACTACAGGCAGGCAGTTTATTCAGTTAGCTGCAGTATATTCAGTACTGTGTCCAGTTTAGCTACATCTTGCTGCACATCGTTCCTGTTGTTCTGTTCCTAATATACTAGAGGCAGGGAAGTTCATTCAGTTAGCTGCAGTATATTCAGCACTGTATCATGTTTAGCTAGATCTCACTGCAGACAGTTCCTCTTGTTCTGTTCCTAATACACTACAGGCAAGCAAGTTCATTCAGTTAGGTGCAGTATATTCAGTACTGTATCCAGTTTAGCTAGATCTCGCTTCAGACCATTCCTGTTGTTCTGTTCCTAATATACTACAGGCAGGCAGTTCATTCAATTAGCTGCAGTATATTCAGTACTGTATCCTGTGCAACTAGATCTCGCTGCAGACTGTTCCTGTTGTTCTTTTCCTAATTAACTACAGGCAGGCAGTTCTTTCAGTTAGCTGCAGTGTATTCAGTACTGTATCCTGTGCAGCTAGAACTCGCTGCAGACCGTTCCTTTTGTTCTCTACCTAATATACTACAGGCAGGCAATTCCTTCAGTTAGCTGCAGTATATTCAGTACTGTTTTCTGTGCAGCTAGATCTCACTGCAGACTATTCCTGTTGTTCTTTTTCTAATATACTACAGGCAGGGAGTTCATTCAGTTAGCTGCAGTATAATCAGTACTGTATCCTGTGCAGCTAGATCTCGCTGCAGACTATTCCTGTTGTTCTCTTCCTAATATACTACAGGAAGACAGTTCATTTTGTTAGCTGTAGTATATTCAATACTTTAACTAGATCTCGCTACAGACAGTTCATGTTGTTCTGTTCCTAATATACCACAGGCAGGCAGTTCATTCAGTTAGCTGCAGTATATTCAGTACTGTTTTCTATGCAGCTAGATCTCGCTGCAGACCATTCCTGTTGAACTTTTCCTAATATACTACAGGCATGGAGTTCATTCAGTTAGATGCAGTATATTCAGTACTGCATCCTGTGCAGCTAGATCTCGCTGCAGACCATTCCTGTTGTTCTCTTCCTAATGTACTACAGGAAGGCAGTTCATTCAGTTAGCTGCAGTATATTCAATACTTTATCCAGTTTAGCTAGATCTCACTGCAGACCGTTCCTGTTGTTCTGTTCCTAATATACTACAGGCAAGCAAGTTCATTCAGTTAGCTGCAGTATATTCAGTACTGTATCCTGTGCAGCTAGATCTCACTGCAGACCGTTCCTGTTGTTCTGTTCCTAATATACTACAGGCATTCAGTTCATTCGGTTAGCTGCAGTATATTCAGTACTCTATCCTGTGCAGCTAGATCTCACTGCAGACCATTCCTGTTTTTCTGTTTCTAATATACTAGAGGTAGGCAGTTCATTCAGTTATCTGCAGTATGTTCAGTACTGTATCCTGTACAGCTAGATCTCGCTGCAGACCATTCCTGTTGTTCTCTTCCTAATTAACTACAGGCAGACACTTCATTCAGTTAGCTGCAGTATAGTCAGTACTGTATCCAGTTTAGCTAGATCTCACTGCAGACTGTTCCTGTTGCTCTCTTCCTAATATACTACAGGCAGGCAGTTCATTCAGTTAGCTGCAGGCTATTCAGGACTGTATTCTGTGCAGCTAGATCTCGCTGGAGACCGTTCCTGTTGTTCTCTTCCTAATATACTACAGGCAGGCAGTTCATTCAGTTAGCTGCAGCATATGCAGTATGTATCCGGTTTAGCTAGATCTCGCAGCGGACCGTTTCTGTTGTTCTGTTCCTAATATACTACAGGCAGGCAGTTTATTCAGTTAGCTGCAGTATATTTAGCACTGTATCCAGTTTACCTAGATCTCACTGCAGACCATTCCTGTTGTTCTGTTCCTAATATGCTACAGGCAGGCAGTTTATTCAGTTAGCTGAAGTCTATTCAGTTCTGTATCCTGTGCGGCAAGATCTTGCTGGAGACCTTTCCTGCTGTTCTTTTCCCAATATACTACAGGCAGGCAGTTCATTCAGTTAGCTGTAGTATATTCAGCACTGATGCTATGCAGCTAGATCTCACTGCAGACTGTTCCTGTTGTTCTCTTCCTAATATACTACAGGCAGGCAGTTTATTCAGTTAGCTGCAGTACATTCAGTACTGTATCCAGTTTATCTAGATCTCACTGCAGACCATTCCTGTTGTTCTGTTCCTAACATACTACATCCAGGCAAGTTCATTCAGTTAGCTGCAGAATATTCATTACTGTATCCTGTGCAGCTAGATCTCGCTGCAGACAGTTCCTGCTGTTCTGTTGCTAATATACTACAGGCAGGCAAGTTCATTCAGTTAGCTGCAGTATATTCAGCACTGTATCCAGTTTACCTAGTCTCACTGCAGACCATTCCTGTTGTTCTGTTCCTAATATACTACAGTCAGGCAGTTTATTCAGTTAGCTGAAGTCTATTCAGTTTTGTATCCTGTGCGGCTAGATCTTGCTGGAGACCTTTCCTGCTGTTCTGTTCCTAATATACTACAGGCATGCAGTTCATTCAGTTAGCTGTAGTATATTCAGCACTGATTCCTATGCAGCTAGATCTCACTGCAGACAGTTCCTGTTGTTCTCTTCCTAATATACTACAGGCCGGCAGTTTATTCAGTTAGCTGCAGTACATTCAGTACTGTATCCAGTTTATCTAGATCTCACTGCAGACCATTCCTGTTGTTCTGTTCCTAATATACTACAGGCAGGTAGCTCATTCAGTTAGCTGCAGGATATTCAGGACTGTATCCTGTGTACCTAGATCTCGCTGCAGACTGTTCCTTTTGTTCTGTTCCTAATATACTACAGGCAGGGAAGTTCATTCAGTTAGCTGCAGTATATTCAGTACTGTATCCTGTGTAGCTAGATCTTGCTGCAGACTGTTCCTGTTGTTCCGTTACTAATATACTACAGGCAGGCAGTTCATTCAGTAAGCTGCAGTATATTCAGTACTGTATCAGGTTTAGCTAGATCTTGCTGCAGACCGTTCCTGTTGTTCTGTTCCTAATATACTACAGGCAGGGAAGTTCATTCTGTTAGTTTCTGTATATTCAGTACTGTATCCTAAGCAGCTAGATCTCGCTGCAGACTGTTTCTGTTGTACTCTTCCTAATATACTTCAAGCAGGCAGTTCATTCAGTTAGCTGCACTATATTCAGTACTGTATCCAGTTTAGCTAGATCTCGCTGGAGACCGTTCCCGTTGTTCTGTTCCTAATATACTACAGGCAGGCAGTTCATTAAGTTAGCTGCAGTATATTCAGCACTGTATCCAGTTTAGCTAGATCTCGCTGCAGACCGTTCCTGTTGTTCTGTTCCTAATATACTACAGGCAGGAAAGTTCATTCAGTTAGCTTCAGTATTTTCAGTACTGTATCCTATGCAGCTAGATCTCGCTGCAGACCGTTTCTGTTGTTCTCTTCATAATATACTTCAAGCAGGCAGTTCATTCAGATAGCTGCAGTATATTCAGCACTGCTTCCTATGCAGCTAGATCTCGCTGCAGACCGTTCCTGTTGTTCTCTTCCTAATATACTACAGGCAGGCAATTCATTCAGTTAGCTGCAGGATATTCAGGACGGTATCCTGTGTAGCTAGATCTCGCTGCAGACTGTTCCTTTTGTTCTGTTCCTAATATACTACAGGCAAGCAAGTCCATTCAGTTAGCTGCAGTATATTCAGTACTCTATCCTGTACAGCTAGATCTCGCTGCAGACCGTTTCTGTTGTTCTGTTCCTAATATACTACAGGCAGGCAGTTCATACAGTTAGCTGCAGTATATTCAGTACTGTATCCAATTTAGCTAGATCTCGCTGCAGACCGTTCCTGTTGTTCTGTTCCTAATATACTTCATCCAGGCAAGTTGATTCAGTTAGCTGCAGTATATTCAATACTGTTTCCTGTGCAGCTAGAACTCGCTGCAGATTTTTCCTGCTGTTCTGTTCCTAATATACTACAGGCAGGCAGTTCATTCAGTTAGCTGCAGTATATTCAGTACTGTATCCTATGCAGCTATATCTCGCTGCAGACTGTACCTGTTGTTCTTCTCCTAATATACTACAGGCAGGCAGTTCATTCAGTTAGCTTCAGTATATTCAGTAATGTATCCTAAGCAGCTAGATCTCGCTGCAGACCGTTTCTATTGTACTCTTCCTAATAGACTTCAAGCAGGCAGTTCATTCAGTTAGCTGCAGTATATTCAGTACTGTATCCAGTTTAGCTAGATCTCACTGCAGACCATTCCTGTTGTTCTGTTCCTAATATAATACAAGCAGGGAAGTTCATTCAGTTAGATGCAGTATATTCAGTACTGTATCCTGTGCAGCTAGATCTCGCTGGAGACCGTTCTCGTTGTTCTCTTCCTAATATATTACAGGCAGGCAGTTCATTAAGTTAGCTGCAGTATATTCAGCACTGTATCCAGTTTAGCTAGATCTCACTGCAGACCATTCCTGTTGTTCTGTTCCTAATATTCTAAATGCAGCAGTTCATTCAGTTAGCTGCAGTATATTCAGTACTGTATCCTGTGCAGCTAGATCTCGCTGGAGACCGTTCCTGTTTTTCTGTTACTAATATACTACAGGCAGGCAGTTCATTCAGTTAGCTGCA
Source organism: Aquarana catesbeiana (assembly GCF_042186555.1). Lineage (NCBI taxonomy): Eukaryota > Metazoa > Chordata > Amphibia > Anura > Ranidae > Aquarana > Aquarana catesbeiana. The sequence continues at coordinate 255,679,451 of NC_133325.1, read as the reverse complement.
GTATATTCAGTACTATATCCAGTTTAGCTAGATCTTGCTGCAGACCGTTCCTGTTGTTCTGTTCCTAATATACTACAGGCAGGGAAGTTCATTCAGTTAGCTGCAGTATATTCAGTACTGTATCCTATGCAGCTAGATCTCGCTGGAGACCGTTCCTTTTGTTCTATTCCTAATATACTACAGACATGCAGTTCATTCAGTTAGCTGCAGTATATTCAGCACTGTATCCAGTTTAGCTAGATCTCACTGCAGACCATTCCTGTTGTTCTGTTCCTAATATACTACAGGCAGCAGTTCATTCAGTTAGCTGCAGTTCATTCATTACTGTATCCTGTGCTGCTAGATTTCACTGGAGACCGTTCATGTTGTTCTGTTCCTAATATACTACAGGCAGGCAGTTCATTCAGTAAGCTGCAGTATATTCAGTACTGTATCAGGTTTAGCTAGATCTTGCTGCAGACCGTTCCTGTTGTTCTGTTCCTAATATACTACAGGCAGGGAAGTTCATTCTGTTAGTTTCTGTATATTCAGTACTGTATCCTAAGCAGCTAGATCTCGCTGCAGACTGTTTCTGTTGTACTCTTCCTAATATACTTCAAGCAGGCAGTTCATTCAGTTAGCTGCACTATATTCAGTACTGTATCCAGTTTAGCTAGATCTCGCTGGAGACCGTTCCCGTTGTTCTGTTCCTAATATACTACAGGCAGGCAGTTCATTAAGTTAGCTGCAGTATATTCAGCACTGTATCCAGTTTAGCTAGATCTCGCTGCAGACCGTTCCTGTTGTTCTGTTCCTAATATACTACAGGCAGGAAAGTTCATTCAGTTAGCTTCAGTATTTTCAGTACTGTATCCTATGCAGCTAGATCTCGCTGCAGACCGTTTCTGTTGTTCTCTTCATAATATACTTCAAGCAGGCAGTTCATTCAGATAGCTGCAGTATATTCAGCACTGCTTCCTATGCAGCTAGATCTCGCTGCAGACCGTTCCTGTTGTTCTCTTCCTAATATACTACAGGCAGGCAATTCATTCAGTTAGCTGCAGGATATTCAGGACGGTATCCTGTGTAGCTAGATCTCGCTGCAGACTGTTCCTTTTGTTCTGTTCCTAATATACTACAGGCAAGCAAGTCCATTCAGTTAGCTGCAGTATATTCAGTACTGTATCCTGTACAGCTAGATCTCGCTGCAGACCGTTTCTGTTGTTCTGTTCCTAATATACTACAGGCAGGCAGTTCATACAGTTAGCTGCAGTATATTCAGTACTGTATCCAATTTAGCTAGATCTCGCTGCAGACCGTTCCTGTTGTTCTGTTCCTAATATACTTCATCCAGGCAAGTTGATTCAGTTAGCTGCAGTATATTCAATACTGTTTCCTGTGCAGCTAGAACTCGCTGCAGATTTTTCCTGCTGTTCTGTTCCTAATATACTACAGGCAGGCAGTTCATTCAGTTAGCTGCAGTATATTCAGTACTGTATCCTATGCAGCTATATCTCGCTGCAGACTGTACCTGTTGTTCTTCTCCTAATATACTACAGGCAGGCAGTTCATTCAGTTAGCTTCAGTATATTCAGTAATGTATCCTAAGCAGCTAGATCTCGCTGCAGACCGTTTCTATTGTACTCTTCCTAATAGACTTCAAGCAGGCAGTTCATTCAGTTAGCTGCAGTATATTCAGTACTGTATCCAGTTTAGCTAGATCTCACTGCAGACCATTCCTGTTGTTCTGTTCCTAATATAATACAAGCAGGGAAGTTCATTCAGTTAGATGCAGTATATTCAGTACTGTATCCTGTGCAGCTAGATCTCGCTGGAGACCGTTCTCGTTGTTCTCTTCCTAATATATTACAGGCAGGCAGTTCATTAAGTTAGCTGCAGTATATTCAGCACTGTATCCAGTTTAGCTAGATCTCACTGCAGACCATTCCTGTTGTTCTGTTCCTAATATTCTAAATGCAGCAGTTCATTCAGTTAGCTGCACTATATTCAGTACTGTATCCTGTGCAGCTAGATCTCGCTGGAGACCGTTCCTGTTTTTCTGTTACTAATATACTACAGGCAGGCAGTTCATTCAGTTAGCTGCAGTATATTCAGTACTATATCCAGTTTAGCTAGATCTTGCTGCAGACCGTTCCTGTTGTTCTGTTCCTAATATACTACAGGCAGGGAAGTTCATTCAGTTAGCTGCAGTATATTCAGTACTGTATCCTATGCAGCTAGATCTCGCTGGAGACCGTTCCTTTTGTTCTATTCCTAATATACTACAGACATGCAGTTCATTCAGTTAGCTGCAGTATATTCAGCACTGTATCCAGTTTAGCTAGATCTCACTGCAGACCATTCCTGTTGTTCTGTTCCTAATATACTACAGGCAGCAGTTCATTCAGTTAGCTGCAGTTCATTCATTACTGTATCCTGTGCTGCTAGATTTCACTGGAGACCGTTCATGTTGTTCTGTTCCTAATATACTACAGGCAGGCAGTTCATTCAGTTAGCTGCAGTTTATTCAGTACTGTATCCAGCTTAGCTAGATCTCACTGCAGACCATTCCTGTTGTTCTGTTCCTAACATACTACAGGCAGGGAAGTTCAGTCAATTAGCTGCAGTTTATTCAGTACTGTATCCTATACAGCTAGATCTAGCTACAAACCGTTCCTGTTTTTCTGTTCCTAATATACTACAGGCAGGGAAGTTCATTCAGTTAGCTGCAGTATATTCAGTACTGTATCCTATGCAGCTACATCTCGCTCCAGACCGTTTCTGTTGTTCTCTTCCTAATATACTTCAAGCAGGCAGTTCATTCAGTTAGCTGCAGTATATTCAGCACTGTATCCTGTGCAGCTAGAACTCGCTGCAGACCGTTCCTTTGGTTCTCTTCCTAATATACTACAGGCAGGCAGTTCATTCAGTTAGCTGCAGTATATTCAGCACTGTATCCTGTGCAGCTAGATCTCGCTTGAGACCGTTCCCGTTGTTCTCTTCCTAATATACTACAGGCAGGCAGTTCATTCAGTTAGCTGCAGTATATTCAGCACTGATTCCTATGCAGCTAGATCTCGCTGCAGACCGTTCCTTTTGTTCTCTTCCTAATATACTACAGGCAGGTAGCTCATTCAGTTAGCTGCAGGATATTCAGGACTGTATCCTGTGTACCTAGATCTCGCTGCAGACTGTTCCTTTTGTTCTGTTCCTAATATACTACAGGCAGGGAAGTTCATTCAGTTAGCTGCAGTATATTCAGTACTGTATCCTGTGTAGCTAGATCTCGCTGCAGACTGTTCCTGTTGTTCCGTTACTAATATTCTACAGGCAGGCAGTTCATTCAGTTAGCTGCAGTATATTCAGTACTGTATCCAGTTTAGCTAGATCTCACTGCAGACCGTTCCTGTTGATCTGTTCCTAATATACTACAGGCAGGGAAGTTCATTCAGTTAGCTTCTGTATATTCAGTACTGTATCCTAAGCAGCTAGATCTCGCTGCAGACCGTTTCTGTTGTACTCTTCCTAATATACTTCAAGCAGGCAGTTCATTCAATTAGCTGCAGTATATTCAGTACTGTATCCAGTTTAGCTAGATCTCGCTGCAGACCATTCCTATTGTTCTGTTCCTAATATATTACAGGCAGGGAAGTTCATTCAGGTAGATGCAGTATATTCAGTACTCTATCCTGTGCACCTAGATCTCTCTGGATACCGTTCCTGTTGTTCTCTTCCTAATATACTAGAGGCAGACAGTTCATTAAGTTAGCTGCAGTATATTCAGCACTGTATCCAATTTAGCTAGATCTCACTGCAGACCATTCCTGTTGTTCTGTTCCTAAAATACTACAGGCAGCAGTTCATTCAGTTAGCTGCAGTATATTCAGTATTGTATCCTGTGCAGCTAGATCTCGCTGGAGACCGTTCCTATTTTTCTGTTCCTAATATACTACAGGCAGGCAGTTCATTGAGTTAGCTGCAGTATATTCAGTACTATATCCAGTTTAGCTAGATCTTGCTTCAGACCGTTCCTGTTGTTCTGTTCCTAATATACTACAGGCAGGGAAGTTCATTCAGTTGGCTTCAGTATATTTATTTATTTTTTTTTTTTTTCTTTTTTTTTGCCACTTCAGAAAATTCTTAGAGAGACTAATTCAGCTTTCTCGCTCATAAGTATCTCTTCTTATCTCTTCATCACTGTGGCGTATTTATTTTTATTTCCACGGGGGTTCAAGACAGGGGTTTACATAGAATAATTATATAAAACTTAGCCTCACCTATTAAGGCGTAACCCCTAATTTTCCTTCTCTAAAATTTTATCTTTATTTATGAAACTCTCTGTTTCACCTATCTAAAAGCCGAGAAAAAGAAAAGGCAAGAAAACCGTACACGTATATATATATATATATATATATATAACCCCTCCCCTCCCTCCCCCCTCCCACCCCTGTGCACTGCCCATGGTCTTATTTAGTGGGTAGTTACATCTTGATTTTTTCCGCATAACTCCATGTTTTTTTAAACTCCTTCCAACATTTCCAATTGTCTGCTTCTCTCTTTTCCTCCTTATCCAAAGAAAACTGCTCCATGGTGTGGGTCTCTTCCACGGCATTTATCCAGTCCCACACCTCTGGACTTTCTTTTCCCCACCAGTTTTTGGGGATTAATCTTTTTGCTGCATTCAATAGATGTGGAACCAGAGATGTTTTATATTGTTTCACACTTCCTTCTATGCCGTGGAAGAGAACCACCCATGGGTCCTCCTTCACCTCTATTTTTGTAATCTCCTTTATCAAACTCAAGATTTTTTTCCAATATTTCCTAATTACCGGGCAATTCCACCATAAGTGAGCCATAGTGCCCATCTCTCCACATCCCCGCCAGCACTCTGCCGATTTCCCCTGTTGGAATTTACTCATCCTATCTGGCGTTGCGTACCACCTTGCCATGCATTTATAGTTCATCTCGGCCGTTTTTGTATCTGTCGCTGAGCTATGGGCTAGACGGAGCATTTTATTGATCGTGTTCGTGTCTTTTTGTGTTCCCAACTCCTTTTCCCAATTTCTGATGAATGTGGGTACCTCTGCTTCTTCTACTTTTAATAATAGTTTATATAGCTTAGATATTGTATTTTTTGTCTTTTCCGCGCAACATAATTTTTCTAATTCTGTCAAGTTTTCTCCAGATCTTATTGGTTGAGGTAAGTTTTTCACGAAGCGATCTAGTTGCATGTACCTCCATTCATCTATCACCCATGTGTCTGTGTTTTCTTTCAATTCAGCTATTGTGACTATTTTCCCTTTTTTAAGTATTTCTCTGAGCTGTACTTTATCTTTTTTTATCCAGTTCCCCCCTATATCTCTTTTCCCTGGTGCAAAATATTCATTCTCCTTTAATTCTATCAGAGGAGAATTAAAAGTCTTATCTAACTGTTTATATGCTACCTCCCATGTTTTTAAAACTATTTTTGTTAAACCGTGTGTTTCCTCATCTACCGTTCTGTGACTCGGAGGGTTCCAAATTATAGATCCTAAGCGTGATTTACTATAGTGATTCTCTATATTCACCCATCTTTTTTCTTGGTTATCCCTAGCCCATTCTATTGCTCTTGACATAATTATTGCTTTGTAATATTTTAGGATATCTGGGACCGCGAGGCCTCCTTTGGCTCTATCTTGTTTTAGTGTCTTGAGAGATATTCTTGATCTTTTGTTCTTCCATATTATGTTAGAGATTATTGATTTCAACTTTCTAATATATTCCTGTGGGAGTCTAATGGGCAGCATTTGGAATTTATACGTGATCTTAGGTAAGAGGACCATCTTTATGGCGTTAATACGCCCCATCCATGAAAGAGGTTTTATCTGAAGTTTTTTCCCTTCCCTCCTTATTTCCTCTAAGAGATGGATATAGTTTTTCCTATATAACTTTTCCGGGGAGTTCGAAAGCATTATTCCCAAATATTTAATCTCTTTTTTCCAACAAAATTGGAAATCTCTCTTTAGTTTTTCCTCCTCTATTTTACTCACTTTTATCTTCAAAATTTCTGATTTCCCCATATTGACCTTAAAGTTTGTTATTTCTCCATACTGTTTTAATATTTTGACCAATCTTGGTAGTGTATTTCCGGGGTTACTTATATAGAAGAGCACGTCGTCCGCATAAGCAGCCAGTTTGTGCTCCTCTTTTCCCACCTTGAATCCTTCAATATCAGGGTTATTTCTAATTGTTGACAGGAGGGGTTCTAGGGCCAGCACGAAGAGAAGGGGGGACAGGGGGCATCCCTGTCTTGTCCCTCTCTTCATCTCGAAAGGTGACGACAGGGTTCCATTGATCTTAATGGCCGCCTTAGGTTTCCTATAGAGTGCTTTAATCCATCCTATCATCTTGGGGCCGATTCCAATTATTTCTAGGGTTCTAAACAGGAACTCCCAGGCCACCCTGTCAAACGCCTTTTCGGCATCACTTGACAAGAGCAGACCTGGGAGTCCCTCCTCCCTTCTCTTCTGGAGCAACAGTAGGGTTCTCACCCCATTGTCTCTTCCTTCCCTTCCCGCTATAAAGCCTACTTGGTCCGGATGAATCACCCCATTCATCAGTTCTTTTATCCTTGTGGCCAATACTTTTGAGTATATTTTTGTATCTGCATTAATCAGTGATATCGGTCTGTAACTCGCGCATAAAGTTGCATCTTTGGCCTCTTTGGGGATTACGGTGATTGTAGCGAAAAGCGCCTCATTACTTAATTCATATTCATTTCCCACCCCGTTCATGTACTTACACATTTTCGGAACTAGTATGTCTTTAAATTTCTTGTAGTAATATGTGGTGAACCCATCCGGACCCGGACTTTTCCCCTGTGTACTATCTGCTATTGCTCTATATATCTCTTCCTCTGTGATTGGTTTCTCCAGAGCCTCTCTCGCATTTTTTGTGATTTTGGTTAATTTGGCGTTTTTTAAGAAATCCTCTATCTTCCTGTTTTTGCTTTCCTCCATTATCTGGTCCCCATTAATCTCCTCCGTATATAGTTCACTATAATAATTTTTAAATACTTCCCCAATCTCTTTGGTTTCATACACCATCTTCCCATGTTTATCCTGTATCTTTCCTATAAAGTTAAGGGCTTTTTTTTTCCTGAGCATTCTGGCTAAATGCTTTCCCGCCTTATTTCCATACAGATATCTTTCTTTAGCTATTTGGTTAAATTTTTCCTTTGTTTCTTGTTCCATCAGCTTTTTTAATTCATCCCGTTTATTTATCAGTGCGAGGTATGTTGTTTGGTGGTGTCCTCTGTGTTTTTTGTGTTCTTGTTCTAAGTTAGAAATTTCTTTTATAACATTACCCATCTTGTTTTTCCTTTCCCTCTTTCTCCTTACTCCCTCTTTTATTATTATTCCCCTTATGTAGGCTTTATGTGCTTCCCAAGTCACCGATCCCGATGTATCTCCTGTTTCATTTGTTTCAAAATAGTATTTTAGCTCTCTCTCTATTTTTTTGGAGATTTCTTCATTTTGTAATAGATCTTCGTTTATTCTCCATAATGATTGCCTCCCTTGTGCCCTATTAATCTGCATCTCCATCTCAATAGGGGCATGGTCTGATATTGTGATTATTCCTATTTTTGAACCTACTATCCTGTCTAAAAGTCTATGGTCTACTAATATGTAGTCGATCCTAGAGTACGTCCGGTGCACAGGGGAATAGAACGTATAGTCTCGTATTTTACCATTCATAATCCTCCAGATGTCTACCAGTTGATTTTTATGTAGTTCCTGTTTTATCTTCCTCATCTGTCCGTTATTCGTCCCCTGTGCCCCGGACGTACTGTCGATCTCTGGTTCTAAACACATGTTAAGGTCTCCCATTACTATGAGTTCTCCCTTCTTAAAATCCATTAATTTCTCTAATGTGCCCTTGAGAAACCTTACTGGGTTTTTGTTGGGGGCATATATGTTGGCAAGGGTACATTCCATTCCTCCGAGTATTCCTCTGAGGAATAAAAATCTCCCTCCTGGGTCCTGCATCATACCTCCTAATTTAAACTGTACCCCTTTAGCCAATCCTATTGCCACTCCCCTTGCTCTATTCGATATTGCATCTCCATAGAACCAATTCGGGAATTCTTTTGATCTTAATCTAATATTTGATTCATACGTTAAGTGGGTCTCCTGCAGGGACACCACCCCTGCTCCATAGGTTTGTAGTTCCCTCAAGATTTTATGCCTTTTTAAATTTGAGTTTAACCCTTTTACGTTATAGGAAAGAAATTTCAGTGTTGTCATTTTTCTGAATTTGCTATCTTTTGTGCCTTTAACCTGTCTTGAGCTACCCCTTTTTGTATCGGGGCAAGTGCACACTGTACTCCCCCTACTGCCCATTCCCCTTCCTCCCCCCCCCTCCCCCCATCCATTCCCCCCCCACCCTGAGCCACCCCTCCTTCTAACCCGGCATATGCATCATGTGCCCCCCCTCCTCCCCATCCCCCCCCTCCCACCTCCCTCCCCCATCCATCTCCCCCCTCCCTCCCCCCCCCCCCCTGGCCCCCTGTGGGCCCCTCGTTTGTTCGGCGCCCCAAACATCAGGGCGACCAACAAACCTATTTATCCCAAGGTATGGGACCCAGTGTACCCTCTCACCCCTTCCTTAGATTGAAAAATTTGAAGGGGTGTTGACCTGCTATCTTCTGTTTTACGTGATCTGTGTGCTCTTCCCCCCTAATCCCCCCCCGTCCAGCCCGGTATATCTGGTATTTGCAAGTCTAGTTTTCCACAGAACCCTTCCAGATCTTCAGGAAAGCGCAATTTCGCTGATCTCCCCTCTTTGTATCCTATCAGGCAGGCTGGGAACCCCCAGCTATATCTGATGTTTTGTTGCCTCATCTTTTCTAAGAGGGGTTTAAGGTGTCTTCTTCTTGTTAAAGTTTCTTGAGATAAATCGGCGTACACCTGTAACTCCGTACCCTCATATACCAGGGGTGATTTTCTCCTTAACTTTCCCCAGATCTCCGACTTATCTTCATAAAATCTAAATCTAATAATAATGTCCCGTGGTCTTTCTTCTGAGTTTCTCCGGTGTCCGACTCTATGTATTCTTTCTATCCTTAGGGGTTCTCCGTCCTTTTTATCTATAAGGGGGCCAAATACTATTGAGCACATTTTCCTTAGATCTTCTCCCTCTTTTTCTGGGACTGATCGTAGCCTTATATTCTGTCTTCTGTTTCTATTTTCCTGATCTTCTATTTTATAAAGGATTTCCTTCTGTATTTGTTTTGCTGTTTTCATTTGCTGTTTAAGGGTTTCCAGTTCTTTCTTTTGATTCTCTACCGTTTTTTCTGTTTCTTCTACCCTGTCCAGGAGGCTTCCCAGATCTCCTCTCATCATACTGATGTCTGCTTTGATCGACTTTTCTAGCCTCAATAGCATCTCGTTCATTTCTCCCTTTGTGGGGGGGAGAGACTCGGGTGGTCTCCCCTCTATCCTACTACTCTCCAACTCCCCTTCTGATGTAAACTCTTCCCTGGAGTGTTCTGGGGTCTCCCCTCCCTTTTTGTCCGTCCCTTTTTTATTTTCCACCTTCGCTTTCCCCTGCTTCTCCGCTTCTAAATTTCTTGGGCTAGCTCCTTGTGTCATATACTGCTTCAGTGTACTAGTCCCTAGTTTATCTTTTGGGGATTTAAGGGCACCTCCTCTTGTCGCTTTATTTGTACTTTTACTCATTTTTGCCTTCTTTATTACTCTTATTCGTTTACCCAGTCTTATTTCCTTGCTCCCCCTTTTTTAGTGGGGAGAAATATATCTGAATGTATGGAGGGGCCGCGGGCAATTTATGAGGGTGGACAGTAAGGGTGGTGGTTGCTAGCGTTGCTCCAGGTTACCCCTATCCGGGGGTCTCCGTATATCAGTCCTGTTTGTGTTTTGTAGTAATCAGGTGTAATAATCAGGTGGTCCCCAGCTAAATGTGTTTTTTTTGCGTGTTATACTTCTGCTGGTTTCTTAAAACTTTGACCGTTTTCACCTTTAAATAGATGTTGTTCTTTCAGATCTGCCTCCCAAATACTTTATGCTGACAATACAAGGAACTGCTGGGGTTCATATATATTCCCTTTTACACACAGTCCAGCTTTAAGTCCTTACGGATAATGAATCCTCTGATCAGCCGCTCTGGGTGCAGGGGGAACAGGAGAAGGGGGGGGACGGGGGGGGAGACAAAAAGAGGAGGCAGAGGGGGGGCGGGAAGCCAAGGTTTGCAACTATTTAACAAATTACTTTCAGACACAGTCCCTTGACCTTCAGTCACCTTATCAGCTTTTTCTGTAGTGTATTTCTCAGTTGTTTCCACTCATATTTAAAACTTTCTTCATTTAATAGTACGCTTGGCTTCTATAGATTTACATGTCATTTATCCACATCCCTCTCAACCATCCACGTCTTACCCTCTCCACTCTTTGCAGCTCCGTGTCTCTGGCAGTTTCGTTTTTGCTTCCTCCAGTGTTATAGCTGCAAAATCACTGCAAACAATAAATCTTACCAGCCGCCCGGCAGGCAAGGGAGACTGAGGGAGGGAGAGGGAGGGGGAAGGGAGGGGGGACGGGGGATTGAAGCTTATTGCTGTTTCACAGATCACTCACGGTTCTCGTTTTTATCTTACTGCTCTGGTCGCTTCTGTGGAGGTATTCAAGGAGCTGTCATTTTTCCTCATTGGCAAGCTGGGGGCTGAAGCTCTCCTCCTGTTGTGTTGTGAACGCTGACGGCTTCACAGAGCATTCCACGAGGCAGCGTCTTGCTGGTACACTGGAATCCCTCCCTCTGTGACGGACGTTACGTTCTCACGTCCTCACTTCCCACATCCATCACACCCGGCTTCAGTATATTTAGTACTGCTTCCTATGCAGCTAGATCTCGCTGCAGACCGTTTCTGTTGTTCTCTTCATAATATACTTCAAGCAGGCAGTTCATTCAGTTAGCTGCAGTATATTCAGCACTGTATCCTGTGCAGCTAGAAATCGCTGCAGACCGTTCCTTTTGTTCTCTTCCTAATATACTACAGGCAGGCAGTTCATTCAGAAAGCAGCAGTATATTCATTACTGCTTCCTATGCTGCTAGATCTCGCTGCAGACCGTTCCTGTTGTTCTCTTCCTAATATACTACAGGCAGGCGGTTCATTCAGTTAGCTGCAGGATATTCAGGACTGTATCCTGTGTAGCTAGATCTCGCTGCAGACTTTTCCTTTTGTTCTGTTCCTAATATACTACAGGCAAGCAAGTTCATTCAGTTAGCTGCAGTATATTCAGTACTGTATCCTGTACAGCTAGATCTCACTGCAGACCGTTTCTTTTGTTCTGTTCCTAATATACTACAGCCAGGCAGCTCATTCAGTTAGCTGCAGTATATTCAGTACTGTATCCAATTTAGCTAGATCTCACTGCAGACCGTTCCTGTTGTTCTGTTCCTAATATACTTCATCCAGGCAAGTTCATTCAGTTAGCTGTAGTATATTCAATTTTGTTTCCTGTGCAGCTAGATCTCGCTGCAGATTGTTCCTGCTGTTCTTTTCCTAATATACTACAGACAGGCAGTTCATTCAGTTAGCTGCAGTATATTCAGTATTATATCCAGTTTAGCTAGATCTCGCTGCAGACCGTTCCTGTTGTTCTGTTCCTAATATACTACAGGCATGGAAGTTCATTCAGTTAGCTTCAGTATATTCAGTACTGTATCCTATGCAGCTAGATCTCGCTGCAGACCGTTTCTGTTTTTCTGTTCCTAATATACTTCATCCAGGCAAGTTCATTCAGTTAGCTGCAGTATATTCAATATTGTATCCTGTGCAGCTAGATCTCGCTGGAGAGTCGTTCCTGTTTTTCTGTTCCTAATATACTACAGGCAGGCAGTTCATTCAGTTAGCTGCAGTATATTCAGTACTATATTAAGTTTAGCTAGATCTCGCTGCAGACCGTTCCTGTTGTTCTGTTCCTAATATACTACAGGCAGGGAAGTTCATTCAGTTAGATGCAGTATATTCAGTACTGTATCCTATGCAGCTAGATCTCGCTGCAGACCGTTTCTGTTGTTCTCTTCCTAATATAATTCAAGCAGGCAGTTCATTCAGTTAGCTGCAGTATATTCAGCACTGTATCCTGTGCAACTAGAACTCGCTGTAGACCGTTCCTTTTTTTCTCTTTCTAATATACTACAGGCAGGCAGTTCATTCAGTTAACTGCAGTATATTCAGCTCTGATTCCTATGCAGCTAGATCTCGCTGCAGACCGTTCCTGTTGTTCTCTTCCTAATATACTAAAGGCAGGCAGTTCATTCATTTAGTTGCAGGATATTCCGGACTGTATCCTGTGTAGCTAGATGTCGCTGCAGACTGTTCCTTTTGTTCTGTTCCTAATATACTACAGGCAGGCAAGTTCATTCAGTTAGCTGCAGTATATTCAGTACTGTATCCTGTACAGCTAGATCTCGCTGCAGATCGTTTCTGTTGTTCTCTTCATAATATACTTCAAGCAGGCAGTTCATTCAGTTAGCTGCAGTATATTCAGCACTGTATCCTGTGCAGCTAGAACTCACTGCAGACCGTTCCTTTTGTTCTCTTCCTAATATACTACAGGCAGGCAGTTCATTCAGATAGCTGCAGTATATTCAGCACTGCTTCCTATGCAGCTAGATCTCGCTGCAGACCGTTCCTGTTGTTCTCTTCCTAATATACTACAGGCAGGCAGTTCATTCAGTTGGCTGCAGGATATTCAGGACTGTATCATGTGTAGCTAGATCTCGCTGCAGACTGTTCCTTTTGTTCTGTTCCTAATATACTACAGGCAGGCAAGTTCATTCAGTTAGCTGCAGTATATCCAGTACTGTATCCTATGCAGCTAGATCTCGCTGCACACCGTTTCTGTTGTTCTGTTCCTAATATACTACAGGCAGGCAGTTCATTCAGTTAGCTGCAGTATATTCAGTACTGTATCCAGTTTAACTAGATCTCGCTGCAGAACGTTCCTGTTGTTCTGTTCCTAATATACTTCATCCAGGCAAGTTCATTCAGTTAGCTGCAGTATATTCAATACTGTTTCCTGTGCAGCTAGATCTCGCTGCATATTGCTCCTGCTGCTCTGTTCCTAATATACTACAGGCAGGCAGTTCATTCAGTTAGCTGCAGTATATTCAGTACTGTATCCAGTTTAGCTAGATCTCCCTGCAGACCATTCCCGTTGTTCTGTTCCTAATATACTACATGAATCAGTTCATTCAGTTAGCTGCAGTATATTCAGTACTGTATCCTATGCAGCTAGATCTCGCTGCAGACCGTTTCTGTTGTTCTCTTCCTAATATACTTCAAGCAGGCAGTTCATTCAGTTAGCTGCAGTATATTCAGCACTGTATCCTGTGCAACTAGAACTCGCTGCAGACCGTTCCTTTTTTTCTCTTTCTAATATACTACAGGCAGGCAGTTCATTCAGTTAACTGCAGTATATTCAGCTCTGATTCCTATGCAGCTAGATCTCGCTGCAGACCGTTCCTGTTGTTCTCTTCCTAATATACTACAGGCAGGCAGTTCATTCAGTTAGCTGCATTATATTCAGGACTGAATCCTCTGTAGCTAGATCTCGCTGCAGATTGTTCCTTTTGTTCTGTTCCTAATATACTACAGGCAGGCAATTTCATTCAGTTAGTTGCAGTATATTTAGTACTGTATCCTGTGCAGCTGGCTCTCGCTGCAGACCCTTTCTGTTTTTCTGTTCCTAATATACTACAGGCAGTTGATTCAGTTAGCTGCAGTATATTCAGTACTGTATCCAGCTTAGCTAGATCTCGCTGCAGACCGTTCCTGTTGTTCTGTTTCTAATATACTACATCCAGGCAAGTTCATTCAGTTAGCTGCAGTATATTCAATACTGTATCCTGTGCAGCTAGATCTCGCTGCAGATTGTTCCTGCTTTTCTGTTCCTAATATACTACAGGCAGGCAAGTTCATTCAGTTAGCTGCAGTATATTCAGCACTGTATCCAGTTTACCTAGATCTCACTGCAGACAATTCCTGTTGTTCTGTTCCTAATATACTATAGGCAGGCAGTTCATTCAGTTAGCTGAAGTATATTCAGTTTTGTATCCTGTGCGGCTAGATCTTGCTGGAGACCTTTCCTGATGTTCTGTTCCTAATATACTACAGGCAGGCAGTTCATTCAGTTAGCTGCAGTATATTCAGTACTGTATACAGTTTAGCTAGATCTCGCTGCAGACCATTCCTGTTGTTCTGTTCCTAATATAATATAGGCAGGGAAGTTCATTCAGTTAGCTGCAGTATATTCCAGACTGTATCCTGTGCAGCTAGGTCTCGCTGGAGACCGTTCCTGTTGTTCTCTTCCTAATATACTACAGGCAGGCAGTTCATTAATTTAGCTGCAGTACATTCAGCACTGTATCCAGTTTAGCTAGATCTCACTGCAGACCATTCCTGTTGTTCTGTTCCTAATATACTGCAGGCAGCAGTTCATTCAGTTAGCTGCAGTGTATTCAGTACTGTATGCTGTGCAGCTAGATCTCACTGGAGACCGTTCCTGTTGTTCTGTTCCTAATATACTACAGGCAGGCAGTTCATTCAGTTAACTGCAGTATATTCAGTACTGTATCCTATACAGCTAGATCTCGCTGCAGACCGTTCCTGTTGTTCTGTTCCTAATATACTACAGGCAGGGAAGTTCATTCAGTTAGCTGCAGTATATTCAGTACTGTATCCTATGCAGCTAGATCTCGCTGCAGACCGTTTCTGTTGTTCTCTTCCTAATATACTTCAAGCAGGAAGTTCATTCAGTTAGCTGCAGTATATTCAGCACTGTATCCTGTGCAACTAGAACTCGCTGCAGACCGTTCCTTTTGTTCTCTTTCTAATATACTACAGGCAGGCAGTTCATTCAGTTAACTGCAGTATATTCAGCTCTGATTCCTATGCAGCTAGATCTCGCTGCAGACCGTTCCTGTTGTTCTCTTCCTAATATACTACAGGCAGGCAGTTCATTTAGTTAGCTGCAGGATATTCAGGACTGAATCCTCTGTAGCTAGATCTCGCTGCAGATTGTTTCTTTTGTTCTGTTCCTAATATACTACAGGCAGGCAAGTTCTTTCAGTTAGTTGCAGTATATTCAGTACTGTATCCTGTGCAGCTAGATCTTGCTGCAGACCGTTTCTGTTGTTCTGTTCCTAATATACTACAGGCAGGCAGTTCATTCAGTTAGCTGCAGTATATTCAGTACTGTATCCAGCTTAGCTCGATCTCGCTGCAGACCGTTCTAGTTGTTCTGTTCCTAACATACTACATCCAGGCAAGTTCATTCAGTTAGCTGCAGTATATTCAATACTGTATCCTGTGCAGCTAGATCTCGCTGCAGATTGTTCCTGCTGTTCTGTTCCTGATATACTACAGGCAGGCAAGTTCATTCAGTTAGCTGCATTATATTCAGCACTGTATCCAGTTTACCTAGATCTCACTGCAGACCATTCCTGTTGTTCTGTCCCTAATATACTATAGGCAGGCAGTTCATTCAGTTAGCTGAAGTATATTCAGTTCTGTATCCTGTGCGGCTAGATTTTGCTGGAGACCTTTCCTGATGTTCTGTTCCTTATATACTACAGGCAGGCAGTTCATTCAGTTAGCTGCAGTATATTCAGTACTGTTTACAGTTTAGCTAGATCTCGCTGCAGACCATTCCTGTTGTTCTGTTCCTAATATAATACAGGCAGGGAAGTTCATTCAGTTAGCTGCTGTATATTCCAGACTGTATCCTGTGCAGCTAGGTCTCGCTGGAGACCGTTCCTGTTGTTCTCTTTCTAATATACTGCAGGCAGGCAGTTCATTAAGTTAGCTGCAGTACATTCAACACTGTATCCAGTTTAGCTAGATCTCACTGCAGACATTCCTGTTGTTCTGTTCCTAATATACTGCAGGCAGCAGTTCATTCAGTTAGCTGCAGTGTATTCAGTACTGTATGCTGTGCAGCTAGATCTCGCTGGAGACCATTCCTGTTGTTCTGTTCCTAATATACTACAGGCAGGCAGTTCATTCAGTTAACTGTAGTATATTCAGTACTGTATCCAATTTAGCTAGATCTCACTGCAGACCGTTCCTGTTGTTCTGTTCCTAACATACTACAGGCAGACAAGTTCATTCAGTTAGTTGTAGTATATTCAAAACTGTATCCTGTGCAGCTAGATCTCACTGCAGACTGTTCCTGCTGTTCTGTTCCTAATATACTACAGGCAGGCAAGTTCATTCAGTTAGCTGCAGTATATTCAGTACTGTTTCCTGTGCAGCTAGATCTCGCTGCAGACCGTTCTTGATTTTCCTTTCCTAATATACTACAGGCAGGGAGTTCATTCAGTTAGCTACAGTATATTCAGTACTGTATCCTGTGCAGCTAGATCTTGCTGCAGACCATTCCTGTTGTTCTTTTCCTAATATACTACAGGTAGGCAGTTCATTCGGTTAGCTGCAGTATATTCAGTATTGTATCCAGTTTAGCTAGATCTCACTGCAGACCATTCCTGTTGTTCTGCTCCTAATATACTACAGGCAGGGAAGTTCATTCAGTTAGCTGCAGTATATTCAGTACTGTATCCTATGCAGCTAGATCTCGCTGCAGACCGTTCCTCTTGTTCTCTTCCTAATATACTACAGGCAGGCAGTTCATTCAGTTAGCTGCAGGATATTCAGTACTGTATCCAGTTTAGCTAGATCTTGCTGCAGACCGTTCCTGTTGTTCCTTTTCTAATATACTACAGGCAGGCAAGTTCGTTTAGTTAGCTGCAGTATATTCAGTACTGTATCCTGTGCAGCTAGATCTCGCTGCAGACCATTCCTGTTGTTCTGTTCCTAATATACTACAGGCAGGCATTTCATTCATTTAGCTGCAGTATTTTCAGTACTGTATCCAGTTTAGCTATATCTCGCTGCAGACTGTTCCTGCTGTTCTGTTCCTAATATACTACAGGCAGGGAAGTTTATTCAGTTAGCTGCAGTATATTCAGCACTGTATCCAGTTTAGCTAGATCTCACTGCAGACCGTTCCTGTTGTTCTGCTCCTAATATACTGTAGGCAGGCAAGTTCATTCAGTTAGCTGCAGTATATTCAATACTTTATCCTGTGCAGCTAGATCTTGCTGCAAACTTTTCCTGCTGTTCTGTTCCTAATATACTAAAGGCAGGGAAGTTTATTCAGTTAGCTGCAGTATATTTAGCACTGTATCCAGTTTAGCTAGATCTCACTGCAGACCGTTTGTGTTGTTCTGCTCCTAATATACCACAGGCAGGCAAGTTCATTCAGTTAGCTGCAGTATATTCAATACTGTATCCTGTGCAGCTGGATCTTGCTGCAGGCTGTTCCTGCTTTTCTGTTCCTATTATACTACAGGCAGGCAAGTTCATTTAGTTAGCTGCAGTATATTCAGTACTTTTTCCTGTGCAGCTAGATCTCGCTGCAGACCGTTCCTGATGTTCTTTTCCTAATATACTACAGGCAGGCAGTTCATTCAGTTAGCTGCAGTATATTCAGTATTGTATCCTGTGCAGCTACCCTGTTTCCCCGAAAATAAGACCTAGCGTGAGTGTCGGTGATGGCTGCAATATAAGCCCTGCCCCCCAAATAAGCCCTACCCTGTTTCCCCGAAAATAAGCCCTACCCTGAAAAGAAGACCTACAAGGACTTTAACTAGGGCTTATTTGAGGGGTAGGGCTTATATTGCAGCCATCACCGACAATCACGCTAGGTCTTATTTTCGGGGAAACAGGGTAGATCTCACAGCAGACCGTTCCTGTTGTTCTGTTCCTAATATACTACAGGCAGGCAGTTGATTCATTTAGCTGCAGTATGTATTTATATACATCCCAGCTTTGTGCAGCTATATCTCTCTGCAGGCCATTCCTGGTGTACCTATTCAAATACATTACAAATACATCAAATACAGTATGTCTGGAAGGCCAACAAGGAGAGGCAGACACTCACAGGCCACTAAAAGAGGGCAAGCAGGCAGTGTGTCTACAGCGAACATTGCTTGTCATGGACACAGTGCATCCTCAGCACGTGGCCGTGGGGCACGCCTGTCCTTTTTTTCGGCAGCTGACCATGTTGAGCCACAACATGCAGAAGAGTTGGTAGAGTGGATGACCAAGCCTTTCTCATCCTCCTCATCCTCTGTCACCCAGGGTCAGAGTACATTGGCTGCCAATGCAGCTGCCAAACTGCCTCTTACATCGGCTCAGTGTCATCAGTCACTTCTTCCCCAGCCCCACCATCATGCCTTGATGAGTCCCCTGAACTGTCCTAGAAACCAGCGGTGCTCTGTAGGCATTCAAGGGGCTATGCAAGCACACTCAGGCAAAAAGATGCCATGCGGTGCTTGAGCTGGTGTGCTTAGAGGACATGAGCCACACTGGGGCATAGATTCTTTCAGCTCTGAAGGGGCAGACTCAGAGGTGGCTGACACAACGCCAGCTTCAGGCAGGAATAGTGGTTGGCGACAATGGCACCAACCTCCTCTCCACCCTCTGACAGGGACACTTCACCCATGTTCCCTGTTTGGCTCATGTCCTTAATTTGGTGGTGCAGCGGTTCTTGTGCAGGTACCCAGGCTTACAAGATCTCCTGAGGCAGGCCAGGAAAGTCTGTGGTCATTTCCACAAGTCATATAATGTCAGTGCTCAGCTGGTTGACCTCCAAAAGTAATACAACCTGTCCAAGAACCGCCTAATCTGTGACATGCCCACCAGATGGAACTCAACATTGGCTTTGCTGCAGCGGCTGCACACGCAGCAGAGGGCCCTAAATGAGTACCTGTGCGACTATGGCACCAGGACGGGGTCAGGAGAGCTTGGCTTTTTTTCACCACGTCAGTGGCTCATGATCAAGGATGCATGCACTGTCCTGTCACCATTTGAGGAGGCCACGAGGATGGTGAGCAGTGACAGTGTATGCATCAGTGATACTGTCCCTCTTGTCTACCTGCTGGAGCACACGCTGTGTGGAAAAATGGACAGGGCACTTGAGGCAGAACAGAGGGAGGAAGAGGAAGACTTCCTTACCTCTCAAGGCCCCCTTTATCTAGACAGTGTTCCTGCGGGCCTGCCGATCACACGGGAAGAGGAGGAGGAGGATTGTGTCAGCATGGAGCTGGAGCTTAGAACTCAGCATCAGCAGCAGTTTTCAAGGGATCATTTACAGTCCCCAGAAACCCATGGACTTGTACATGGCTGGGAGGAGGTGGCTGCAGATCAGGTCAGCCTTAGTGACGCAGAGGACTCCGCAAACCTATGCTGCATGGCCTCCCTGATCCTACAAAGCCTGCGAAAGGACCCTTGGATTCGTGGTATGAAGGAGAGGGAACAGTACTGGCTGGCAAACCTCCTTGATCCATGTTACAAGGGTAAGGTTGTGGAACTTATCCAGCCATTGCAGAAGGAGCAGAGGATAAAACATTTTTGGGAGGCCTTGCAGAAAGGTTTGTGCAATGCGTTTCCAGAGCCTGGGAGGTTACAAATTCCTGATCCTGGACAACGTGTTGCTGAGGCTTCCGTCAGTCACAGAAGGAGCGGTGGAGAAGGTGGCCGTCTGACAGATGCGTTTAGACAGTTTTTTAGTTCTCAGCCCCAAGGTCTGATCGGTTCCAGCAACCATCACCAGTGTCTTATTTACATGGTGCAGGAATACCTATGGCAAGATCAGACTTGGAGACCTTTCCAACCGAAAATCCTCTGGTTTACTGGGTCTTAAGGATGGATCACTGGCCAGAGCTTGCACAGTATGCAATTGAGCTACTGGCCTGTACTGCATCCAGCGTTCTTTCAGAACGCACATTCAGTGCTGCTGGAGGCTTTGTAACTGATCACAAAGTGCGCCTGTCCACCGACTCGGTTGATCGGTTCACCTTCATAAACATGAATCAGTCTTGGAACACCAGCTACCAAGCACCTGATGCTGATGTAACCGACTAATTTTTTATGAATGTGAGATCCCTTGAAGACTGCCTATGCTGATGCTGAGTGACTATCCTGTTATGATGAGTGACTATCCTATTCCTCCTCAATGTTTATGTTGATAGCTTGTAAGAACATTTTTGGTTCTGGGCACCACCACCAGTGGCTAAGGCCAAATTTGTCTGCCCCTGTTCAACAGGGGCATGTAACTGCAATTTTTGCTGTAATATTTTGCAGCAGGGCTTGTTCCTGCGCTCAACTAGAGTATCTGTGAGGGGATGCAGTGTTGTGGCACTACCACCAGTGGCTAAGGTCCAATTTTTCTGCCCCTGTTCAACAGGAGCATGTAATTACAATTTTCGCTGTAATATTTTGCAGCAGGGCTTGTTGCTGCACTCAACTAGAGTATCTGTGAGGGGTTGCTGTGCTGTGGCACCACCACCAGTACCTAAGGCCAAATTTTTCTGCCCCTGTTCAACAGGGGCATGTAATTAAAATGTTTGCTTTAATATTTTGCAGCAGGGCTTGTTCCTGTGCTAAACTAGAGTATCTGTGAGGGGTTGCAGTGTTGTGGCACTACCACCCGTGCCTAAGGACCAATTTTCCTGCCACTTTTTTCCTACTTACAAACAGAGGGAGACAACAAGAAGTGAGAGGAAATCTACCCCTAGGAAGGGAAATTATCTCCTGTAAGAGTTAATATGGGAAAAATATGTCTCCTCCACTGATGCTTTATCACCAATCCTTGTTTCCCTAAAAACCCCAAATTTTCAAAATCCAATTGTCATTGGGACAGAAAGTGAGGTGAAATCTTCTGAATAGGGGCACAGACAGCAAAAAAAATGTTACAGGGGTGATAATCCTTCCCTATGTTTTCCAAAAAGCTTAAAAATAGATTTTTTGGCTGAAGCTACACTTACAAAATGTACATGTTGCAAATTACAAACAGATTCTACTTAAGAACAAACCTACTGTCCCTGTCTTTCTTGGGACTGCCTGTATACTGGTGTTCAGAGTATATAGGTCCTGGGGGCCCCACGCCTTTTCTTTTTTTAATTTGGGTGCGGGGTTCCCCTTAATATCCATACAAGACCCAAAGGGCCTGGTATTGGGCTGGGGGGTTACCCATGCCATTTTTCTCAATAATTTTCATCCATATTGCCGGGACCCAACATTACATTACAGCCGCAAGCAGTTTTAGATAACTTTTATTCCTTTAGAAATGTAATTTTGTGCAGGGACTGTTCTACACACGGGAAACACACACTATTTTACAGGCATACTATAGACACCCCCCAGGTATGATATTTAAAGGAATATTTCACTTTTATTTTTTCACTTTAAGCATCATTAAAATCTCTGCTACCGAAAAAACGGACGGTTTTAAAACTTCTTTTGCATTGATACATGTCCCCTGGGGCAGGACCCGGGTCCCCAAACCCTTTTTAGGACAATAACTTGCATATTAGCCTTTAAAATTCGCACTTTTGATTTCTCATGTTCGAGTCCCATAGACTTCAACGGTGTTTGAAACTTTCGGTCCGTTCGCGTGTTCTGGATGCGAACCGAACCGGGAGCCATTCCATGGTAGTGGTAGGCCGCGGCACATGATAGGACCGGAAGTACGGCTTTTGATAGCCAATTTTCACCATGGGCTACCCAGAGGGATCAGGGTCTGATGGCACTCACCCCCGGAGCTGATATATGCATTTTTACATTATAGTTTAGCCACAAAGTTTTAACCTTTGCTCTTTTATATTTATTGCCCATTGGAATGCACTGGCCAATACCTTTATTTAATATGCTCTTAAAGCACTCCAATTTTTCCTCAGTGTTCAATGTTCCTAGGATTTTATCCCATTTAATATTGTGCAGCATGAAGCACATACATAATAGTGATTTTGTGATCTATCCCAGTATGTAATGACATGCGATCTGAGGTGTTAACATTGAATGTGTAGTAACACTATTTACCACTGGAAGGAGTTTCGTGACTGCACTAATTAGGTCCATTTTATGTTTTTTATGTTCTTATTTTTTAATTGCAAGTGTTCTATATTTGTTTGCAAACCTGTATTTATAAATATATGTTCCCTTTTAACAATTTGTAAAACAATTAAATAAGGCTTAAGCCAAAATATTTACATGTCATTAGTAGCAGAAAGCAGTATGATGATCCAATGAACACAGCGCTGTCTCCATGGTAACCACAATGCCATAGGACTTAAATACAGAGGCCGTGGCTTCCTGGGTTTATCCTTGAAAAAGTCACGTGTCAGTGATGTAACGCGTGGGAGGAGCTTAGGACGTTCAGTGCTGCAATACACCTGAAGGTTAACAGCAGCTGTTTCTCTATGGGAAACCTCGTCCACAGCAGCTGACTGCAATCTGCACATTTGAATGCTTCTAATAGACCGGGAGTTTGTGAGTGTATCTCTTGTCCCTGTTTTGCTTATGTACTATCTAATAAGTTCACTGCACAATGATCTATTTTTTCTTTGCTTGCTTTGCATAAAACCTTTATCCTGAGAGCCGAATCACCAGCAGTATTATGGCTTAAGTGGGATGCAAGAAAAACTAAATATCCTGATACAAACGATCTAACCCAGTGAGTGAATCAATCTGGATTAAGGGAAAGAACTGTTTAATTATTTTTACTTTCCCCCACTATTTATCTCTGCCTGGACATTGTACTCACTGTTATTATTATTTTATTTATATTCACCGTTACATCACCAATTTGAAGATTTATTTTGGCAATTTTAACACATGTACCACAATTATTTATTTATTTTATTCACATGTATGCATTTTTTATTCCTGGATTTAAGCTTAGTCGCAGCAGCATATTGTGCACTATTTATTTAAAGCGCATCGATTTTATATTTAGTACTATTTGTTTGGTTATCTGATCACCCTATATTGATAGCAGCTTTAATTTACTGATTTTTTCATAGCACTAACTATATTGGTATATACTGTATATATTTTTAAGCACAATTTATTTATATCACACATATCTATCCACATCAGCGCTTGGTTTTTATTCATTTTTTCGAACCGGGGGGTGTTCAGCTCATCCCTAGTCAGGAACCATTCCATGGTAGTGGTAGGCCGCGGCACATGATAGGACCGGAAGTACGGCTTTTGATAGCCAATTTTCACCATGGGCTACCCAGAGGGATCAGGGTCTGATGGCACTCACCCCCGGAGCTGATATATGCATTTTTACATTATAATTTAGCCACAAAGTTTTAACCTTTGCTCTTTTATATTTATTGCCCATTGGAATGCACTGGCCAATACCTTTATTTAATATGCTCTTAAAGCACTCCAATTTTTCCTCAGTGTTCAATGTTCCTAGGATTTTATCCCATTTAATATTGTGCAGCATGAAGCGCAGTTTAGGAAAGTTGTCGCTTTTGAAATTCAGAGTTCTTATAGTACCCTCTTGCTTCCTTTTCCTGTGATTTATACTGAATGCAATTACCTTATGATCAATGTTTTCTAAATTGCCCCATATTTCCACATCCGCGATCAGTTCTGTGTTGTTTGTAATCAGTAGATCTAGTAATGCATGTCTTGCAATGTCTTGTTGGTTCACTCGCCAACTGACCCATGAAATTGACCTGCAAGACAATTAGGAAGTGGTGAGTCTTAGATGAGTGAGAAGTTCCTTCTGCCTAGTCGATATCTGGATAACTGATTGAAATTATAAAACCATTGCCCTATCTCACTGCCAATCCTGTGATAGGAGGTCAAACTTCTCCTCATCCTTCAGGTTAACGGGGCCTGTAAAATACATCCACTATCACTTCCATTTGCTTCTTCTCTTTGGAGCTCCAGCCACAAGGATTCCACCTCCTCACTTGCTCCATTAGTAATGTTGTCCCTCATGTTTACTCGCAAATCATTCTTGATGTACAGGCATACCCCCCCCTTTTCTACCCTCCCTGTCCCTTTGATATAGGGAATACCCCTGAACAGTTGCCAACCAGTCATGTGAGCTGTCAAACCAAGTTTCTGATACTCTCACAAAGGGAAAAACCTTCTTGTATATTAGCAGCTTCAGTTCTTCCATTTTATTAGCTAGACTTCCAGCATTTGTGTACATGACTCTTAATGTCACGGAACGCCCCACACTCCGCTTGAGTGCTTCCGTCATATACAGCTTCCTAAGTTCTGGAACACGAGTCCAATGGATCTGGCTATAAGAACCCCAAGAACTAGACAACACCAGTCTTGGAGTACATCAGAACTGTTTTTTATTTGAGATATCACACACATTTATACACCAGGCTGACTCAAAGCTAACCTAATTAACATGAGCTAATTATCTCATCCTTTATACAGCCTAGGTGGCTGAGACATGACCTTTCGCCCAGACTTGTAGTCACCGAGCTTCACACAGGAATATAAACACAATAGCTGGAGCTAATTACAATTAACAATACAAACATAACCTAATTAACCTAATTAACATGAGCTCCAATAGAAGTCGTCCCGTCTCCTACATTGTATAGAGGACAATGTGATCAGCTCATTCAATTAACACACATTACCATAAACATCAACACAGGGTTAATTAGAACAAACAACAATGAGTTGAATACCTTTAGAACCTAGACTAAACTTATTTACATTAAATCCATTATAGCTGACATCAGACAGGTGAGTGGAGATGATGACATTAGCATCTCCTCACAGGATGTGTCCCAACAGTATAATTCAGTCTTATCATTCTAATATGGCATATAACGGGTTCCAGAGTCTGTGTGTTTTGGGGGGACATGGAGCTGAATCCAAAGTAACACCAACCCCAGGGTCCCCAGGCATACAGCTCACAAAGAGCACCATTCCCCCAAATGCTAGGGCCCATAATCGGTGGGCAACAGGCTTGCATACAGTCCTCTCCAACAGCCTCTGTTCTGGCTAGGTCTGTGACATTTCTCCCCTTTCGGCAGGAGACTAACACAGGAGGAGACCCCAGACGGGTTGACTCCGAAGTTAGTAAACAGCTCCAGTCCTCTACTGCCTGTACCCACACAGTACCCCAAATAAATTGTTCCAAACAAAGCATTATTCACCCAGCCAACCTCTGCCTCTCTCAGAGAACATATCTGCTGCTGGGGAGAGGCCTGGACTGGCCTTTCTCCCTGGAATCCTTTCTGCCGCTGGAGAGAGGACAGGGTGTCTGGGCTCACTCTGTCATGCTGGGATGCTGTTGGGGATCTGGGCCCACTGCCCAGCATCCCTGGGGTATACAGGTGGAGACTGAAGTCCCATCCACCTTCACAGGAAATCCATCCTCTGTTAGTTGAGGGCAGAGTCCAGCAGTCCTCGGCCCTGTTGCCAGCCCTTCTGCTGGAAACCCCACACCATCTGTTCCGGCTAACTGTTGGAGAGGGAGGCCGACTGCCCCGCCTCCCTGGAACTCTGTAGTTGTTGCCGGTGCTGGGCAGAGGTTGGTAGCACTCTGCCCTGTTGCCAGCACTTCTGCTGGGGGCTCCGCATCCTCTGCTCCGGCTAACTGTTGGGGCAGGAGGCTGGCTTCCTCCACTCCCAAACTGTGTAGCTGCCATTGGGGAGGTGAGCCGGCTGCTTCCTTTTCCATTCCCTCATCTGGCTGCTGGGACGACATGTCGATGGTACTGTCTCCCAGGTACACGGATCTTTGCTGGGGAGGAAAGCCCCCTTCCCCCACCCTGGCCAACTGTTGGGGAGGGACAACACACACCTCCTCTCCCTTCTCCCCCTGTATCTGCTGCTGGGAAGTGATTGCCATCTTCTCAGCCTGAGCCTCCACAATTGCTGCAGATGTGGGGCAGAGGTCTTGGACCCTCTGTCCGGTTGCCAGCACTTCTGCTGGGGGTTTGCCAGGTGGTTCCTCCTCTACAGAAACGTCTATTAAATCCCCAGTCTCTGGAATTGGTAAAAGTGTGGGACAGAGGTCTTGGACCCTCTGTTCAGTTACCAGATCTTCAGCTGGTATTTCCTGATTGTCCCAGGCAAAGGGAGCCCAGCCCTGGCACTGAGCAATGTCTAACAGCCGTCTGTAGGCGATCTCTAGCTCCCATTCCTGAACGGCCAGAAACTCCAAATCTTCCTGTGCCTATACAGTAGATTTCCTTTCATACTGAACATTATATACTTTTGTCCATAAATACAAATGTCACAGACCTAGCCAGAACAGAGGCCTTTGGAGAGGACTGTATGCAAGCCTGTTGCCCACCGATTATGGGCCCTAGCATTTGGGGGAATGGTGCTCTCTGTGAGCTGTATGCCTGGGGACCCTGGGGTTGGTGTTACTTTGGATTCATCTCTATGTCCCCCCAAAACACACAGACTCTGGAACCCGTTATATGCCACATTAGAATGATAAGACTGAATTATACTGTTGGGACACATCCTGTGAGGAGATGCTAATGTCATCATCTCCACTCACCTGTCTGATGTCAGCTATAATGGATTTAATGTAAATAAGTTTAGTCTAGGTTCTAAAGGTATTCAACTCATTGTTGTTTGTTCTAATTAACCCTGTGTTGATGTTTATGGTAATGTATGTTAATTGAATGAGCTGATCACATTGTCCTCTATACAATGTAGGAGACGGGACGACTCCTATTGGAGCTCATGTTAATTAGGTTAATTAGGTTATGTTTGTATTGTTAATTGTAATTAGCTCCAGCTATTGTGTTTATATTCCTGTGTGAAGCTCGGTGACTACAAGTCTGGGCGAAAGGTCATGTCTCAGCCACCTAGGCTGTATAAAGGATGAGATAATTAGCTCATGTTAATTAGGTTAGCTTTGAGTCAGCCTGGTGTATAAATGTGTGTGATATCTCAAATAAAAAACAGTTCTGATGTACTCCAAGACTGGTGTTGTCTAGTTCTTGGGGTTCCTATAGCCAGATCCATTGGACTCGTGTTCCAGAACTTAGGAAGCGGTATATGACGGAAGCACTCAAGCGGAGTGTGGGGTGTTCCGTGACATTGGTGGCAAGCAGCGGGAAAGCTTCCTGAAGTCTGGGACATCCAAACCTCCAACTGAATCCAAAGTAACACCAACCCCAGGGTCCCCAGGCATACAGCTCACAGAGAGCACCATTCCCCCAAATGCTAGGGCCCATAATCGGTGGGCAACAGGCTTGCATACAGTCCTCTCCAACAGCCTCTGTTCTGGCTAGGTCTGTGACACCCCCCCCCTTTTCTACCCTCCCTGTCCCTTTGATATAGGGAATACCCCTGAACAGTTGCCAACCAGTCATGTGAGCTGTCAAACCAAGTTTCTGATACTCTCACAAAGGGAAAAACCTTCTTGTATATTAGCAGCTTCAGTTCTTCCATTTTATTAGCTAGACTTCCAGCATTTGTGTACATGACTCTTAATTTTGTCTGGTCACACATTATTTTCTCCTTAGACGTTATAAGGCTGCAATTGTGTTTAGCCAACTTACCTTGTGTTTAGTTAGTGTGTTTGATTAGTCACCCTTGTGTGTGATTAGTCACCCTACCACTAATATCCCCAATAGCGCCCTCCGACCCTTGCTCATTGCTGGCTATCGCTTCCTCTGATCCCTCCCCCACTACCTAGTTTAAAGCGGTAGTAAACCCTCCCACATAAAACTATTTTAACAATATTATCGAATAAATATTAATTAGGATTCAAATGGTCACTTCAAATAATTATCAAAGTTGTTATTACTGTAAATATTCTTTATATTATAAACGCTTGTTCTTCATATTAGCTGGCGCCATCTCCACTGTGGTCTTCAGTGTCTGAATAGACAATTATTTCCACCCACAGTACATATTCGTCTCCGTAATCCCGTGCATGCGCAGTAATAGCAAAATATCCAAGCCTCTTCTTTGTTTCTGGTTACTATGGAAACGAAGCATAGCGAATCACAGCTTGCTCGCTCTGTCTGTGTCTCCTCCACCCCATGACATAGCGAGTCACAAGGTAACCAGGATCCTCTTGGGGAAGAATTAGGAGGAAGCATCGTGGGATGTCGGGGCTGACATCTACAACAGGAAATGACGCAGTCCCAATATAGACACAGCATTCTTCTGGCAGAGTCTTGGCTTGCCGGAAAGAGAGAAGATACTGCACATGCACGTTATACGTCATCACTAACTAATATAGTGATAAGTCGCAAGGGAAGCAGGTAAAGAAAAAATTATTGATGGCAAATGATTTTAATCAATACAATTGAGAATTAAATGCAAAGCCATAATAATGGGTATACAACTGCTTTAAAGTCCCTCTAACTTTTTGGCCATCTTCTCTCCCTACAGATCTGCACCCTCCCCATTTAAGTGCAGGTCATCCCTGCTATAGAGCAGGTTACCGACTGAAAAGTCAGCCCATTTTTCCAGGAACCCGTAAATGATTTTAATATATATTTTTTTCTATTTTTGATAACTTTGAGGCACACAATGGAGGTTCCTTCCTGAAGAAGAGGGCTCTGTCCCTTGAAACACGTAGAAGATACTTGTGTGTTGGAATCCTTGATGGAATATTACATTGGGGACACTTTTTCTTGCATTCTGCTGTACCGTTGCTATATTATTTCTGTGCAAAAATTTGCAATATGCAAAACACACTAGTGCATTTCAACTCCTCTGGGGCTGTTGGGGCTAACACAATATATTGCCAAATTGTTTATTAGAATATAAAAGATGATGTTACATTGATCAAATAGATGCCTAACATGTCATGCTTTAAAATTGCGCTTGCTCTTAGAAAGGTAGCAAACAACAGTACCTAAAAATCTACATATGCAATGATTTAAAAGCCTTTACAGGTTACAATTTAGAGTTACACAGGAGGTCTGGTACTAGAATTATTACTCTGATGTCTGTGGTAATACCTCACATGTATGGTGTGACCGCCACACGATTTTAGCGATGTCTTTGACAATGGTCAAGCTGGTAGTTTGCCTCCCCACCGGTTATATGATTGTGCAATTGACCTTCAAGCTGGTGCAATACCCCCTTGTGGCCGGGTTTACCCTTTGTCGGTCTTGGAGGATAAGGCCATGGAGGAGTATGTTGCAGATGCACTTTATCAAGGTTTTGCTGGTGCTGGTTTCTTTTTCGTGAAGAAGAAGAGTAGTGAACTGAGACCTTGTATTGATTATAGGGGTCTCAATCGTTTCACGATAAAGAATACCTATCCAATTCAATTGATTAGGGAGTTATTTGATTGCCTCAAGGGAACAACGGTTTTCACAAAGCTTGATTTGAGAGAGGTATACAATCTTGTGAGGATTAAGGAGGGTGACGAGTGGAAAACTGAATTTAATACCAGAACAGGCCATTATGAGTACCTTGTAATGCCTTTGGCCTTTGTAATGCCCCGGCAGTTTTCCAGGAATTCATTAACGATGTCCTCCAAGATTTGTTGCAGTTATGTGTGGTGGTTTATGATATCCTCATATTTTCCAAGTCCATGGAGAGCCACCACACAAATGTCTGTCCTGTGCTTCAGAAACCGAGAGAACAATCTCTATTGTAAATTGGAGAAGTGTGAGTTCCATCGTAAACAGGTTAAATTCCTGGATGATATCATTTCCACTGTTGGTTTTTTGATGGACCCAGAGAAACTTTCTGCAGTCCTACAGTGACCCCGACCCGTGGGTTTACGTCCTCTGCAGTGCTTCCTGGGCTTTGCCAACTATTATCAGAAGTTTATTTGTAACTTCCCATCTTTGGTCAAGCCCCTGACTTATATGACCAGAAAGGAGGCAACCCACAGAGTTGGTCTCCGGAGTCTGTTTGAGAGTCTCAAGGCTGCCTTTGTTTCTGCTCCTGTGTTGACACATCCTGATCCTACCTTACCTTTTATCCTTGAGGTTGATGCTTCTGAGACTGGAGTTGGCGCCCTTCTGTCTCAACATCCTACCTTTGAAAGCGCTTTACATACTTGTGGCTACTTTTCCAAGAAATTGTCACCTGCAGAGTGCAATTAGGAGATTAGTGGCAGAGAGCTGTTGGTGATCATTTTAGCCCTAAAAGAATGGAGACATCTCCTTGAAGGTACGACTGTGCCGGTTCTCTTTCTTACTGACCATAAGAATCTCACATTCCTGTCTGAGGCTAAATGTCTCTCTCCCAGAAGGGAGCGATGGGCTCTTTTCTTGTCAAGTTTCAATTACATTGTCTCATTCTTACCCGGTACTAAGAATGTAAGGGCTGACGCCTTGTCACGCCAATTTTCTTCCACTTCCATGTTGGAGTCGGTTCCAGTTCCTGTGATTCCTCCTGATCGTATTCTGGGTACGGTCCTCACCAGTCTCACTTCTCCTTTGGGTGACAAAATTCTTGCTGCTCAGGTCCACGCTCTTCCTGAGAAACCTTGTGACCGCTGCTTTGTCCCAGAGAGTCTCAATACTGCTGTGCTCCAGACTTACCATTCTCCCAAGGCTGCTGGCCATCCTGAGAAGAATCATATCTTTTGGGCCATTTACCAACAATTCTGATGCCTTCCTAGCTGCCTGTTCCATGTGTGCTCAGAGTAAGACTCCACAACATCTTCCAGTGGGCCTCCTACAACCCATACCCAATGGAGGGAGGCCCTGGACCCACCTGTCTATGGATTTCATTGTGGAGTTACCCAACTCCCAGGGCAACACAGTGGTTGACTGGTTCTCAAAATGTCTCATTGTATTCCACTTAAGAAGTTGCCCACTTCTAAGGAACTGGCTTCTATTTTTGCTCGGGAGATCTTTCACTTACATGGGCTACCCAAGGTGATTGTCTCAGACAGGGGTAGTCAGTTTGTGTCCCGGTTCTGGCGAGCCTTTTGTGCACAGTTGGGAATTCAGCTTGCTTTTTCCTCTGTGATTTCCATAGACGTTTTCCCCTCAAGCCTGGTGGTCCTCCGAGGGGGACTTGTTGAGGAGGGGGTACAGTCAGGGCTGGGCTCAGCCCTTCCTTCTCTGAGCTGGCTGCTCAGCTGTCGACTAATTGCCAGCTCCTATCTCTCCACAGGTACTCAGCTGTTGATGACATCTTGCTCGTCAGTCCTGCCTACTTAAGCCATCCAGCCCAGAGGATCTCTGCCTTTACCTTAGTCAACATCACAGAGACACTCTCCTGCTTTCCTGTTAAAGACTTGCTTGGCTGACTTCCCTTCTGGCTCCAGATCATGCTTGCTGTTTTACTACGCTCATCTCCGGCTCCCTGACATTTGGCTTGTCTGACTATCTGTTGGGGTTCCTGAACTCTGGCTATATTTTGACTACGTTTTGTTCTATTTACTTTTATTACTAAACAAGTGTGATTTAACTGTACTTCTGTCTTGGTCTGATTTCATGGTTTCTGACAATCCCATTAGGCCAGAGTCAACGACATCCAATCTTATCTATACTGCAAGTTCCTCTTCTACAACTTGTCTTCTGCTGGTAACTGAAGCAGAAAAGGCACTTGATTAAAAAAAAACCTGGAAATTTATCGATGCTAGATTTTGATACATTGGGTTGGGTGCTAACATCTTCAAATGCGTCAATGCAATATATTTGATTCCTTCAGGTACAGTTAAGGTCAATGGCCTTTATAATTTTTAACAGCACCTGACAATGCTGTCCCTTGCCCTCTCTTCTATTTGTACTTTATCTGCACCCTTTTGAGTTAAATATTAAGGGCATACAAAGGCAATATTTCCAACACAAAATATTCCTCACCAATCCCCACATTTCCCTCCCAACCTTTTAAAAGAGTTTAAATATTATGGGACACTTTCCTTTTCGAAAATCAATTTTCAAAAGTCTAAGGCAATGAGCATAGCATTGTCCACACAAATCCCCTACCTGAAAGATAACTTTACATTTTAGTGGGTCACTTCAGCTATTAAATACTTTTGTACTCAGATTCCAGGCCAACTTGAAAGAAAATATTCAAAATAATCTTCCCACCTCTCCTTTACAGAGTCTCTGCTCTGCTTCAGAAAGGGAATATGGGATTATTTTCCTGGCTTGTCTGATACAATATTCTCAAAATGGCCATTCTGCCTATGTGTATCTACCTAATTACAACCCTCCCATTCCATCTCCCTTCACTTTGTTACATGGTGTCAACACTATTGTTTCCAAATTTGTGTTGGCCTAGACTAAATCACTTACAGACTCCTTGAATCCAAAGGACAAAAAGAGAATCTTGGATACCTGGATACGTCTCTCTCATAGACTTAGCAGCCAGGAGCTAGTTACCTTGATTAGATTGTAGAACAGCTTGACAGTACCAGAACCTTTAAGCCGACCCAGCGGTACTGTAAGGGTAGTTTAGATATAGGTGCATTCTCCAAGCGAGTCACCAGGCCCTCCTTAGAGACCAGCCTTCATCCTGGCTTTTTCCAGCAATGGTCCTCCCCTGGATCTCCTCAGCTTAGCTCGGCTTCTTCCACACAGGCAAGACAGTGTAAGGACCACCTCAGGATTAGTAGGCTCCAGACAGGCTTCTGGGCCTACTTCAGAACTTGCAGCAACACATCC
This sequence comes from Aquarana catesbeiana, assembly GCF_042186555.1. Classification (NCBI taxonomy): domain Eukaryota; kingdom Metazoa; phylum Chordata; class Amphibia; order Anura; family Ranidae; genus Aquarana; species Aquarana catesbeiana. The sequence continues at coordinate 255,647,009 of NC_133325.1, read as the reverse complement.
TCAGGCCAGAAGGGCCCCGAGGTAACGACTGCCTAGAGCATATGCCATCTGTCCAATAAATACCCCTTCCAAGAACGCACAGCGGCCAGGAACCTCCTACTGGGCTGTTTCCAGAAAAAGAATATTAATTACAGCTCAACCTAGTTGTGATTCTCACACTGTCCAGTGGTACCAGTGACACCTACTGGCAACAGTGGGAAATGCTCAACCCAATTTTAGAACAGAACCAAATACAAAATCAAATCTGAGCTGTTTACAGCTCAGCCAAAAACTAAATTTACACTATAGCCCCATTTTTAGGAACAAGGGCTACATGAGCATTACAAAAAAGAGTGAGTTGCGGTCATATTGGTCTACAAACCTGATTTATCAAATGTCCATGTTCTCTGCTGCAATGGCCAGGAAACAAAATGAGACGATAATGAGTTTCATGCATTTTAGTGATAATATACTCTGTCATCGTTGGGGTGACTCTGAATATGATTGGCTCTATGAAATTTGGTCGTTATAAACTATGTCTCTGAGAAAGTCACAGATATGCATATGCCCCAACAAAACATCTGCATAGACAAGTCTCTCGACAATGTCACTGGCTGCCTTGTAATCCAGCAAGCAGTATCTCCCTAGCAGGTATGCCAGATATGGGGTCAAACTATATAAGCTCTGTGAGAGGGCAACAGGCTATACATAAAGATTTAGAATTTATGAGGGAATAGACATTGAAGTGGAGGCTCCCTCATTACCCCAGATTAAATGAGGAGCAGTGGCAAGATAGTATGAGATTTGGTGTCTCCTTTGTTCCAGAAGGGGTATCATATTTATACAAGCGCATGCCACTTTTTAAACACTTATTTAATCTTGGAATTGTGGAACTGTGCGACCTAATCACCTGGGGCTTCCCCCAACAGCTCGTTTACACCCAACTTAGAATGATGAGGAATGACAAATTACACACGGTGAAGTGGAAGGACAAACAAGATGTTTTGTCCTGTTTTCTAATCACACAGACACAACGGTCCCAATTAGCACAGCATCTGCTGAAAAGCCTCTCTGTATCCACTTTTATAATAATAATATTGGAGGGGTGGACTTCAATGACCAAATGATAAAGCCGTATTTAGCTTTCTGCAGTGTTTGACACAAAAAAGGTGTCTATTTATTTATTTCAATTGGCTTCATGTAATGCTTTTGTAATTTACAAAGCAACTGGAAGAAGTGAATCCTTCCTAATATATCAGAAAGGGATCATCATGGTCCAGAAAATACCTTGGGGTGTCTACTTTCCAAAAATTAGTCATTTGGGTGGTTATACTGCCCTGACATTTTAGCACCTCAAGAAATGTCATAGGCCGTCAGAAAGTAAAAGCTGCGTAAATTCCAGTATTTATACCATAGTTTGTAGACGCTATATCTTTCACACAAACCAATTAATATAAACTTATTGGGATTTTTCCAAAGACATGTAGCAGAATTCATTTTGGCCTAAATTTCTGATGAAATTTGATTTTATTTGAGATATTTTTAACAAAAAAAAGAAAATATATTTTTTTCAAAATGTTCAGGTTTTTTTATTATATCAAATATTGATCAAATACCACCATAAGAAAGCTCTATTTTTGTGAAAAAAATGATGTAAGTTTCATGTGCGTACAGGTTTTCATGGCCAAGCAATTGCCAATTAAAATAGCAGTGATGAATAGCAAAAAATGCTCTGGTCATGAAGGAGGTAAAACCTTTCAGGACTGAGGTGGTTAACTATTTTAGGATTGCCCACCATACAATTACTGTGGCCAGGCGGCCCGGCTGCACGAAACAACATACCTTTATTATTATCTACCAATCACCTCTTTTACCTCTGAGGGTTGTATGCTAGTCTTACTCATTTTGAACTGCGTTTCAAGTAAAGGGACCATAATTGATATTGCTGCTCTGGGCAAAACCTTATGACATGTTTATTACTTTAATAAGAAAGTTAAAGTTTTACTGCAAGGGTAGTGGTCGACTGGTCAACTGGTCAACTGGTCAAGTGTGCCCCCAAACCTTTTCCTTGCTCGAGCTGAACTTGGACATCAAGAAGGCCTCTTCAATCGATTGGAAAATGAGTGATATGAACGACACCACACAAGTCAGTTGGATATCGCAAATATATATATACAGTGAACCAAGTGAACCAAAGTGCAGCCATTTTCCTTACAATCCCTCCTTTGATCAGGGAGGATTTCATTCTCCCTGATCATTAATTTCCTAATGTTTGGAGTACCAGGTATGTTCTGTGTAGAACATAGCCGTGGCTTCCTCTGGCTCCATGTAGAGGGGGTCAATGTAGAACATGGCCATAGTTTCCTTGAGCTCAGAGTCCGGTTTAATTTTTGCTGAAATGTTAGGGACTTTGCTAGTAATATAAAATAGGAATTTAATAGTGGCATAAATGGTGATACCCAGGAGTACTATCATGATCAATATCATGCCTGCCTTTTTAAAGAAACCCATTACACTATCCCAAAATGATCCGAACCAACCCCCAATTCCTGAGAGTGGGTTCCAAGAGTCTCCCAATCTCCTCATTTGTTTCTGCAACTTTGCTCTCTCCTCCTGGTGTCCTTTAATTATATCATAATAGTCTGGTACTTCTAAATCTTCACTGGGTTTGGTTAAGTTGTTCATATATGTGCAACATAGGCTTTTATCCCCTGTCACATCTTGACGCTGTTTGATTATTTCTTGCTCAAACAGGATTTTCCTCAATTCCTCATTGATGAAGCCCACATCAGCTGATGTTTTATTCATCCAAGAATCTACTAGTTCCCCAAACTCATCTACTTTTGTTAGTGCATTGTACATGCCTGCCCCTCCCATGGAAGCGAATACCTTGTCCCACCAGGTTGTGATCTCTCTTTTGTGCCTCCCAAACTCTAAATGACCATGTGCTGGTATCATCTCAACAGGGGAGTCCCCTGGAGTAGCGCCCATAAAAGGAATCATTTCTACCAGGGTGCACCACCCTGAGGTCTTTCTATCCAGGGGATATGGGATGGTGGTGTGGCACCAAAGGCCGCAGCACACCATCCATCCGTGGGGCATATGCGGGGCGGGTATATTCCCAGTTGAATGTAAGTTGAACCTTAGTCCCACTAGGCACATCCAGTCCCCTATGGAGGGTGCCTCATCCTCCCGCTCCTCCATCCATGAACTATTCATATGTGTGCTGACAAGCCAAGATTCTGTGATCGAGCTATTCCCTTTCATACAATTTGAAATACTGTAGGAGGACATGTTCCCAATGCGTTCATCAGGGTCTGTTATGTCGTGTGTGAGAAGTCCCTCTATATCTAGTGTCCCATTTGCTATGAGCCCCAAATTTACCAGTGTAAAATTTACTACTGTGTCTCTGCAAAATCTACCGTTATACAAGTCTTTACCTGCTCCATTAAGAAAACAAAATTGTGGACTCCTGGTGTATCCTGTAAAGAGAAGGGGTTTACTATTGGTTGTGATGCTCTCAGGGGGAATGGGTTGAGTGATGTTTAGCAGCTGTTCTAGGGTCACTGGCCTTCCAACCATCGGAACTGAGTGTCGGCAAGTTCCCATATGGGAACAAACCCAGCATTCTGAGTAATTCTGCTTTCTTGCGAAAGCATGCATCATTATGAAATGATGAGGAATTGAGTCTGGTACTGAATAAGTTTCAGGATCTAGCTGTGCCCCATTATTAATACTTCTAAAGTCTGGTCTTAGGAGTTCCCTTCTGGATTCTAAAAATTGGAATTCTGATTTGGGGGCCTTTTTCATACTAGTATCATTTAATGGTGCAAAGGGAGCATAATTTGATCTTTTATTTTGAATAACTTGGCTGATTCCTATATCTCTGAGTTTGGCCTTTTTAAACTTGGACACCAGGCTCTGACTTGGTTTATGATTGGGATCCATACACCAAGTCCTTTCTACTCCCTTATATTTGGCTGTAAAGACGATGGCTGCTATGTGACAATTCCCATCCCTCCTTTGAATATGATACCCCGTAACGGCTTGAGATTGGGCTTTGGACATCTGGCCGGCTATCTGAGTGCAGCAGGGATAAATAGAAGTTCCCATAAAACCTCGCCGAGTATGGTTAGTATAATTAGAGGGGAGCTGAAAATCACAACTGTTAGTCATCCAACATACAAAAGTAGTTATCAGAATAATCTTAAGAGTAACCAGGATAGCGAAGACTAAAATTATTTGAGTGATACATTTCCAGAGCTGCTCGGGTGGGTCCTGGGAACCTGGGGGAAATGCCTGAACATCTACTACTCGAATGTCATTAGGTCTAAGGTCTCTGGGGCTCCTGAGTCCTCTAGGGAGGGTACTGCAGGGGGTTTGTGTAAGGTTTCTGGGGCTCCCAAGTCCTCTAGGGAGGGTGCTGCAGAGGGATTGCTTAAGATCTCTTGGGATTGAGGGTGGGTTGGGGGGCTTTCGGGTGGAGATAGTAGAGGGCTTGGGCAGGGGTTTGAGTTCAATGTCTCTTTCTTTTGTGGTCCTTGGCTTGCTTCCAGGCTTGGTTTCTTTTTCTTTCGTGGTCCTTGGCTTGCTTCCAGGCTTGGTGCTTTCTTTATCCTTGATCTGTGGATCCATTGTGGTCCTTGGTCTGTGAGGATGGCAGTCCGGGTTGCTTTGAGTACTTCAAATGGTCCTTGGTAGATGGGCCCTGGTACTTTCCTTGCTGCAAGCTGCTTTATCAAGACTCTGTCACCGGGTATGAAGGGGTGTGTAGGTTCTGTGGAAAGAGGAGGAAAAGTGACAGCTACCTTGTCATAGTTTTCAGTAAGGCTACTTACCAGATGTTTCACGTACTCTTCCTGTAAGGAATAAAGATTAACCTCTTCTCCCTCAATTGCTTTCTTTTGGGCCGGCCTTCCCATTAGTATTTCATATGGGGATAAGCCTGTCCTACTGTGGGGGGTGGTTCTTATCTGGAAGAGGACCCCTGGCAGGTATTTTAGCCAGTCCTTCATGGTACCGTTAGTAGCCTTCTTTAGTTTGTCTTTGATTGTTCTATTCATTCTTTCCACTACCCCTGAACTCTGTGGGTGGTATGGGATGTGTAGCTTCCACTGTATCCCTAATACCCTTGTCAATTCTTTCACCAATTTTGAAGTAAATGCTGGACCTTGGTCAGAGTATATGGTGGCCGGAAGTCCGTATCGACTGATCCAATGATTGATCAGACACCGGGCTGCAATGCCTGCGGTTTCCCCTGTAACGGGTATTATTTCGGGCCAACCTGAAAATTTGTCCACCAGCACGCACAAATATTTGAGATTACCTCTCTGCCTGGGCATATGTGTGAAGTCTATCTGTAAGTCTTGCAGTGGGCCCAAGGGTGGTGGTAAATGTTCATGTTTCCCATGTCGGGGGCCCTGAACATTGTTCTGAGCACAAGTCAGACAGGAAGAGACAAGCTGTTGTACCAATTCATATGCTTTGTGTGTGCTAAAACAGTCTTCATACTTTTTTAAAAGTGGTCTGGGTCCTATATGTCCTGGGCCGTGGAGATAGGACAGCAATAGGGGCGCTGCTGCTCTAGGTATCCCTATGACTCCCTCCTTGTTTGTCCAGAGACCTGTAGGGTCTCTGGTCAAACCTGAATCACTCCAGTAGTCCAGGTCATCAGCCGATGCCTGTTTTTGCAAGAGTGCAGATGTGTGTTGGAACGAGGGGGTGTTAAAGTCATTCTGGAATAATAGGAGTTTTGTGTCATGTGGTTGTGGCTGCCTTTCTGCTGCAGCTTTTGCTACTCTATCTGCTAGAGCGTTTCCCTGTGACTCTAGAGATCCGTCAGTGGCATGTCCCTTAACTTTGACAATGTTTAATTTGTCGGGCTGTTGTATTGCATTAATTAGATCGTACACATAACCACTGTTGTTTATTTTTTTGTTATCTGCGGTGCGGAATCCACGTCTAAACCAAATCATACAATAATCGTGCGCGACCCCGAATGCGTACCTACTGTCTGTGTAAATGTTCACCTTTTTTCCTTTGTGTAGTAAACATGCCCTGGTGAGTGCATACAGCTCAGCTTGTTGTGCGAAGGTTGCGCCAGTAAGGTAACCATCTTCTAGAATGAGATCCGGTAGCATTACCACCGAATAGCCTGTTTTGTATTGATTGTCTGCTGGACGTGTGCAGCTACCATCTATAAAGACATTAGGGTAGTCTGGATTAGGCAGATCAGTGAGATCTCTTCGAGGTGCTGTGACAGTGAGAAGTTCCTGTGTACAGTCATGACAGTCTTGGGGAGCGACTGGGAGTTTTAGCAAAGCGTGTAAGAGTTTGATTGCCGGTGTTACTTCAGCACAGCTTTTGACAGTTAAGTTGTGCGTGTTTGTAAGAATGATTTCATACCCTGATGAACGTTGCGTAGTCATGTGTTGGGTGTTCATGTTTTGTAACAAATGGAGGACACTGTGTGATGTGTATAGGGTGGTTGGAGTCCCTAAAGTGATCTTTTGTGCTTCTTTTACAGTCATTGCACAGGCTGCCAGCGCTTGCAAGCAGCCCGGCATCCCTTGGACTGTCACTGGTAATTTTTTTGAGATGTAGGCTACGGGGCGGTAGTGGGTGCCATGCATTTGGGCTAGAACTGCAGCAAAGGCATGACCCCTGACCACACAGTATAGGGCATAGGGCTTTTCATAATTTGCCAAGCCGAGGGCCGGGGCCGAGGCTAGTGATTTCAAAAGAATTTGAAAGGCTTCAGTCATCTCTGGGGTGTATGTGATCAGTTTTGGCGCCTCTGCTGTTGTAGCCTGCCTTAGCAGAGAGTCATAGTAGGAACAATCAGGAATCCACTGTCTGCAGTAAACTATTGAACCTAGAAAGGACAATAGTGACGCTTTGTCCTTTGGCGGGCCGAGACAAGTGAGGGCTTCGACCCGTTTTGGGGACACCATCCGTGTTCCCTCTGCAATGACGCACCCCAGGTACTCTACCTGCTCTTGGGCCCATTGAATCTTCTTTCTAGACGCGAGATGACCCTTGAGTGCTAGGTGCGACATCAGACTTTCGGAATCGACCTCACATTGTGCCCTACTTTCACTACATATCAGTAGATCATCGACATACTGCAAGAGTGTGGACTTCATTGGGGGAACCCAGTCATCCAAGGTGGCTTTAAGCACCATTGAGAAGGCTGCCGGACTGTCCACATAACCTTACGGAAGCCTGGTCCAGGTTAGTTGCTGGCCAATGGCCTGCTCAGTGGACCATGTAAAAGAAAATATGTCTTGGAAGTCCTCATGCACTTCTATACTGAAAAATGCGTTTGACAGGTCTAGTACCGTGTATATGGAGGACCGTGCAGGAATATTGATGAATATTCCTGAAATGTCTGCCACTAGTGGGGGTAAGGGTTGTATACTTTTGTTGACTAGTCTAAGATCCTGCACCATCCTCCATTCTCCATTAGCCTTTCTTACTGGATTAACTGGTGTATTCCAGGGACTAATTATAGGTCTTAGAATACCTAATCTTAGGTATTCTTCTATCAGAAGTCCCATGATCTTTTCTTTTGGCAAAGGGTATTGTTTCTGGAATGTGGGTACTGTGTCTGGTTTGAAGGTGGGTACATATGGTGTACAAAGTATATGTCCTACATCAGTTTTGGACTTTGCCCAGATGGGATGTGTTTCTAAGTATGTAGGAACTGTCATGAAGTAACACAGAAAATCCTGTCTCTTTGGCACCTGTAAATCACAGTGGGGGGACTTGGCAACCATCCCTCCTTCTGCTGTGAAAGTTATATGCAGTTTCAATTTAGACATAAGGTCCCTGCCCATTAGGCATAGGGGACATTGTGGTAGAATTGCAAACTTAGATTTGATTAACACTCTGTCCTCCAAGTCACAGACCTCTAGGAGAGGGGTAATTTTGTGTACCACATCAGTTCTATTGATCCCTATAGAGCAACCCTCCGTACAATCTTCACATAAAAATTTCTCATTGTTTACACAACTACTGGTCGCCCCTGTGTCTAACAAAAAAGTGACCACTTGGCCTTTGATCTTAAGGGTCACTTGTGGTAAGATTTTCCAATGATCTGAAAACATGTGAAGTACTAGGGCTGGAACCTGCTCTGGGCATCCCTATTGTCTAAATGGGTTGTTGTTTGAATGTCCAGAATTACCTGGCCAATTCATTTGGACCCTCTGTGGGGTATTTGTGTTTGTTTGGTTGGGTTGGTCATTCCTAGGGTTTGGTCTAGTCTGGCTATGTGTCCTGTCTGGGTTGTATCCTCTACCCCGTCCCCTTTGAGGTGGGCCGTTACCTCGTCTGGGTCTGTATCCTTTCCTATGTGGGCAGTCTGATTTCCAATGTGATAGGTCCCCACAATTGAAACAACCCTGGTCAGTTTGTTGAATATTACCTCTGTTTTGGTATTGTTGTCTGTATGCATGAGTGGGCATTGGAAGAGAAGTACACATCGGTGTGATTTCTTGTTTTATGGCAGCGTCCTCCACTATTGTAAAAAGTCCTCCTTTTGAATTAAAGACACCAGATGCCGCCCTTGTTTGTATGTCTTCCATAAATATTTTTGCTGACATTGTTGCCCATTTAGTATTTACCAGTTTTATAATTTGTGCTGACTTAGGATCAATTGTTCATTGTGGTACTGACAAATAAGGGGTCACTTTCTATTCCACAGGATGTATAAATCTTATACAATCGTATGACAAAGGAATGAAAAGATTCCCCCGGCAATTGTTTACAGGAGATTAGATCATTGATCGGTGTTTCAGGTCTATATGCTTTCCTCCAGGCAGCCAACAAGGCTGCCCAAAATGTGTCCCAATCCTCACCTGATCGGTATAAGTTACTATCTTCCACCCAGTCCTCTATCTTTATTTCTGGTGTGCTGTCAGGATCTACGGCATTAATTATAATTTGTAGATCTTCAGAAGACATTCTACCCCCTAAACAATACCGTTTTAAAAAATTTACTGCTTGTTTAGGGTCCTTACTGGGCTTGGGACTAGTGTCTTTTATTTCCTTAATTGTTCCCAAGGGAAGAGGAATCTGCACTTGAGTATTACCCATGGTAATGAGTGGAAACATACCATTATTTTCGGGGGTTTGGGTTTGCAATGTTTCCTTAGGCTCAACTAGAAGGGCACTGGTCTCTGTTACCACAGTGGAGGACGATGCTGTGTCTGTTTCCTCAAGTGCTTTTTGTGTTTCTGTGACTTTTAATGGTTTTAATATATGACTGTCCTCGTCCCCTGAAGATTCTAATTCTTCTGTCAATTCACTGTCACTCACGTCTACCCTTTGTTTGTTAATTATGTCCTGATATTTCTGTTTTGCCGCTCGAGTAACCATTTGACCTTCCTGGTCTATTTCCCGTAATATTTTCTCTGAGTCTCTCATTAAGTCACTTATTCTGTCCTTTCGTTTCTTTCTTTGTTTTTTATCTTCTACCTTAGTTTTAGCTATTTCTAGGTGTTTGTCTACAGTTTCGGACAACTTATCCACGGTTCTAACATATTCTCTAATTGCTAGTCTCTTATTTTCTTGTGCTTCTAACCAATGAGTACCTTTGTCCTCAGCTATCGCCAATAATCCCCCCAGGGTTAGTTCTAAGGAGGGATATAATTTCTTTTTCTGTTTATCTGTTTTAGCCGTTTCTATGGGGGTCTCTTGATGCATTAGTTTAATTGCCTCTATGGGGGTCTCTGTATTCTCTACATTAATTGTTTCTATGGGGGTCTCAGGGTTCCCAGGTTCCTCCTTAGGATGGTCAATTTTGGGAAACACATAAGGAGGTGGAGCGCTTGAATCATAAAAGGGATTACAAGCTTTTGAAGTTTCTAAAAAAGGGACAGGTGCGGTGGGAAAACGTAATGGGTTTTTGTATATAGTCTGTGGGAATTTCTTTTTATAGTCCTTCAATGCTTTAGACCATATTTTATAACATTCTTTCATGTAATCATTGTTAGAAGGAAACGGTGGATAATTATACTGTTTGTGTTGCCTACACATTTTAGTAACTTCTTCCCAATCATTCTGGCTGCAAGGGCCATAGGGAGTTAATCCTGAAATTTGCAGACTATGTGCCCGTTTTAGTACATGTGCCCAAAATGGATCAGTATAATATTTTCCACAATTTCCAGACATGAAATCAATTGGGGTGGGTTGCTCTGACTTACCACCAGAACTTGCCTTTTCCAATTGGTTTCCCATTATTTATACAAATCTCTATGATCACAGACCAACAATGAATTAGGACAAACAGTATAAACTTGTTTAAAGAAGTGTTCAATACGACTTCTAACACCACCTACTGTTAGATTTGGTCTTAAAGGGACCTGATTATGAATGTTAAACCTCAGAGTCCAAACTTTTGGATCTCCTTTTTCAAAATAAGGTCCTTTTCCAATTCTATGAACGTAACCTCCTGGGCAAGTTGCTTTCAAAAATGCCTTAGATCCTTCATACACAAACAACAATCCAAGACTACAATTATCGCAGCGTCCTGCGTGAAACCTCTCACTCTTGGTGGCCACCTTAAGTTTATCAGACATAACTCAATACAACATAATACAACATAGACGTTCTTGATGTCCAGTCCTATTTCTTAGTAAAATATTTACAATATTCTACCAGTCCTGGCCAACCTAGCGGGGACACTTATAAAATAACTTTCCTCTTATATTTTGATGAGCTACTTGACCTTACCAGATCCGACCTTATATATTCTGAAGTCCGGTCAAGCACAAGAAAACCACCTTGCAAAAGAAATTTAAAGAGATCTTACCTTTTTGGCTTTGGCCAAAATTCTTTTGGCTTTGGCTTGACCACCGGACTTCAGAATATATACCCCACTTCTGGTACCATTTGCAAGGGTAGTGGTCGACTGGTCAACTGGTCAACTGGTCAAGTGCGCCCCCAAACCTTTTCCTTGCTCAAGCTGAACTTGGACATCAAGAAGGCCTCTTCAATCGATTGGAAAATGAGTGATATGAACGACACCACACAAGTCAGTTGGATATCGCAAATATATATATACAGTGAACAAAGTGAACCAAAGTGCAGCCATTTTCCTTACATTTACAATCACTTGAATGTTTTGGTTACTTTTTTAAATCATGTAATCTTTATTTTTTTTTTTTTTCTCATTTTACAAAACACACCCATTCATCTTCTTTTAAAACATACACTTTACATATGTAAACATAATGCACTACTTTTGTATCATTATATATCTTGACATTTCATTTTCTTCGTATAAAAACAATTTAACCCTTTTCACTTTATACCCTCATTGTCATTTCTTCTCCTATTTATAACTTTTTACAAAAAGGATTCAAAAAAAGAATAATTTTATCTTCAGTGTTTTCTTTATTACTTACTCAATCTATTCCCCTAATTGTACTAATTTCCTCTTTCTTGTTAATATTTATCTCTTCATTCCTTAGTTGCTTACCTTAGTTAGCCAGGGTCCCCATATCTTCCTAAATTTCCCAACATTCCTTGTTTTAGTGTACACAGATCTCTCTCTCCTAATTGTAACATCTACATACAGTCAGGTCCATAAATATTGGGACATCGACACAATTCTAATTTTTTTTGGCTCTATACACCACCACAATGGATTTGAAATGAAACAAACAAGATGTGCTTTAACTGCAGACTTTCAGCTTTAATTTGAGGTATTTACATCCAAATCAGGTGAACGGTGTAGGAATTACAACAGTTTGTATATGTGCCTCCCACTTTTTAAGGGACCAAAAGTAATGGGACAGATTAACAATCATCCATCAAATTTTCACTTTTTAATACTTGGTTGCAAATCCTTTGCAGTCAATTACAGCCTGAAGTCTGGAAAACATAGACATCACCAGATGCTGGGTTTTATCCCTGGTGATGCTCTGTCAGGCCTCTACTGCAACTGTCTTCAGTTCCTGCTTGTTCTTGGGGCATTTTCCCTTCAGTTTTGTCTTCAGCAAGTGAAATACATGCTCAATCGGATTCAGGTCAAGTGATTGACTTGGCCATTGCATAACATTCCACTTCTTTCCCTTAAAAAACTCTTTGGTTGCTCTCGCAGTATGCTTCGGGTCATTGTCCATCTGCACTGTGAAGCGCCGTCCAATGAGTTCTGAAGCATTTTGCTGAATATGAGCAGATAATATTGCCTGAAACATCAGAATTCATCCTGCTACATTTGTCAGCAGTCACATCATCAATAAATACAATAGAACCAGTTCCATTGGCAGCCATACATGCCCACGCCATGACACTACAACCACCATGCTTCACTGATGAGGTGGTATGCTTTGGATCACGAGAAGTTCCTTTCCTTCTCCATACTCTTCTCTTCCCATCACTCTGGTACAAGTTGATCTTGGTCTCATCTGTCCATAGGATGTTGTTCCAGAACTGTGAAGGCTTTTGTAGATGTTGTTTGGCAAACTCTAATCTGGCCTTCTTGTTTTTGAGGCTCACCAATGGTTTACATCTTGTGGTGAACCCTCTGTATTCAATCTGGTGAAGTCTTCTCTTCATTGTTGACTTTGACACACATACACCTGCCTCCTGGAGAGTGTTCTTGATCTGGCCAACTGTTGTGAAGGGTGTTTTCTTCACCAGGGAAATAATTCTTCTGTCATCCACCACAGTTGTTTTCCGTGGTCTTCCGGGTCTTTTGGTGTTGCTGAGCTCACTGGTGTGTTCTTTCTTTTTAAGGATGTGCCAAACAGTCGATTTGGCCACACCTAATGTTTTTGCCATCTCTCTGATGGGTTTGTTTTGTTTTTTTAGTCTAATGATGGCTTGCTTCACTGAAAGTGACAGCTCTTTGGATCTCATATTGAGAGTTGACAGCAACAGATTCCAAATGCAAATAGCACACTTGAAATGAACTCTAGACCTTTTATCTCCTCCTTGTAAATGGGATAATGAGGGGATAACACACACCTGGCCATGGAATAGCTGAGCAGCCAATTGTTCCATTGCTTTTGGTCCCTTAAAATGTGGGAGGCACATATACAAACTGTTGTAATTCCTACACTGTTCACCTGATTTGGATGTAAATACCCTCAAGTTAAAGCTGAAAGTCTGCAGTTAAAGCACATCTTGTTCGTTTCATTTCAAATCCATTGTGGTGGTGTATAAAGCCAAAAAGATTAGAATTGTGTCGATGTCCCAATATTTATGGACCTGACTGTATTTTAACCATTCTATATGGGTTGGTGGATTTGTTGCTATCCATTTCTTCACTATTAATTTCCTTGCTAGAAACAGACATCTAATTATTGCCATCTGCCTTTTATTTATAGTACCTCCTTCCCCTATATATCCCAATATGCACACAATGGGGTTTACCTCGAGAGCCACTCCAAATATGTATTTTAAAGTTTCCAGGATCTCCCCCCAATGGTGGTCTTAAGTAAAAAAGATTCAGCTTCTAAAGCCCCTATTAATGAGTTATGATCTGTTCATAGGAGCATAATTTTCCTATTCATATCTCCCCCCTCAGGGATATTACAACCCCTCAGGTGTTGCAATTGTGCTGCCAAAAAATAACTCCGAGGGTGTGGCACTGCCAACCCTCCTTCATCCTTTGGCCGCTGCAACACCCTCAATCCTATCCTAGCTTGTTTCCTCTTCCATATTAGCTCTCTAAAAATTACTTCTATCTTTCGAAACCATTGTTTTGGTATCCAAAGAGGAGAATTATGCAATATATATAGGAGATGCTGCATCCAAATCATCTTTATCAGGTTACACCTGCCTGCAACCAACAAAGGTAAATGATGCCACACTCTTACATTTAAATTTTTCTATAAGCGTGGCTAAGTTATTACTTATGTATTGCTTAGTGTCCTTAGTTATATACAGTGGGGACGGAAAGTATTCAGACCCCCCTACATTTTTCACTGTTTGTTATATTGCAGCCATTTGCTAAAATCATTTAAGTTCATTTTTTTGCCTCATTAATGTACACACAACACCCCATATTGACAAGAAAAACACAGAATTGTTGACATTTTTGCAGATTTATTAAAAAAGAAAAACTGAAATATCACATGGTTCTAAGTATTCAGACCCTTTGCTTAGTATTTAGCAGAAGCACCCTTTTGATCTAATACAGCCATGAGTCTTTTTAGGAAAAATGCAATAAGTTTTTCACACCTGGATTTGGGGATCCTCTGCCATTCCTCCTTGCAGATCCTCTCCAGTTCTGTCAGGTTGGATGGTAAACGTTGGTGGACAGCCATTTTTAGGTCTTACCAGAGATGCTCAATTGGGTTTAAGTCAGGGCTCTGGCTGGGCCATTCAAGAACAGTCACAGAGTTGTTGTGAAGCCACTCCTTCGTTATTTTAGCTGTGTGCTTAGGGTTATTGTCTTGTTGGAAGGTAAACCTTCGGCCCAGTCTGAGGTCCTGAGCACTCTGGAGAAGGTTTTCGACCAGGATATCTTTGTACTTGGCCACATTCATCTTTCCCTCAATTGCAACCAGTGGTCCTGTCCCTGCAGTGAAAAACACCCCCACAGCATGATGCTGCCACCACCATGCTTCACTGTTGGGACTGTATTGGACAGGTGATGAGCAGTGCCTGGTTTTCTCTACACATACCACTTAGAATTAAGGCCAAAAAGTTCTATCTTGGTCTCATCAGACCAAAGAATCTTATTTCTCACCATCTTGGAGTCCTTCAGGTGTTTTTTAGCAAACTCCATGCAGGCTTTCATGTGTCTTGCACTGAGGAGAGGCTTCCCTTGGGCCACTCTGCCATAAAGCCCCGACTGGTGGAGGGCTGCAGTGATGGTTAACTTTCTACAACTTTCTCCCATCTCCTGACTGCATCTCTGGAGCTTAGCCACAGTGATCTTTGGGTTCTTCTTTACCTCTCTCACCAAGGCTCTCCTCCCCCGATAGCTGAGTTTGGCTGGACGGCCAGCTCTAGGAAGGGTTCTGGTGGTCCCAAACATCTTCCATTTAAAGATTATGGAGACCACTGTGCTCTTAGGAACCTTAAGTGCAGCAGAAATTTTTTGTACCCTTGGCCAGATCTGTGCCTTGCCACAATTCTGTCTCTGAGCTCTTCAGGCAGTTCCTTTGACCTCATGATTCTCATTTGCTCTGACATGCACTGTGAGCTGTAAGGTCTTATATAGACAGGTGTGTGACTTTCTTAATTAAGTCCAATCAGTATAATCAAACACAGCTGGACTCAAATGAAGGTATAGATGAGAAGAAATGGACAGCACCTGAGTTAAATATATGAGTATCACAGCAAAGGGTCTGAATACTTAGGACCATGTGATATTTCAGTTTTTCCTTTTTAATAAATCTGCAAAAATGTAAACAATTCTGTGTTTTTCTGTCAATATGTGGTGCTGTGTATACATTAATGAGGAAAAAAATGAACTTAAATGATTTTAGCAAATGGCTGCAATATAACATAGAGTGAAAAATGTAAGGGATCTGAATACTTTCCATCCCCACTGTATACTCCCATGCATTTGATTTTATTAACTATCCATGCCTGTGGAAAGCCAACAGACAAGGGGGATTCCATAGGATCTACTGGTAAAAGCATTGATTTAGCCCAATTTATGCCTAATCCAGAAAACCGCCCAAACTCTGTTATGACATCCATTGCTGCACTTAAAGAGGATGAAGTGTCCCCTAAAAATAAATATGTCATCTGCATATAATGCTATTTTCTCTATTTTAGGACTGCCTATCTCATTTTTTGAGGTGCTAAAATGGCAAGGCAATACAAAACTCCCCCAAATTACCCCAAGGAATTTGCTGAGAGGCTTGTTGAGCACATTGAATATTTATTTTTTTGTCACAAGTGATTGAAAAATGACAAAAAAAAAAATTACACAAAGTTGTCACTGATATATTGCTCACACATGCCATGGGCATATGTGAAATGACACCCCAAAATACAGTCTGCTGCTTCTCCTAAGTAAAGGGATACCACATATGTGGGACTTTTTGGCAGTTTAGCTGCGTACAGGACCCTGAAAACCAAGCACTGCCTTCAGGCTTTCTAAGGGCGTAAATTCTTGATTTCACTCCTTGCTACCTATCACAGTTTCTGAGGCCATACAATATCCAGATAGCAAAAAAAAAAAAAACAAATGACCCTGTAAAGTAGACATCCCAAGCTTTTTGCTGAAAGACATGTTGAGTATTTTGCAGATCTTGCTTTTTCTCACAAGTTTGAAAATTGAAAAAAGAAAAAAAAAATTCCTTTTCTTTCTTCATGTCCCAAAATAAGTCAGAGCTGCAAAATATTCACTGTGCCTCTTAGCAAATACCTTGAGGTGTCTACTTTATAAAAGTGGGTAATTTGGGGGAGTTTTGTGCTCTGAAACTGTGATAGCTAATGAGGAGTGAAATCACCATTTTACGCCCTTAGAAAGCCTAAAGGCAGTGATTGGTTTTTGGGGTCCGGTACGCGTCTAGGCACATGTGGTATCCCTGTACTCTGGAGAAGCAGCAGAATGTATTTTGGGGTAATTTCACATATGCCCATGGCATGTTTGAGCAATAAATCATTTAGTGACAACTTTGTGAAAAAAATAAAAAAAGATTGTCATTTTCCCAAAACTTGTGGCAAAATATAAAATATTCCATGGACTCAACATGCCTATCATTACTGCCATTGATCTGACATTTGCGGTGATCCCTCACATGCATGGTGAAATTTCTGTTGACATATGACACAAGACCTACGCTTGCATTCGCCTTTGCGCATGAGCATGGGAGGACAGGGGTGCTTTTTTTAAATTATTATTTATTTTGCCTCATAATTTTATTTTTACATTGTTTCTTTCTTTTTTTAATCATTTTTATTCGTATCACAGAGAATGTAAATATCCCCTATCCTATGATAGTAATAGGTAGTAACAGGTACTCTTTAAAAAAAAATTGGGGTCTATTAGACTCTAGATCTCTCCTCTGCCCACAAAGCATCTGACCACACCAAGATTGGTGTGATAAGATGCTTTCCAAATTTCTCAGTGGCGCTGTTTATATCCGGCGAAACCAAAGTCATGAAATGCTTGTAGCTTCCGGTTTCTTAGGCCATAGAGATGATTGGAGCCATTCTGGTCTCCAATATCAGGTTCCCCGGTGGGACAGAAGAGCCTGAGAAAATCATGGAAGATGGCAGGAGGGGGCATTTCCCCCCCACTGCTTGTAAAATCAGTCTAGCAGCTAATTAGTTGCTATGATTGCCCTTACATGAAAGCTGACCGTTAGCTGAAAAGAACGGTACCAAGATGATACCTAAACTTGCAGGCATCATTCTGGTATAACCACTCATATCACTCATACCAGTACACTCATACCAGTACATTGCTGGTAAGATTGATCAGTGGGTATGCCCACCATTAGAATACCCCCCTGCATCCTCCCACTTCTAATGATGGACATACATGCAACATTTTTTTTTTACTGTGGTGGTGAAATCACCTCCTACAGCGCTGCTGTTGCTGATTTACGTATCATGAGAGCAAATGCTGTTGCTGTCAAGATAAATAAATCAGTGCTGCAGCTGAATGGAGTACCTGAAAAGAATATAATGGTTAACAATAAAACACAGTAAACAGTAAAGTATAAACAAATTACATACCTGAAAAGCAAACATGAGAAAACATAGTAACAATAAAACATTGCAGTTAAGCACAAAATACAGTAAAAAAGAGCAGAATAATAGAGAGACCAATAGAGTTAGAATAGAGAGAGAGAAGAACAATAAAATGACAACTATTTTTGGCCTTTTTTATTAAATATATTATATATATATATATATATATATATATATATATATATATATATATATATATGTCTTTTATACTTTTATTTGTAACTGTAATGGTTCCAGGTTTGGGTCTCTCAAAATGCAATGGCATCTTTTGCGACCCTGTCAAAGTGTGCCCTAGTCTGTGCAGTGCTGTTCCCTATGCTAATACTCCACTAATGTGTGGTAGCGTTCAAAACATTCAACGATGCTAAGACCAGGTTGGCCGGGACAGGAGGGACAATAATAGCGGGTGTCACGCCTATATCCACGTTTCCTACAGACACAACATTTTCTTTGGGGTGATCGTTGGGTAGGGGTACCAGAGAGGACATACGGAAAATGCCTCTCATGCAGCCATCTCACTGCATGTGCGTTGGGAAGGTGGGGCACAGCACCGTCGGTAAACAAAAGGGCTGTGATAATATCTTCCTTGAATTTAAGGAAGGATCCAGTTCATCCTGACAATTTGTATAGCACATAAGTGTTCAACAGAGCCAATTGGAATAAGTATGCAGACACTTATTTGTACCAGCGTCTGGCTTTACGGGCAATTAGGTACAGTCCCAACAACTGGTCGTTGAGATCCACCCCTCCCATATTAAGGTTGTATTCATGGACACAGAGGGGTTTCTCCACAACACCAGTCGCTGTTTGAATTTGGACTGTTGTATCTGCATGAAGGGAGGACAGAATGAAAACATTCTGATTATCCCTCCACTTCACTGTGAGCAAATTATTACTTGTCAAGCAGGCTCTCTCCCCCAGCCTAAGATGGGAATCTACAAGCCACTGGGGTAAGCCCCTGTGATTAGATCACACGGTGCCACATACGCCAATTCCATGATCAAACAAGTGACTAAAAAGTGGCATGCTTGTGTAATAATTGTCCACGTACAAGTGGTACCCCTTTCCAAATAAGGGTGACACCAAGTCCCACACAATCTTAGCAGTGCTACCTATGTAGTTTGGGCAGTTCTCCGGCTCCACATGACTATCTTTTCCCTTGTAAACCATAAAACTATATGTATAGCCTGTTGCCCTGTCACAGAGCATATACAACTTGACCCCATATCTGGCACTCTTGCTGGGAAGATACTGTTTGAAAGATAAGCAGCCAGAAAACTTAATAAGGGACTCATCAACGCAGACAACTTGATCAGGAGTAAACAAGACTGCAAACTGTTGGTTGAAGTGGTTTACGAGGGGCAGAATTTTGTGGAGCCGATCGTATTCAGGGTCACCCTGAGGATGACAGAGTTCATTGTCTTAGTCAAAATGCATGAACCGCAAAATCTTTTTGTATCTAGCCCTGGCCATGGATACAGAGTACATGGGCATATGATGAATTGGGTCAGTGGCCCAATATGACCGCACCTCACTTTTTTTAGTTATGCCCAGGAGGGATAGGCCCAGAAAGGTCTTAAATTTGGAAACCGCAATAGGTTTTCATTCTCTGGCAAGGGTCAAATGGGGATTAGCGGCGATTAATTGACCAGCATACAAATTGCTTTGGTCCTCAATAGATCTATAGAGATCTTCCATATAAAACAGCAGATAAAAATCAAGTGTCGTAGAATCAACTGTTTCCACCTGAATCCTGGGTTGGCCAGTGAATGGGGGAAGTATGGGTGCTGCAGAAGTGATGGGTTCCCAATTAGGATTGGCAAATGCAGCAGGAAGGGCACTATGGGCTCAACGGCCTGTGTTTGTCTTCTTGGTGGCTGTGGGGCACTACTTGTGCTAGCCACCACACCAGCTTGAACTACACTTATGGGACTCGCCACATAACCATGTGTTACTGCAGTAATGGTTTGACTGCGACCAGGGTGTACTAGGCCGCTTGTGCTTTCCAGTTCACCAGAACAATGAGCGGCACTAGTACTGGCTCTCTGCTCCATACGAGCAGTTGTTGCGGTTCTTGCACCTCAACAACAGAAGAAGAATGGGGTCGGTTACACCTGACCTTAGCAGGGACCACTACTCTGCTTCAGAGCTATCTGTCAGGGTGCCACTGCTGTCTACTGGATCGTATTCTGAGCCTGAATCTGACAGATGGGTGACTTCCTCTTCACTCTCATCTGTCATGCTCAGAAACATGTAGTCCTCTTCACTAGTGTACCTTCGATTGGACATTGTGGCCTCTAAATTTACTAGTACAACTAGTGAAAGTCACAGGCAAAAAGAGCACCTGATTGTCAGAGCCTGCTTCAATCACTACCAAAAAAACTGTTAGCATTCGCAGGGATCAGGCCTGACTCTGTGAAAGCTGCATTTATGTGTTTTGTGTTTTGTAAGTGACAGTGGGCTGGGCTGGGTGGGCTGGGCTGGGCTGGGCGGCGGGGCTAAATACAGGTGCTAGCAGGTATCTGGGATGATCCTACTAACGCCGTGGGTTTTGGGAACCCTAAACTACTGGGGATGCTAGTACGGATCTGATCAGATACAATATATATATCTGTTCAGACACTATACTACTAAGGGAGGTGTATGCTGCGTGCGTAGGTGTTAGCGCCACTGGCACTAATCTGACGCTGACAAGTGTACCTATGTGTGCTGGTGTTAGTGTAGTGTTGTGCAACTCACTGTTAGATGTCCTCTCTTCTCTCTCTGGAATGGAAAAGAGTTCCACGAGGGGAGATGACATCACTTCCCCTGCCTGTGTTTACACTTACACAGGCGGGGGGGCATTTCATTTGCCAGAACCGATCAGCAGGTCCAGGCCAGAAATTATTGGCCTGTACCTGAAGACTGATTAGTTCTGTAACAAATCTGACCGCTGCAGGCATGGGGGGCATGCGCATGCGCGCCCCCAACCCGCTGGAGCAAGGGATGTACGGGTACGCCCATTTGCGCACCCATGCCATTCTAGCGACATACATCAGTGTGCAGTGGTCAGCAAGTGGTTAAGTAAGTTATGTTTATACTGGTTGCCCTAGCAGGTATAAAACCTGATTGGTCAAGATGTACACATTTTTGTATTACTCTTTATAGCCTAGAGGCCAGTACCCCTGCTAGGATCTTAACATCTGCCCCCAACAGGGATATTGGCCTGTAGGAAGAAGGGTTAAGTGGATCTTTCCCCTCCTTTGGCAGCACTATGATGGTAGATTCCATCACCAAAACAGGTAACCCACCCTCTTCCATTGCTTTATTAAAGATTACCAACATAGGCATCAATACCTCTCCATACTTTTTATAAATCTCTGCTGGCAGGCCATTTGGCCCAGGAGATTTCTGACTTGCTAATGCTGCTACTGTCTGCTGAAGTTTTTTTTTAATCTAAAGGGGCATCTAGCATCTCTCTGTCCTCATTGGAGAGATGTGGAATCTCCAAATCCTGAAAGAAATCCCACATCTCCCCCTCTACTTCTTGGTTCTGAGTGCTATACAGTGTTTAATAGAATTTGTTTAATTCACCCATAATCTCAGGGTTATAGGCAGTGACCCTTCCATCATTTGTCCTAATTGCTGGAATAACCATAGTAGACATATTTGTCTTTGCCAATAAGGCCAGTAAGTGCCCTACACTCTCCCCTTCAAAAAAGTTCTGTTTCTGAAACATTTGCTTATTTTCTGCCTTTGTCAAAAGTATCTGTTTATATTTCTGTTGCTTATCTACCCAGTCGACCAATGTTCCGCTGATGGTGCCTCTATATATTGTTTTTTATGCCTCTGTTACCTTTTGCATAGCTATCCTCTCTAGTTCTCTTGTTCACTTTTTTATTTTTACCACCCCTGTATCAGTGTTCCCCTAATAAAAGCTTTAAGGGAGTCCCAGACCACCCCCAGAAGCACCGTATCAATATTCATATCAATGTATTCTTTTATAGATTACGTTATTCCCTCTGGGTCCCAATCTTGTTCCAACCAAAAGGGATTTATTTTCCATTCCCCCTTATAGTGATTCTCCCCGTGGTATATAGATACCGTCAATGGTGAGTGGTCTGAAAGACCTCTGGGACTATAGTTAATGTTCTTAATATAACTTAATATACCCTCACTACCTAGGGCCATATCGATTCTGGAGAGTGCATTGTAATGCCCTGTACACACGGTCGGATTTTCCGATGGAAAATGTGTGATAGGACCCTGTTGTCGAAAATTCTGACCGTGTGCAGGCTCCATCACACATTTTCCATCGGATTTTCCGACACACAAAGTTTGAGAGCAGGATATAAAATTTTCCGACAACAAAATCCATTGTCGGAAATTCCGATCGTGTGTACACAAATCTGACTGACAAAGTGCCACGCATGCTCAGAATAAATAAAGAGATGAAAGCTATTGGCCACTGCCCCGTTTATAGTCCCGACGTACGTGTTTTACGTCACCGCGTTTAAAACGATCGGATTTTACAACAACTTTGTGTGACCGTGTGTATGCAAGACAAGTTTGAGCCAACAGCCGTCGGAAAAAATCCTAGGATTTCGTTGTCGGAATGTCCGATCAATGTCCGACCGTGTGTACAGGGCATTAGTCTTTGAGAAGCATGAGTATTGTTGTTCTGTTGGGTTCCTCAATCTCCATATATCTTTCAAGCCTACCTAATTTAATAGTTGATATAATATCCCATCAGGTGCTTGAACTTGTGGCCTTCTTACTATGTATCTATCTATCTTCCCGTCCAGTACCGCATTGAAATCACCCACCACTAATATTGGGACATTAGGCTTATCTAAGACAAATGCTATCAGATTATATATTACTTCAGGTTAAACAGGGGTGGCATATATAAATTAGCCAGGATACATCCTCTGTTTTCAAAAGTACAGTAAAGGAAGATATACTGGCCCTTATCTTCTATGACAGCCCATCTGCAGGAGAACACAGCCCCAGCGCCAATCAAAATACTCACATATATAGTGGCAACACTCATTTCAGTTCACTCATTTGTTGTCACTTTATATTCTCTTTTTTATTTATCACAACTAGCTTTTGTACTTTATGTATTGGCACATTTGTTATTAGTATTTTTACAGAGGTATACACAGCGCGGCACAAGTTTGTTTTATTTTTTTTTTTAAATATTCACACCCCTTGAATATGAAGTGTGTACAGAATGATACTGGGTTTGAAAACTCCTCTGTCTTAAATACCAAGTTGTTTCCTTTGTCAAATGTGTCACCTACAGACAGACTACTGCAGCATTGTACATCCCTATAGTAAAAACGACCGCCCTTCTCTTTATTGAATTTCTTTATTCTGCTTTCCAGAAATTATTCAGCCATAATTTAGAAGTATACATTTATAACAACATATTATACATATATATATATATATTTCAAATATATATTAAAATGTAATGTAAGTGGTTCCAAATATTTCTAAAAAAAATGAGTGCAATCACAAAAATGGAACTTACAATAAAGAGAAAAAAAAAACAACTGATTTCTGCACTGTGTCCTGTAATATTTGGATAGAAAGCAATTTAGAAGGAAAATGTTTTTCTTTTTAAATAGTAAGATTTATTTATAATATATTTTTATAAACATTTTGTAATTTTTTCATTATCCCTTCCACTTCTTAAATGTCAACATTCAAGATGTCTTTTCGTATGTGCATGTTGAAAAAAATGCTTGCTTCTTTGTTTCATTAAATCATTTGTGCCTGGAAGCAGAGTTTGCTCTTAAGGCACCAAATGACTTTACTTTCAATAACAAACCATTAATCTTCTAAGTTTCCCATCAAGTCAGCTCCCTTCAGTGATGTAAATGGCTATATTGCATTGTCTGGAAGCACTTGTAGTATGTCTAAATTGAACCTGTTTAACAAGGGCATTTGGTACATCACCTTTTTTCTTTTGTGAAGAAAGTCTGTCATAAATATTGTTTGTACTTGTTTGAAAACCAATTTGTTATACACATACTTTTTCTAAATTTGTACTTTGAGAATCATACAAAGCAAAATGTGCTGTAAAAACAGTGTTTAAGAAAATTTACCAAACACTTTTCAAGTCTCTATGTAAGTCCACAAGGCCATGCCTTGAAACTGTGGTTTGACCATGCAGAACAACAGGTTTAATGAAATGCCACATTACCCAGCGGCACATACGTACATCACCCCCCCCCCCACACACACACACACACACACACAAACACACTCCTTTTGGAATTGAGAATGAAAAGTATTCTCACTCTATTTCCTCTTGTGACAGGATCAGTGATTTCTGACTTGACTGTTCAGGAACCCAACACAGGGAGGCAAGGAGAGAGTCTTTAGCTCTGTTTGAGTTCCAACTTGCAAGGGGCTTTAGAACAAAGTTTGGAACAAAGTTTTGGGGAAACAAAAAATAGGTATGTGCATGCATATAGGGAGGACAGTAGGGATGTTAATCTGTTGCTTTGATCCACACAGGCAAGGTTCACTTTAAAGTTAATTTTTTGCCCCTATAATCATTCTGATGTGTTAGTTATAGAGAAATTTTAATAAACTGTCTTCATTCCTGAAACATAAGCATGTTAATCAAGGTAATATGACCTCTCCCAAAAATAATCTAATGAGAAAATGTGTTTTCTTTATTGATCATTAACACTGTAGATGACTCCACCATTTCTTCCAGAGGCTCAACCCTAAAGGTAGACGCCCTGGCCCCGTAACATCCTTTGAACACACATGTATGGACTCTTCTCCATCTGCCTATGTGGTCTCCACTGCATATACTATTAGATTGTAAGCTTTTCTGAGCAGGGCCCTCTTAATCCTCTTGTATTATAACTGTATTGTCTCCCTTTTATATTGAAAAGCACTGCGTAAACTGTTGGCGCTATATAAATCCTGAATAATAATAATAATAATATACAGTAAGTTCCTAACTTGCCCGGAGGAACAATTTGTCCCTCCCTTTGTTTTTAAGTGGGAACAGGACCTACATACTTCTTTTTCACCTACTCAAAAGCCAGATATCCTATAATTTGTACATTATTCCTGCATTGCAAGTAAATACCAGAAATTAGAGTATATACTCTTGGCCTGATGGTACAGAGTCCAATAAGTGCTTTGAAAGGTGCTCCCTCACATGCTGAATACCTGTTGGAGATGCCTGGAGGCAGAAAGTATTTACTACACATTCACTGCACATTGCTGCATATCCATCAATAAACCATTCACCATATTGATAAAAAAAAAAAAAGCACTGGAAAGATTCAGCAGATCCAATAACATGTGCTGGTATTTAACAAAAAGGTTTTATATAAAATTATTTACTGAATGTTACTTGCAATATATTATCTCTTGTATTATACAATAGTGTATTTTTCATTCTGTATATTGTATCATACAGTATCTGAAAATTATGTTGATCATCAATAGTGAACATATTTGTAGATGGTAACGTGTATGACTACTTAAAAATATTCTCTGTACATATTGGTATCATATAATAATATACCAACATATACAACCAACAGTAAGACACAAATGTGTGCTACAAAAAATATACAATGTTGCAAAGTCCAGTTTTTCTGTGTAACTGTTTTATTCACCACCAAAAAATGTTCTTGGTACGGTACCACTACTTTACCCAGATAAATTATCCTCAACTCTGCACCTCAAATGTGCTATCTACAACCACCTTCAGAAATGCTGGAGTGGACCTCAAATTAAAAAGGTCAAATGTGCATTTTCATTTCCCCAGATAGCTCATAGAAAAAAATCTGGATAAGATAACCGGTTACTTCATAAATAATCTCTTTTCCATTATTCCAACTCCATCTTTATAAATTCTTTCAATGTGGGAAGTACAGTATATACACATAAAATACAATCCAACAGTGTAATTTTGCTTTATTTAAAAAATAATAAAAACATATAGTTGTGCTTACATTGCTTACAGTAATTGCAATGACCACAATAATAAAAGCATGCAAATATGGAAAGACTGTCAGTTGAATAGGGTCCCACCACAACATGACAGTTTCATTCTCCGCAAGTTCTATTAGCAGTAAATTCCAGTCTAGTCAGCTGGACAGTGGATTTCAGCTCCCTTGTCTGTTTGACTGGTCAATTATCTTTATATTGGCCTTGGATATATTTAAACATGTTAATTAAATTAACTTTGTTATGACTTTTTATTTCCAAACTGAGTATGCCCAATCTTTCTGATCAATCATTGTTAGTAAAAATGTTTATTCCTTTTATTTTTTATTTGCCCATCTCTGAATCCTTAAATCATATGTGCTTTTTACAATGTGATGCCTAATACTGCACCCCATATTCTAGATGTATCTTTCTCAACTATGCATACAGTATAAAGGCAATACTAAAACAACATCCTGTGTATTTCCTCTTTTCAGAAACCAAGATTTTGCTTGCTTTTGTAGCGGCTGCGGCAATAAATGGTGTTGCTAAGCATTTGTTAAATGGTATTCCCAGGTCTTACTATGTCTCTGTTTTGCCCAACCATATTGTTCAAGACAGCAGCAAAATGCTTTGAATCCCGGACCCCGCATATGATTTCAATGTTTATCTAGAAGTGACTATTTTATGCTCAGTGCAGATGTATTTTTGCATTAATATAGATCTTCTATTCCTGTACTTCAGAACCTAAAAGAATATAAATGAATGGTAGTAAGATCAGGGTTTTGCTTAGGCTTTTTTTTTTCCCTGCTAATTTGATTGGATAAATAGAAGTTGGTAATTCAGCTATTTTTTAAACATTCCATTAAGTAATACCGCATGTAATAACAATGTCCCCCAGGATTTTTTCTAATTTAGTTGTTCGTAGTGCACATGTACTTTGTGTGTCCTAAATGTACTAATATCCAATAAAAGCACATAATTAGACTGCAGCTGGCACAGTTTAAACCAGTAGCATTTATTGGAAATTGAAATATTATGACTTAATTAATACCATATTAATACTTAATTTTCATAATATTAAAGCAACCATTAAAATAACGGTATATTTGTTTGAAGGCATGCATTATTAATGGTCCATGATTCAATATGTACAGTCTAATTAATAGCAATGTCTATTTATCTGTGTAAAGTATAATACTATTTATTAGATTTGCTTTGACACAAAGTCCTGGTGTTTGATATCATAGATCTCATACTTGATTCTCATACTTGATTCACATGAATTTGTCACACATTTTCTCAATTACAAACATCATTCACTCAATTTTAAGGAACTATTCCCTTAGCAAAGTAATTGTTCACCAGTTAAATAATGATTATTCATCTATAGGAATACATATTTAATAATCTTGAACTTATTATACTTACATACTGCATATACAGTATACATTGTAGACACATCTATTCTATAAATGTATATAAATGCATACATATTCATGTTATATATTAACCACTAGCAGACCACCTACCACATTTTTACTGTATCAGGGCAGCCCTGTTGCCAGATCACATGTACGTGATCCAGCATTTCTGGGTGGGGGGGTGGGGCTCATGTACCATGCCCACTGCCCCATCTGTGTTGTGATTTGGCTCATCACAAGACGGTCAGCAGGTTCCGACAAATGATTTATGGCTGGGACCTGCTGATCCGCTTAGCGCATCACAGTATACAGCCCTGTCAATACAGGGCTCTGAGCAGCAAGTAGGGAGAAAAATCAGCCACATTGATTAATAAAAGCAACACACATTACAGACATTGTTAGGTCCACAGTTAACTCCTTCCCAGCCAGCATCTTTAGTACAGTGACAGTGTAGAGCAGTGGTTCTGTTTGTGTATGTTTGCAGGTTTTCCTTTATCTTGCACAGGTGCTTTAAATTAGAGTCAATGGCTTGGTGTTTTGGACAGCTATTTTATCTAAGACTGTTTTCCCACTGAGGTGCTTTGCAGGTGCTATAGTGCTAAAAATAGCGCCTGCATAGGGCTTGTAAAGAGCCTCTCCTCTCACTCCAGTGTGAAAGCCCGAGTGCTTTCCCACTGGAGCGGTGCGCTTGCAGGAAGGTAAAAAAAGTCCTGCAAGCAGCATCTTTGCAGCGATGTAGGAGCGGTGTACGCACTGCTCCTAAAGTGCCCCTTCCCATTGAAATCGCTGCTAAACTGCTGGCAAAGTGCCATTTTTACCCTTTTTCATCCGCTAGCGGGAGTTAAAAATCTCCCCGCTAGCGACCGAATAGTGCTGCTAAAAAGACAGTAAAGTGCCGCTAAAAATGGCGGAGCTTTACTGCCGATGTCCCCAATGCCCCAGTGTGAAAGCAGCCTAAGAGAAATTCCCAAAACATGGCCCGTTGGGGGTACTTCAGGACAGGGTTGAGAACCACTGATGTAGAGTATAATAATGATTACTGTATTAGAGTCACTGGTGATGTCACTTAGTCAGTGTTCCCACCCAGTGTCAGTTAGTATCAGATTATCCACCACACTATCACAGTCCCACTATAAATTGCATATCTATACTTTTACTAGTAGAAAAAAATAAATAAAATAAAATCCCAGTATATATACCATCATGTGGTATATAATATACACTTATCACTTTTTTTTTTATAGAGTATCAAGAGTGTATACAAGGTTACAAAAGAGAGGTAAAAGTAATCAAACATTAACAGATAATATTAAGTCAAGAAGGTCCATACAGAACCTAATTGCTTTCTGACTGATTCTCATTAAACTGTACAGAGTATCATACTATAAGTATTGAGTGACAGTAATCATAAAACTTATATGTCAGGGCTGGACTCTCAGCCTTTCCTTCTCTGTGCTCAGGTTGCTCAGCTGTCGGTTATTTGCCAGTGCTCATCATTCCACAGTGGCTCACCTGTTGATCATCTCCTGCTCGTCAGTCAAGTCCACAGCGAATCCCTTATGGCTATTTAAACTGCCTGGTTCATTTCATCAATTGCCTTTGCCTTGGTCAACATATCTAGAGACTCTCTGCTGTGTCCCTGATTGATCTCTAGCTTCCTGATTTCCTGGCTTGTTCTGACTACCCAATTTGGCTACCGAACACTGGCTATGTTTTGGCTACATTTACCAGTTGTACCATTTTTACCATCTTATTAAAAGGTGTGATTTTTCCTGCATTTTATGTCTCCGTCTGTTTCATGGTTCCTGTCAGTAGGTGAAAGCCATTAATTCAGAAGATGCAAGCAATCCACCTAGTGGTAATATTTTTTTCAGGTTGAATGAGCAGGTTTACCGTATGGATCAGTTAGCCATAGCATTACAGACACTCCTGATTCGCACTGCTCACCTGGATCTTCCCACTGTGGCTGTTCCTGTAAAACCTGTGTTGCAGGCTCTCCCTGCTGCTGCTCCAGTTTCTGTGCAGGCACCCTCCTTGAATATTACCTCTGTCAGAGGTATGTCTGGATCTGCTCTGCTACCCCAGTGATTTGGGGGTGCTCCAATTCAGTGCAGAGGGTTTCTGAACCAGGTTGGAATATACTTTAAGCTGCTGCCCCAGGCATTCCCCATGGACAGAAGCAATGTAGGCTTCATAATTTCTTTGCTTTCTGATAGAATCTTTGCCTGGGCAAACCCTCTATGGTGGACGTAAAAATCCCTTGTCCTGAGTTACGCAGAGTTTGTGGCTTCCTTTAAAAGGGTATATGACGTTCCCACATGCTCCACTTCTGCTGCCAAGAGCCTGTTTTTAATTAGATAAGACATCTGATTGTATAGAGGCTCGCAGAGTGAGCAGCATCCCCTTTAGTGTTGTGTCAGATATGGGCTGCCCTGTAGTTGGGAATGCTGCAATAGGATCAGGGAGTACTGTATTCATGTAGGGATTTTCACGAGTAGCACTCGCCCCATCCATAGTTCCTTCCTCCACTGTAGTGTCCGAGTGCTTTCAGGGTCTGGACTTCAGTAGGCTGGGGATATTAGGAGTTAAGAAGCTGGAGCTATTTGGAGACATGGCTGCACTGATTGACGAGATCTGGGGACCATTTTAGTGTAGCCTTCTCAGCATGGCTGGGAAGAACTCAGTAATTTTTAGGTATTATAGATGCTCCTAGGTATAATGCCAAGAGGAGTAGATGTATAGGATGCGGGAGTGTATGTGAGGAGCCAGTGGATGTGTCTGGGATGTTTGTTTCCCAAAGAGCTGAGCATAGCTCTATCACAGTGTCCATTTTGGATGGCAGTTGCCATGCCCCAACCCCTCCCCCCACCCAAATTCATTTTAATTAATTTTATATATTTCTGAGATAAATAGATATGGCCCCTGATGAAGACACGTGATCCTTGTGTCGAACACGTGTAGGGGAGGGGCCAGGACGAAGTGAGCAGCACAGAGTCTGTCTAAGGGGAGATGCATACCATACCCTTACATTGGATACTGTTTTGAAGGCTTGATATAGAGCGGTGCACTTACGCACCGGGATAGTGTGTGTACCCCATTGTGGGGAGTGTAATTTATGTATTTAATACATTTATCCAACGATATCACACCATTGAGTTTTTCTCTTGTTTATGCCTGTGGAACTGCATTGAACCAAGCTGGAGACTGACATCTGGTAATCAGCACAGAGCCCGGGGATGGCTCTTTTTGACTCAGTGTAGCAGCTGAGTCACACACTCTGAGGTGAGAGGAATTACCTGGGGGGGTCACTGATTTGCACCAGAGCATGGTTTGCAGCACCAAGGATAATATGAGCATGTTGGATAACACCACCAACGGACACTTTTTATACACAATTTTTTTATATTGATTCACAGGATTTTTTATACATGATCAATCACTTTAATATTACTTATCAGGACTGTTTATTATGATTATTGTGGAGCACTAAGCACTGTTTTAATCTTTGTATGCACTTTATCTATTTTGCATCATTTTATGTGTCTGGTTTATATTAATTTATATATGTATATATTTATATGTTTGGATTTTCATTTGTCACTAGTTGATTCACACAGAGAGAGTTATTTTGCACATATTTTTAGATTCAAGAGATTTCAGATTGATACAGTTTACTCTAGCGCAGCATATAAATCTTTTCTTTTAAATTATTTGCACAATATATGAAACATGATCTGCGCCTGCAGCTGAGTATTGTTACTTATTTGGCATTGGATCGTTGTGGCTCGCAGGGTTTTTTTCTTATTTGGGAACATGGGGTTGCCATGGATTGGAAGAAACCTGGAAACGTAGGGTGATAGACCCAATTTTTTCCTCACCTCTCTCCATGCTATTATCGTGTCTCTGAAAAGCAAACTTTGTTTAATATGAATCGGGATTCATTGCAGCGAGCTATGTAAGAGGGCGGAGAGATTTATTGGGTAAGCCAAGTCCGATTCCAATCCATAATTGGAGTATTTTGAAGCTTGTATAATCCAGTCCATTCCTGTTCTCAGGAGACATGATAAATTATATACTCTAATATTTGGCATACTGCCCCCCCCCTCACTCTTTGGGAGAAAAAGTTTGGTCAGTGCAATTCTAGGTTTGCCCTTATTCCATATGAAGGAGATAATTGCCTTATTTAAATTTTGTATATCTTTGTGCTTCAATAATAATGGTAAAGTTTGTAGAGGGTATAACAGACAAGCAAAGGTGACCATTTTAAAAAGTGCACGTCTCCCAAAGAGCGAGAGTGATAGGTTGGACCATGCCTCCAATTCACCTATTATTTTTGATATCAGAGGAGGATAGTTGAGATAGTAGAGAGAGGATGGTTCCCTATCTATTTTAATGCCTAAGTATGTGATGTGTTTCTCGTTAATGTGGAAGGGAGAAGAGCCTGACCATGTTCATGGGTTACAATTACCTAGAGGGTGAATTTTGAACTTGGCAAAGTTTATTTTCAGGCCAAAGCATTTGTGGAAGGAGGTAAAGATTGATTGTATGGCGGGTATGTCTGTTTGAGGGGACGTGGTGAATATCAGGATATCATCTGCAAAAAGGGTGACTCGCAATTAATTTTGTCTGAGTGATATGCCATGGATGCATTCTGTGGAATTTAGATGACGCGAGAGAAGTTCGATGGCCAGATCAAATAACAGAGGAGAGAAGGGGCAGGCCTGTCTTGTTCCTTTGTGTAACCGAATGGGATTGGATTGAACACCAGCAGCTATTACCGTAGCTGACGGTGCCGAGTAAAGGTTGTGTATAAAATGATAGAAGGGTCCTGATATCCCAAATTTTTGCATTCTAGGGATAGCCATTGGAAGCTGACATTATGGAATGCATTTTCAGCATCTAGGGTGATGATCGCCACGTCTTCAAGGGGGTGTTGTTTCGCATATTCTAGTGTGGCAAGGACTTTCTTCAAATTGGATGAGGCTGACCTGCCCTTGGTGAACCCCTGACTGTGCAGGATGAATAAGGGATGGCATAATTTTTGCTAAATGAGAGGCTATAATCTTAAAGAGTATTTTGGAGTCTATATTTAGCAACGAGATTGGATGGTAAGATCCTGGCTGCTGTGGATTTTTTTATGTTTGCTTGGTGTCCTGTTGGGAGGTAAGGACCACATCCCAAATTTTGTAGTAGACTAAAAACAGGGAGGGAGTGATTTCTTTTTTTAGCAGTTTAAAAAATTCAGAAGTGTAACCGTCAGGTCCAGGGGCTTTATGGCTTGCCAGGCCTTTAATGGAAGCTAGGATTTCCTCCTCGGTAATTGGGGAGATTAAAGTCATCAGTAAATCAGGTGTAATCCGTGGGAGGGGCGATAATTGTAACCATTTGGCCACTTTGCAGGGGTCTATCGGTTCTTGGGCATAAAGGTTAGCGTAGAATGTTTCCAAAGTTCTGTTAATGTCCTTGGGAGAAGTGGAGAAAATGCCATCAGGGTTGTGTAAGGCAGTGATATGGGTGGGGAGGTACATGCCTTTTGAGAGTCTGGCTAGTAATTTCCCGGCCTTATTGCCAAATTTGTGAAGTTGTAATTGGGTATAGGTCATTTTAAAGCGTTCTAGGTTATGGGCCCATATTTCAAAGCGGTCCTTGGCTTCCTGCCATGTCTTCGGTTTTCTGGAGTGTTCTGTTCAGTAAGTTGTTTCTGGGCATTAAGTAAACTATGACTGGTCTCTAGGTATGATTTTTGGGCATTCTTCTTGTAGGCCGATACGAAGGATAATATCCTTCCTCAGAAGAATGTTTTGCCTGCTTCCCAGAACAGATTAGGATTGTCTGTATGAGAGCTATTGTTGTGTGTGTATTCCTTCCAGGCCTCTTTCTGCATGGTCTGAAAGCATTCATTTTGGTTTAGGTGTGAGGGGAAGTGCCATTGTCTAAATTCTGTGCGCGTTTGGAGGTTGTACAACGTGACTGAGATAGGGGAGTGATCTGAAATGACAATGTCATGAAACATGCAAAGAAAATATTCAAGCCTGGCAAAAGAGTTATGGACTGGAGAGAAAAAAGTGAATTCTTTATCTAGGGTTGTTGAATTCTTCATGTGTCTATTAAGTGGAGGGCATTCACCGTGTGGTAAAAGTTGGTGAACAGGTCTCGTGTTTTCGGTCTTAATTTACAGCAGAAACTGGATCTGTCTTCAGTGTTGTTTATGACTGAATTGAAATCACCTCCTATGAGGTGCGGGAGGTTGGATCAGTCGCTAATTGGGTTGTGAGGTTGGTGAAGTAGGATTTGTCTGGGGAGTTATGTGCGTAGATGTTTGTTATCCTGATTTCTCTGGACAGGAATTTAAGGTGGATTGATACTGATCTTTCATCCTCATCGCTGTCTACGGATAGTATGTTAATTTTTTATGAAGAAGTATGATTGTACCTGCTTTGCGGCCTTTAGATGCTGATCCTATCAACCTCCCTACCCATAACGTTTGCACTCAGAAAAAACGCTTTCCGCTAAGCGTGTCTCCCGGAGCAGTGCTATGTCAGATTTTAAACTACTTAGGTGTCTAAGGACCTTCATTCTTTTTGTTGGGGAGTGCAGTCCCTTAACATTCCAGGATGTTATGTGTAGAGTGGCCATAGATCAAGTTGAGTGAGGATAGTGTATGGAATGGTGTGTGTGTAAATTACCTGCGTTAAGTGATCTGCGGACAGATTCGGGTGTAGTGCTTCAAGTCTCCGGATTCGTGGACAGGGGAACCATCCCTTCTTGAGAAAGTGGGGCATAAAGAAGTAGAAGAGCAAAGAAGAATATAACCGATTAACCTTGAGATATAAACAATATTGTGACTTCACTTTTTTCCGTATGTAAATTTCACCACCAGTCAGACCGCAGGCGAGAGAAGTGTGTAGTTTAGGTAAGGTGTTACTCCCCAGAAAATATAGTAGATTGGGAAGAAGGAGTCTACCTTTCCTTGGCTTGCAGGATTTTCCTGATGGGTGGACCAAGTGACTAAGGGGTAGCGAGGAGCATAGCAGAAAACACAACGAACATTTAGATAACTGCACAGAAAACAGATGAAACTCATAACATAAAACAATAACTTGATGAGGGAAACCGTATAGAGAATGACAGTTGTCATTTCTAGGTTATGGACTGACCTAGAGGCAATAGGCTCCTGGAGGGTCGGAGCTTAGAATGAAAGGATGTGTCCGCCACTCCAGTGGATGTTGGGCTCTTTTTAGAGATCAATTTCAACAATGAGTGGGTTGATTAATTGTGGAGGTGTGCTTTAGGCATTTTGGCGGGTCCTTCCCAGGGCTCCTTTGCTCCCTAGGCCCACTTTTCAGTTTTTTCTGCATGTGTGTCAGAAGAGGGTTGCTTGGTCGTGATGGAAGTGAACGTAGAAAAGCGTTTGCCTTTTCAGGAGATTGAAAAGTGAGCTGTTCCCCATCTGGGGCTTGCAAACGGAGGACTGCTGGGTAGGCTAGTGTGAAACAAACGCTGCGTTTGAATAGCTCTGCACATGCGGGTTGGAACTTCCTGCTTTTGCGGGAAACCTCGGCTGAATAATCTGCAAAAATAAGTTGCTTGTGACCCTCTATCACCACGGAGCGTGCCTTCCGGAAGCTCTGCAAAATGTCCGTGTGATCCGCATAATTTAGGTATTTTTCTATGATTGGCCTTGAGCGATTGTGTTCATTTGCTGGGGCCTCGATCCAATGGGCCCTTTCCACGGTGCATCTGCGGTGTAAGCCTAGGGCTTCTGGAAGGGTAGATGTGCAAATATCTAGGAGTGAGCCATGTTTAAATAACTCAGGGAGTCCAATTATCTGGAGGTTGTTCCTTCTGGAATGATTTTCCAAATCATCCATTCGTTCGTGCAGATGCTGCTGACCTTGGGTGAATTTCTCTAAAGCCACATTCATTGTATATTGATTGTCTTCCAAAGAAGAAATAGGTTGCTCAGCTTCAGTTAACCTTTGTGATTGGTCTCCCAGCTCTTTGCATAGCTGCATGATGCCCGCTGATACTGCTCTTTCCACTGCTGCTGTTATTGTGGGGGAGAGCAAGGCTGCTACCGCCTAGGCTATTTTATCATATGAGCCTAGAGACTCCTGATTTCTCGATCCACTGGCTTCCTGGTCCTCAGTGTTATTCTCTCCCTCACATGAGTTACCTTTAAGTTGTGGTTGTAGATCACTCAGTGAGAGAGGAGAGGCAGACGTTGCAGCAGCCATCTTAGATCTCCCTGGAGTTCCTGAGGCTGAAAAGCATCCCTCGATCTAGATCCAGAGCGGGATCGCCCTTGAGAGAGATACCATTCCATCCACCGCAACGCTGGGGCTTATGTGGAGGTTTCCTGGAGGGGAGAGAGAGCCATCCCTGGGCTTAATATGCCTGTTTCTCTCTGGAGTGGAGCTGCCAGTCTCCCTGTCCTCTACATACGACGCTGGAACCGGAAGTCCCATTTTTGTGTTTTTAATGTAAAAAGGATAAAAGACCACAGTTTTTGAAAAAATAGACTTTCCCTTACTTTCTGTCAAAATTAAAATACCAGGACAGTGTGAAAACCCCCTAAATGACCCCTTTTTGGAAAGCAGACACCCCAAATTTGTTGCCATAATTTTGTAAATAAAGAAACATGCTGATATTGAAGGTGTTAAAACATGGATCTTGGAAGGGTTGCACTAGATGTGGCTCAAGCAGGTCATTCACAGAGTAAGGAGGAGATGAAAATGCTAATGTACAGATCACATACAATGGGAGCAATGAGATGAAGGGGTAAATGCACAGGTGGGAGGGAGCTGAAAGGTTAATAAACAGGTCACATTGAAAGACTGTGTGGAAATCAGATGGGAGGAGATTGTTTAATGGGTTAACTTTTACTTAAATGTACTGCTGCTGTGATCTCTACAGTGCTCATGCACTAAGGAATGAGTCACTCATTCATTCCTGTTTTCTTCCTTTCCTCCATTGTAAAGGGAAGGAGAGCAACACACACTTTTTTAATCATGTAAAAGCTGTAATTAGTATCTCACATTGATCTGAAGGTAGAGGTAGCCCCTTGGATTGACTCTATACACAATGCCTGCAAACAGAGCCATTGGAGGATGGCTTGGTTCACCGGCATTAACGGGCATAATGACTGGCCAAAGGTACTTTTTACAGTGCCATTTATAATCCTCAATTGGTAGGAGGTGGGTGGCTCCAATAGAGTCCATGTGTTCTGTATGCTATATGTATGTGAAAATGTTAACACAAACATTTCAATGTATACAGTATAAAAAACACCAAAAATATCCCTAAATGGGGACTCTGAGGTTTCAGGATTACAGTTCTGAATGTTGATCCAGTAAATGGAGCTAAATGCCCACATTTGCCTAGACACATTTAATAGAGCTGTACCACATTTTTTTATCCATATGTAGTGAGATTCAGACAGTCAAAAATGAGAATAATAAATCAATAAATCATGCATAATGTAAAAAAAGGCATTTGTGTAAAAGTAAATGTATTGTAAACGTATTGCTGAAGCATATTATTCGTTAATACGGTGTACTAGTAAGCATGTTAGAGAGCAATACATGTGAAATAAATGTGGAACACCAATAGGTGGAGCTATCTGATGCAGCAATGGAAAAATCCTATACAAACATTCCCATGGTTGATCCCATTGGCATAGCAACCAGCCAAACCCAAAAGTGATGTTAGAGCAATACAGGAAGTGGTTCTTCAGCTATAGATATGCAATAGATATGCAGGGTCAGATCATACTGTACCAACAACATACCTCCCAACATTTTGAGATGGGAATGAGGGACACCTACTAGCAAACGTATGTAGGCAGAAAACATGCCCCCTGTCACACCTCCTTAAAGGAGAATTAACCAAGTTTAATTAAATCCACAAAGGCTTTTTTTACCACTACTATTCCTTTATATTGGCTTTTAAAATTTGCAAATGCAACAATTTAAAATTGGAGGAAAAGCTTAGCACTGAGAAACACTTTTTGAAAGATAAAAAGTGCATTTTATATACAACTATATAGAGCAGATTAAAATGAGGGACATATGAGGAGGAAAGAGGGACAGAGGGACATTGCTCCAAATCAGGGACAATCCCTTGAAATCAGGGACAGGTGGGAGCTATGCCAACAGCACAGCACTTTGGATACATCACAGAGGCTTGTAGGTGATGAAACACAATATGGTATATTATAGGCGGTCAGGGCTCCATGGAGGCAGCTACTGCTGAGGCAGATTGTGTAAGGATGCATAGATAAGCCCCCAACAGGAACTCTAACTAAACCAGTGTCTGATATGTATGCAACTGCAGGACAGCTTAATGACCAAATAGCCAGGAGGCTAATTTTGATTTGTGGTTTTAATAAACTGAAACAAATCCCTGCAAGGATAAACCTTATGTTGTGTGTGTAGCGTTGGTAGATTTAAAATCTACCGCTTATAGGTAAATTTAGTGGGTTACTTGTTTAATACATAGTCAGATTTAGCCTCTGTTCCAGTTTTGGCTGAGTTGCATGTAGTTTCACGCTGTGCCTGTGGGTGTCGTTGTCACCATGGGTCGGTGTTGGAAGGGAAACACATTAAAGTGTATGAGTGCTCCTCTGTCCCGGAGATAACTCGGTGGAGGTGATCCTCCGAGTTGCATTCTGGGAGAGGGTATTTATGGGACAGACGCCATGTTTTAGGGTTCTTTTTTTGTTCCACCTGCTGGCCCTCCTGGCCGACACGTATGTGCTAGGAGTACTACCGCGTGGTCCTCCGACCAGGAGGCCCATGCTTTTGCAGCGTGTGGGTGGGTCCAGAAGCCTGTCTGGGGCCTACCACCACGGCAGGGGAATGGTTCTGTCTGTCCTATGGGAAGAAGCTGGACAACTGAGAAGATCCCAGGGGAGGACCCGTCATGGAAGGATCATGCAGAGTGCTGGTCTGGAGAGGGGCCTGGTGACTCAGTTGGAGGACGTATCCTAAAGTTATCCTACCGCATAGTACTGCCGGGTCGGCTTAAAGGTTCTAGTGCTGTGTTTGCTATCCATCGTAAACCATTACATCCTGTTGCAGAAGATCGTACAGGTTTCTATTCCATTCAAGTCTGTGGCAGAGACTTTTGTTCGTGCTGCGTACTGGCTGCTAGGTTAGTGAGAGAAACCTATCCAGGCGGGCAAAGATTCAACTCTAAAAGGAGAGTACATTCATCTACAAGATTACAATTCCTAATACTACACTAAGAAAAGGTATTTGAACTTCCCTGCAACTCTTCTTCTACCTCTTTCCTGCTACTTCCTTCAGTTACTTTAATAAAGCATTGGAAAAGATACTCAAGTGTCCGATGCCTACATTGTTTGGAATTAAGCTCAACGGGACCCTAGACCCGGTTCTGGTGAAATAGAGGTAACGAAGGTGACGGTAACAGCCTGCTTTAAACCAGCAGCTCCACCGAGTTATTGCTACATGTGTTTTAAGTGGAACTTTAGTATTAAGTACAACAATTTCCAGTAGGCAGTCTTCACTTTTAGGCATTGGTTTACTAAAGCAAACAGTGCTCACTTTGCAAGTAAATTTTCACTTTGCAAAGGAACTTTCCATTCATTTAATGATTGAGGCAAAGCTCAGCTGGCTTCAATTATATCATGTGCAAGCAAATACAGTTTTTTTTCCTTGCTCACACATTCACTAAAATATCTCTTGCAAAGTGAAAGTTCCCTTTCAAAGTGAACAACCTATTTGTTAAAATCCTTCTAAAATGTTGTTCTTATATATAGCTAATTTAACTATTTGCCAACTGTGCACTGTAGCTTTACTGAACAGTATATACATGATCTACACTCCCAGAAGGCCCTGAACTGGGGGCATGCGTGGCCGATGTCTAGGGGTGCTGTGATTAGGTACAGCATTGATCAGTCATCAGGTCCAGGCCAATGATTTTTGGCCTGCACCTGCTGATCAGTTCTACTGAGCACAGCAAATGACAAGATCTTCTCTCCTAGAGCCCTTTTCGGTTCCAGTGAGAGAAGAAATCAGACATAGCGAGTAAAAGCAACACACTTACACAGTAAAACTGTGTCCAGCACATTTAACTACCCTGATTGCCTCCCCAGTTAACCCTTTCACTGGTACAAACAAACGGCAAATGCCCCAACCTATAACTGGCCTTAACAGCAAGGAGCACATGGAAGGGTGATGCATGTCAGCCAGCCTGCAACAAACCAAATTGTCCTGTCTCACAGTTTAGCTGGGAATTTTTCTTTGTTGTTGTTTGACATGCGTCGCCATTCCATGTGCTCCTGGCTGGTTAGGCCAGTTATAGGTTGGGGCAATTGCCCTTTGTTTTTACCATTGGTTATTTGGTGAAGGGGCACGCTGGACACCTCTGCTGTCATTGTGCTATTTGCTGGGTGTCCAGTGTGCCCCTGTACTTTTAAGAAGGTGTGGGATCCTTACAGGCATACCTGCCCTCGATCTATCCATTATTATATATGTGCTCCTACTATGGAGGCTCTCAAAATGTATAGAGTTAGGACTGCAGATAATACTGGGATGCCTTGACGCAGGATCTATAGCTTATGCATGTATTTTCAAGTGTGTGCAAACGAAACCTCTGTTTTTAAAGTGAACTATTAGACAGGTTTGGTTTTTTGCAGGCTGGCTGGTAAGTTAACTAGGAAAGCAAAGCACAAAGACAGCGCTCACATCAGGGAACTCAAGGTGGAGTCCTTCACTGGGTGCTCTGGCTCAAATGGCCTCCAGTCACTGAAAATGCAACTCCAAGAAAAGATGTAGCCGGCAACTCCAGAATCCTATGAAAATCTTTATTTGCTACACAAAGGTTGAGATTAACACCTTGCCAACCAGCTCACGCCGATATACGTCGGCAGAAGTGCACGTACAGGCATAGTAACGTACCTGTATGTTGACCTTTAAGACGCAGCATTGTGGGAGCACTGCGAGCTCCATGACTGTGATCGCGGGTCTCGCGGACTCGATGTCTGTGGGGATATCCGCGCTCGTCTCACGGAGAGGAAAAATGGGGAAATGCTGACAAGCATTTCCCCGTTCTGCCTGGTGACACTGACACTGATCACCGCTTCCTGTGATCGGGAACGGTGATCAGTGTCATGTCACAGGCAGACCAGCCCCCCCACAGTTAGAATCACTCCCTAGGACACACTTAACCCCTGAAGCTCCCCCTAGTGGTTAACCCCTTCACTGCCACTCACAATTACACAGTAATCAGTGCATTTTTAATCGCAATGATCGCTGTATAAATGTGAATGGTCCCAAAATAGCTCCAAAAGTGTCTGATCTGTCCACCATAGTGTCGCAGTCATGATAAAAATTGCAGATCGCCGCCATTACTAGTAAAAAAAATTATTAAAAAATGATTAATAAAAATGCCATAAAACTATCCCCTATTTTGTAGATGCTATAACTTTTGCAAAACCAAACAATAAACGCTTATTGCGATTTTTTTACCAAAAATATGTAGAAGAGTACGTATCGGCCTAAACTGAGGAAAAAAATGGTTTTTTTATATATTTTTAGGGGATATTTATTATAGCGAAAAGTAAAAAATATTGAGTTTCTTTCAAAATTGTCGCTCTTTTTTTGTTTATAGTGCAAAAAATAAAAACTGCCGAGGTGATCAAATACCACCAAAAGAAAGCTTTATTTGTGGGAAAAAACGTATGTCAATTTTGTTTGGGAGCCATGTCGCATGACGCAGTGCCAAAGCGACGCAGTGCCAAATCGCAAAAAACACTCTGGTCTTTGGGCAGCCAAATGGTCCGGAGCTGAAGTGGTTAAAAACAGCTGGCACATTTCAGCATACAGCCTTGTTCACAGCATATTCACAACATGAATGACAGAACATTTATACTACATACCTCATATGAGGAAGAGCAGTATCAATAAAATAATTATGCAATTAACCACTTGCCGACCGCTTCACGCAGATATACTGCGGCAGAATGGCACGGGCAGGCAAAATCACGTACCTGGTACGTGATCTTCCTCCCGCGGGCGGGTGGTCCGGTTGGACCCCCCCCGGTGCCCGAGGCAGTCGGCTTCTGTCCGGGAGCGATCAGAGGTGAGGGGGAGACCATCCATTCGTGGCCCCCCCCTCGCGATTGCTCCCAGCCAATGAGATTCTTCCTCTGCTGCTGTATAGTAAACAGCAGCAGAGGAAGTGATGTCATCTCTCCTCGGCTCGGTATTTTCCGTTCCGGTGCCGAGGAGAGAAGACATCTGAGTGAGTTGCACAACACAACACACACAGTAGAACATGCCAGGCATACTTTACACCCCCCGATCACCCTCTAATCACCCCCCCGTCACACTGACACCAAGCAGTTTTTTTTTCCTGATTACTGCATTGGTGTCAGTTTGTGACAGCTATGCCCCGTACACATGGTTGGATTTTCCGATGGAAAATGTGCGATCGGAGTGTGTTGTCGGAAATTCTGACCGTGTGTGGGCTCCATCAGACTTTTTCCATCGGATTTTCCGACACACAAAGTTTGAGAGCAGGCTATAAAATTTTCCGACAACAAAATCCGATCGCGTCAATTCCGACCATGTGTGGACAATTCCGACGCACAAAGTGCCACTCATGCTTAGAAGAAATTCTGAGACGGAACAGCTCGGTCTGGTAAAATTAACGTTCAGAATGGATAGAGCACTTTCGTCACGCTGCAAAGTAAAAAATGGTTTAATACAGCGCACTCTCTTCTTTTTTATAATGTGAGAAGAATGAAGTAGTTTTGCTGCTCATATTCACACAGAGTTCTCACAAACTTATTTCTTTATTATTTATTGTGATTGCCTCAATATATTTTGATTTGTCACATCTGACCAAATTTGTTTTTTTTATTGTTTTTTTTGGTTTTGTATTTTTTTCAAGGCTGATGTTTTTTTTTTTTTAATTGGTTTTATAATAATATTTGTGGGTGTGTTTTGTGTCTCAAGTTACCACAACACCATTATTATCTTGTATTATGTAATCTCAAGGAGGTTGCTTGGTGTTGGTGTCCCTTGTTAATTTCACATTGTATTTTTGAAATGTACCTGCCTCCTCACAAACAAACTGTCCTTTTTGAAGGAAAACACACATAGGCGAGTATAATTGAACCAAAAATTCCTTTATTAAGGGCTCAGAACCAAACAAAAAGGGAGGCAACGCTGGATAAACATCATAAATTGGCGAAGCCTTGGACCCCCAGGGCACACATCAATTATTTTACAGCAAAATTGGTGGCCTGAGGAGTCCATATCTAAGGGATTGCAGTCTGGTCCAGAAGTTCCAGAGATCCTGAAAGCAGCAGATGACATCTGTGTCCCCAGGCTGTGGTACTACAAGAGGCTGCATCTTTTGCCAGACCAGACTGAACCCAGGTCATCACTCTCTGGTCTTCCTTCCACGCTTCCTTCCCGGCTGTGGCTCTTGTGTTGGAGATGTGGCAGGAGGAGGAGTAGGACCTGGAGGAGGAGGAAGAGGAGTAGGACCTGGAGGAGGAGGAGTAGGACCTGGAGGAGGAGGAGGAGGACCTGGGGGAGGAGGAGGAGGAGGACTATGTGTGAGGTCACAAATGTGGGTAGCACATGTTATTTGGCCCCTCAACCCCTTATTGAGAGCTTCCAAAATTAAGAACTCAAACAGGAGTCATTGGCCCTCCTCCATCTGCATCATTTTGCAGGCAGTTAGGCCAGCAAAGTCCTCCTCCACAGTGTGGAGGGTTCTCAGGGCCTCTGTAGCCTTCCAAAAGAGGCTTATGGCAGCCTCCTCCAGGTTACTCCTCTTCCTGCCACTTTGTCTTTGAAGGTGGAGGGTAGGGACCTGGGTATCGGGCAGCCTGCTTGG
Source organism: Aquarana catesbeiana (assembly GCF_042186555.1). Taxonomy (NCBI): domain Eukaryota; kingdom Metazoa; phylum Chordata; class Amphibia; order Anura; family Ranidae; genus Aquarana; species Aquarana catesbeiana. The sequence continues at coordinate 255,604,107 of NC_133325.1, read as the reverse complement.
CCCGGCCACCTCCTGGCTGAGACTTCCCTGTGTATGAAAAAGGGACATGGTTTTAGTTTTTGCTTCATCAATCACAATCATAAATTAGCAATCCAAACTAACATCTATTTAACATCATTGATTGGACATCCAGAAATATTTAGAAGGATGCTATACCTGGCTCAAGCTGGGCTTCTCCACATGTTGCTGCCTGGAAGGCCCAGGTTGGGCGTCAGAAGCCTCAGCTGGGGGGGAAGGAAGCCTGGAAGGAAGAGTGGAAAGTGCTGGCCTGGGTTCAGTCTGACCTGCCAGAAAATGCAGTCTGTCATAGTACCACAGCCTGGGGACACAAATGTCATCTGCAGCTCCTGATCTCTGGGAATCCTGGACCTTCTTGTGCTCCCTTAGATAAGTGCTCCTTAGGCCACCAATTAGGATCTTCAAATAGTTGATGTCTACCGTGGGGATCACCGTCTTCACAAATTCCATCAAATTATCCAGCGCTGCCTTCCTCTTTGTTTGGTTCTTATAATCAGGGTGGTTTATCTGCCATAGACAGGGCAGCTCCCTGAATATATCAATGAAGATTGGCATAAAGTCCTTATCTTTCAAGATATCCATTTTCACTGCAAGACACAACACAAGAAAAACCCTAATGTCAGCCTAAAGTCTTCTAAACTTGTGCAAATACAGGCCTCAATCTAGAAGCAGTATAGGCCCAATGTTAAATCTTACCTTCGCAATCACGAATGGTGCCTCCGTTACTCTTTCCTCCGCTCACAGATCGTACGTATTATGCACGTATGGTACACTTTATGGACACTGCGCATGCGTGAAACTCCGCCCGCCCCTGACGTTCTTTCTAGTCTATTCCCCGCCCCTTCTAATTCAGCGCAGTGGGGGAAGAGCACATGGCGGAGTCAGAGCAGGTGTCTGATAATTACACCAATGAGGAGGAGGAGGAGGAAATCCCAGAGGCAGAAATGTCCCGATCCAGAAGGAGATGATTTAAGGCCTCAAAAATGTCCTTTGGGGAGATGTTGGAGATGGTTGACATCCTGAAGAGGGCTGACTATGATGGGAAGTATGGACCTTACCCCAACCCCAATGTCAGAAAGGCCAACATAATGGCGAAAGTGGTCAAGAGTCTGCACCGGAATTTCGGGGTACGACGATCGAAAGATCAGCTCAGGAAGCGATGGTCGAACCTCAAATTAAGAGAGCATGAGTAGTACAGAAAGATCCGGAGAGTGCTGCAAAAAAGTAAGTAGTTGTGCTGTGTTCCTATTCTTTATGTTTATTACGTTCGTGCTGCTCCATGTGCTTTTCTTAAATGTTATCCAGTTTAAAATGGCAACTTTCATGTTCATGGGCACATTATTTGTTCGTATCAAACATTGTTCGTTTGTTCGGACACAAGAACACCCTTTTTATTAGGGGGTCCCACACAGGTGCTCCAGTGTATACTATAGGGGTGTCTCCATCTGTGAAGCTTGTACAAAACAGGTAAAGTATTGAAGCGTGACAAAGGACACTAAAAATTCTACATCTTGGAACTCTGCCAAAGTAGACAATTGTACCCCACTTCCAAGCAATGTTTCATATTCCTATTTCTGCCATGAAATATCTGTGTGCTAAGTATACCTATTTTTTTTTACATAGGGGAGAAAAGACTCGGAGGACACCCCTCATCCGAGGAGATCACAGACCCCCCACCTCTGGAAGAAGGGGAAATCCACCCAAGCCAAGCAGAGCAGGAGGAGGAAGACATGGTGGAAATTGTCACTGTCACGGAATGTCCCGCACTCCGCTTGAGTGCTTCCGTCATATACCACTTCCTCCCAGTCTGTATACAGATATCAGATATCCCAACCTCTCTGAGCACAAACAAGGCGACACTTGCTTGTTGCTACCAAGAACTCACTTTATTCAGAACCAGAATACAGTCTTATATACACAGGAGAAGATTACTCTAACAATACAAATGTAACCTAATTAACATGAGCTAATTATCTAATCCTTTATACAGCCTAGGTGACTGAGACATGACCTTTCGCCCAGACTTGTGGTCACCGAGCTTCATACAGTTAATTAACACATATAGCAGTCGTCCCGTCTCCTACATTGTATAGAGGACAATGTCATTAGCTCATTCAATTAACATAAACACAGGTTGATGACACCAGCATCTCCTCACAGGATGTGTCCCAACAGAATGAATCCATTGAAAATCCAGGGCCCATAATCAAAAGGCAACAGGCTTGCATACAGTCCTCTCCAACAGCCTCTGTTCTGGCTAGGTCTGTGACAGTCACCACAACAGGTGAGTGTCTGCGACCACAGGCTCAGGTAAGAGATGGATGCCGGCATATTTATATTACATGGTGTGTTTTTGTTTCTATCTTTTTAGGTGATCGTGATGTTGTGGATCCAGGGTATTTCACCTCGGAAAGTGCACAGATCATGATTGGGGAGATCATGGGGTGTAATAGGGACTTGGAAAACATCCTGAAAAACATCAATGATGTTCAACAAAAAATGAAGATCATCATTGATGTTTTAGGGAGAGTTTAAAACCCCTCGAAATCCCTATTTTTTTGGTTCTTTTGTGACCTAAAATTTTTTAGAATTTTTTGACATATTTGAGAAAAGCCAAATTTTGAAGAGGCACACAGTGTGTCAACATGTGCTATCTGCCATCACGGGAGATCAATGGACGCGTTTTGGGGGTGCAACCCCTTCCTCAATAATAAAGTAGCTGTGAGGAAGGGGTTGCACCCACAAAACACGTCCCTTGATCCCCCGTGATGGCAGCTAGCACATGTTGACATTCGGCAATTGGTGTGCATCTTCAAAATTTGGCTTTTCTAGGGGTGACTTCACGCAATATCAAACATAGATTGTAAATACTCATGTCTGATATTGCCTTCAAGTTCTACCAAATGTGAACTTTGTAAGTTCAAGATTTGTGTCTTTCTTGTTGGTTTTAAACATGCCTGTTTTAGCTTAAATGGACATTTCTACTTTTTCTAATGTGGCCCCAAAAATTGTTATACAACAAACATGTTGGTTTGTTTTAAAAAACTTTTCTAAATGCACATGTGATTGTGCTGGTATTAAAAAGATTGTTAATCAAGAATGTGTGGATTATTGTTTCAACGCTCCAACACTTTTGTTGTGCTCTAATTGGTGTTTTCACTGACAATGGGGGTTATTTCCTAAGGGAGAATCCACTTTGCACTACAAGTGCAGTTGAAACTGCACTTGCAGTGCAAAGTGTCTTTGCCTTTAGTAAATAACACCCAACAATGCTTTGTAATGTTACACAATCACGCCATTTTCAGGACTCACCACATTTCTGTCAGGGTCAGCTAAAAGAAACACAAGCAGTAAATGTCACCAAAGATTTTAGTAGGTAAATTTTTTTTTTATTTGAAAAAGGTTTCAGACATTGTCTGGCATATTGATAGCCCCCCTACCCTCAAAGTATTCAAGGTATCTTAGACAGACATCACGGGCACTCAGGGGGAGCAAGCCAGGACGGCCACTTTCAAGCGCCGTCAGGGTTGGTTCATTTTGAATTCCAGCCTCAGGCCCAACTGAGGCAGCATAGTTGGCAGAATGTTTCCGTAAAAAGTTATGTAGAACACAGCACGCCAGGATGATATGATTCAGCTTGTACTCTGCCATGTGTATGGGTGTAAGAAATAGGCGGAACCGGCTGGCCATGATTCCAAACATGTTCTCCAACACTCTCTCTGGCCAGCCAGTAATTAAAAACCCTCTGGTCCGGGGTGAGGGTCCTCATTGGGAATGGCCGCATAAGATGGTCCGCCAGCGCAAACGCTTCATCTGCAACGAAGACGAATGGGAGTCCTTCCACATTGTCTTCTGGAGGTGGCAAGTCCAAGCTGCCATTCTGGAGATGCCTGTAGAACTCCGTCTGGGCGATGACTCCACCATCTGACATCTGACCATTCATCCCCACATCCACATACAGGAACTCATAAGTAGCCGACACCACTGCCAACATCACAATACTATTGAACCCCTTCTAGTTGAAATAGTATGACCCCGAGTTGGCTGGTGGAACGATGTGGACATGTTTCCTATCAATTGCCCCTCCGCAGTTAGGAAAGTGCCACCGCTGGACAAAGTGGGAGTCCACAGTCTGCCATTCCTGTGGCGTGGAAGGAAACTGTGAAGTCGAAGAAGAAAAAAAAATTAGTCATTTTGCACATAAACAGGGAAAGCAGATAAGACACAAACATTCTTGTCCAACATCAAGATAACATTTATTTGAGGGAGTTTTTAAAGACCAAAGTATAAGGTACACCTATCAGATTTCCCCTCCCCCCACCCCCTCTCATGGGCCATTTCTAACATTATGGGGGGGAACTCTTGGACAGGTAACCTTCTCCACTTCATTGAGAGATGAATGCTTAAATAATGGGTATCACTTTAGCCAGCCCCTCCTTAGTTACACTATTAGCAGCCCACTGGACAGATAAGAAGTGTCATAGTACAAAGATATAAATACACATTGTACACATTTGAGCACATTTGGACATTCTGCTATTACCTATCAAGATAATAATAGTATACAAAAACTTTTAACAGTACCATTTGAAAGTATACAGACAGGACCTTGCACTACATGCTTTGGGAAATTCATCCATAAATCTGACCACAAAAGAGATGGGTATAGTGTGTATGGGTTTGGCAAAGTCAGCAGATAGATGATTGAGGATAGATAGAGAATTGTTATCAGCTGACTTAGCAGTTGGGGGGAGGGAGGGTTCCAAATGATTTGGGGACCCAAAAAAAAGCCTCTGGCACTCTGCCTGAATTTAAAGCACAAATCACTTTTAAAAACATTTTAGGGTGTGTGTGGGGTAAAGCACTACTATGGAGCTGATAAAATACATTGTTAAGTGACTACATGAGGTGAATATAGGGCCAGGAGACCATGCCGGGGAGGTAAGTGAAGGCAAATATGTATGAAGGACAAAAAAAAATTACAGAAAAATCCAGCATGAATGAGGACAAAGGGGACATTCACAGCATATTACAATCATGGTAATTAGGGAATGAGGAAAGAAATATAATATATTATCAAACATTAAATACAATAAAATGTGATATTAAAGGATACATCTTACCTTAATATACTCCTTCTGCAGGACCTGTATGATGGCAGAACAGGTCTCTGGGATAATGATCCCCAGAGCCTGGGGGGAGATGCCTGTTGAGAACTTCAAGTCCTGCAGACTTCTCCCCGTTGCCAAGTACCGCAGGGTGGCGAATAGCCTCTGCTCCGGAGTGATTGCTTGCCTCATGCAGGTATCCTGCCTGCTGATATAAGGGGTCAGCAAAGCCAACAAACGGTGAAATACAGGGTCATCCGGAGAAAGTTCCTGAAATCATCAGGATTATTCTCACGAATCTCACGGAGCAAAGGCATGTGACAGAACTGGTCACGCTGAAGCAACCAATTCTTGGTCCATGAACTCCTCCCCACACTGTTCATGGACTGGACTTGTGTCAAGGTCAGGACCCCAACACCAAGCCCCCGCACAGCACGAACTCTACGAGGAGTACGTATACGCAACATGGCTAGAAAGAATTAACAGAACGCACTGAAGAACTGCAAGGCCTGTGAAGAGCGACCTGAAAAACAGTAACGAACGAACAAGAACACAATGACAGAGTCACGCGTCACTTGCTGCATGCACTGAAGAGCAGATACAAACCCACAAGCACAAACTGAACAGCAGGAAACGATCTGAATACCACAAGTCTGAAAAAGCACGAATCGTCTCTCACCAAACTTTTACTAACACGAGATTAGCAAAAGGAGCCCAAAGGGTGCCGCGCTTGGTTCTGAACTGGCCTTTTCTAGTCTCGTCGTACGTGGTGTACATCACCGTGTTCTTGGCGATCGGAAATTCCGACAACTTTGTGTGTACGCAAAACAAGTTAGAGCCAACATCCGTCGGAAAAAAATCCATGGATTTTGTTGTCGGAATGTTCGATCAATGTCCGATCATGTGTACGTGGCATTATTGTGGTAGGGCAGTTAGTGTTAGCCCCCTTTAGGTCTAGGGTACCCCCCTAACCCCCCCTAATAAAGTTTTAACCCTTTGATCACCCTTTCGTCGCCAGTGTCACTAAGTGATCATTTTTCTGATCGCTGTATTAGTGTTACTGGTGACGCTAGTTAGGGAGGCAAATATATAGGTTCGCCGTCAGCGTTTTATAGCGTCAGGGACCCCCATAAACTATCTAATAAAGGTTTTAACCCCTTGATTGCCCCCTAGTTAACCCTTTCACCAGTGATCACCGTATAGCTGTTACGGGTGACGCTGGTTAGTTAGTTTATTTTTTATAGTGTCAGGGCACCCGCCGTTTATTACCAAATAAAGGTTTAGCCCCCTGATCGCCCGGTGGTGATATAACTTAGGTTTTAGGGTCAGATAGGGTCTGCGTCGCCCCAGGCAGCGGCAGGTTAGCGCCAGTACTGCTAACACCCATGCATGCTGCATACGCCTCCTTTAGTGGTATAGTATCTGAACAGATCAATATCTGATCCGATCAGATCTATACTAGCATCCCCAGCAGTTTAGAGTTCCCAAAAACGCAGTGTTAGCGAGATCAGCCCAGATACCTGCTAGCAACTGTGTTTTGCCCCTCCGCCCGGCCCAGCCCACCCAATTGCAGTATCGATCGATCACTGTCACTTACAAAACACTAAACACACATAACTGCAGCGTTTGCAGAGTCAGGCGTGATCCCTGCGATCGCTAACAGTTTTTTTGGTAGCGTTTTGGTGAACTGGCAAGCACCAGCCCCAGGCAGAGTCAGGTTAGTGCCAGTAGCGCTAACACCCACGTACGCACCGTACACCTCCCTTATGCCCCGTACACACGGTCGGATTTTCCGATGGAAAATGTCCGATCGGAGCGTGTTGTCGGAAATTCCGACCGTGTGTGGGCTCCATCGGACATTTTCCATCAGATTTTCCGACACACAAAGATGGAGAGCAGGAGATAACATTTTCCGACAACAAAATCCGTTGTCGGAAATTCCGATCGTGTGTACACAAATCCGACGGACAAAGTGCCACGCATGCTCAGAATAAATAAAGAGATGAAAGCTATTGGCTACTGCCCCGTTTATAGTCCCGACGTACGTGTTTTACGTCACCGCGTTCAGAACGATCGGATTTTCCGACAACTTTGTGTGATCGTGTGTATGCAAGACAAGTTTGAGCCAACATCCGTCGGAAAAAATCCTAGTATTTTGTTGTCGGAATGTCCGAACAAAGTCCGACCGTGTGTACGCCCTATTAGTGGTATAGTATCTGAACGGATCAATATCTGATCCGATCAGATCTATACTAGCGTCCCCAGCTGTTTAGGGTTCCCAAAAATGCAGTGTTAGCGGGATCAGCCCAGATACCTGCTAGCAACTGCGTTTTGCCCCTCCGCCCGGCCCGGCCCAGCCCACCCAAGTGCAGTATCGATCGATCACTGTCACTTACAAAACACTAAACGCATAACTGCAGTGTCCGCAGAGTCAGGCCTGATTCCTGCGATTGCTAACAGTTTTTTTGATAGCGTTTTGTTGAACTGGCAAGCACCAGCGGCCCAGTACACCCCGGTCATAGTCAAACCAGCACTGCCACACTTGGTGACGTGGCGAGTCCCATAAGTGCAGTTCAATCTGGTGAGGTGGCAAGCACAAGTATTGTCCCGCTGCCACCAAGAAGAAGACAAACACAGGCCCGTCGTGCCCATAATGCCCTTCCTGCTGCATTCGCCAATCCTAATAATTGGGAACCCACCACTTCTGCAGCGTCCATACTCTCCCCATTCACATCTCCAACCAAATGCAGTCGGCTGCATGAGAGGCATTTTCTTTATGTCCTTCCGAGCACCCATACCCAGCGAACCCCTCCAAAAAAGATGTTGCGTCTGCAGCAAGCGCGGATATAGGCGTGACACCCACTATTATTGTCCCTCCTGTCCTGACAATCCTGGTCTTTGCATTGGTGAATGTTTTGAACGCTACCATACACTAGTTGAGTATTAGCGTACAGCATTGCACAGACTAGGCACACTAACACAGGGTCTCCCAAGATGCCATCGCATTTTGAGAGACTCAAACCTGGAACCGGTTACAGTTATAAAAGTTACAGTTACAAAAAAAAGTTTAAAAAAAAAAAAACACAAAACAATATATAAAATAAAAAAATAGTTGTCGTTTTATTGTTATCTCTCTCTTTATTCGCTCTCTGTTGTTCTGCTCTTTTTTACGGTATTCTATTCTGCAATGTTTTATTGTTATTATGTTTTATCATGTTTGCTTTTCAGGTATGCAATTTTTTATACTTTTCTGTTTACTGTGTTTTATTGTTAACCTTTTTTTTGTCTTCAGGTACGCCATTCACAAATTTGAGTGTTTATACCAGAATGTTGCCTGCAGGTTTAGGTATCATCTTGGTATCATTCTTTTCAGCCAGCGGTCGGCTTTCATGTAAAAGCAATCCTAGCAGCTAATTAGCCTCTAGACTGCTTTTACAAGCAGTGGGAGGGAATCCCCCCCACCGTCTTCCATGTTTTTCTCTGGCTCTCCTGTCTCAACAGGGAACCTGAGAATGCAGCTGGTGATTCAGCCAGCTGACCATAGAGCTGATCAGAGAACAGAATGGCTCCAAACATCTCTATGACCTAAGAAACCGGAAGCTACGAGCATTTCATGACTTAGATGTCGCCGGATGTAAACAGCGCCATTGGGAAATTGGGAAAGCATTTTATCACACCGACCTTGGTGTGGTCAGATGCTTTGAGGGCAGAGGAGAGATCTAGCGTCTAAGAGCCCCAATTTTTTCAAAAAAGAGTACCTGTCACTACCTATTGCTATCATAGGGGATATTTACAACAACAGTTTAAAAATAAGATAAAAAAGCAAAAAAATAATAAAGAAAAAAAAAAAAGCACCCCTGTCCCCCCCGCTCTCGCGCAAAGGTGAACACAAGCGTCGGTCTGGCGTCAAATGTAAACAGCAATTGCACCATGCATGTGAGGTATCACCGCAAAGGTCAGATAAAGGGCAGTAATTTTAGCAGTAGACCTCCTCTGTAAATCTAAAGTGGTAACCTGTAAAGGCTTTTAAAGGCTTTTAAAAATGTATTTAGTTTGTCTGCACGTTTGTGCGCAATTTTAAAGCATGTCATGTTTGGTATCCATGTACTCAGCCTAAGATCATCTTTTTTATTTCATCAAACATTTGAGCAATATAGTGTGTTTTAGTGCATTAAATGTAAAAAAGTGTGTTTTTCCCAAAAAAATGCGTTTGAAAAATCGCTGCGCAAATACTGTGTGAAAAAAAAATGAAACACCCATCATTTTAATCTGTAGGGCATTTGCTTTAAAAAAATATATAATGTTTGGGGGTTCAAAGTAATTTTCTTGCAAAAAAAAATAATTTTTTCATGTAAACAAAAAGTGTCAGAAAGGGCTTTGTCTTCAAGTGGTTAGAAGAGTGGGTGATGTGTGACATAAGCTTCTAAATGTTGTGCATAAAATGCCAGGACAGTTCAACCCCCCCCCCAAATGACCCCATTTTGGAACATAGACACCCCAAGCTATTTGCTGAGAGGCATGTCAAGTCCATGGAAAAAGACAAATTTTTTTTTTTTTTGCACAAAGTTGTCACTAAATGATATATTGCTCAAACATGCCATGGGAATATGTGAAATTACACCCCAAAATACATTCTGTTGCTTCTCCTGAGTACAGGGATACCACATGTTTGAGACTTTTTTGGGGCCTAGCCGTGTACGGGACCCTGAAAACCAAGCACCGCCTTCAGGCTTTCTAAGGGCGTAAATTTTTGATTTCACTCTTCACTGCCTATCACAGTTTCGGAGGCCATGGAATGCCCAGGTGGCACAAACCCCCCCATGACCCTATTTTGGAAAGTAGACACCCCAAGCTATTTGCTGAGAGGTATAGTGAGTATTTTGCAGACCTTACTTTTTGTCACAAAGTTTTGAAAATTGAAAAAAGAAAAAAAAAATGTTTTTCTTGTCTTTCTTCATTTTCAAAAACAAATGAGAGCTGCAAAATACTCACCATGCCTCTCAGCAAATAGCTTGGGGTGTCTACTTTCCAAAATGGGGTCATTTTGGGGGGTTTGTGCCACCTGGGCATTCCATGGCCTCCGAAACTGTGATAGGCAGTGAAGAGTGAAATCAAAAATTTACACCCTTAGAAAGCCTGAAGGCGGTGCTTGGTTTTCGAGGTCCCGTACGCGGCTAGGCTCCCAAAAAGTCCCACACATGTGGTATCCCCATGCTTAGGAGAAGCAGATAAATGTATTTTGGGGTTCAATTCCACATATGCCCATGGCCTGTGTGAGCAATATATCATTTAGTGACAACTTTGTGCAAAAAAAAAAAATTGTCACTTTCCCGCAACTTGTGTCAAAATATAAAATATTCCATGGACCCAAAATGCCTCTCAGCAAATAGCTTGGGGTGTCTACTTTCCAAAATGGGGTCATTTGGGGGGGGGGGGGGGGGTTTGTGCCATCTGGGCATTTTATGGCCTTCTAAACTGTGATAGGTAGTGAGGAGTGAAATCAAAAATTTACGCCCTTAGAAATCCTAAAGGCGGTGATTGGTTTTCGGGGCCCTGTACGCAGCTAGGCTCCTAAAAAGTCCCACACATGTGGTATCCCCGTACTCAGGAGAAGCAGCTAAATGTATTTTGGGGTGCAATTCCACATATGCCCATGGCCTGTGTGAGCAATATATCATTTAGTGACAACTTTGTGCAAAAAAACAAGTGTCACTTTCCCGCAACTTGTGTCAAAATATAAAATATTCCATGGACTCAACATGCCTCTCAGCAAATAGCTTGGGGTGTCTACTTTCCAAAATGGGGTCATTTGGGGGGGGGTTTGTGCCATCTGGGCATTTTATGGCCTTCAAAACTGTGATAGGTAGTGAGGAGTGAAATCAAAAATTTACGCCCTTAGAAATCCTAAAGGCGGTGATTGGTTTTCGGGGCCCTGTACGCAGCTAGGCTCCCAAAAAGTCCCACACATGTGGTATCCCCATACTCAGGAGAAGCAGCTGAATGTATTTTGGGGTGCAATTCCACATATGCCCATGGCACGTGTGAGCAATATATAATTTAGTGACAACTTTTTGTAAATTTTTTTTTGTCATTATTCAATCACTTGGGACAAAAAAAGTAATATTCAATGAGCTCAACATGCCTCTCAGCAATTTCCTTGGGGTGTCTACTTTCCAAAATGGGGTCATTTGGGGGGGGGTTTGTACTGCCCTGCCATTTTAGCACCTCAAGAAATGACATAGGCAGTCATAAACTAAAAGCTGTGTAAATTCCAGAAAATGTACACTAGTTTGTAGACGCTATAACTTTTGCGCAAACCAATAAATATACACTTATTGACATTTTTTTTACCAAAGACATGAGGCCGAATACATTTTGGCCTAAATGTATGACTAAAATTGAGTTTATTGGATTTTTTTTATAACAAAAAGTAGAAAATATCATTTTTTTCAAAATTTTTGGTCTTTTTCCATTTATAGCGCAAAAAATAAAAACCGCAGAGGTGATCAAATACCATCAAAAGGAAGCTCTATTTGTGGGAAGAAAAGGACGCAAATTTTGTTTGCGTACAGCATTGCCCATCACTGCTATCGATCAATGCCCATCAGTGTCGCCCATCAGTGCCACCCATCAATGCCCATCAGTGCCCATTAGTACCGCCTATCCTTGCCGCCTATCCGTGCCACCTATTAGTGCCCACCAGTGCCGCCTATCAGTCTCCATCAGTGCCCACCAGTGAGGTCTATTGGTGCTCCTCAGTGCCACCTATCAGTGCCAATAAGTGTGGCATATTAGTGCATCCTCATCAGCGCCACCTCATCAGTGCCCATAAATGCTGCCTCATCAGTGCCCATAAGTGCCACCTCATCAATGCCCACCAGTTCAGCCTATCAGTGCCTATCAGTGCCTCCTCATCAGCACACATCAGTGAAGACAAAAAATTACTTAGCTACAAAATTTACTGACAGAAAAAATGTAAAAAAGATTTTTTTTTCAAAATTTTTATGCTTTTTTTTTGTAAAAAATAAAAAACCCAGCAGTGATTAAATACCACCAAAAGAAGCTCTATTTTTATGAAGAAAATGATAAAAAATTTGTTCGGGTACAGTGTAGCACCACCGCGCAATTGTCATTCAAAGTGAAAGCTGAAAAATGGCTTGGGCAGGAAGGGGGTGTAAATACCTGGTAGGCAAGTGGTTAAAGTGTTTTGATACATTTGAGAGTTTCCTGTTATTAGAATAAGATGCACCATTATAGTGTTTGTGCATCCTGACCCTAAGAGATCTGGAGGTGCATCCTACATATTGGAGTGTGCATGCTGTGCATTCTATAACATACACAACATTCTTTGTGCCAAAATTAACCACTTCAGCCCCGGAATGGTTTATCCCCTTAATGACCAGAGCATTTTTTGTGATACAGCACTGCATCGCTTTAACAGGCAATAGTGCGGTCGTGCGACGTTGTACCCAAACAAAATTGACGTCCTTTTTTTCCCACAAATAGAGCTTTCTTTTGGTGGTATTGGATCACCTCTGCTGTTTTTATTTTTTGCGCTATAAACAAAAAAAAGACCGATAATTTTGAAAAAAAACATTTTTTTCCTTTCTGCTATAATACATATCCCAAAAATATATAAAAAAACAAACTTATTCATCAGTTTAGGCCGATATATATTTTTCTACATATTTTTGGGCTACCAGGGACATGACAGAGATCACTGTTCCCGGTCACAGAGAACAGTAGATCTCTGTCATGTCACTAGACAGAATGGGGAAATGCCTTGTTTACATAGGCAGTTTCTCGTTCTGCCTCTCCTCAATGCGATTGCGGGCCGCCGGTTGACATCAAGTCCGCTGGACCCGCAGGCATGCTCCCTGGCCACCGTCAACGTGCGCGTGAATGCTATCCTACTTTTACAGACTGACGTACAGGTACATTAGTTCGAGCAGGAGAGCCGACCTGCCACAGTATATCTGCATGAGCAGGTCGGTAAGTGGAAAATTAAATCTCAAATTGTGTATTCTCTGCCAGTGGATCGAGAGACAATGGTCTTGATTTTTCTACTGTGCTTATCACGGTGAGTTGAGCTGGGAATTTTTCTTTGTTGTTGTTTAACCCTTTCATTGCCCTGTCACCAGTGTCATTAGTACAGTGTACAGACTTTTTACTGATCACTATATTAGTGCCACAGGCGACTTTACATAACATTAGAATCAGTCAGGTTGCCTGCCGCATATTCACCATCACATTTAACCTTTGATTGCCAGCAACACTATCAAAGACACGCTATAAACCTCCATTACTAGCATAGTGTCTGAACAAATCACATAGTTGCTAACATTGTAAAAAAAAATTTAGGGACACTTTTTTGGCTGTAGGCGGAGTCTTGTTATAATCAGGGGGCGGGGCATGCATTTGTGGGCGTGGCATAGGGAAAAAGTAAAGATGTGTCACGCTTTGCGCGCCACGGCAAACAATGGGCGTGGTTTACGCGAAATAGTGGGCGTGTCTTAAATGGGCGTGGCTCAAAGGGGTGTGGTTAGAGTCTGAGATGAATGAGGGATGGAGAGGGAAAGGGGGGGAGAGGGAGAGAGGGACAGCAGGCCCAGATCCTACACAAAAATGGAAATATGTGTATTCTAGAAAGTTTAACAATCAGCAGATAAAGATACTCCAAACACCTGTGTTAGCACTTCAATCATCCCGGCACCATGGTTGTTATGGTGTCAGGATGATTGCATTATTTCTATTATTACATTGTAATATAAAATGAAATCATTCAACTCACCATAATGTTGAATCAGTGGGATCCTTGAGCGTGTCACCTGCCACGTCACCTGCTACCAGCCATCCGTCCTTGTATCAGGTGTCCCAGCAGAGTCTGTCCTTGCATCAGGTGCCCCCAGCAGAGCCCGTCCTTGCATTAGGTGCCCCCAGCGGAGCCCCCCTTATATCAGATGTCCCCACCGGAGCCCCCTTTACATCAGATGTCCCCAGCGGAGCCCCCTGTTACATCAGATGTCCCCAGCGGAACCCCCCTTACATCAGGTGTCCCCAGCGGAGCCCCCCTTACATCAGGTGTCCCCAGCAGACCCCCCCCTTACATCAGGTGTCCCCAGCAGAGCCTTACTCACATCTGAGTCCCCATCAGCAGAGTCCTCTTTACATCTGTGTCCCCATCAGTCCTCCTTACATCTGGTGCCTCCGTCACATCCAGACTATATGGTCCCTCTCCCTGTGACATCCAGACCAGCCCCCCTGTGACATCCAGACCAGCCCCCCCTGTGACATCCAGACCAGCCCCCCTGTGACATCCAGACCAGCCCCTCCGTGACATCCAGACCAGCCCCCCCTGTGACATCCAGACCAGCCCCCCTGTGACATTCAGGCCAGCCCCCTTGTGACATCCAGACCAGCCCCCCTGTGATATCCAGACCAGCCCCCTTGTGACATCCAGACCAGCCCCCCCGTGACATTCAGGCCAGCCCCCCCCTGTGACATCCAGACCAGCCCCACCTGTGACATCCAGACCAGCTCCCCTGTGACATTCAGGCCAGCCCCCCCGTGACATCCAGACTGCCCCCCTGTGACATCCAGACCAACCCCCCCTGTGACATTCAGGCCAGCCCCCCCGTGACATCCAGACCAGCCCCCTGTGACATCCATCGAGCGGAGCCGCAGTCTATGAGGAGAAGCCAGCACATTATGCCCCCCAGCACACATCCAGGCAGGAACTCCAGGAACGGCCGGTGGATAGTGTGCGCTCTGTACCGCGCAGGCAACGATAGACACCAGTGCCGTGTGTTCATTGGAGAGGGGAGGGGCCGATCCGTGCAGCTAAAGAAGCCGATTCATTGGCTGCACGGATCGAGCCCCCTTCCTCTCTTCACTGAACACAAGGGGGAAGATCTAGCGGCGGCACCGGTGGCCATTTTGCTTGAACCAGCTGCTAGAGAATTAAAAAACAAACATTCCCGATTTTCCCGAAAATCCCGATTCGGGACAGCCTCCGATCGGGACGAGGGTCCCAAAATCGGGATTGTCCCGGGAAAATCGGGACTGTTGGCAACTATGGAATCAGTATCTTTGATCAGAACTATACTAGCATAGGGTGACCACATTTCCAAACTGCCATTCAGGGATGTACAGGAGAGGAGTGCAGAGTGTATGGTGGTGTGTAATATGTACAGGAGAGGAGTGCGGAATGTATGGCGGGGGGGTAATATGTACAGGAGAGGAGTGTGGAGTGTATAGCGGAGGGGTAATATGTACATGAGAGGAGTGCGGAGTGTACGCGGAGTGTAGTGCGGAGCGTATGGCTGGGGGTAGTATAACCAGGGGTAGTTAGTGCAGAGAGGAGGAAGAGGAGTGCAATACCACCTCCTGATAGTCTGTCAGCCACTGCTATACCACCTTGGTGGTGGGGCACTCTGAAGGATGTAAGGGGGCACTCTGGAGGAAGTAAAGGGGCACTCTGGAGGCACTAAGGGGGCACCCTGAAGGTTGTAAGGGGGATGTAAGGGGGCACTCTGTAGGTTGTAAGGGGGATGTGAGGGAGCACTCTGGCGGTAC
Source organism: Aquarana catesbeiana (assembly GCF_042186555.1). NCBI lineage: Eukaryota > Metazoa > Chordata > Amphibia > Anura > Ranidae > Aquarana > Aquarana catesbeiana. The sequence continues at coordinate 255,588,406 of NC_133325.1, read as the reverse complement.
TAATTTAGTCAGAGCCCACTTACAGCCTCTGGGGTGCCCCCTTAGTGCCTCCTTACATCCTCTGGAGTGCCTCTTACATTCTCCTTCAGAGAGCCCCCTTACACCCCCCCTCCAGAGTGCACTCTGGAGAATGTAAAGGGGCACTCTGGAGAAAGTAAGGGGAGGAAGTAAGGGAGCACTCTGGAGGCACACAGATAGTACCTCCAGAGTGCCCCCTGCAGAGAGTCCTGAGGAGTGATGGCCATTAATCCATGCCAGGTGAATTTTAGGAAAAGCATAACACACCATCCACCTCATGGCTGCCCTATTCCACTACTGCTTGCTCTCTCTCTGCCACAGCCCTGACATAAGCCTGGTCCAGCCTGTGGTGTATGTCCCCATGTTATCTGTACCTGAATTACTGCAAATCCTCTGGGGAATGCTGCACCACTGCTGCTCAGGTCAGGGTGGCCAGCAGTAAGGTCTTCTCCCACTCCCTCCTGGGCTGTTTGTTCTAGCCAGCCTCATGCTGCCGTTTGTTCTAGCCAGCCCTGGGCTGCCGTTTGCTGTTTCAGGATGCTGCTGCTGCTTTAGCTCTGCTTCCGCTGCCCTGCACCCCGCCGCCACTAGATAAGTGGGGGACTGTCACTAGGGTTACCACCTGTTGTTCAAGCCAAACCCGAACACTTTTCTGCTGCACTGCATTTTTTTTGTAGTATACACTATATAGACAATAGGATTGTAAAAGACTTTGCATACCTTTGGGTGGCTTAAAGGGGTTGTAAAGGTTTATTTTTTATTTTCTAAATAGGTTCCAAACAGTGGGATGCACATGAGAACAGTGGGATGGACAGGGGGACAGTGGGATGGACAGGGGGACAGTAGGATGGACAGGGGGGACCGTGGGATGGACAGGGGGATCCACAGGATGGACAGGGGGACCGTGGAATGGACAGGGAGACTGTGGGATGGACAGGGGGACAGTGGGATGGACAGGGGGACTGTGGGATGGACAGGGGGACCGTGGGGTGGACAGGGGAACTGTGGGGTGGACAGGGGGACAGTGGGATGGACAGGGGGACTGTGGGATGGACAGGGGGACCGTGGGATGGACAGGGGGATCCACGGGATGGACAGGGGGACCGTGGGATGGACAGGGAGACTGTGGGATGGACAGGGGGACAGTGGGATGGACAGGGGGACCGTGGGGTGGACAGGGGGACTGTGGGGTGGACAGAGGGACAGTGGGATGAACAGGGGTTCTGTGGGATGGACAGGGGGACCGTGGGGTGGACAGGGGGACCGTGGGGTGGACAGGGGGACCGTGGGATGGACAGGGGGACTGTGGGGTGGACAGAGGGACAGTGGGATGGACAGGGGGACTGTGGAATGGACAGGGGGACTGTGGGATGGACAGGGGGCAGTGGGATGGACAGGGGGACTGTGGGATGGACAGAGAGACAGTGGGATGGACAGGGGGACTGTGGGATGGACAGGGGGACAGTGGGATGGACAGGGGAACTGTGGGATGGACAGGGGTTCTGTGGGATGGACAGGGGGACCGTGGGGTGGACAGGGGGACTGTGGGGTGGACAGGGGGACTGTGGGGTGGACAGAGGGACAGTGGGATGGACAGGGGGACTGTGGAATGGACAGGGGGACTGTGGGATGGACAGGGGGCAGTGGGATGGACAGGGGGACTGTGGGATGGACAGAGGGACTGTAGGATGGACAGGGGGACTGTGGGATGGACAGAGAGACAGTGGGATGGACAGAGGGACTGTGGGATGGACAGGGGGACAATGGGATGGACAGGGAGACAGTGGGATGGACAGGGGGACTGTGGGATGGACAGGGGGACAGTGGGGTGGACAGAGGGACAGTGGGATGGACAGGGTGACTGTGGGATGGACAGGGGGACAGTGGGATGGATAGAGGGACAGTGGGATGGACAGGGGGACTGTGGGATGGACAGTGGGATAGACAGGGGGACCGTGAGATGGACAGGGGGACCGTGGGATGGACAGGGGGACCATGGGGTGGACAGGGGGACCGTGGGATGAACAGGGGGACAGTGGGATGGACAGGGGGACTGTGGGATGGACAGGGGAACTGTGGGATGGACAGGGGCATAGTGGGATAGACAGGGAGACAGTGGGATGGACAGGGGGACTGTGGGATGGACAGGGGACAGTGGGATGGACAGGGGACACTTACACATACAGACTTGTCTCTGACTGTCTCCCTGACCTCTCGGTTCTCACTTAATCCTAGTAGGCTGTTCCCTGAAGCCTGTGCTCTCCCTGCCAGACTCTTCTTCCTCAACGCTGTACTGGGACGAGGCGAGCGTCCCCTCCATGCCTTCTGTCTGCAATGTCAGTGAGAAGAGAATCTGCAGGGCTGCTGCGCTGGAAACTACACTTCCCAGCATGCAGTAAGGCACGCGGAGCCCTCCATAGAGATGACTGGGGGAGGCGGCTTGTGTTGTGTAGCTTGTCTGAGGCTGAGCGGAGCGGACATGCTCCCTGCCGGAGCAGAGTGAACCTGCCTAAGCTGAGCCGACCTGGCCCCGGCCCCAACCCGAGCCAAGCAGATCCGCCCCCTGTAAATAAAAAAGTAAAAAAAGTGTTGTTTTATTGAGTTAATGTTCTATTGTTACTGTGTTTTATTGTTAATTGTGATTGGCTCCCGCTGATGTCAATCAAAATCAGTGAGCCAATGAGAGAGAGAGGAGGTGAGGCAGAGCCGCGGCTCTGTGTCTGAATGAACACACATAGCAGTGGCTCGGCTCGGGTGCCCTCATAGCAAGCTGCTTGCTGAGGGGGCATGCGGCAGGATGGAAGGGTCCAGGAGCACCTGCGAGGGACCCAAGAAGAGGAAGATCTTGGCTACTCTGTGCAAAACCACAAAAATGTGACCAATGTGCCCGCACCTACTCGTTTAATCATCTGATGATGTCTAGATGATGAAAAGTGTAGGGCAGGCAGATTGGGCACTTTTTTGTCATCATTTCCCCTGACTGAAACTCAGGCTGGCTCCAGGACTCACGGAGCAGCGGCGTTTGCATACATACAGCTGGCAGATCCTTCCATAGTGTCGGGACATGGCACAAAAATATGTGAGTGATATTTTTATCTGATTTTAAATATTGGTTTTAATAAATTGAATCATGCAATATCCGCTTTGTGATTGTTTTTCCTTCCATAATCTGGAGTGCATAAGGGGATTCCCATGCCATCAGGTGGACATACCTCGATTCAAAAGCCTTGTTGACCCACCTCGGCATAAGCCTGGGGGTCCATCCCTGCGGTGTGCGCGCACTCTGGTCGGAGTCTGCACATTGGGTGTTGCACAAGCAAAGAGCACTGTATAGACTAATATTTGAAGAAACTCATATGGGGGTGTCTTGGTACACCTGAAAATTGTTCTGCAACATTTTCTCTGCACTTTCCGCACACCAGATGTGAAGCATTCCCTGCATTTTTACACACTATTTGTGAAGCACCTTCATAGGTTTGTATGGACTTTATGTTTTTTGTTATCACTTATTATGGGTTTTTGTTTGTGAGCGCTGTATTTATATATTTTAACACCCACAATGTTATTCTATAGGGCCTGTGCATTTAGAATATATAATGTTTGGGGGTTCAATGTAATTTTCTGGCAAAAAATAATGATTGACTAAGATTGACTAAGAGGCATAGTGAGTATTTTTCAGATCTCATTAGTTGCCAATAGGGATGGAAGAACAGCTCGATCCGAGCATAAGTTCGGGCCAAACTTTGATTGTTCGGATGTTCTAATGAACACCGAGCAATATGTGGTGTTCAGGGCAAATTGGAAAGCCACCTTAACACAGTTAAAGTCTATGGAACATTAACATGAAAAATCAAAAGTGTTCATTTTAAAGGCTTATATGCAATTTATTGTCATAAAAAGTGTTTAGGGACCAGGGTCCTGCCCCAGGGGAAATGAATCAATGACATTTTTTTTTTAAAAACGGCCATTTTTTCGAGAGCAGTGATTTTTTTAATGCTTTAAGTGAAACATTAAAAGTGAAATATTCCTTTAAATTTCGTCCCTGGGGGGTGTCTATAGTATGCCTGTAAAATGGTGCATTTTTCCTGTGTTTAGAGCAGTCCCTGCACAAAATGACATTTCTAAAGGAAAAAAAGTAATTTAAAAGTAATAGCGGCTATAGTGAATTGTCGGGTCTCGGCAATACAGATAAAAGTCATTGAAAAAAACAGCATGGGATCCCCCCAGTCCATTACCAGGCCCTTTGGGTCTGGTATGAATATTAAGGGGAACCCCACACCAAAATTAAAAAAATGGTGTGGGGGTCCCCCTCAAAATCCATACCGGACCCTTATCCGAGCACGCAACCTGGCAGGCCACAGGAATAGAGGGGGGACGAGAGAGTGCCCCACCTCCTGAACCATACCAGCCCACATGCCCTCAACATGGGGAGGGTGCTTTGGGGTAGCCCCCAAAGCACCTTGTCCCCATGTTGATGGGGACAAGGGCCTCATCCCCACAACCCTTGCCCGGTGGTTGTGGGGGTCTGTGGGTGGGGGGCATACCGGAATCTGGAAGCCCCCTTTAACAAGGGGACCCCCAGATACTGCCCCCCCTGTTTCAAATGGTAACATCTACATTGTACCCGTACCATTTCACAAAAAAGTGTCAAATTTAAAAAAAAAACACAAGACACACTTTGGGACAAGTCCTTTATTAAAAAATAAAAAAATAAAAATGTCCTACGGAGTCCATTCATCTTCTCCTCTCACTCCGCCGATGGACCGAAAAAAAAAAAGGCAGCCACCGATCTTCCTCCATGGGAGGCTCCCACTGTCTGATGCGTCCATGCAGGTGACAGTTCTTTTATAACTGAGGGCGGAGCTACGCGGTGACCCTGCCCCACTCTGATGCACAGGGACATCCCAATGGCTTTCCCAGGGCATCAGAGGGGGCGGGGCCACCCAGTTACATAAACAGGTGGTCCCACCCCCTCTGATGCCACGGGGAAGCCATTGGGAAGTCCCTGTGCATCAGAGGGGGCGGAGTCACCCGGGTACATCACCGTGTGGCCCCACCCTCAGTTATAAAAGAACTGTCACCTGTAGGGTCTGGTATGGATTTTGAGGGGGACCCCTAAGCCATTTAAAAAAAAAATTGGCGCAGGGTTCCCCTTAAAATGCATACCAGACCTGAAGGGCCTGGTATGGAATTTGGGGGGACCCCACGCAATTTTTTTTTAAATTTTTGTTCGGGGGTTCCCCTTAATGTTCATACCAGACCCAAAGAACCTGGTAATGGACTGGGGGGATCTGGGGGGATTATCTGTATGGCCGAGATCTCACAATTCACTATAGCCGCTATTACTTTAAAATTACTTTTTTTCCTTTAGAAATGTCATTTTGTGCAGGGACTGTTCTAAACACCGGAAAAATGTGCCACTTTACAGGCATACTATAGACACCCCCCAGGTATAAAATTTAAAGGAATATTACACTTTTATTGTTTCACTTTAAGCATTATTAAAATCACTGCTCCTGAAAAAATGTCCTTTTTAAAACTTTTTTTGCATTGATACATGTCCCCTGGGGCAGGACCCGGGTCCCCAAACACTTTAAATGACAATAACTTGCATATTAACCCTTAAAATTAGCACTTTTGATTTTTCACGTTCGTGTCCCATACACTTTAACGGTGTTCGTGTGTTCGAACACATTTTTTGCCTGTTCGCATGTTCTGCTGCAAACCGAACTGGGGGGTGTTCGGCCCATCCCTAGTTGCCAAAATAATAATAATAATATTAATAATAATAAAATAATGTATTTTGTCTTTTCTTTTTTTTATTTGAAAACCTTGTGACAAAAAATTAGATCTGCAAAATACTCACCATGCCTCTTCTTAAATTATGTGGGGTGTCCCCAAAGGGGGATCATGGGGGGAGGGTTGTGCTATGCTGGTATTTCAGGGCCTCTGAATCTATGATAGGTAGTCATGAAGTGAAATGAGGAAATTACACCCTTAGAAAGCTTGAAGGTGGACATTCATTTTTGGGCTCCGTACCCAGCTAGGCTCCCAAAAAGTCTCACACATGTGGTATCCCATATGGTATGTATTTTGGGGTGTAATGTGGTATGTATTTTGGGGTGTAATTCCACATATACTCATGGCATGTTTGAGCAACATATCATTTAAGTGACAACTTTCTATAAAACCATTTTTTTTGTCTTTTTTTTTTTTTTTTACTCATTAGTTATTATTAAGTTTTGGAAAAGTTACAATACAAAATGTCAATGAACTTTTCACACATGGATATAAGTACAATATGCTTCTTAATGTTGCTATAGATCAAGGAGTATTAATACTTGGAACAATAAAAAAAACAAAAAAAATAGATCTAAAAACAGTATACAAAGGGTAGTGTAGGGGAAGGGAGGTGGGGTGGGCATAGAGGCAGGATAAACAAATTCAACAGGAGTTCAAATATGTAGTCAGTTGACGAGTATATCATACCAGCGTTTCCAGGTGTGCCATAGTTTGAGTAACTTAGAATAAGCGGTTTTCTCTCGTCTCATTAAACATTCATAGGTGTAATGCGTATGTACTAATGCTATCACATGTAGGACTGATGGCATGATGTTGGTCTTCCAGCATCTTGTAATAAGCAGTTTGGCTGCTAATAGTATGTGGGTAGCTACCATTCTGGAATGAGATGGGATAGAGTCAATGCTGATGTTTAAAATGGCTAATTGGGGAGTGATTGTGCACTGTACTTGTGTAATATCAGTTATTATATTCGATATGCCTGTCCAAAGATCTTTTAGGTATGGGCATAATTAAAGGCTATGGTATAGGGTAACGGGATGCTTGCAGTTCCTCCAGCATAAGGGTGAGGAATGGTCATGGAATTTTGCAAGTCTTTGGTGTATCAAATACCACTGCAAAGCTACTTTCTGGGTCAATTCCCATAGTGATGTACTACTTGTAGCTTTATAGATTGAACACAAAGCTGCTTGTCATTGTTGCTCAGTAAATTGTTGTTGTAACTCTTCCTCCCATCTACTGAAGGGCACGGATTTAGTAAATATTATTTTTTTTATGTAATATTGAGTATATTAAGGAGATGCCTTTATGTCTCCAGTCGTTGGTATAGTAGTAGTTCCAGAGTACAGTAGGTATAGCACCTTCGAGATGGGGGTAAGAAGAGAGACAATGTTGAACCCTATAGTAATTAAGGAAGTCTTTGTCAGGGGCGTTATACATTGTTTGGATGCAAATGTTTTGTTTGTTAGTCTGACACGAAGTTCAGAAGTATGTTCCACCTGACCAGTTAACCAGACAGGTAGGATTAACTTTGGGGATAAGAATTGTAAAGTTTCAAGAGGTATTGGGAGGGTGTCAGGGCTGGGCTCAGCCCTTCCTTCTCAAAACTCTGTGCTCAGCTGATGGTTAATTGCCAAAGACTTTTCCTTTCACAGTGACTCCCTGGTCTTCATTTCCTCCTTGTCAGCTAGAGTTGCTGGTTATATAAACTCCTTGGATCAGATCTTCTGTGCCTTTGCCTTGGTCAACATATCCGGACTCTCTCTGCTGTGTTTTCCTGTGAAAGACTTTTGTTTGGCTGACTTCCCTTCTGGTTCCTGATCCTGTTTGCTGCTCCCGACTTTGCTGATCTCTGGACCCCTGTTTCTCTGCCTTGTTCTAACTACCCGTCCTGGTTATCGAAATCTGGCTAAGTTTTGACTATGTTTGCTCTGTTTATACAATTTTACCATTTTATTAAATAGTGTGATTTTTACTGCACTTCTGTCTCAGTCTGATTCATGGTTCCTTTCATTAGGCAAAGGCCGTGAATTCAGAAGTTCCAGGCAATCCACTTGTTGGTAATATTTTTTCCAGATTGGATGAGCAGGATCACTGCATGGATCAGTTGGCCATAGCATTATGCGTGCTCCTGAATCGCACTGCTCACCTGGAACCTCCCACTGTGGCTGTTCCGGTACAACATGTGTTGCAGGCTGTCCCTGCTGCTGCTCCGTCTCTGTGCTTGCACCCTCCTCGAATATCACCTCTATAAGAGGTATGTCTGGTTCCGCTCTGCTTCCTGAGTGATTCTGGGGCTATCCAGTTCAATGCAGAGTGTTTCTCAACCAGGTTGAGATTTACTTTGAGATGCTGCCCCAGGTGTTTCTCATGGACAGAAGAAAAGTAGGCTTCGTGATATCTTTTCTTTCTGAGAGAGCCTTGGCTTGGGCAAAACCTCTATGGGAGATGCAAAAACACATTGTCCAGAGTTACCCAGAGTTTGTGGCTTCCTTTAAGAGGGTATTTGACATTCCCGCATGCTTCACGTCTGCTGCCAAAGGCCTAATGTCCACCAAACAGGGTATGAGAACTGTTGCAGAATACGCCATTGAGTTCCATACTCTGGCAGCAGAGGTTGCTTGGAATAATGAGGCCCTTGTGGCTGTTTTTTCTCATGGTTTTTCTGATCACATCAAAGATGAGATAGCAGCCTGAGACATACCCACTGAGCTGGAGAAGTTGATCACGTTTGCCATCCTCATTGACTCCAGACTCAGAGAGAGACCCTTGTTTAAGGAGCGCTTGCAGTCCCACCCTTGCCTCCCTCACCTTCCTAACCTCCAAAGAACTGAGTCTGCCAGTGAGGTATAATCCATGCAGTTGGGCTTCACATGTCTCTCTGTGGATTAGAGGACTTTTAGGAGGAGGGAGAGATTGTGCCTTTATTGTGGCCAGTCACTTTTTCAAGTCTTGTCCTACCCCTCCAGGAAATGCTCGCATCTTGAGGCCCTGTAGGGGACAGACTTTAGGTTGTTTTGTTCCCAGTTATCCAGAAGGATAAGCCCCTGGTATTGGTTACCCTTTCTAAGTCTGAGTCGTCCATCAAGATATTGGCTCTAATCAACTCTGGGGCTGCAGGCCTGTTCATAGATGGTGCCTTTGTGTCCAAGCATTTGATTCCGCTGCTTCGTGCCACTTCACTTGCCATTGAGGCTATTGATGGAAGACCTCTACAGCCTGCCCATGTGACTCATGAGACTGCTCCATTGAACATGGCCATAGGGGCTCTTTACCATGAGATAATCTAATTCCAAGTCATTTCCTCACCTTGTTGGTTGTTGGTTATCCTTGGTTGCAGAGGCACAACTCCTCTTTTGATTGGCTTCTTGCTAAGGTTCTTTCCTGGTCGACACAATGCAGGGAGACATGTTTTCTGAAAGTGGCTAAAGTCTTGTGCACCCCTTCACTCTCTGCCCTGCCGGAGGAGTACCGCAAATTTTGGAATGTCATTGGCAAAGGTCAAGCCTGTTGCTTGCCTCCACACCGGTTGTAGGATTGCGCAATGACCTTCAACCTGGTGCCATAGCCCCTCGTAGTCAGGTCTACCCTTTGTCTGTCTCAGAGGACAAAGCCATGGAGGAGTATGTGGCCGATGCACTTTCTCGAGGATTCATCCACAGATCCTTGTCTCCTGCTGGTGCTGGTTAGGGATGACACCCTCCTGTTCGGTTCGCAGCAGAACATGCAAACAGGCAAAAAATCCGGCAGAACACACAAACACCATTAAAGTCTATGGGACAGAAACACGAATAATAAGTTTTTTAAAAACGGACGTTTTTTCGGGAGCAGTGATTTTTTTAATGCTTAAAGTGAAACAAAAAAAATGAAATATTCCTTTAAATATTGTGCAGGGAGGTTGTCTATAGTATGCCTGTAAAGTGGCACATTTTTCCTGTATTTAGAACAGTACCACAGCAAAATTACATTTCTAAAGGAAAAATTGTCATTCAAAACTGATCGCGGCTGTAATGAATTGTTGGGTCTCAGCAATATAGATAAAACTCATTGAAAAAAGAGCATAGGATCCCCCCAGTCCATTACCAGGCCCTTTGGATCTGGTATGAATATTAAGGGGAACCCCGAACCAAGATTTAAAAATAAAAATTGCGTGGGAGTCCCCCTAAAATCCATACTAGGCCCTTCGGGTCTGATATGGAAATTAAGGGAAACCCTGCGCCAAATTTTAAAAAATGGCGTAGGGGTCCTCCCAAAAATCCATACCTTCAGGTCTGGTATGGATTTTAAGGGGAACCCTGAACCAAAATAAAAGAAAAATGGCGTGGGGGTCCCTCCAAAAATCCATACCCTTATCTGAGCACGCAACCTGGCAGGCAGCAGCAAAAGAGGGGGGACAAGATAGCGCCCCCCCTCCTGAACCGTACCAGGCCACATGCCCTCAACATGAGGAGGGTGCTTTGGGGTAGCCATGATGGGGACAAGGGACTCATTTCCACAACCCTTGCCCGGTAGTTGTGGGGGTCTGTGGGAGAGGGGCTTATCGGAATCTGGAAGCCCCCTTCAACAAGGGGACCCCCAGATCCCGGCCTCCCCCTGTGTAAATTGGTAACGGGGTACAAGTACCCCTACCACTTCACAAAAAAAGTGTCAATATGGTAAAAAAGACAAGAGACCACTTGGGTCAAGTCCTTTATTAAAAAATAAAGAAATAAAAATGTCCCACGATGTAAGTTCCCGCCGATCAAAAAAAAAGCCGCAACCGATCTGCCTCCATAGGAGGCACCTGCCGACTGACGCATCTTTGCTGTGACAGCTCTTATATGACTGAAGGCGGGGCCACACGGTGATGTAACAGGGTGACCCCACCCCCTCTGACGCTACAGGGGCTTCCCTATGGCATCAGAGGAGGGTGAGGTCACCCATTTACATCACTGGGTGGCACCACCCCCTCTAACGCCATGGGAAAGCCATGGGGAAGCCCCAGTGGCATCAGAGACAGCGGGGTCCCCTCGGTTATGTCACTGGGTGGCCCTGCCCTCAGTTATATAAGATGTTAGTCGGCGGGAGCCTCCCATGGAGGCAGGTCGTTTGTGGCTTTTTTTTCGGTTCGTCGGCGGCGTGAACTTAGATCGTGGGACTTTTTTTATGTTTTAATAAAGGACTTGTCCCAAGCTGTCTCTTGTCTTTTTTACCATGTTGACACTTTTTTGTTAAATGGTAGTGTCAGGGATCTACCAGCGCCAGACCTGGGCGCTTGCATGCGCCTATGCGCCGGCGCGCCCCTGTACAAACACGGCATCAAACTGCTACTGTTTCTGCGCATCAGCGCGGCGCTCGGGCGCGCGTGGGTGCACGCCGCGTGTGCGTTCGCGCGTGCAAGCGCACGTTCGCGTTAGCGCCGTTTTGGCGCCAAAGAGCGCATAAAAGTTCCCCTGTTCCATGGGTGCATTGCTGCTTCATCTCAGCTCTGTGATTCCTGTTTGAACCTGCATCTGATTGTCTGCTACCTAATTTGACCCGGCTTGTCTGACCATCCGTCTTGCTCCAACCCGACCTGGCCTGCCTGACTACTCTGCTGCTTCTGCCTGATACTGTCGCCAACCTCTGCTTGTCCACCGACTCTGCCTCTGCCTGCCGTGATTACCTGTCTGAACTACCTGCCGACCCGAACTGTCAGACCCTGCTTGTGCCTGCTGCTTGCTCTTGCTGTTGCATCTCCAGCTCCTGTGATCTCTCACCTCCAGTGTGTCAGCCTGCTGCTTCCAGTCACCACCTCACCTGCAGTCCAGCCATCCCTGGAGGGATCTCTACCTCAGCATCAGAGACTATACTCCAACAGGCACTCCGACCCCACTGCGCTCAGGAGACCACTGTTCCCACTCCAGTGGCTCCTGAACCAGCGTTGTATGAGAGGTCCTCTCCTACAAGTCAGGCTCTACTACCAGGTACCTAACAGTACGAAGCAGCCATGACTGAGCCTGCAGGAGACACCTCTCCGATGAAGGAAATATGCACACATCTTGCGGCCCTCACTCAAGCTGTGCAATCCGTCCAGGATAACTACAACAGATTGGAAGGACAAGTTCAGAACCTTGCAGGGTCTAACCCTCTGGCCTCCTCTTCAGCCGCAACTCCTGCACAGACTGCTCCAGCCCCTTCAGTTGTGATGCTTCCACCTGAACCAAGGGTCCCCATCCCTGAGAGATTCTCTGGAGACCGGGCTAAGTTCCGGGCCTTTCGCAACGCCTGCCAGCTCTTTTTTGCACTACAGCCCCGAACCTTCTCACTGGAAGTCACCAAGGTGGGGTTCGTGATTTCCCTCCTACAAGGGGAACCTCAGACTTGGGCTCATCGATTACTTGAGGGGGACTCAGCCCTAACCCAATCTTTGTCATCTTTTTTTGAAGCCATGGCGCAACTATATGAGGACCCTCATCAGACTGCCACAGCTGAATCAGCTCTGTTCGCGCTCCAGCAAGGCCGCAGACCAGCTGAGGACTATGTCACTGATTTCAGGCGTTGGAGCGTGGACACTCAGTGGAATGATGCGGCCCTGCGTCACCATTTCCGCATGGGCCTATCTGAAGGACTAAAAGATGAACTCGCTTGAGTGGGTATACCAAATACTCTTGAGGCCTTGATTTCCTTGACCATTCAAATTGACCGATGTCTCCGGGAACGTCGATCTGAACGCTCTACTCTACAATCCCGCCCAACCTGGATGACAGCACGAGCACCAGTTCCTGCAGCACGCTACTTACCCCCACCTAGTTTGAATCCAGTTAATGCCACGCCTGACACTTCGGAACCTATGCAATTAGGACTGATGCGACCTGCCTTGTCGTCTGAAGAACGTGCTCGACGTCGGCAACTTAATCTGTGCCTCTATTGCGGTGGATCTGGGCACTATGTCCTTAACTGTCCAGCCAAAATAAGTAAGTGTCCATCTCCTGTGTATACCAGTCTCTCTGCTCTGTCTGCGAATTCTACCCACCTTGCCCTTCCTCTCTCATTACAGCTCCAAGAAGGGACAATACCGGTCAACGCCATCATTGACTCCGGAGCATGCAGCTGCTTTATTGATTCAACTTTTGCCAGCCAGCATAACATCCCATTATGGACTAAAGCCCATGGACTCTCTGTATTCCTAGCTGATGGATCCCGCATCAGATCAGGACAAGTAACTCAGGAAACCCTGCCTCTGTCTGCTACCACTTCCTCCCAACATAAGGAACTGCTGGTTCTTGATGCCATCACCTCTCCTATGTTCCCCATCATCCTGGGCATTCCCTGGCTGCAGGCCCACAATCCACACATTCACTGGACATCTGGAGAAGTAAAATTCCTGTCATCTTACTGTCAAGAACACTGTTTTAAGAAAGATCCGGATCCTTCAGCCACTCTGCTTTGTCTGGACACCGACCAGAAACTTTGCCAGGTCATACCTAAACAATACCATGAATACATTGATGTTTTCAGTAAGAAGGGGGCAGACTCTCTTCCACCTCATCGCCCCTACGACTGCCCCATCGAGTTGCTGCCAGGATCCGAAATTCCATTCGGATGCATTTTTTCCATTATCAGAAAAAGAACAAGAAGTACTAAAGACGTATATAGATGAAAACCTGGCCAAGGGCTTCATACGCCATTCTACCTCCTCAGCTGGTGCCGGAATATTTTTTGTCACCAAGAAGGACAAGTCTCTCCGTCCATGTATAGACTATTGAGAACTAAACAAAATCACAGTCAAGAATCGGTATCCCCTACCCTTGATACCTGAACTATTCCAGAAATTAAGGACTGCTGTCATTTTTACTAAACTTGACCTAAGAGGGGCATATAATTTGATCCGTATCCGGGCCGGGCATGAGTGGAAAACAGCGTTCCTAACCCAATTCGGGCATTATGAATATTTGGTTATGCCCTTCGGACTCTGCAACGCCCCTGCGACCTTCCAACACCTGATTAACGATGTTCTCAGGGACTTTCTAGATGTGTTTGTGATCGCATACTTGGACGATATCTTGATTTTTTCAGAATTTCTTGAGCTGCATCGAGAACATGACTGCAGAGTGTTGGGTCGTCTCCGCTTACACAGACTTTATGCAAAAGCGGAAAAATGCGAGTTCGAGCAACAGAGCATTCAATTGTTGGGGTTAATAATCTCTTCAACTGGCATCAAAATGGACCCACAGAAGGTTTCCGCTGTTCTGGACTGGCCGGTACCCCTGGACAAGAAGGGAATTCAGCGGTTTGTTGGGTTTGCAAACTTTTACAGGAAGTTCATCAGGGGGTTCTCAGCCATAATTGCACCCATCACGCAGTTGACCAAACAAAATACCAGTTTTTCCTGGAATCAACTAGCCCAAGATGCCTTCGAAAACCTCAAAAGACTGTTTACCTCAGCACCAATCCTCAGTCATCCCGAACCATCTCTACCATTTATTTTAGAGGTTGATGCCTCTGAGATTGCGGTAGGTGCGATACTTTCACAACGTAAAGGTAGCAAAGATGTAATGCATCCTGTAGGGTTCTTCTCCTGAAAACTCTCTCCTGCGGAGAAAAACTATGACGTTGGTGACCGAGAGCTTCTCGCTATTAAGACTGCACTGGAGGAGTGGAGGTACCTGTTGGAGGGGGCTATGCATCCAGTACTAATTTACACTGACCATAAAAACCTGGAATACTTACGATCTGCTAAACGGCTAAAGCCTCGACAAGCCCGCTGGGCTCTGTTTTTCTCACGTTTCTCCTTCCATATTACTTATCGTCCAGGCTCAAAACATATTAAACCGGATGCACTATCACGAATGCATGACAACCCTAAGGACTTATCTACTCATCTTATCTGGAAACAATTTCTTACTCCTACAAATAGATTTACTCTCCCAGATTAAGGAATCATCCTCTGAGTCAGCCAGGCCTACAGGGATTACTTTGGTAAACAGAGATGGTCTGTTCTGGAAGGGAAGCCAAATTTTCGTCCCTGAAGATGTTCGGGTCAGGGTTTTGACGCTTCTGCACGATCATCCACTGGCGGGCCACTTTGGAGTTCGCAAAACCCTGGAATTAGTGCAGCGTACATTCTGGTGGCCCAATCTGAAAGACTTTTGCGAGAAATATGTCAGCTCCTGCCCTATCTGTATCCAGAATAAAACATCCAGGAATCGAGCTTGGGGCCTGTTAAAACCTTTACCTGTACCCGACAGACCGTGGAAAATGATTTCTATGGATTTTATTGTGGAGCTTCCATGTTCTGAGGGGTGTTCAGCCATCTTTGTGGTGGTGGACCGTTTAACCAAGATGGCTCATTTTCTGCCTTTAAGGGGAACCCTGTCTGCCATCGAAACTGCTCGTATATTTGTCAAGGAGATCATCAGACTTCATGGAGTTCCTGTAAACATAGTTTCCGATAGAGGGGTTCAATTCACCTCACGTTTCTGGAGAGCCCTATGTGAAACCCTAAAAATTGAATTGGCCCTATCCTCGGCCTATCATCCTCAAACTAACGGGCAAACAGAAAGGACCAATCAGACCTTTGAACAATATATCAGATGCTTTACATCTTTCAGACAGGACGATTGGGTATCCCTGCTACCCTTAGCAGAATTTGCTTACAATAACGCCAAACATTCTGCCACCGGTCAATCCCCTTTTTTCGCCAATCATGGCTTTCATCTAACCTTTCTACCTGATTTCCTTTCAGAGTCTTCGGTTCCAGCAGTACAGAGTACAGTGGATTTCCTCAGTCACAACAACCGGTTGTTGCAGGAAGCAGTGTCCAAGGCTCAGGCAGATGGTAAGAGAATCTTCGACCGAAAAAGAAGAGGGGAGCTGAACTTACAGATTGGTGACCAGGTATGGCTTTCTACCAATAATATCAAATTAGCATGTCCTTCTAAGAAGTTGGCACCTAGATTTATGGGACCTTTTCCGGTTAAAAGGAAAATTAATGAAGTTTCTTATGAACTGACTTTACCTGATTCGCTTAAAATACACCCGGTATTCCCTGTATCTCTGCTTAAACCTGCTGTACCTGATCCCTTCCCGGGTAGAGGAACGAGACCTCCTGAACCTATTGTAATTGATGGCAGCGAGGAGTTTGAGGTTGAGGCTATCCTTGATTGTAGAAGAAGGCAAGGACAAAATCAATTCTTAATCAAGTGGAAAGGCTACAGCCCAGAAAGTAACTTGTGGGAATCGGACAGTAATGTTCATGCTAGGCGTTTAGTTTGCGCCTATTTTTCTACACATCCTGAGAAAAGAAGGCTTTTGGGCATCCGGAGGCTGCCCCTTGGGGGGGGCAATGTCAGGGATCTACCAGCGCCAGACCTGGGCGCTTGCATGCACCTATGCGCCGGCGCGCCCCTGTACAAACACGGCATCAAACTGCTACTGTTTCTGCGCATCAGCGCGGCGCTCGGGCGCGCGCGTGTGTACGCGTGGTTGCGCGTGCGCGCGAGTTCGTGTTAGCGCCGTTTTGGTGCCAAAGAGCGCATAAAAGTTCCCCTGTTCCATGGGTGCATTGCTGCTTCGTCTCAGCTCTGTGATTCCTGTTTGAACCTGCATCTGATTGTCTGCTATCTAATTTGACCCGGCTTGTCTGACCATCTGTCCTGGTCCAACCCGACCCGGCCTGCCTGACTACTCTGCTACTTCTGCCTGATACTGTCGCCAACCTCTGCTTGTCCACCGACTCTGCCTCTGCCTGCCGTGATTACCTGTCTGAACTACCTGCCGACCCAGACTGTCTGACCCTGCTTGTGCCTGCTGCTTGCTCTTGCTGTTGCATCTCCAGCTCCTGTGATCTCTCACCTCCAGTGTGTCAGCCTGCTGCTTCCAGTCACCACCTCACCTGCAGTCCAGCCATCCCTGGAGGGATCTCTACCTCAGCATCAGAGACTATACTCCAACAGGCACTCCTACCCCACTGCGCTCAGGAGACCACTGTTCCCACTCCAGTGGCTCCTGAACCAGCGTTGTATGAGAGGTCTTCTCCTACAAGTCAGGCTCTACTACCAGGTACCTAACAGGTAGGGGTACTTGTACCCCATTACCAATTCACATATTCACATGGGGAAAGGCCGGTATCTGGGGGTACCCTTGTTAAAGGCGGGTTCCAGATTCCGATAGGCTCTCCACCCGCAGACCCCCACAACCACCGGGCAAGGGTTGTGGGGATTAGGCCCTTGTCCCCATCAACATGGGGACAAGGTGCTTTGGGGGCTAACCCAAAGCACTCTCCCCATGTTGAAGGCATGTGGCTTGGTATGGTTCAGGAGGGGGGATACTCTCTCATCCCCCCTCTTTTCCTGCGGCCTGCCAGGTTGCGTGCTCAGATAAGGGTCTGGTATGAATTTTTTGGGGGGACACCTACGCCATTTTTTAAATTTTGGCACAGGGTTCCCCTTGAAATCCATACCAGACCTGAAGAGTCTGGTATGGATTTTGGGGGGAACCCCTACGCCATTGTTTTTAAAAATTTGGTGCAGGGTTCCCTTTAATTTCCATATCAGACCCAAAGGGCCTGGTATGGATTTTAGGGGGACCCCCATGCAACTGTTTTTTAAATTTTGGTTCGGGGCTCCCCTTAATATTCATACCAGACCCAAAGGGCCTGGTAATGGACAGGGGGGATCCCATGCTCTTTTTTTCAATGAGTTTTATCTATATTGCCGAGACCCGACAATTCATTACAGCCGTGATCAGTTTTAAATGACAATTTTTCATTAGAAATGTCATTTTGTTGTGGTACTGTTCTAAACACGGGAAAATGTGCCACTTTACAGGCATACTATAGACACCCTCCAGGGGTATTTAAGGAATATTTCATTTTTATTGTTTCACTTTAAGCATTAAAAAAATCACTGCTCCCGAAAAAACGGCTATTTTTAAAAAAAATGTTTGCATTGATACATGTCCCCTTGGGCAGGACCCAGGTCCCCAAACACTTTTTATGACAATAACTTGCATATAAGCCTTTAAAATGAGCACTTTTGATTTTGGTGTTCCGGTAGCTTCGAATTTGCCGCAAACACTGCATATTGTTCACTGTTCGGCAAATAGACGAACGCCCGATGTTCGAGTCGAACTTACATTCGACTCAAACGTTGGGCTCATCCCTAGTGCTGGTTTGTTCTTTGTGAAAAAGGAGAATGGTGAACTGAGACCTTGTATTGGTTATAGGGGTCTCAATCGCTTCACGATTAAGAACGCGTATCCGATTATTTTGATTAGGAGTTATTTGACCGCCTCAAGGGAGCAACGTTTTTTACAAAACTTGACTTGCAAGGTGCATACAACCCCATGAGGATCAAGGAGGACGACGAATGGAAAACTGTGTTTAATTCCAGAACAGGCCATTATGAATACCTAGTTGTGCCGTTTGGTCCTTGCAACACTCCGGCAGTTATCCAGGAATTTATTAACGATGTCTTCTGAGATTTGTTTCAGCTATGTGTGGTGGTTTATCTCAGAAATATTCTCATATTTTCCAAGTCCCTAGAGAGCCATCACACAGATATCTGCCGTGTGCTGCAAAGGTTGAGAGATATTAACCTGTATTGCAAATTGGAGAAGTGCGAGTTTCATTGTGAACAGGTTCAATTCCTGGGTTATGTCATCTCAACTGCTAGTTTTTTGATGGACCCAAAGAAACTTTCGGCAGTACTACAGTGGCCCTATCCTGTTGGTTTAAGACCATTGCAGCATTTTCTTCGCTTTGCCAATTATTATCAGAAGATTATTCATAACTTCTCGTCTCTGGTCAAACTCCTGACTGATATGACCAGAAAGGACGGTAACCCACAGAATTGGTCTCCAGATTCCATTAATGCCTTTGAGAGTCTCAAGGCTGCCTTTGCTTCTGCTCCTGTGTTGGTACATCCTGATTCTATGGTACCTTTCATCCTTGAGGTTGATGCATCTGACTGGTGTTGGTACCCTGCTGTCTCAACGTCCTACCTCCGCGAGAGCTATGCATCCTTGTGGCTACTTTTCCAAGAAATTATCTCCTGAGGAATGCAATTATGAGATTGAGGACAGAGAGTTGTTAGTGATCATTTTAGCCCTTAAATAATGGAGGCATCATCTTGGAGGTACTACTGTGCCGGTTCTTATTCTGACTGACCATAAGAATCTCACATTCTTGTCTGAGGCTTAATGCACCTCTTCCAGAGGGGCGCGATGGGCTCTTTTCTTGTCAAGTTTCAATTACGTCTCATTCTTACCCGGTACCAAGAATGTAAGGGCTGATGCTTTGTAGCAACAGTTTTCCTCCACTTCCAAGATGGAGTCTGTGCCTGTTCCTGTGATTCCTCCCTATCGTATTCTGGCTACGGTTCGCACCAGTTTCACTTCTTCTTTGAGTGACAAAATTCTTGCCGCTCAGATCAGTTCTCCTCCTGAGAAACCTTGTGACCCCTGCTTTGTCCCTGAGAGTCTCCATACTGTCATGCTCCAGACTTACCAGTCTCCCAAGGCTGCTGGCCACCCATTGAAGAATCAACTCTTTTGGTCCATTTCCCAACAAATCTGGTGGCCTAGTCTACATGCTGTTGTAGCCGCGTTCATAGCTGCTTGTTCAGTGTGTGCTCAGAGTTACCCAATTCTCAGGGCAACACAGTTATCCTTATGGTGGTTGACTGTTTATTGAAAATCGTAACATCTATTATTAGGAATGTAAATCCATCAGTATTACAATCGTAATACAGAATATCACACAAATCATTACTACACTTGTACTCTCATGCCTTAGTGGATGTCTTTGTAACATCACACTATTACAATTACTTGACGCTCGCTCGGCACAAAAAGCCACCCGGGTTACAAAACCCACGGTGGCGTTATGCAAGGCTACAGTCTATATCCTTCTTAGACTGGCCTCCATGTTGCGACTCATGTGCAGTCCGCCAGGGAAGCTCTCTGTGTCGGTGGGTGGAGTGGGCATGTTAACGTCCCGACATATGGGCTCGCACATGCGCGCCACGGACGGGACGGTGATCACTTCTCCCAGCGGGCCATACATGGCTTGCACCTGCCTCCTCTCCCTCCTACTTAAATCAGCTGTTGTAATCAGATATCAACAGCTGACTGGAGGAAAGAGGCTTCTTAAACCAGCTGATTCTCATGCCGGACATCCTCCACACGCTGCGGGATGTTACCGGCCTGAACAGCTACTTGATCCGATTCACTCTTATGTCATGTAAGTTAAACTACTTTTATTCACTAACTATGATACCAACCTAAGCTGGTCAACTTTACTTCTATTTATTGTGGCTATAACTGGGACTTTTCTTGCTTGATTGAGTTCACATTAGACTGATAGTTATATGCTCTTAAACACCCTATGCATTACAATTAACTCCTAACTAGGGATGACTCAAAGGGATCGACTCAAACATCGGCTGTTCGCAAGTTCGCTGAATAGCGAACAATTTGGGGTGTTCGCGGCAAATTCGAATGCCGCGGAACACCCTTTAAAAGTCTATGGGAGAAATCAAAAGTGTTAATTTTAAAGGCTTATATTCATGGTATTGTCCTAAAAAGTGTTTGGGGACCTGGGTCCTGCCCCAGGGGACATGGATCAATGCAAAAAAGTTTTAAAAACGGACGTATTTTCGGGAGCAGTGATTTTAATAATGCTTAAAGTGAAACAATAAAAGTGTAATATCCCTTTAAATTTCCTACCTGGGGGGTGTCTATAGTATGCCTGTAAAGGGGCGCATGTTTCCTGTGTTTAGAACAGTCTGACAGCAAAATGACATTTCAAAGGAAAAAAAGTCATTTAAAACTACTCACGGTCCAACAATACACATAGGAGTTCATTGATAAAAACGGCATGGGAATTCCCCACAGGGGAACCCCGAACCAAAATTTAAAACAAAAATGACGTGGGGGGTCCCCCTAAATTTCATAACAGGCCCTTCAGGGCTGGTATGGATATTAAGGGGAACCCCGGCCAAAATTTAAAAAAAAAATGGCGTGGGGTCCCCTTCAAAATCTATACCAGACCCTTCAGGTCTGGTATGGATTTTAAGGGGAACCCCACACCAAAATTTTTTTTAAAAAGGCGTGGGGTCCCCCCAAAAATCCATACCAGACCCTTATCCAAGCATGCAACCTGGCAGGCCGCAGGAAAAGAGGGGGGACGAGAGAGCGCCCCCCCTCCTGAACCGTACCAGGCCACATGCCCTCAACATTGGGAGGGTGCTTTGGGGTAGCCCCCAAAACACCTTGTCCCCATGTTGATGAGGACAAGGGCCTCATCCCCACAATCCTGGCCGGTGGTTGTGGGGGTCTGCGGGCGGGGGGCTTATCGGAATCTGGAAGCCCCCTTTAACAAGGGGACCCCCAGATCCCGGCCCTCCCCCCTATGTGAAATGGTAAGGGGGTACAAATGTACCCCTACTATTTCACTAAAAAACTGTAAAACATTTTAAAAATGACAAGAGACAGTTTTTGACAATTCCTTTATTTAAATGCTTCTTCTTTCTTCTATCTTCTATCTTCCTTCGGTTTCTTCCTCCATATTCTTCTTCTGGTTCTTCTGGTTCTTCCTCCGGTGTTCTCGTCCAGCATCTTCCTCCGCGGCGTCGGCGTCTTCTTCCCTTCTTCTCCTCGGGCCGCTCTGCATCCATGATGGCATGGAGGGAGGCTCCCGCTCTTCTCTTCATCTTCTTGTTTTCATCTTCTTTTCGGGCCGCTCCGCATCCATGATGGCATGGAGGGAGGCTCCCGCTGTGTGACGCTTCTCCTCTTCTGATGGTTCTTAAATAATGGGGTGGCCACCCGGTGACCCTGCCCCCCTCTGACGTACGGTGACTTGCTCTGTCAAGCAAATCTAGTCCCATCTGGCCACCCAATATCACAGTATCTATACTATTTTTTTTTTAAGCAACCCTTTAGCGTAAAGACACAATAATTTTAAAATAATACTTGCAATCTAAATAGACAACTAATTGAATACCCTATCTTATCTACTACCTCTTTAGCTATCAATAGATACACCTATGAACATCAACTTTTGAGCCACCTTCAGATATGAACTTAATTTTGCAAACCAACTTCCTTACTATATTAAAATAGGACCTCCTACTATATATTTATGTTATCACATTTCTTGCAGGATTTGCCTCTCGGCCTCAGGGGAGCCTCAAGCATTTAGTTTACTCCAATATTTCTTGGGGTTTTCTTTTCTTTTTGAAGAGAACAACATATATATACTCTTGGTGGAGTAAAAAAAAAAACACTTCTACCTGTTTACATCATCTCCAACACATAGATGTTTGTTCATATTGGAATCAAGAGCATATTGGGCAGACAGATTTTGTCACTGTCGTTGTTTATAATCACAAATTTTATGGAATGTCAAATCAGCCAATACAGTGTTTAATGTAAGTGTATCAGATATGAAAATTACATTATGAAATGCTTTATTGATGGATACTCAGATATTGATTATTATCTTTTCAATATATCTTCTTTAATACAGAACCATTTAAAGCATACACTACCCCTGAGGAAGGAGTTTAATTGACTCTGAAACGCGTCGGGTGAAAAAGTTCTGCTTCAAAACTCTGTATATACACGATTGTAATACTGATGGATTTACATTCCTAATAATAGATGTTACAGTTGTTGTCATATTTTATTATGTTAATTCAATAAATTATATTTGTACCAAGTATACCTCTTTTATGATTGCTACATGTTCCTGAAAAGTTCACCACTAGGGGACCCCCTTTGCTGTTATGTATAAATAATTTTGGATGTGGCACAAAGTCACAGTCAGATGCTGATCTACAATATACTGTTTATCGAAAATGGCTCATTGTACTCCACTTAAGAAGTTGCTTACATCTAAAGAACTGGCTTCCATTTTTGCTTGAGAGATCTTTCGCTTACATGGGCTACCTAAGGTGATCATCTCGGACATAGGTAGCCAGTTTGTGTCCAGGTTTTGGCGAGCCTTTTGTGCACAGTTGCAAATTCAGCTTTTTTTCTCCTCTGCGTATCCCCACAGTCCAATGGGGCCAACCAGTCCTTGGAACAGTTTTTACGTTGCTACATTTTTGACCACCGTAACAACTGGTCAGACCTCTTACCTTGTGCGGTGTTTGCTCACAATAGTGCCATCAATTCTGCTTCCAGGTTGTACCAGTTTATGGTGAACTATGGTTTCCAACCATCCATATTGCCTGACTCATTTGATCCTCAGAGCATTCCTGCATTAGAAGATCATCTCCGTGGTCTTCATTCCACTTGGGTACAAGTCCAGGAGTTCTTGCAACATGCCAATGATAGGTACAGACTCCATGCTGACCACAGACGCGTGCCTGCACATTCCTACCAGGTTGGGAACAGGGTCTGACTGTAATGTCGCAAACTCTGACTCCGTGTTCCCTCACTGAAGTTGGCACCTCAGTTTATTGGGCCTTTCTGTATTCTCCGCAGGATTAACACAATGGCTTATGCTTTAGACCTTCCCTCGAATATTTGTATCGCAAATGTATTTCATACCTCCTTATTAAAACCTTTGGTCTGCAACCGCTTCACTACTTCGGTGCCATGTCCTCACCCAGTGCAGGTTGAGAACCATGAGGAGTATGAAGTACAGTCCATTGCTGACCCCTGTAGGTTTCGTGGGCTCATGCAGTACCTGATTAATTGGAAAGGGTATGGTCCGGAGGAACACTCTTGCATCTCATCCTCGGACGTACATGCCCCTTTCCTCCTTCGTGCTTTCCATAGACGTTTTCCACTCAAACCTGGTTGTTCTCCGAGGGCCCTTCCTTCTCAGACCAGGCCACTAAACTGTCAGTTAATTGCCAGCTCTAATCTTTCTACAGTGGCTCACCTGGTGATAATATCCTGCTCGTCAGTCCTGCTGGCTACTTAAGCTGTTTAGTCCAGATCCTCTCTGTCTTTGCCTTGGTCAACATATCAAGAGACTCTCTCCTGTGTTCCTGTTAAGACTTTGTCAGAAACCATGAATCAGACCGAGACAGAAGTACAGTTAATCACACTTGTTTAATAATAATAAAAAGGTAAACAGAGTAAGCGTAGTCAATACAAAGCCAGAGTTCAGTAGCCAGATCGGGTAGTCAGCCAATACCAATGTTAGAGAGCCAAAGATCAAGGTAGTAGTACAGCAAGCAGGATCAGGAGCCAGAAGGTACATCAGCCGAGCAAGTCTTCAACAGGAATGCAGGAGAAAGTCTATGAGATGTGACCAAAGGCAAAGCCAGAGATGAAGTGAGCTGGACGGCTTTAAGTAGCCAGGACTGATGAGCAGATCATCAACAGCTGAGTCACTGTGGAGAGAAAGGAGCTGGCAATTAGCTGACAGCTGAGCGGCCAGCTCAGAGAAGGAAGGGCTGAGCCCAGCCCTGGCAGACTTGCTTGGCTGACGACCCTTCTGATTCCTGATCCTGCTGGCTGTTCCACTACTCTGATTCTCCGGTTTCCTGATTTCCTGGCCTGTTCTGAAGTACTCTGGTCCCTGACTCCCTGATGCCCTGGCTTGTCTGACTATCAGTTCTGGTTACCGAACTGGCTATATTTTGACCACATTTGCTCTGTTTACCTTTTACAATTATTATTATTAAACAGTGATTTTTACTGCACTTTTGTCTCAGTCTGATTCATGGTTCCTGACAAATGGTTGCCTACTGGAACTGAATGAATGCTTTACAGGAAGTCTTTATTGTCATATGCCAGACAATTGTACATGAATCACAGTTGATGCATTTCACACGAGTATACCATGCTTTTTTCACAACTCCTTCCATAGCCCTAGCATCATACATGGAGGAGTCAGCTTAATTGTTTGAACATAGCATCAACCACTTGCTTCTTGAGGATGAACAAACATTACTTGATTCTGATGTTTATTCTGAGGTAGAGGCAGGGAGTAACATGAGCCTACAGAGAGGGTAAAACACTGATAAATATCAAATTGGCAGTCATGTTCCTCCAGCCACATCATATTGCCAAGTTGGCTCTAATGATGATGATTATGATGAGGTAAAGAGAATTGGGGAAAAACTGCACTATAAGGTATTGGGATGTGGAAAATAACAGTGAATAAAGCAGCAATTCTAACAATAAAACATCAATTGTTAATGCAAATAATAAATAAAAAGGAATCGCACTAAATAAATGAAAAATGTTGCATAAATTAAGCAGTGACAAAGTTTAGAAATCAATTAATGCACAAGAGAAATGTGAAAAATGAATCTTCATGAAAACTACGTGTAATCCAAAAGATAGGTCTTAAACAAAAATAAAAAGTTCCTCTAAATCACCAATAAAATAATATATAAAAAGTCCAATTGGTTGACAAATGTTCATCAGTGAAAAACAGGAAAGGATCCACCACCAGAAATAGAAGGGTTCACTCCTTACCGGATGGCCACGATCCCCCACTACAGAAGATCATAGCTCACAGGTACACCTTAACACTGGCAATGGGAACCCATATCAGCATCCGCTAGGGGTCATCATACCATCAACATCAACAGTGAGCTCGTGGAAGGGACGTACCATAAAACAAAAGATGGAACTCACATAGCGTAAAACCATAAAAGATATTTTATTTGAAGCTCATAAAATGAACACTTACAATATTCCAGAAGGTAAAAAGCCTTAAGTCTGGTCTGGTAATAGATTTTTTTTTCTTAAAAAATAAGAATTGTTTAGTCCTAATTTCAAATATCCGTTGTAGTGCTTTTCTGGCTTCTAAAAGCTCTAGTGCAGATTGTTCGGTTAAGTATTGTTTGTGTTGTGTTTCTAGAAAGTGGATTTTTCCTGTCAGGTATTTGAGCTCTTTCTCTTTGCCTTTTTTTATGTTGGGCTGCTAAACTGATGAGTTCTCCCCTAATAGTACACTTGTGGGCTTCCCAGACCATCATGGAGTCTATCCCTGGTGTAATGTTGTGTGTGAAATAGTCTTTCGGTGACGCAGCTATTTGAGGGAACAGTACAGAGAAGAATTCAACCTCCGAGTATTAGGTTTGGGAGGAGGTTCTGACA
Source organism: Aquarana catesbeiana (assembly GCF_042186555.1). Taxonomy (NCBI): domain Eukaryota; kingdom Metazoa; phylum Chordata; class Amphibia; order Anura; family Ranidae; genus Aquarana; species Aquarana catesbeiana. The sequence goes on along the minus strand of NC_133325.1, from coordinate 255,562,555 downwards.
GGTTTAAAGTTAGGGAAATGGGGGCATGGTCTGAGATGGTTTGAATCCCTATATTAGCTCCAGAAATCTTGTCGAGGTCTCTTTGTGTGACAAAAATGTAATCGATTCTCGAGTAACGGTAATGTGGTATGGAGTAAAAAGTGTAATCCCTATACTCTGGAAGAATAAAGCGCCATGTGTCTACCAGTTGAAGGGAGTTCAGTAGTAGGGATGAACTTCGAGTTCGAGTCAAACTCATGTTCGACTCCAACATCTGCTGTTCGCCAGTTCGCCGAATAACGAACAATTTGGGGTGTTCGCGGTAAATTTGAAAGCCGCAGAACACTCTTTAAAAGTCTATGGGAGAAATCAAAAGTGCTAATTTTAAAGGCTTATATGCAAGTTATTGTCATAAAAAGTGTTTGGGGACCTGGGTCCTGCAAAAAAAGTTTTAAAAACGGCAGTTTTTTCTGTAGCAGTGATTTTAATAATGCTTAAAGTGAAACAATAAAAGTGTAATATTCCTTTACATTTCATACCTGGGGGGTGTCTATAATATGCCTGTAAAGGGGCGCATGTTTCCCGTGTTTAGAACAGTCTGACAGCAAAATGACATTTCAAAGGAAAAAAAGTCTTTTAAAAGTACTCGCGGCTATTAATGAATTGCTGGTCCGACAATACACATAAAAGTTCATTGATAAAACGACATGGGAATTCCCCACAGGGGAACCCCGAACCAAAATTTAAAAAAAAAATGACGTGGGGGTCCCCCTAAATTCCATACCAGGCCCTTCAGGTCTGGTATGGATATTAAGGGGAACCCCGGGCAAAATTCAGGTCTGGTATGGATTTTAAGGGGAACCCCATGTCAAAATTAAGAAAAAAAAATGGTGTGGGGTCCCCCCAAAAATCCATACCAGACCCTTATCTGAGCATGCAACCTGGCAGGCCGCAGGAAAAGAGGGGGGGACGAGAGAGCGCCCCCCCTCCTGAACCGTACCAGGCCACATGCCCTCAACATTAGGAGGGTGCTTTGGGGTAGCCCCCCAAAACACCTTGTCCCCATGTTGATGAGGACAAGGGCCTCATCCCCACAACCCTTGCCCGGTGGTTGTGGGGGTCTGTGGGCATGGGGCTTATCAGAATCTGGAAGCCCCCTTTAACAAGGGGACCCCCAGATCCCGCCCCCCCGTGTGAAATGGTAAGGGGGTACAAAAGTACCGCTACCATTTCACAAAAAAGTGTCAAAAATGTTAAAAATGACAAGAGACAGTTTTTGACAATTCCTTTATTTAAATGCTTCTTCTTTCTTCTATCTTTTTTCTTCTATCTTCCTTCGGGTTTCTTCCTCCATTTTCTTCTTCTGGTTCTTCTGGTTCCTCCTCCAATAAGCCCCCTGCCCGCAGACCCCCACAACCACCGGGCAAAGGTTGTGGGGATGAAGCCCTTATCCCCATCAACATGAGGACAAGGTGTTTTGGGGGGCTACCCCAAAGCACCCTCCCAATGTTGAGGGAAGGTGGCCTGGTACGGTTCATTAGGGGGGGCGCTCTCTCGTCCCCCCTCTTTTCCTGTGGCCTGCCAAGTTGCATGCTCAGATAAGGGTCTGGTATCTATTTTTGGGGGGACCCCACGCCATTTTTTAAAAACAAATTTGGCCGGGGTTCCCCTTAATATCCATACCAGACCTGAAGGGCCTGGTATGGAATTTAGGGGGACCCCCACGTCATTTTTTTTTTTAATCTTCTTTCGGGGTTCCCCTGTGGGGAATTCCCATGCCGTTTTTATCAATGAACTTTTATGTGTATTGTCGGACCGGCAATTCATTAATAGCCGCGAGTAGTTTTAAATGACTTTTTTTTCTTTGAAATGTCATTTTGCTGTCAGACTGTTCTAAACACGGGAAACATGCGCCCCTTTACAGGCATACTATAGACACTCCCCAGGTATGAAATTTAAAGGAATATTACACTTTTATTGTTTCACCTTAAGCATTATTAAAATCACTGCTCCCAAAAAAAGTCAGTTTTTAAAACTTTTTTTGCATTGATCCATGTCCCCTGGGGCAGGACCCAGGCCCCCAAACACTTTTTATGACAATAACTTGCATATAAGCCTTTAAAATTAGCACTTTTGATTATTCATGTTCGTGTCCCATAGACTTTAACGGTGTTCGCGTGTTCAAACAAATGTTTTGCCTGTTCGCATGTTCGCTGGTGCGAATCAAACAGGGGGGTGTTCGGCTCTTCCCTATTCAGTAGTGTTTTGACTTGTTTGAGAATTTTGTACGTAATATAAGTTTTGCCCGAGGACGTGTCTGTGACAGGGTTCAATGGTACGTTGAAGTCTCCTCCTAAAATAAGGCAAAGCTGAAGCTTTTCAGTTCGTCAAGTATGCGCCGGCAGAAGGTCGGGTGGGCCGTATTGGGGAAATATACATTTGCTAGCGTAATAGGGGTTCCGCAGTATTTTCCCTTCAGGAAGAGGAATCTGCCTCCTGGATCAATTAGTTTGTCAGTGAGTTCAAAGGAAGCATCCCTACTGATAAGTATAGATACTCCCTTGGACTTGGCTAGGTCATTGGTTGCATGTTAGGCCTGTGTGAAAAAGGAGTCAGCGATCCTAGGGACTTGAGTTCTAAAATGGTTTTCTTGCAGGAAGACAAAGCAAGGCCTACTTTTTTAAGTTCTTTTAGGAGGGCAGTACCTTTTTCGGGGATGTTCAATCCCTTGGTGTTGTGCGAGATCACCGTGGGTTCATGTCCCAAGGAGGAGTAAGCCATGGTGCGGATTCAGAGAGAGTCGGCGAGCCAAAATCTGGAAGTAAAGCTTAGAAAACCGTTAGAGTACTTAGTGCTTAATATACAAGAATATATACCATGTTATATTTGAGAGTGAGAGAGAAACAGATATATAAAAGAAAAGATCTAAGATGAGGGTAAGAGAAAAATAAGTGAGAGATACTGTAATCTCCTCGGGTACCAATATGGGCCCAAGGTAAGTAAATTAGTGCCCTTCACAGGGATTAATTTTTCCCCCGTCAAGGGGCACTCTTTGGGGGTTAGTGGGCGACAGCCAACCTGGACAAACCAACAAAGTGTTATGTATTGAAACTGAAAAAACTGAGGTGTGAACTAAGACAGGTAGCAGCCTATATAAACAATGTATAAGCTGAAATAGTCAATTCTGCACCCTAGGTGCCTTAAGAAGGATACTATGAACTTATAACTTGAGTTTTGAACTTAAGCAGGATAAGGTAGGGTAAGGTAAGGTAACCACTGCCCTAAATGGGAAGCATGAGGCCCCCAACTTTTTACGGATTGGAGCCCCACTAGTCCCAAGTAGTGGAAAAGGTGGGAAAGGGTCTAGGTCTTTGTGGTGAACCCGTGGTTATGGCCACTGTTACACCATCCGATAACCCTACGTAACAAGAATAGTCCGCCGGTTGCCATCTGCTATTAATACATTACTACTGTCAATGAGTTATCTGTAATTTCTATTATAACTATAGTCCATTGCATAAAAGTTGATTATAACCTGTGGAAGCAAGAAAAATTACTTTCCCAATGTGTAGATTCTCAATCCAGGTATGGAGAGTCAATAAAACCTTCTCAAATGCCTTTCTGTAACTTCCAAAGTAGAGAAGCTCAGTTGGGTGTGAAAAGGGATCATTTTCGTTGAGAGGTCCCAAACGCGATTCCACTATAAACAAAAAGAGATAATGGGCGGGAAAATGCAATGACCCCTGTGAGGGTTTAACTTTCCAGAGTGATAGAAAGGTAGGGATCTATCATGCCCATGTATAAGAGGTGATGTAGTCTAATCTCTCCACAGCATTGCCTTATCAGGTTTGTCTCTAGTCTTGCTGAGTCAAATTGAGTGTGGGACTGTGGATCATAATGGCGTTACATGTGTAAGTTACTTACAGTCTCGGAAGGCGTGTTGTAATCACAGACTTTACCTTCAGGCGTCTTCAGATCCTCTGGAGGAGTGAGGTCTGTTGCTCAGTGTTCCTGCTTGGGAGCCACCAGAGCGAAATGGTTTCATCTTTTTAGGTTGACGCTTGTCTGGGGAGGCAAATGGAGATCTGGGCTGAGGTTTTTCCAGGGGTGGCATAGTAAATTCCTGATACCACGCCGGTAGATCCACTTGATCCAATTGAAGTGCCTGACAGAATTCAGGAAGATCTTCCAGTGAACGATTTGTATGTTGTTTCCCATTGTAGTTTACCATGAGTGCAAACGGAAAAGGGCAATGTGTAGCGTAAATCCCTTTCTCTCAGTTTCTCCAACAATGGTTGTAGGGCTCTGCAGTTTTTTAGGGTGATCTGGGAGAGATCGTGGAAAAGCATAATAGTCTCTCCATTAAATATGACCTGATCATTCCTGCATTCCTTAAGCATGATAGCCTCCTTTAGGGAGAAGTTTTGTAAGCAGCAGATAATGTCATGAGGGGGCATATTGTGTGGACCCCTGGCTCTGAGCGCTCTGTGAGCTCTTACAAATTCAATGGCTCTGTCCTCAGGTCAGTCCAGCAGGCTATTGAAAACCCTCTGTAAGGCTGGGGTGATCTTGTCAGTGTTCACAGACTCAGGGTTCCCTCTGACCCTAATATTATTCCTCCTTCCTCTGTTGTCTAAATCCTCAAGATGTTTGTTAATTTCAGTAAGATGTTGGGACTGTGAATTGGTTACCTTTTCTAATCTGTGTATTGCCTTGTCTCTGTGTCTCCCGGCTGCTTCTGCAGTGGCCATCTTGTCAGTGAAAACAAGCATGCTGGATTTTAAGTCAGTTATAGCCGCTAAAAAGGTAGCCTTAATGTCAGCTGTGAAGCTGGACATCCCTGCATATGTGAGGGGGAGATCTGGATGGGGAGTTCCCCTACCATTGTCCTCCATCGCTGACTGGGAGTCCTCTTCCACATGCGGCATCGCCATCTTGCTTCCTGACATACCGCCCCGTGCCGCCAATGGATTTCTGAAGAGATCCGTTATATTCCTCCCCTTATACACTGCTGACAGATGGCAGGATCTGGTGTGAGGTGTGCCGAAGTTCCTCCTGCTCATTATCGAGTGATCTGAGTGCAGAGAGACGGGTTTAGGCTGCAATACCATCTCCGCTGCGTACCAGGCCACGCCCCCAAAATGTGCTTAATTTTTACCTAATTGTAGCCGGGTTCTGGGTCCCCAGAGGCCTAATGGTGACCTCCAGAGTTAGGGACAGCTGACATCCTTCTGTGTAGAGTGGGTTACAAGGCATGGTGGGTGTAATTCAAGGTAGATTCATGGGCACCAGACACTTCTTGAATTCAAAGATATTTATTTTCTCTTAAACCAAACTGTGGGAGAGAGGGTTTAGGGCCAGGACACCCTTTAGTAGTTGCAATGTTAATTGGCAGACTCCAACACTTCTATAGGTAGATAGCAATGCAGGGAAAGGCACCCAACCGGATACCACATCTGCATGTGTAGACACGATGTCTCCTATGGCAACAATCTTGAACAGTTTCTAACAAAGTTTGCAATAAACTCTTTCACTTCCTCCACAATCTCCTCTTTCGATCGTCACTCAACTGAGCTCCCAGTCTATCACTTAAAACCCGCTGATCCACTGCCACTGGATCTCCTGAGCTCTTCCAATCTTCTCATTGAGTATCCTCCTCAAGCGTCACCCCTGCGTCCCTGCTGGGTCCTTAGGTTGGTACTCACTGATACTCCTCAAGCGTCACCCCACTGCCCTGCTCAGTCCTTGGCTTGGCACACAAGACTGCTCTGTAAGCGTCACCTCCACTGGCTGGGTCCCTGACTTGACACCTGCTGAAGTTTCCCAGTCCTTCACCGTCCCTGGTTGATGAGAATACTGCTCTTGTACTTGCTTCAGCTACTCACGGTGGTCTCTGGTAACAAGGTGGATGGTCATTTAGTGATGACAGCTTCCCTCTACCTCCGACCACGACAGGTTCTCCGGCCGGCAGAACAGTCACTTCTTGTTGGACTGCAAGCCGCATTCCCAGCCCTGTGCTACTATCCTGCTTCTGGATAGGCCCTCAGACAGCCAGATGTCCCCGGGATAGGCCTCAAGCTCTGGCCTAGCAGCCCAGGCAGTACAACACATATCCACACAAACAGACGTCCAGGTGGCACAGAACCCCAATTATCTGACCTCACCCAAATAAATAGGCTCTCCCAGTAGGCCAAGGGACCCAAAAAGATCCCTGCCCATTGGCTGAGATACCCCATCTATTCCTAATTTGTCCTTGCAATGCCCTTGTTTTATCTGCCACCAGATACTCAGCTATCTAGTGACAGAAGAGAGAAGTGCAGCAATTCCAGAATTAGGGTGGAATCAATTGATCTCCTATCAATTGGCCAAGGCAACTATAACTGGTAGGTAAATGTACTATCAACCCTGCCTAAACATCAGGGTGCTACATCCTCCCTCTGCCTACAAAACTACATCTCGGAGTTTGCAGAAAAATAATTTGAGCCCTCAAGCCTGAGAGCGAATGTGCTGGCAAAAACTGGGATAGATGGGGAAACAGGAAAGGAATAAAAATAACAACAAACAATGTACATGAAATAAACATGTGCAACACATACATGAGCGAATGGTATTTCACACAGGGTAGATAAATATCCGACATCATATATACAATTTAACATGTGGTGTACCACCCAATAGTTAAGGGAAAACATATCAACAATAGCTTTATATCCTAACTATCTATCTAATATATACAGCAAAAAAGGGCATGAATATTTAGCATTATTATTCATGTTGGGTCACTGTCTCTCCTTGTCCAAGGAAGATGCGATGGTGCCGGAACACCTGAAAGAGAAAATAAACAGCAATGCAAATGCATCCTGCCACATGATAATATAGTGCAATGTGTACATAAGTGAACCTTAAGAAGTTATTAATTGTCCTCAGCCAGGAACAGCCTAGCAGTGTAAATACTTCCTATAATATGTCTAAACTACACACATATAAATGAAAGTGGGCCCCATCCTCATCCGAAGATGCCACCCCCTTCCACAACTAGTCTAAATAAATTTTTCTTAGCATATTCTATCAATTACTTATAATATGAATAGAGTTTCATTCAGGTCAGCACCGTTCATGTCACCTGGTGACCAGCACAAGAACAATCCTGGTACATTAATCAGTCCATCATTCAAATGTAAGGTGAGAATTTGATCCTTTGCCACAGCTCATTCTACCTAACTGGCTAAACACCCCAATGTCCTTGAAGTTTCATAGTCCATCAAAGTTGTTTCATATAGGGTAGAACGATATTTCCCAGCAGTTCCCCTTCTTTTTTAAGGGTAACTCTGGGGAAAAACATTCAGGCAACAAGCAGCTAGGCTATGGTGCAAAGGACCGCACTTTTAGACATAGCTCCCCTTGCAATAATAGCCACGGTCTGTCCGCATGACAGCCAGGGACTGGGAAAGGTCTCCTCATCAATTGAAGAAATAACCTGCTGAACCTCGCAGGTCACTTTTCCCAAGGAAACCACACTGGCAATTCCACAGTACTGGCCAGTGCAATTCAATTGGGCACTCCCTGTATCTGCCGGCAGCATTCGGTCCAGCATAATCTCAGCAGTACAGCCAGAAGGAATGTTCTCCACTAGCAATGCATTTTGTGCAAAAGTGAAATGGCTTCCAGCATAACGCCCTTAACTCCACACAGCACACATTTATACTCCACAAGGTTTGGTGATGCAATTCTACAGCATTTACCTGGCAGGGATGAGCCGAACACCCCCCTGTTCGGTTCGCACCAGAACTTGTGAACAGGCAAAAAATTTGTTCGAACACGTAAACAAGGTTAAAGTCTATGGGACATGAACATGAATAATCAAAAGTGCTAATTTTAAAGGCTTATATGCAAGTTATTGTCATAAAAAGTGTTTGGGGACCTGGGTCCTGCCCCAGGGGACATGGATCAATGCAAAAAAAAGTTTTAAAAACGGCAGTTTTTTCGGGAGCAGTGATTTTAATAATGCTTAAAGTGAAACAATAAAAGTGTAATATCCCTTTAAATTTTGTACCTGGGGGGTGTCTATAGTATGCCTGTAAAGGGGCGCATGTTTCCCGTGTTTAGAACAGTTTGACAGCAAAATGACATTTCAAAGGAAAAAAGTCATTTAAAACTACTCGTGGTTATTAATGAATTGCCGGTCTGACAATGCACATAAAAGTTCATTGATAAAAACGGCATAGGAATTCCCCACAGGGGAACCCCGAACCAAAATTTAAAAAAAAAATGGCGTGGGGTCCCCCTCAAAATCTATACCAGACCCTTCAGGTCTGGTATGGATTTTAAGGGAACACTACGCCAAAATAAAAAAAACAGCGTGGGGTCCCCCCAACAATCCATACCAGACCTTTATCCGAGCACGCAACCTGGCAGGCCACAGGAAAAGAGGGGGGATGAGAGAGAGCCCCCCCTCCTGAACAGTACCAGGCCACATGCCCTCAACATTGGGAGGGTGCTTTGGGGTAGCCCCCCAAAACACCTTGTCCCCATGTTGATGGGGACAAGGGCCTCATCCCCACAACCCTTGCCTGGTGGTTGTGGGGGTCTGCGGGCGGGGGGCTTATCGGAATCTGGAAGCCCCCTTTAACAAGGGGACCCCCAGATCCCGGCCCTCCCCCCTGTGTGAAATGGCAAGGGAGTACAAAAGTACCCCTACCATTTCACAAAAAAACTGTCAAAAATGTTAAAAATGACAGGAGACAGTTTTTGACAATTCCTTTATTTAAATGCTTCTTCTTTCTTCTATCTTCTATCTTCCTTCGGTTTCTTCCTCCATCTTCTTCTTCTGGTTCTTCTGGTTCTTCCTCCGGTGTTCTCGTCCGGCATCTTCCTCCGCGGCGTCTTCTTATCTTCTTCTCCTCCGGCCACTCCGCATCCATGATGGCATGGAGGGAGGCTCCCGCTGTGTGACGCTTCTCTTCATCTTTCTCTCTTCATCTTCTTGTCTTCATCTTCTTTTCGGGCCACTCTGCATCCATGATGGCATGAACGGAGCCTCCCGCTGTGTGACGCTTCTCCTCTTCTGACGGTTCTTAAATAATGGAGAGCCACCCGGTGACCCCGCCCCCCTCTGACGCACGGGGACTTGACGGGGACTTAAAATCTATACCAGACCTAAAGGGATTTTGAGGGGGACCCCACGCCATTTTTTTTTTAAATTTTGGCCGGGGTTCCCCTTAATATCCATATCAGACCTGAAGGGCCTGGTGTGGAATTTAGGGGGACCCCCACATCATTTTTTTTTAAAATTTTGGTTCAGGGTTCCCCTGTGGGCAATTCCCATGTCGTTTTTATTAATGAACTTTTATGTGTATAGTCGGACCGGCAATTCATTAATAGCCGTGAGTAGTTTTAAATGACTTTTTTCCTTTGAAATGTCATTTTGCTGTCAGACTATCAGACTATTCTAAACACGGGAACATGTGCCCCTTTACAGGCATACTATAGACACCCCCCAGGTACGAAATTTAAAGGGATATTACACTTTTATTGTTTCACTTTAAGCATTATTAAAATCACTGCTCCTGAAAAACAGCCGTTTTTAAAACTTTTTTTGCATTGATCCATGTCCCCTGGGGCAGGACCCAGGTCCCCAAACACTTTTTAGGACAATACCATGCACATAAGCCTTTAAAATTAGCACTTTTGATTTCTCCCATAGACTTTTAAAGGGTGTTCCGCGGCATTCAAATTTCCCGCGAACACCCCAAATTGTTCGCTGTTCGGCGAACTGGCGAACAGCCGATGTTCGAGTCGAACATGAGTTCGACTCAAAGCTCATCCCTAGTACCTGGTATCTGGCAACATTACATCCTCTCCTTTGGCATTTACTGTAATGATGTAGTGGCGAATATTCTTCTTATCAGGCCTGCAGATGATCACACTGTCCAGATTGTTTTTTACAGCAGTAGCCCCAGTTGTGCAACACTGAAACATATCTCTCAGCAACTTTTGGCGATAACTTTGGAAAATCCACCCGCAGAGGGATCCGGAGGAAACTGCGCACAGCTTCATCTACCCTTTGGGTCTCTTTATCCAGAATTTCCTCTGCTAATTGAGCAGGTATGTAGGGCTACAGATATCCGTATTCCTCGGCCATTATCTTTATGATAATTCACTGCACCCTGGACAGCCTAAGCAGGGTCTTCGGATCTCCATATCTAGCTAGAACCCGGGCGTCTGGGGCACACTGAACCGGGAATCCCGAAACAGTACCGGGTTTGCAATCAGACTTTGTTGCTTCTATGTGTTTGGTGAGAATCACTTTAGGGACCCACTGCTCCCAGTGACCCTCCTCAAAGGATTGAGTAACACACATGGTTGGGGCAGTGTTAGCAAGCACTTCAATCGTAACACTTGTGTTAGGCCCCGAAGGAACCTCATCCTCTCCCAAATCACACAACTGCTCCTCTTCACTTTTACTCCCCTTCCCAGTCTACTACAAAGTGTCTGAGAACAGTTCAGAGATACCATCAGAGGGGATATCAGAATCTGAAATGGTGGAGCTTTCTTCAGCAGAGAGATAGTTGCGCTTGGCACTGGCTTTAACCGGCACAACTGTGTTGTCTCCCTTAATGACCACAGGTATCACCTCCCCTACAGGCACACTACTTTCACCCCTTACAGGCTTACTCAACTCCGGTATTCTTTTCCTCATCGACCCGGACATCAAAGCGAGCAGCTGGGCCCAACAGCAGCCTCAAGGAGCGACCGGAGCGCTGGGTCCGGGACAGCCGTTGAGACAGGGAGAGCAGATTCCCGCACAACTCGGTTGATGGCAGGTGGACTATTGATATCACTACCAGCCAGGATAGTGACATTCTTGCCCCAATCTGCATGCAGTATCCGCAGAGGTTGAGTTGATAAGACTACCTTCGAGCAGGTGTTCCCCTCAACATCCGCAGACGATCCAAGGCCTCAAATTCGTGACTAGACCGGAAAATTTCCCGCAGATCAGTCCCAAGGCCTCATAGCCTCCAGCCGTATACAGAGCAAGACTATCCTTTGGTGTATACTGCATTCCAGTGTCAGTCAGGACAGGTTTTGGCTCGCTCAGACTGAAACCAAAGCGTACATCTTCCAATCTGCCATCTTACTTCCAAACTGCGCCATCTTCTCCAATACACAACCAGGCACATGTGGCAGCTCTTTCTTATCCTCCTCTGCAGAATGGGGGCTCCTCCCCTTAACAACGGATTGGTGCAGATACTTTATGGAAACTTTAACACTCACCCTTTTGCTTCTGCGGCACACCAAAACTGTAATGGAGTCTGTTTTAACCCTCGCATCGCTGGCGGGAAGTGTCAATAGACCAGGCTAATACTCTACCATGAGCAATGAGACCCGACAGCAGCCTCGAGGAGCGACCGGAGCGCTGGGTCCGGGTCCGGGGACAGCCATTGAGACAGGGAGAGCAGCTTCCCGCACAACTCGGGTGATGGCAGATGGACTATTGATATCACTACCAGCCAGGATAGCGACATTCTTGTCCCAATCTGCATGCAGTATCCGCAGAGGTTGAGCTGATGAGACTACCTTCGAGCAGGTGTTCCCCTCAACTTCCACAGACGATCCAAGGCCTCAAATTCGTGACTAGACCGGAAAATTTCCCGCAGATCAGTCCCAAGGCCTCATAGCCTCCACCTGTATACAGAGCAAGACTATCCTTTGGTGTATACTGCACTCCAGTGTCAATCAGGACAGGTTTTGGCTCGCTCAGACTGAAACCAAAGTGTACATCTTCCAATCTGCCATCTTACTTCCAAACTGCGCCATCTTCTCCAATCCACAACTAGGCACAGGCGGCAGCTCTTTCTTATCCTCCTCTGCAGAGCGGGGGCTCCTCCCCCTGACAACGGATTGGTGCAGATACTTTATGGAAACTTTAACACTCACCCTTTTGCTTCTGCAGCACACCAAATCTGTAATGGAGTCTGTTTTAACCCTCGCATTGCTGGCGGGAAGTGTCAATAGACCAGGCTAATACTCTGCCGTGAGCAATGAGACTTGTTGGTTCTTCCCCACATTGTTAGAATGCATGTTAACACATTATTTGAGTAGTATAGATGTTACTTGCCGCTTTCCCATGGTGCCAGACGAAATCCCGATGGAGCTGTAGCTCATTGCTATGAGCGACTGCTGCGAGGATAACCCCTTTGCCCCAAGTTGGGCGCCAAATGTAGCCAGGTCCCTGGTCCCCAGAGGCCTAATGGTGACCTCCAGATTTAGGGACAGCTGACATCCTTCTGTGTAGAGTGGGTGACAAGGCATGGTGGGTGTAATGCAAGGTAGATTCATGGGCATCAGACACTTCTTGAATGCAAAGAGATTTATTTTCTCTTAAACAGAACTGTGGGAGAGAGGGTTTAGGGCCAGGACACCCTCTAGCAGTTGCAATGTTAACTGGCAGACTCTGAGACTTCTATAGGTAGACAGCCATGCAGGGAAAGGCACCCAGCCGGACACCATATCTGCATGTGTAGACACGCTGTCTCCTATGGCAACAAGCTTGAACAGTTCCTAACAAACGTTGCGATGAACTCTTTTACTTCCTGCACAATCTCCTATTTCGATCTTCACTCAACTGAGCTCCCAGTCTATCACCTAGACCCGCTGATCCACTGCCACTGGATCTACTGAGCTCTTCAAAATCTTGTCACCGAGAATCTTCCTCAAGCATCACCCCTGTGTCCCTGCTGGGTCCTTGGCTTGACACTCACAGATACTCCTCAAGCGTCACCCCACTGACCTGCTTGGTTCCTGGCTTGGCACACAAGACTGTTCTGCGAGTCACCTCCACTAGCTGGGTCCCTGGCTTTTGACATCTGCTGAAGTTTCCCAATTCTTCACCATCCCTGGTTGGTGAGAATACTGCTCTGGTACTTGCTTCAGCTACTCACGGTAGTCCTTAATAAGATGGATGGTCCCTTAGTGGCAACAGCTTCCCCTCCACCTCCGACCACGACAGGTTCTCTGGCTGGCAGAACCTTCACTACTGGTTGGACTGCAAGCCTGCTTCTGGATAGGCTCTCAGACAGCCTAGCAGCCAGATGTGCCCGGGATAGGTCTCAGGCTCTGGCCTAGCAGCCCGGGCAGTACAACACACGTCCACCCAGACAGACACCTAGGTGGCACAAAACCCCAATCACCTGACCTCACCCAAATAAATAGGCTCTCCCAGCAGCCCAAGGGACCCAAGAAGATCCCTGCCCATTGGCTGAGATACCCCATGTATTCCTAATCTATCCTTGCAATGCCTTTGTCTTATCTAATGCCACCAGTTACCCGGCCATCTAGTGACAGAAGAGAGAAGTGCAGTAATTCCAGAATTAGGGTGGAATCAATTGAGCACCTATGAATTAGCCAAGGTAACTATACCTGTCAGGTAAAGTTACTAGCAACCCTGCCTAACCATCAGGGTGCCGCATAAGGATTAAGCACATTTCTGTTGTGTGAAACGCATCTACCTTGACCACTGCTGGTGTCCTCTGGTGTCATTTTGAACATCTTGATATTCCAATAAACTTTGCTTGGAGTCCACGTGAGGTGCAGCCATTTCTTATTTTGACATTCTGGCTCTGTACCATCATGTGGAAGGCAATGTTTTGACATTGATGGGTAAGGCAGTCAGCTGCAAGGTCCACATTACTCCTTACACATGGTACATCAAACATGATCAGGGACGATATATTTAGTTCACAGCACACTGGGTAACTGGCCATACGCAGCCAGTGTTCGGTTGGCTGAAATTCAGCAGGAATTGAATATGTCCGTAATCCGCCTGATTTGTGACATCCCCACCAGGTTGAACTCAACTTTGGCAACGTTGCAGTGGCTCCACATGCAGCAGAGGGCTGTCAATGAGTACCTATGTGAGTATATCACAAGGACAGGCTCAGGGAAGCTTGGCTTCTTTTCCCCCACTCCAACAGCTGTTGATAGAAGCAGAGGAAGATATACGTCAAACTTAAAGAGATGGTTTTCAGTCCCCAGAAACCTCTGGAGTAGTACGTGGCTGGAAGGAGGCACTTCCAGATACTGTAATCCTCAGTGACCCAGAGGACTCTGCTTCTCATGCCTCCACAAACATGCGGTGCATGGGCTCCCTTATTCTTTAAAGCCTGGGAAAGGACCAAAGAATTTGTGGTATCGAGGAGAAGGATCATTATTAATTGGTATCCCTCCTTGACCACTGTTCCAAGGGGAAAGTCTCTGAACTTATCTTGCCCTCGCAGAGGGAACACAGGATAAAATATCTTGAGGACACCTTAAAGAGGAGTTTATGTAATGCCTTTCCAGACTCTGGTAGGTTTCAATCTCATGGAAAAGCTAGTTTTGAGGCTTCTGTTGGTCAAAGGAGGAGCGGTGGAGAAGGGGCCGCCTCAGTTTTTTTTAGTCCTCAGAGCCCAGGACTGTCAGCTTTAAGATCCCATCAGCAGTGTCTGCATCATATGATAGAAGGTTATCTAGGGGCAAAAACAGACATGAAGAGATTTCCAGTAGATGATCCACTGGGTTTCTGGGTCATGAGAATAGGCCACTGGCCAGAACTTGCCCAATATGCTACTGAGTTGCTGGGCTGCTCTGCATCTAGTGTGCTTTCTGAAAGGGCCTTCTGTGCTGCAAAGGGTTTTATGACAGATAAAAGAGCGTGTCTGTCCTGTTGATATTTGTCACAATTAATCAGTCTTGGATTAGCAGCAGCTATCATGCCCCTGATGCCGATGTCACTGATTAAGTTTTAATTGGGATCTTAAATCTCTGTCTAGGCTGCCTAGCTTTGTGGGTGTTCATTTTATCTTGAATTTTTATTTTACATAGGTTTCATGGGCACATTTAATATCCAAGGACCAATTTTTCCACACTTGTTTGACAGGTGCATCAAATTTATTTTTTTTACAGCAAGGCCAATTCATGTTTTTTTTAAGAGTACCTCTAGAAAGTTATGAGATGAAGACACCAACAACACCCAAAGACCAATTTTTCTGCAACTGTTTGACAGGGGCATCAAATTTCATTTTTTTACAGCAAAGCCAATTCTTGCTTTTAGTTTACAATTGTTTTTTGGGGGAAGATCATGAACATAGGTACAGAAAAAGCAAATGTGTACATCATATAAAAAACTGTTCAGTAAAAAGGTGTAGCAATGATCTATGTTAGCATACAGTGGTGTTATAATCTAGTATTAGGGAAAATAATCAAGAAGTACTGATATTGAATATTAAGGAGGTACAAGAAGGGGAGTAGAACCCTGTCTTCCAAAGGCAAATAATATGCAATAAAAAAAAGAAAATTAAAGGAAAACATAGGTTGAACAGATAATATATAGTTGAAAACAAGGTATCTATACAGAATGAGGAGTATAATACCTGGGTGTTAATTCAAGATGTATCCCAATATCTCAATTTCTTTTCAAAAATATGTGTCTTGGAGGAGTGTGATGGACATGTTCTGAAAGTTTGATAGTTACCATTCTGGATAGTACCTGGGCCCAAATAAGGTTAGGTGATTTATAGTTAAGTGCAATCATCCATAGTATTGAACTGAATAGGGAGTGTATTAACTTTTTTGGTGTAATGGGGCGTACACATGGGTGGGCTATCCGACCGGATTGGTCCGACGGACTTTCCGATGGACTTTTGACAGTCTTCTGACAAACTTTTTTACGAACGGACTTGCCTAAACATGACCGGACTACGGACGGACTTGCCTACACCTATGTCCGCCGGTCTTCCCGACGGAGTTACGATGGACTTTCCGAATGAACGGACTTGCCCACACACGAACAAGTCCGTTCATTTTGAACGTGACTCGGGTACGATGGGACTATAAAAGGAAGTCAATCTTGCCACTTTTATCGGTGAGATTGACACCTTGTGAGCCCCGTTGCCCTTAGATGGATTTTAAGGGGAACCCCCTACGCCAAAAAAACATCATGGGGTCCCCCCAAAATCCATACCAGACCCTTATCCGAGCACGAAGCCCGACCGGTCAGGAAAGGGGGGGTGGGGACAAGCGAGCCTCCCCCCTACTGAACCATACCAGGCCACATGCCCTCAACATGGGGGGCGGGTGCTTCAGGGAAGGGGGTGCCCTGCGGCCCCCCCACCCCAAAGCACCTTGTCCCCATGTTGATGAGGACAAGGGCCTCATCAACCATTGGTTGTCAGGGTCTGCAGGTGGGGGGCTTATCGGAATCCGGGATCCCCCTTTAATAAGGGGGCCCCCAAATCCCGACCCCCACCCTATGTGAATGATTATGGGGTACATCGTGCCCCTACCCATTCACCTAGGGAAAAAGTGTCAATAAAAAAAACACACTACACAGGTTTTTAAAGTAATTTATTAGACAGCTCCGAGGGTCTTCTTCCGACTTCGCCGCTCTCTCCGGCCTCTTCTCCCAATGTCCGGTTCTTCTCCTGCTCTCCAGCCTTTTCTCCAGGTGTTCGACCTCTTCTCCCGGTGTCCGGTTCTCCTCCGTTATCTTCTGCTGCTCTTTTGCTAGCGGTGGCCTGGACTTCTGCATCGTCTTCTTCCCTCTTCTCTTCTTCTGATGCTGACACAACACTTTCTCCCACTGTAATGCTGTGTGAGCGCTCCACAATGACTTATATAGGCGGTGACCCCGCCCCTTATGATGTCACAGTCCCTGGGCATGCTGGGGCTGTGACGTCATAAGGGGGCGTGGTCAACATCACCCAGTGATAGCGGAGCATATGGCAGAAGAACCGGACACCGGGAGAAGAGGTCGAACACCGGGAGAAGAGGCCAGAGAGTGGGAAAAGAACCGTACACCGGGAGAAGAGGCCGGAGAGAGTGGCAAAGTCAGAAGAAGACCCCCGAAGTCGGAAGAAGACCCCCGGAGCTGTCTAATATATTACTTTAAAAACCTGTGTAGTGTGTTTTTTTATTGACACTTTTTCCCTAGGTGAATTGGTAAGGGTACGATGTACCCCATACTCATTCACATAGGGTGGGGGGTGGGATATGGGGGCCCACTTATTAAAGGGGGCTCCCGGATTCTGATAAGCCCCCCCGCCCGCAGACCCCGACAACCAACGGCCAGGGTTGTCGGGAAGAGGCCCTTGTTCTCATCAACATGGGGACAAGGTGCTTTGGGGTGGGGGGCCTCAGGGCGCCCCCCTCCCCTAATGCACCCACCCCCCATGTTGAGGGCATGCGGCCTGGTATGGTTCAGGAGGGGGCACTCGCTCGTCCCCACCCTCTTTCCTGACTGGCCGGGCTGCGTGCTCGGATAAGGGTCTAGTATGGATTTTGGGGGTACCCCACGCCATTTTTTCGGCATAGGGGTTTGCCCTTAAAATCCATACCAGACCTAAGGGACATCGTCGCCTCCCCCTCGTGCTTGCCGCAGTAGGAAAATTTGTTTTGCCTATTGCAGTGAGCGCGAGATGTAGTACCCTGCCCTTGCATCATATCTGGTCCGTCTGACCAGCATACAGATGAACGGACTTTCCGTTAGGAACTGATTTCGGTGGAGTTACGACGTAAAAAGATTTGAAGCAGGTTTCAAATCTAAAGTCCGTTGGATTTCTGACCGAAATGGTCTGATGCAGCCCACACACGGTCGAATTGTCCGCCAGATTCGGTCCGTCAGACCAGTCCGGTCAGAAAGTCCGCCCGTGTGTACACAGCATAAGAGTAATTGTTTTGCCTGTAGCAAGTGTTGCTTTATTGGTAGCTGCTTGCCAAATTGGTTGAAGAAATGTGCAACTCCAAAAAGTATGTAGATAGGAGCCTTGGTTTGTGCAACTCCTGAAAGATGTAGGATAAAATAAGTGTATTTTGGTAGGGGCCATATACCACCTGGAGAATAGTTTTGTTGGGGTCTCCCTGATTGAGACTGAATGATTGCAGATTAGCAATCATGGATGAAAAGAAAAGTTTGGGACTTTGAATGAGGCATAAAGTCAGAACCAGCAAGCAGTCAAGGTAGAAAAAAATGTTTTTTTCCTCTACAACCACAAATGACGAAATTGTAGTATCATAAATGAATGGAAACATGGAAAGCATAATAGAGCAAAACCATGTAGATAATTATTCTGCATGTCAGCAATGTCATAACATATTGCATGGTAAAAATAAATAAATAAAACTGTCCTCCATATCAATATATCAATGGACATACTACATAACATACCACAACATTGAAATACAGTGTTACAATATAGTACAAATGAACATATGAAACCAACTGTAGAGCATGTAGCATCAGTGTAAGGCCGACGCGTTTTGTGGGGTAATACCCACTCTTCAGGGGCGGATGCTGCATAAGTCTATAATAAAACATAAAATAAATATAATATGTCTAACAGTATTCGAATAGTGGACCCAGGGAAAGGGGGATGGTTGAAACAGAGGACAAATAGCATCCCTGGATACTTACGTCAGCCTGGTATGTGCAGCTGGATGGTGAGGACCACTAGAAATGTCCCACACGGAGCTGAGGTATTGGGGAGCATCTAAGTCCCCAAAAAGAATGTCCAGGAGATAATGAGAACGGGCTCCACTACCTGTGGGTATAAATGCATAATGTTTAACTATATATTACAGTGTATGAAGTAAAAGGATAGGACAAACCCATAACCAAATGAAGGGGAGTGGAAATCAATGGAGTGTGAAAGTGAACTAAAGCCCACAACCATGACCATAAAGTAGAAAAAGGCTGTGAGATTGGGAGTATAGTGATGTGGTATGCCACATACCAGAATTGAACCAAAATTGAACAGTTAAATCAATTAGTGCAGGCATAGGGATGAAGAAAACTCACAGTGAAAGGACGTTGAATTAACAAGGCTGGGATACGGAGCCAGAATGAAAGTGTGTTCATGGTGAGCTGCACAAGGCAGTGTCCTGCCAAGTGAGCGTGGTAAATACTCCCTGTATGGCATGCGTCCCGCCCAACGTTACGCGGACATGATGGTGAGTGGGAGGAGTCCTCGCCAGAGTGGCCAAAGCCACCCACCGAGGGTTGGACATCTCCTCACAACGTCAGTCAAAGATGGATGAACACATGCCGGAAATGTGATGCCCAGCAGGGTGTCACATGGTCAGGGCGGTAGCGTGGCACCGATGTGTAGCAGGCAGACCAGCCCAATCCCCCTCCTCCAGCCAACAGGCCGGAGGAGAGAGGGGAAGGGGATGGACACCAGATAATATAACAGCTCCATAAGCACCTCATTTAAAGTCCCAAACTTTTCTTTTCATACATATAACCAGGGATGGAGTTGCATGTTATCATGCATCTCATTTAAAGTCCCGATCTTTCCCCTTTCTTTGATTATCAATCATGGAGACCCAGTCCTCTATATCAATGGAGCATTCCAATTCCTCTTCCCATTGCAACATTGGTTTTGGTTTTTCAGGGAGCTGAAGATTGTTAAAGTGTTTGTAGAGATTAGACATCAAACATTTATTTTTTGGGGATCTAATGCATATGTGTTCAAATTGTGTATTGGGAGGGTGAATAGTTAGTGAGTAATATTCTCTAAAGAAGTTTTCCAGTTGTATATAGCGGGATATTTCTGAGGGGGGAAAGTTATATCTAGCTTGTAGAAATTCGAATGAGAGGAATTTCCTATCAGTGGTAAGGGATCTAGTTGTTGTAAGGTTATTTTCTATCCATAAGGCAAACGGGCTCCTGTCCTTGAAAGCTGGTGAAAACCTAGGTCACCCAAAAACGAGGCCAATGGTGGTATAAAGGATGAAAGTTTAAAAAGGTCTTTATGACAAAGCCAAAGTTGGTATGTTTGTGCTACTATAGTGTTGAGCGTGTGGATCATAGTGGGGTAGATAACATTCGGCCAAAGCAGGCCTTGTATATGAAAAGGGATTATTGAGGAGGACCCAAAGGAGAGCCATGGGATATTAAGGTTCGAGGTAAACCATTGGGCTAGTTGAGGTATGACCAGCTAATGCTGTCAAAGGCTTTATGAATCTAGACTAAGTAAGCAAATTGTCAGAGAAATATCAGAAACCTGAATTGCCGTTATCGGCGTTTTCCCACACGCAGGCGCAGTAGAATGGTGCTTTGCGCATGCGGGTGCGTGACGGAATGGGACGGCGCAGGTGCATGCACGGTGGAGTATGCATAGCGTAAATCCATCCGCTGGCCTATAAAAGGCTGCTCATTCCCATGCTAAATTGCTTGCTGGATTGTCTTCAGCTCCCTGTGTTCCTGCTTCTGCATCCTGTTATCAAGTGTTTACCTGTTGTGACCCGGATTGACCCTGACCTGCTTTGATCTCTCTCCAGTATACAATAAAAAGAACTGCTGCTCCAGGTGTATAGTGATAAGGCTGATTGGAGTATCTTGCAGAGTACTAGCCCGCCTCTATGGGAAACTTGGAAAGAAGAAAGAAATGGCTGCACTTCCAGAATTTCCGATTGATGAGCAGCCATTTCTTTCATCTCTCTCCAGTACTTTAACCTAGGCTTGCTTTAAGGACTCTGCTTACTCTGCCTGCCCCCTGTGTTTGATCCAGCTTTTTCTAAAGATTTAACCCTGCTGAAATGATTTATCAAAAATTTAGGATGATTGGTATGTGAGAAGTGAAAATTCTTATTGAGAACAATATCAACTCCAAATCTCTTATAATGGTGAAAGTTCTTCTTTCATTTTTGAGGGGAGTTAAGGCCTTGTGCGTAATGAGAAATTACTTACAGTATATCCCCATAAGAATACAATAGGTAGAACAGATGACATCAAAGTATCAAAGTGCTTGATGAGAAGCTGGAAAGTCATATCCCCATGAGGTAGCCACATAAGAGGAATTTAAGAAGCCTTAAAGCAGGGGTCTCAAACTGGTGGCCCTCCAGCTGTTGCGGAACTACAAGTCCCATCATGCCTCTGCCTATGGGAGTCATGCTTGTAACTGTGGGCCTTGCAATGCCTCATGGGAATTGTAGTTTTGCAACAGCTGGAGGGCCACCAGTTTGAGACCCCTGCCTTAAAGGAAGGCCCAGTTACCCTATTTTTAGGAATAAATATGCCATTCATCCAAAAATAATTAGTGTGTCATTTAAAAGGAAACGCAGAAACACACAAAATCAAAAAACAAACAAGTAAAACATTTAAAACAGGGTCAGAGTGATATTTTTAATCTCACCAAATAATGTAATTGTTAGGACTATAAAGTCTAATGTTATGATTCAGGGACATAAAAAGATACGGTTGTATTTAGCCATAGGTGTGCACCCCAGAGTTCAAACCCACATGGCATTCTGTACAGCCTCAGCTGCACGGGACAGGAAATGAATGGGAAGTGCTCTGTGTTGTGTGGCTTCCTATTCATTCAGAAACTGAAGCATAGTAAACACAGATAGCAATTGTTTGTATTGCTATAACAATTCTGGTATAGTAAAATTAAAATGTGTGCTGTGACTTTAAATGTCCTCTAGCCCTTTTACTGACACTGATGACATATGTCAGTGGCTTTGGGGGGTTTTACACACACTCCTGGCCACTTCCCGCTCTGATCCAGAAGTGACGTATACATTTTGTTTTTCAAGCGCTCTGTCCTTTGCCGGTCCAAAGCAAATGGTGCTATGGTGTTGCCTGATATTCACATCTAACCAGAGCATTAGATTGGTTCAGACATTTGAATGCAAATGGTGGGTTTCCATGGAACAGACAATGTCCTCTATGCCTTTAACTTGCCAAGTTCGTATGGCATACGGACCTACAGCACTGCTTCCAGCTGGCCAGGTCCGTATGTCGCACGGATCTAATTCCTCCTTCTGCCATAAGTTCATGGTCAATTCTGTGACCATGAGCTTACAGGAAAACTGTTCAGCAGACGCTGCTAAACAAACTGATAGCTCTGATCAGTGGCTGAAAACCCTGGCTAATAAGCCACTGATCAGTGCTATTTACCTAAAATGTGACACCCCCCTCCCACCGCCACCTTCACCTGTGCCCTATGTCTCCTGTTCCCCCATCCTCCTAAAATGCTCCTTTGCCTATATCAAAAATGCCTACTCTAATGCTCCCCCTCTCTGCCACTTCACCCCACTGCACTGATCTTCCCCCAGCACCAATCCCCCCTCGCAAACCCAATCCTCTAGTAACAGCCCTGCAGATGTCAGTTTCCCTCCTCTGCTCTCCCGCCAACTTAGATAAATGCAGGGCAGCCACAGAGAGATCTGTTTGGCCAAACAGATCCCCTCTTCTGATCTGACCCCCTTCAGTTCCCCTCACCACCGTGAGTGCTGGGTGCCCCCCCTCTGTGCAGAGGATGGCTGGTTCTCCCTCCTCCCCCTCCCACCAGCTGTAGCCGCTGCTAGTTATCAGTCCCTTTTGAGTTTAAGTAGCTAGACAGATTACACCTGGTGAAGCAGAGGGCTGGTTGTATTAAGACTGGAATAGCATCAGGAACTGAGCCTAGTAGATGATAGGCTCAGCAATGGCATGCAATGTCAAGCTGCTGTTAATAAAGCAAACAGAATATTGGCATGCATTAAAAGGGGGATCAACTCCAGAGATAAAACGATAATTCTCCCGCTCTACAAGGCTCTGGTCCGGCCGCACCTAGAGTATGCGGTCCAGTTCTGGGCACCAGTCCTCAGGAAGGATGTACTGGAAATGGTACAAAAAAGGGCAACAAAGCTAGTAAAGGGTCTGGAGAATCTTAGTTATGAGGAAAGGTTGCGAGCACTGAACTTATTCTATCTGGAGAAGAGACGCTTGAGAGGGGATATGATTTCAATTTACAAATACCGGACTGGTGACCCCACAATAGGGATAAAACTTTTTCGCAGAAGAGAGTTTAACAAGACTCATGGCCACTCATTAAACACTTCAATACAGGGCTTTTATACACCCTTCCTTCCCAGACCAAATTTTAGCTTTCAGCGCTCTCACACTTTGAATGACAATTACTCAGTCATGCTACACTGTACCCAAACCAAATTTTTATCATTTTTTTCTCACAAACATAGATTTCTTTTGGTGGTATTTAATCACTGCTGTTTTTTTTATTTTTTGCAATATAAGCGAAAAAAGAGAGAAATTTTTGAAAAAAAAAACACTTTTTTTTTAGTTTTTATTGTAAAATTTTGCAAATAAGTAATTTTTCTTCATAAATTTGGGCCAAAATGTATACTGCTACATATCTTTAGTAAAAATAACCCAAATTAGTGTATATTATTTGGTCTCTGTGAAAGTTATAGAGTCTACAAGCTATGGTGCAAATCATTGAAAAATGAAAAGGCCTATCTCATTTCTTGAGGCCCTAACAAGCCAGGAATGTACAAATATCCCCCAAATTACCCCTTTTTGGAAAGCAGACATTCCAAGGTATTTAGCAAGAGGCATGGTGAGCTTTTTGAAGTTGTAATTTTTTCCCACAATTCTTGGAAATTTTTATTTTTTTTATTTATTTATTTTTTTGCACAAAATTGTCATAATAACAAGTTATTTCTCTCACACAGCACATGCATACTTGCAATGACACCCCAAAATACATTCTGCTACTCCTCCTGAGTATAGTGATACCACATGTGTGAGACTTTTACACAGCCTGGCCACATACAGAGGTCTAACATCCAACTAGCACCGCTACTTTGAGGTGACAGGTACTATGAGGTGACAGGTACTCTGAGGTGACAGGTACTCTTTATTTAGGAGGGGCGATCTGGGCACAGTAGTACATATGTAATTAGTAACTCACTGTTAGCTGATCTCTTCTCCTCACACTGGATCGGTGTGTGAGGAGAAGAGCCCAGCAACAGCAGTTACTGTCTGTGATTGTTAACATTAGTGACCGGCTGTGATTGGACACAGCCGGTCATGTGATGCAGAGCCATGTCATTGGCTACAGTGATCGGGGCTGAGCTGTATCCAGGGGAAAAGCCTCAGCCCTAATCACCGCCCTGATCACCGCTCTTCCTCCGGAACCCGCAGAATACACGCTGCTTCCCAATGCCGCTCTGCATCCGCCGTTACCGACGCTCCGCCGCCCACCGCTGCCCGCCGCCACCGCCGCTTCAATACCCCCATCAGGGAATGGCTGTGTCCTGAGGGACACAACGGTACCCCTGGGGGCCCGCAGTAGCGGCGGAAAGCCGAGGCCGTCATATGACGTCCACCCAGGATGGGAGATCCCATCTGTGGACGTCATTTGACTATGGCCTGGTATTGAAGCGGTTAAAATTAGAAGAAAAGAGGTTTAACCTTAAACTACGTAGAGGGTTCTTTACTGTAAGAGCGGCAAGGATGTGGAATTCCCTTCCACAGGCAGTGGTCTCAGCGGGGAGCATTGATAGCTTCAAGAAACTATTAGATAAGCACCTGAATGACCACAACATACAGGGATATACAATGCAATACTGACACATAATCACACACATAGGTTGGACTTGATGGACTTGTGTCTTTTTTCAACCTCACCTACTATGTAACTATGTAATGGCGTAGTCAGCAACAGTTCTCGTACTCTGTTTGATGGACATGAGGCACTTGGTAGCAGAAGCGGAGCGTGCGAGAATGTCAAATACCCTTTTAAAGGAGGCCACAAAGTCAGGGTAATTCAAGACAACAGGTTTTTGCCTCTCCCATAGAGGGTTTGCCCAGGCCAAGGCTCTCTCAGAAAGCAAAGATATCACAAAACCTACTTTGCTTCTGTCTGTGGGAAACGCCTGGGGCAGCATCTCAAAGTAAATCTCAACCTGGTTGAGAAACCCTCTGCATTGAACTGGATCGCCCCCAAATCGCTGGGGAAGTGGAGCAGAACCAGACATACCTCTTATAGAGGTAATACTCGAAGCGGGTGCCTACACAGAGACTGGCACAGCAGCAGGGATGACCTGCAACTCAGGTTGTACCGGAGCAGCCACAGTGGGAGTTTCCAGGTGAGCCGTGGGACTCAGGAGTGTTTGTAAGGCTATGGCAAACTGATCCAATGTGATGATCTTGCTCATCCAATCTGGAAAAAATATTACCAACAAGTGGATTGACTGTATCTTCTGAATTCACGGCCTTCGCCTACTATCAGGATCCATAAATCGGACCGAGACAGAAGTAAAATTAAATCACACTTGTTTAATAATAATAATAATAATGTAAACAGAGTAAGCGTAGTCAAAACAAGCCAGAGTTCAGTAACCGGATCAGGTAGTCAGCCAAGCAAATGTGAGAGAGCCAGAGATAAACGTAGTAGTACAGCAAGCAGGATCAGGAGCCAGAAGGCATGTCAGCCAAGCAAGTCTTCAACAGGAATGCAGGAGAAAGTCTCTGTGATGTTGACAAAAGCGAAGGCAGAGATCAAGTGAGCTGGATGACTTTAAGTGGGCAGGACTGACAAGCAGAATCAACAACAGCTGGGTAATTGTGGAGAGAGATGGTAGCTGGCAATTAGCCGACAGCTGAGCGGCCAGCTCAGAGAAGGAAGGGCTGAGCCCATCCCTGACAAATAGTTAGATGAAGCAGACTTAAGCATAGAGTAATTTTTAACAGTATGGATAGTTTCTATACATAGATTCCCCATGAATGGGGAATTGCAGCCATAGTATGGTTTCTTGGAACAAGAATACCCCCAAATGGGGGCACATAATGAATTTTTGGTTGAGCTGTTAGAATTTATGCTTAACAACAACTTTTTTCAGTTCCTTGGAAGATACTACCACCAGGTAAGGGGCACATGTAAGGGGGCACCTATGGCCCTGTCATACGTGTGCCTCCATCTAGGCCTCTGGGAGGAGGAGGTGGTGTTTAAATCCTCGATGTACATCAGCCACTGCCATCTGTGACTGAGGTACATCGATGATGTCCTCATGATATGGGGGGTACTGCTGAACAACTTATGGAATTTTTATTCCAACTCAACAGGAATGATAGGAATATCAAACTGACCCATACTTACCATGAGGAAGCATTACCCTTTCTAGATTTACAGCTTACTATAGTGACTTGAACTTACCGTAAGCAAACGGCAGCAAATACCCTCCTTCTGGCCCAAAGTCACCATCCTAAATCGCTTATCAATGGAATACCAACTGGGCAGGATTAGGTTCCCTTTTGCAGTGGACTATATAAGCCAGTGCACTCAATGACTCTTTGCTGAATGTTAAGCATGGGAGGTGGTGTGAGTGACACTCGGTGGTCAAACTCTGGTACTGCAGATGAGATTTTTAGACTTTAAGGTTAGATTTAAGCCCAGCTACCAAAACCCCTCCCAGCTCTAAGGAAACTAGCGTTGATTGGCTAGTGAAATGCATCAGCGTGACATCAGCACGTCAGAAGGGAGACTGCTTTTGTGCTGCGTGTGAAGCAGAAAGATGGTGGAGGAATGACGGCTTCTAATCTAATGACTGGAGTTAACAAAACCTGCATGAATGGCACTTTACTTACAACATAAAACCTCAAGGTTTTAGGATATCGTCTCATTCTGAGCATGTCTTAATTTGGAATGATGGATAGAGGTACAGGGAAGCGACCGGGATGCATGACATGGTGAGAGTGTCTTGATATAACCAAAGTACACAGTTGTGTCTGTCCTTGTCCCCAGTCTTCACCTCCCCATTTGATAGCCTTTGGAGATGTAGCCATACTGTTAAAAATGACTCTATGCTTAAGTCTGCTTCGTATGACGATTCCAGTCTTAATACAACCACCCCTCTGCTTCACCAGGTGTAATCTGTCTAGCTACTTAAACTCAAACGGGACTGATAACCATTCACTGTGGACAGTAAAACGATACCCTGTGTGTTTTTTGAGTATATGACAGCTATGAACTCACCAACCCATCCAATACTATCCATATCTTTATATTTTTTTGTCCACAACCAAGCAGCTCTGTGACTGCACCAATATTTTATCTTGGTCTTTGGAAACTGAGTTCTATACCACTATATAAGTCTGCAACTACAGGCGCTAATGTGTGACTAAAGTGATTGTTTCAATATGGGTATTGTGAATGTGTGTGTGTATGGTATGCACAGCTGCGATTCCCCTTCTTTTAAATATATGATAACGTTGTCCTATTTTTAAACTACCTGTGAGGTAAATTGCAAGTCTCCTTTCATCAATTTGTTGGAGTTTTTCAATTTAATAAAAACATTTTTGAATTAATCACTGTGTCCTAGAAGTGGCCCTCTTGGGAGAACTTTAGTCTCTCTTTTTTGTTATATGCGTCTTAGGGTCACTAGGACTGCGTCTTTTTGGTTATACCACTTAGATGAAAGATTGAAAAAACTAAAAAATGTTTTTTCTATTTTTGATTATCATAATAATTAATGGTCGATCCAGGCAATCAATCTATATTACTTATGAATGAAATATAGTAAACACTGTTTACTATATTTCATTTTATGAATGAATAGGAGTCTCTATACAGACTCCTATTTCTTTCATCTACAGTACAGCTCAGGCGATAATGAAAGGGACTGTCATCAGTCCCTTTCTCTGCCTCAAAAAAGAGACATTAGAGACCTGTTTAGACCCCTGATGTCTCTCCAATGTCCCCCCCAAAAAAGTAAAAAATATTAAATAAATAATAAAAGTGTAAAAAATAAAATTGTACCTGTACAAAAAAAAAAATAATGTTTTAAAAAATATAAAGTAAGAGCCCTTTCACATGGGCAGGCTCCATAAAGCGGATTTGCCTGCTCAGCGGGCCGCTGATCCCCACTGAGCAGACAGATGACAGGTCCATGTTTGCTCTCCTCTGTCTGTCCGTTTCCATCCGGCTGCCATCCAATCCAATCTGTCAGATGAATGGGGAATAGATCCCTCATCCATTTGTTTTTGGCAGACAGGATCGGATCGGATGGCGGTCACATGCTCGCTGACATCCACCACTCCATAAAGGTGACTGGATGGTCCGATCGAGTCCACCTGAAAAACTGACAGACAGACCTGATCAGATCGCCTGTGTGAAAGGGGCCTTAGCCCGGGTTCACACCTATGCGAATTAGAGGTGCGTTTCCGCACCTCTAATTCGCATAGCAGGAGAATGTGACTGGCTCCCTATGGAGCCGGTTCACATATCTCCGGGGCGGCTGCGGTGCGCACTGCACAAAAACGCTGTGCGTCTTTGGCTGCGTTTCAGGGCCGAATTCAGGCATAGAATCGGCCCTGATTCGTCCCTGAAACGGTGAACAGGGACGCACAGCGCTCCTGTGCGGTGCGCAGCGTATTATGGTGTGAACCCGGGCTTAGGGTAAGTTTAGACATGCATCTCAATCTCCCTTGCCTCTGAAGCCTGATCCACATTCGGTTCACACTCCAGTGGCTATTGACAGGCAGTGAGGAAACAATGTGACACCTCCTCACCACCTTTTTTAATCCCATTTTTCCAACAAATGTAAAGGTACATTGCACAAGGTTGCAGAGCATTTTTGGCACTTCTATATTGACTGGAATGTGTAATGTTTAGCGGCCAGCATCACTACAAGTTAGGTCAACTTTGCCACGGGCACGAACCCTACCCGATGCCAATTGCAGCTTAAGGAGGGAGGTTGGCGGGTGGCAGAAACACAACTCAACTGCACATTTGTACTGCCCTCCAACCTCAGGTCTAAACAAGGCCTAAGGCCTAGATCATGTGGAGCATACAACAGCGAGGACATGTTTAGCTGCACTGGTCTGTACAGGTGTTCCATGCATTCCCATGCAGACAGTCCCATTGATGTCAATTGGGACACAGTGGCTGCACAGGAATGCACAGGTGTTCCCTGCATTCTTGTGAAGGCAGTTCCATTCATATCAATTGCGACACAGAGAATGAATGGACAAAGCCACTGCTTCCAATTTGACATTCATGTGGGTGTATGTCCCTGAACTCACACTGTCTGCATTTGGGGCCATGCACCTACACTGCAGACAGTGTGAGTTCAGGGACATATGCCCACATGGATGTCAAATTGGAAGCAGTGGTTTTGTCCATTAATTCGCTGTGTCGCAATTGATATGAATGGGACTGCTTGCACAAGATGTCAATTTGTCCATGCAGCTGCTGCATCCCAATTGACACGAATAGGACTGTCTGCACAGGAATGCACACAACACCTGTGCATCCCCGTACAGGTAAACACAGCCCTCCATGGCTGTGCACTTTAGTATACATACCTTTGTAGGAATTAAATAAGAGTTTTGTATGGTATGCTGCGTTCATGTGTGCAAATAGGTCTTTTAGTGTTTAGTGTAGAATATTTTTATTATTTTACTGGTCACATTCTTTCAGAAAATATATGGTTTGGGGGGTCTTTTACAAACTCTAAAAGCTGTAAGGGAAAAATTAAATCCCCAGATTTTTAGAGAATTTTTTTGCAATGTTCAATTTTCACCATTTTGCAAAAATACGCTATTTAAGATGTACAAATATTTGTTATCTATGAACTCGATACAGGTTTAGCTTTTATATTTAGTAGGATTTTAGCAGAAATTTTGTAAAAAAAAAGGCAGTGTTTGTATCTTCTACTAATGATTATAGTGTATTTTTAGCAAAAATATAATTTTGATAAACATTTTCACAAATATTGTGGGGCCTTAAAAATATATATCACCTAATTTTAATTCTACAGGTCATGCACTTTCTGAAAGTATTTGGTTGGGGGGGTCTTTTGCAAACTCTGAAAGCTGTAACTGGAAAATTAAAACCTCAATTTTTTTTAGAGAAATGTTTTGCGTATGTTCGATTTTCACTATTTTGCAAATAGGTCCAATTTAAAATGTACAAATATTTGTTATTTTATTATCTCAATACAGGTTTAGCTTTTATACTTAGAAGAAATTTTGCAAATATAGTTTGATAAACATTTGCACAAATATCGTGGGACCTTAAAAATCAGTAGCACCTTCTTTTTATTCTGCAGGTCATGTGCTTTCAGAAAATATATGGTTTGGTTAGCCTTTTACAAACTCTGAAATCTGTAAGGGGAAAATAAAAACCTCCACATTTTTAGAGAAATTTGGATATTTACATTTTTGCATACGCTCGGTTTTCACTATTTCGCAAAAAGGTGCAATTTAAATGCAACAATATTTGTTATTTATTAACTTAATACATAAGAAATGTGACAGACCTAGCCAGGAAAGAGACTTTTGGAGGGGACTGTATGCTAGCCTCTTGCCGATCGATCGGGGGCCCTTGCATTTGGGGGAACGGTGCTCTTTGTGAGCTGTATGCCTGGGGACCCTTGAGGTGGTATCACCGTGGATTCGGGTCCTGGTCCCCCAGGACACACAAACTCTGGGGACCCTGGATTTGCCATATTGGAATAGTGGCTGATTCATAAGAGATTCATAAGAGATTCCTGTTTGAACTTACATACAGCCTGCCTGGTGTTTGTTCTGAGCTATCACAATTGGACTAGAATGGCACAGAGCTGTAGTTCTAATCCCGGAGCATTGGATGACCGAGTAATCAGATGTTGCGATCTGTAGTCTGATTCAATAGCTGCAGAGGAGTGTCGGGAGAGTGGAACCGAGCGAGCAAGGGGCTCGTTACATTGGTGGCAGCAGTGGGATTTGCTCTCCAGTTACTGGGACACTCCAAACCAGCCTGCAGGAGAGCCACGCTGAAAGACTTACTTGAGAGCCGTGGAGGGAATGGTGGGATCGTGCTTCCTTGCCGTGAACACATCCAAACCATCACCTGGATCCAAGGTAGCAGGATAGCAGGAGAGGAGAGATACCAGCCACCATGGATGAGGAATTCAGAAGGAGGTTGCGAGAGAAGGAGATACAGCACAGAGGACCAGTATCAGAGCAGGTCCTGCTAGGATGGTTTGATTCTATCCGCTGTGAACTCTGGAAGGAAGCGCTAGCCCGTGAGCAGCGACACCAGGGAAAAGTTCTCCCCTCCATCCATGTAAGGTACTGGTTGCAGTATGAAGTGCGAATGCTGTTTTTGGGGGAACAGCCGAACCAGGAGTGGACAGCCGAGTTAAGCAGGCTGATCCGGGCAGAAATGCGGTTGGACGAGAGCTACAGAGCCCTCCAGTGGTATGTAGCCCAAGTGTGCCCATGGACAGCGGATGACAGCCCCACGGAAGGCTTTAACTATGATGGCCTGGGATTGTTATACTGGAGGCTGTCCAGGGACCCTGACTTTGGAAGGGATCGGGAGTGGCGTTTGGAGGAAATAATGGAGCACAGAGAGCGGAGACTGAATGTCTGGGCACTGGAAGATTTGGAGTTTCTGGCCGTTCAGCTGAGATCACCTACAAACAGCTGTTAGACTCTGCTCAGCAGCAGGGTGGTGCTCCCTTTGCCTGGGACTATCATGAAATACCAGTTGACAACTCTGAAATCCTGGCTGAAGAGTTGACAATGTGACAGAGTAACGGTGTATTTTGCCAACCTGCCCCCGCAGCTATGGAGGCGGAGGTCTTATGGCGGATGCAGCAAGTGCTGACTGACCTTGATGAACCGGTTTCTGCATTGGATGATCTTGGATGGAGGAATGTGCCTGTCCAGCAGAATGCCAGAGAATCGGCAGTGGAAAATCTGAAGATTGCCGTCCCCAAACCTGAAGTGCTGACAACAGGGCAGAGCTCTGCTAACCTCTGCCCAGCACTGATAGCATCTTCTGGGTTCCACAGAGAGGAGATGGTGAACCTTTATCCCCAGACACCAGTTGCAGAGACAGGGGATTTGATAGACTTTTCTGCTGAGGAAGAACAACCTGGTGAGCCTCCAGCAGAAGAGGAGCTGTTATTAGGGCCAAACTTCACTATGCTCTGCCCAGCACCAACAGAAGTATCTGTGAAGTCACAAGGAACTTCCCCAGCTGAAGCGCTGGCAACCGGACAGAGGGTCCAAGATCTCTGCCCTACACCTGTGGCGGTTCCGGAGGCTCAGGGTGAGAAGGAGGTGGTCACTTCCCAGCAGCAGATCAGGATACAGGGGGAGAAGGGAGGGGAGGTGTTCGTCGTCCCTCCCCAACAGTTAGCCGGAGCAGATAGTGTGGGGTTTCCAGCAGAAGGGCTGGCAACAGGGCCGAGTACTGCTGGACTCTGCCCTCAACTAACAGAGGATGGATGTCCTGTGAAGGTGGATGGGACTTCAGTCTCCACCTGTATACCCCAGGGATGCTGGGCAGTCGGCCCAGATAACCAACAGCATGAGGGAGTAAGCCCAGACACCCTGTCTTCTCTCCAGCAGCAGAAAGGACTCCAGGGAGAAGGGCCAGTCCAGGCCTCTCCTCAGCGGCAGATATGTTCTCTGAGAGAGGTAGGGGTTGGCTGGGTGAGTAATGCTTTGTTTGGAACAATATGTTTGGGGTACTGTGTGGGTACAGGCATTAGAGGACTGGAACTACTGACTAACTTCGGAGTCAACCCGTCTGGGGTCTCCTCCTGTGTTAGTCTCCTGCCGAAAGGGGAGAAATGTGACAGACCTAGCCAGGAAAGAGACTTTTGGAGGGGACTGTATGCTAGCCTCTTGCCGATCGATCGGGGGCCCTTGCATTTGGGGGAATGGTGCTCTTTGTGAGCTGTATGCCTGGGGACCCTTGAGGTGGTATTACTGTGGATTCGGGTCCTGGTCCCCCAGGACACACAGACTCTGGGGACCCTGAATTTGCCATATTGGAATAGTGGCTGATTCATAATGCTGGGACAAATACTGTTAGGAGATGCTGATGTAAATTCCGAACACCTGTCTGTCTATTGTCTGCTAAAATGTGTATTGTAAATAAGTCTACTATGGGATCTAAGAGTCATTAGATCCCCATTGTTATTTGTGTTAATTAACTCTGCTATTGTGTGAAGAAGAGTCTATATTGATTGTGATAATGTTGATTGGATTTTCTGAACTACAAGACGGCCAGTCTGGCCTAACGGTCATGTCTGAGTCATCTAGGCTGTCTAAAGGGATTAGTTAATTAGCTCATGTTAATTAGGTTAATTAGGTTACAGCTGTATTGTTAGAGTAATATGAGCAGGAGGTATGCACCTCCACTTTGAGTGTATAAAAGCCTGTATTTTGCAATAAAAGAGATTCCTGTTTGAACTTACATACAGCCTGCCTGGTGTTTGTTCTGAGCTATCACAACTGGACTAGAATGACACAGTGCTGTAGTTCTAGTCCCGGAGCATTGGATGACCGAACCATCAGACGTTGCAATCTGATTCAATAGCTGCAGAGGAGTGTCGGGAGAGTGGAACCGAGCAAGCAAGGGGCTTGTTACATTGGTGGCCTTTTATACTTAGCAAGAATTTTGTAAAATATGCTGTGTTTTTATCTGCTAATAATGATTTTAGTGTACTTTATTTTTTTTTGTGTTCAATAATTTTTATTCATTTTCAAAAGAAAAAGACATCATTATAGACATTATCACATTTATATAAAAATATACCATCTTGTAATTTCCAACCCCCCCCCCCCAAAATAAAGAACCCACTCCCCATATCCCCCTCCTCCCCTATAGGCTCCCTCATCTTCTTCTTTCCTTCTTCCACAGCTAATCAATCCTCTACATGCTCACAATATCAATATTCCTATATTTTCTCAATCTCCTGTATCACACTTTCCATATACTTTCCCAATTTCTTGAAATCTAGCCATTTTCCCCAAATTTCACTATATCTTTCTATTCGATCTTCCCCTTCATGTATAGTCCTTTCAAATGAATAGATCTTGTCAATTTTTAGTATCCATTCCCTCACACTTGGAGTTTTTGGTGTTCGCCAATATCTGGGTATCAAACCCTTAGCTGCATTTAACAGGTGAGGTACCAAGGATCTCCTGTATTGTGCTATAGGCTTAACAGTTTTATGAAATAAACATCCCCAGGGTTCAGCCTGCATGTATTTCCCTGTTATTTCCTGAATAACCTTGACGATCTCCCTCCAGAAGGTCTTTATCTTAGTACATTCCCACAATAGATGTGCAAAGGTCCCCGGGGGGAACTGCACTCCCTCCAACATAGAGGGGATGTATCCGCCCCAAACCTCTGAGCTCTCATCGGGGTCACATACCATCTAGCCGTGAACTTAAAACTCATTTCTGTCGTCTTAACATCCCTCGAGATACAACATGCTAATTTTAATATTTTACTCTTCTGGTGCCCATTTAGTCTTACCCCCAGTTCTTGTTCCCACTTCCCAAGATAAGGTGGAAATTCAGGTTCTATTTCTTTCATTAGTACCTTATATATGTTTAAAATGCTATGCTGAACACTAGATGGGAACTAAACAATTTTTCTTTTGACTTAAGTCTATAGTCTATCTTTTGTGGTATAATTTGTGTAAAGTGTTGTATTTGTAAGGTATTTCTCCCTTTATCTAGTGGCATACTACCCCATTTTTGCTTTAGTTCAAAAAATGTGCAGATCCTATCTCCTATCATCATATCTTGTAACTGTATAGTCTCCTTTTTTACCAAAATACAAGTAATGCTCTTTCCCAGGTGTAAAATTGTTTGTATCTAATAATGAAATCCAAGGTGAATTGTGCTCCCAATGATAATACCTACATAAATTAGTTCTAAAAACATTCTCTGTCAGTGGGTTTGTGCTTTTTGCTAAATCTTGATATGACTGTGGAATCTATACCATCTTACCTAAATCTAGTTTACTTAGTGCAGACTCTATCTCAACCCAACTTTTATTTTTATTATTATGAATCCAATCTGTTAATCGTGAAATAGTAGCCGCCTGATAGTATTTTTTTAGGATCTGGCAATGCCAACCCACCTGCTTTCTTCTCCTTAGTCACCACAGCATATGAAATTCTAGGGCATCTGTGTGCTCATATATATTTCATTATTAACCGCTTCCCGACCGGCGCACGCCGATGTACATCGGCAGAATGGCACGGCTGGGCAAATGGGGGTACCTGTATATCCCTTTGAATTTGCCGCCGTACCATTGTGTGCGTGCCGGCTGGGAGCTCCGTGAGTCGAGTTGGGGGTCCCGCGGACTCGATCGCCACGGGGATACCCACGATCATCTCATAGAGAGGAAGAATTGTTGTTTTTTGTTTATAGTGCAAAAAATAAAAACCGCAGGGGTGATCAAATACCACCAAAAGAAAGCTATATTTGTGGGGAAAAAAAGACGTCAATTTTGTTTGGGAGCCATGTCGCACGACTGGGCAATTGTCAGTTAAAACGACGCAGTGCCGAATCACAAAAAGTGCTCTGATCTTTGGCCAGCAAAATGGTGTGGGGCTTAAATGGTTAAAGTTCTAAGTTTCTTAAAATATTCTTGCGGAAGGGAAATTGGGAGCATTTGAAATTTATTCAACACTTTGGGCAAGATACTTATTTTAAATGTATTTATTCTGCCCAAACATGAGATGGGTCTATATTTAAGGGAGTTTAAATGTTCTTTGATTACATTAACCACTTAAGGGCCGAGCCTCTTTCTGAGATTTGTTGTTTACAAGCTAAAAACAGTTTTTTTTGCTAGAAAATTACTTAGAACCCCCAAACATTATACATTTTTTTCTAACACCCTAGAGAATAAAATGGTGGTCATTGCAATACTTTCTGTCACACCGTATTTGCGCAGCGGTCTTATGCCCCGTACACGCGGTCGGACTTTGTTCGGACATTCCGACAACGAAATCCTAGGATTTTTTCCGACGGATGTTGGCTCAAACTTGTCTTGCATACACACGGTCACACAAAGTTGTTGGAAAATCCGATCGTTCTAAACGCATTGACGTAAAACATGTACGTCGGGACTATAAACGGGGCAGTGGCCAATAGCTTTCATCTCTTTATTTATTCTGAGCATGCGTGGCACTTTGTCCGTCGGATTTGTGCACACACGATCGGAATTTCCGACAATGGATTTTTTTGTTGGAAAATTTTATATCCTGCTCTCAAACTTTGTGTGTCGGAAAATCCGATGGAAAATGTTTGATGGAGCCTACACACGGTCAGAATTTCCGACAACAAGGTCCTATCACACATTTTCCATCGGAAAATCCGACCGTGTGTACAGGGCATTACAAGTGCACTTTTTTGGAAAAAATACACTTCTTTGAATTAAAAAATAAGACAACAGTAAAGTTATCCCAATTTTTTTTATATAGTGAAAGATAATGTTACGCCAAGTAAATTGATACCTAACATGTAACGCTTCAAAATTGCGCCCACTCGTGGAATGGCGACAAACTTTTACCCTTAAAAATCTCCATAAGCGACGTTTAAAAAATTCTACAGGTTGCATGTTTAAGGTTACAGAGGAGGTCTAGTAAAAAATGGACAGTTTCCCCGGTGGGGCTTTAGACAGCAAAATCTTGATATTCAGAAATAATAAAAAAATAAAAAAATGTATAACCAGTAAGTGCTTTTATTGAACCATGAACAATTGTAATGCTATAATTCAATTGGCATTACAACATAGAGCACTGGCCAAGTAGTACAATACATATTCCACAATATAAAGTCGACACATCTTTACACAAAATTATATACAGTCATACATTTCCGGGCTGTTGACGGTATAAATCCCCGACGCGTTTCGACCTGTGTACGGTCATCATCAGGGGGATAGTTGGTTCTATAAAATACATTGAATATCTTCAAAATTTAAGAACATGTCATCATAAATCTCATTGTAAGGTTAAAAGTGGTAGTATATTTACCGCTGAAAAGTAGAGGGAATAATCCTTTGGCCAGTAAAAGCCGTAAATGGATCCGGGGGGCCCCCATATTCGCCCCTGTCTCCCCAGAGCGCATGAGTCCAGCCCAAGGGGCTTACAAGGAGCCACATAGACGCCCTCCAGGAGAAGGAGAAGTCAGCACCTGCGACAAATACCCAATCAGTCAAAATGATTCTCAGCACATTGGCAAAAGTATGAAGTGTATGGGCTAACTGCAATCCTAGTGATCAATATATATTGATCTGGTGTCCTAAGGTTTCATGATTATAATTAATTATATAGAAAGTGGCACAACCATAAAAGAAATGGTTGTATAGTTATAGGGTTGTTTGAGTGGTGTGGTGTGTAAACACAGGTGAGTGGGAAGTGATATGTGGTACAAGGAATATGAAAAACCCTTTGAGTGATAAAGTAAAATTAAATGGATGGCCAGCACAATGCTGACTACAGTGCCATGTCCAGGTGAATGAAATGAGCGTGTAGTGTCAGCCAACACATGGTGGAATAAAAGTGAAAAACAAATCAAAAGGAGAGTGTGTGAATGAGTAAAACCAAATGAAACAATCAAAAACATGTGTGGAAGATCTAAACTGATTATAGGAATAAGAGTATGAGTGTAGTGTTGTAATATCAAAGTAGTAAGGGTATATGTATAGTATAATAATTTACCTTGTGCCACAGTGTGGCTGATGTAGTAGAGTTTGACTTGTATGAACCAAATTGCAATGGAGCAAAAAAGGTAAAAGGCTGGAGCCAAAAAAAAAAAAAGGATTTGTGCAGTGCCATCCATTACGGTCTGCGTGGAGTCATAATAAGACTCACAGGCAGCCGATCATGGATATATGCCTAAAGTAGGCAATTAATTGAGTAGGCACAGGTGCTGATCTCCTCCCCCCCAGAGTAAGCATCCCACATGTGGCTCCCCCGGCATCCCTGTAGGCGAAAAAAAAAAAAAAAAAAAAATCTCCTTTTGATTTGTTTTTCACTTTTATTCCACCATGTGTTGGCTGACACTACACACTCATTTCATTCACCCAAAGGAAATGCCCCCCAAAATGGGGGAGTAGATCGTAACTGTATCTTTCCCCACCTCATGCATCAGGATAGATCTTTTTTAGACTCCTGCATTGCAGTAGATCAGATGTTTAACTAACACCTGCTCTGTAAATATACATGTTAGGATCTAGGGTCAGTGAGCTATCACTCAGCTCCTGCATAAATTCAATGATCACCTTATCATCTACAATTTAGTGCCTACTGCATTTACATATGTACTTTAGATTATGGCCGTCATGGGTCATGGTGGACCTCTGCCGCCCCTGTCGGCTTCATGGAGGTGAGTCCTGGTCCAATTGAAGGCTTCCCGGCAGGGTGAGAATGTGGGGGTGATGCAGGATCTGAGCTCTCCCCCCCATGCTCTGATTGACGGACGTTTGTATTCATCGTCCGCCGACGTGAGCTTCACTCTGCCGGCGGCATCCCTTGATCACCTCCGGATGAGCCGCGGCGAGGTGCGCATGTGCGAGTTACTTTGGCGTGTGCACGGCGCCGCGACATCTCGCGGTTTGCGGCGGAGTTGACGGCAGCTGCCGGGGTTTTTTTTTTTTTTTTTTTTCGCCTACAGGGATGCCGGGGGAGCCACATGTGGGCTGCTTACTCTGGGGGGGGGGGGAGATCAGCACCTGTGCCTACTCAATTAATTGCCTACTTTAGGCATATATCCATGATCGGCTGCCTGTGAGTCTTATTATGACTCCACGCAGACCGTAATGGATGGCACTGCACAAATCCTTTTTTTTTTTTTGGCTCCAGCCTTTTACCTTTTTTGCTCCATTGCAATTTGGTTCATACAAGTCAAACTCTACTACATCAGCCACACTGTGGCACAAGGTAAATTATTATACTATACATATACCCTTACTACTTTGATATTACAACACTACACTCATACTCTTATTCCTATAATCAGTTTAGATCTTCCACACATGTTTTTGATTGTTTCATTTGGTTTTACTCATTCACACACTCTCCTTTTGATTTGTTTTTCACTTTTATTCCACCATGTGTTGGCTGACACTACACACTCATTTCATTCACCTGGACATGGCACTGTAGTCAGCATTGTGCTGGCCATCCATTTAATTTTACTTTATCACTCAAAGGGTTTTTCATATTCCTTGTACCACATATCACTTCCCACTCACCTGTGTTTACACACCACACCACTCAAACAACCCTATAACTATACAACCATTTCTTTTATGGTTGTGCCACTTTCTATATAATTAATTATAATCATGAAACCTTAGGACACCAGATCAATATATATTGATCACTAGGATTGCAGTTAGCCCATACACTTCATACTTTTGCCAATGTGCTGAGAATCATTTTGACTGATTGGGTATTTGTCGCAGGTGCTGACTTCTCCTTCTCCTGGAGGGCGTCTATGTGGCTCCTTGTAAGCCCCTTGGGCTGGACTCATGCGCTCTGGGGAGACAGGGGCGAATATGGGGGCCCCCCGGATCCATTTACGGCTTTTACTGGCCAAAGGATTATTCCCTCTACTTTTCAGCGGTAAATATACTACCACTTTTAACCTTACAATGAGATTTATGATGACATGTTCTTAAATTTTGAAGATATTCAATGTATTTTATAGAACCAACTATCCCCCTGATGATGACCGTACACAGGTCGAAACGCGTCGGGGATTTATACCGTCAACAGCCCGGAAATGTATGACTGTATATAATTTTGTGTAAAGATGTGTCGACTTTATATTGTGGAATATGTATTGTACTACTTGGCCAGTGCTCTATGTTGTAATGCCAATTGAATTATAGCATTACAATTGTTCATGGTTCAATAAAAGCACTTACTGGTTATACATTTTTTTTATTTTTTTATTATTTCTGAATATCAAGATTTTGCTGTCTAAAGCCCCACCGGGGAAACTGTCCATTTTTTACTATTATTGTTTCGGGGTGTGCAGCGCATGCGTCTCTCCCACATGTGTTTTTCTCTTTATTACAGAGGAGGTCTAGAGCTAGAATTATTGCTCTCACTCTACCAATCGTGGCGATACCTCATATATGTGGTTTGAACACCGTCTTCATATGCGGGAGCTACTCACGTATGCGCTCGCTTCTGCACGCAAGCTCGTCAGGATGGGGCGTGTTTAAAATAATTTTTTTTTTCTTATTTATTTTACCTTTTATTTTTTAGTTTTACACTGTTTTTTTTTTTTAAATGTGTAAACATCCCTTGTAATAGAAAAAAGCATGACAGCACCTCTTAAATATGAGATCTGGGATAAAAAAAAAATCAGATCTCATATTTACACTAAAATGCAATAAAAAAAATAGTCATTTAAAAAAATTATTTAAAAAAATGGCCCTTTAAGAGCTGTGGGCGGAAGTGATGC
The DNA here is from genome assembly GCF_042186555.1 of Aquarana catesbeiana. Classification (NCBI taxonomy): domain Eukaryota; kingdom Metazoa; phylum Chordata; class Amphibia; order Anura; family Ranidae; genus Aquarana; species Aquarana catesbeiana. The sequence continues at coordinate 255,522,528 of NC_133325.1, read as the reverse complement.
TTTGACGTTGCTTTCGCCCAGCAATTGTATGGAGATGGGTGGGGGCCATCTTCCCCTCACTCATCTCCATACCCAGCTAGTAACAGGACGCGTTCGCCTCCGCCTCTGCCGATGGCTCCGGTAAACTGCAGAGGGCACCAGATCCTGGTGGAAGGGGAGGGCCCCTTTCCCGCCGCTGATAAAAGTGATCTTGCGGCGAATCTACCGCAGAGACCCCTTTTATCTTGTAGCGGACCGCCCGCTGAAGAAGGGGATGCCTAGGTTATGGCAGCTAGCTGCTGCCATAACACAATATCCTCCTTCAAACAGCTGACGTAAAACTGCGGCGGGCGGTCCATAAGTGGTTAAGTAAGGGAATTTAGTTAGCCTTATACAGTCCCCTCAATGATGTTGTCAATTTGATTCCAAGATATCCTAGTTCTTCCTTACGCCACACAAAGGGAAACATGGGCTGAATTGCCAACTTTTCGGGACTGTAATATTCAGAATCTCTGATTTGGCTGTATTAATTTTTAAATTTTATATTGACCCATATCTCCTTATTTCCTCCATTGGATTTGGTAGTATCAGCCTGGGGTTTGAAATGTAAAAAAGAATATAGTCTGCATATGCAGCCACTTTCCCTCTCCCCAATTTTCACTCCCCTGATGTCCCCACACTCCTGGATTGTCATCAGCATGGGCTCCAGCGCAAGTACAAACAGGATCGGTGAGAGGGGGCACCCTTGCCTGGTTCTATTGAATAATTCCAGGAGTGGGGATAAGTTTCCATTTATCCTAATTTCCACTGTTGGACGTTGGTATAATGTCCTAATTCACTGCATCATCTTATTCCCTATTCCTAAGTGTCTCAAGGTTTCAAACATGAATCCCCGGTCTACCCAGTCAAAAGCTTTCTCAGCATCTATTGACAGGCGTGAAACTGGGTCCCCTCTATGTTTGACTTCATGGATAGGGAATAATGTTTTACGGCAATTATCTTTCCCCTCCCTTTCTGACACAAATCCCACTCGATCATTATGAACCCATTAAGGCATTAAATATTTTAGCCTATCGGCCAGTATATTTGTAAATATCTTTACGTCAACATTCAACAGGGTATCGGTCTATAGCTTGTAGGGGCCATTGGCCTTTAGAATAAGGGTCAAATGGCGACGACTCTTGGTAACGACTCTTCTCATAGCTTTGCCCCCTCTCCAAGTGCTTTTAGATATTTACACAACCTGGGTAATAAGAGTCACTGGAACCTTCTATATTACATAATAGTATATCCGTCAGGGCTTTTCCCCACCACCATATTTTTTATTGCCTTTATCACCTCCTCCTGTGTGGTTGGGCATGCTAACTGATCCAGTTCCCCTTAGACATACTCGGGAAGTCCTGGTCCCAAAGGTAGTGTTGTATTTCGAGATCTTTCTTTTGTCTCCCTGTAAGGTCTTCCAACTGACTCACACTATATAACTTACTATAGTATGCATGAAAGACCCTAGCTATTTCTGAAGATGAATACACCATCTCACCTTTCTCATCTCTTATTTTTAAAACAAAGGATACATTTTTCTTTTCCCACAGGATTTTAGCCAACAATTTCCCAGGTTTGTTTCCCCACTGATATTTCTCCTTCATAACCATGAAAAATGCACCCTTTGTTTCTTGATCCAAGAAAGAAGCCAACTCCTCCATTTTCTTAATTAACTCCTGTCTCTCAGGGGTGCCTTTAGGTCAGGACTGCTGTTCTATTTCCTGAATTTCTTTTAAGAGGAGATCTAAGCTCTCCCTTCTTTTCTTCTTCTTCTGTGCTCCTATTAGCATTAGTATACATCTTATATAAGCCTTGTGGGATTCCCACAGGGTAGGGATAGAAATCTCTGGTGTATCATTAATAGTGAAGAATTCCTCTAGCTCGCCTTCTATCTTTTTAATGACCTTGGGATCCTGTATAAGCGATTCGTTCATTTTCCAGGTATAGTTTCTTGGTGTCATTAATGGGACTTCTATCTGAGCTATAACAGGCGCATGGTCGGATAAAGTAATTGGTTTATATGTTACATCCCTCAAGAGATCTAATAGTCGACGTTCTAGTAGTATGTAATCCATCCTAGAATAGGACCCATGTACTGCTGAGTAGTACGTATAATCTCTAAGCACTGGACATCTAATTCTTCAAGTATTTGCTAACTGGTGTTCCAGAAGTAAGTTCTTAATCTCATTTTGACTTTGTCTTAATAAATGGAAGACGTCCCCTGAGGAGTCCATCTGTGAAACCAGGCACATATTTAAGTCCCCTGCTATAAACAATTTCTCTTCTTTAACTACCTTTAACTTTTAAGTATTTTTTTCTGAAATTTGTTTGGTTCTCTATGGGGGAATAGATATTAACGAATGTGCATTTCATTTTAAATAGACTTCTTTTAATAAATAAGAATTGACCGTTGGGGTTTGCTACAGTAGCTGTCCTTCTGCTGTAAACATAGTAGCATGATCAAATCCAAATCCAATCCAATCCCCCCTCGAATGATTTGAGGGGGGATTTAAAAGTAGAGCGCAGGGCCTGGCAGCGAAAAGGTTAAAATTATTTTAATGGACTCTGGAGTTCCCTATCTCTTCTTTGACTATCGCTCCTACATAATGCAAAACAATACCAGTGTATGGCACCCTTAGTGGATATAAAAACAACAAATGAAAGTGGCTGCCTCTTTAAAAGTGAAATACAGCACCTCCAAAAAGTGTAAATAATAAAAGGATGGCACTCACATATAGTTAACATAAGTGGAATAATGCCTTTGTAAAACCGCACTGTGTGTATAGCCTTAGCGTATGTTTATATTCAATCAGTGCCATGTATTTATTTGGCCTCCATTTTGGACCAATCAGAAATATCCCCTTATTATAAAATGAAACCAGAAACAATGGCTCTTCACTTCCTGAAGGTGCCATTATGGTGAAACGTACGTCAAAGCAGGAATCCGTCACTTCTGGGGTCCCGTGTGACATCATTTATGGGCTGGTATTCAGAGTGAGGCTTGGCCCATATGCCAGCTCCAGAGGAGCCATTCATTACTGCACAAGCTGTATACACCAGTGCAGGTTTATAGGCACTTTTACTTGTGATTGCCTCTCTTTATGTTTTAACACCATTTTTAATTAGATTACTACACTATGGAACCTTTTAACTTATCTCCTGTTGTGTCACTTTCCATATGACCATCACATTTTTGTGGAGGAACAAATTGAAGCTTCCTACCAGGGAAATCCCAGCTTTTGATGATATTGTCAGTACTAGGATCCCTTTAAGACCCAGCAGAACTCTCCTGACACAGTCTTTACCTGGGAAACAACAGTGATTGGCCAGCTAACCTTTAAATCACACGTATCACCACACAATCAGTGCTCATGATACAGTTGTTACCTTTGAGTGCTACTGCTAGAACCAGCTGATATCTGCTCTGTGTATTTTGTGTATGATCCAGCTAGTTTTGACCCTGCTTGCTCGCTTCTGATTCGGTACCGTTTGGACTTTGATCTACCTGTGTATGACCCAGCTTGCCTGATTCTGCTGTAGTACCTTCATCTGTAGCGGTGAATCACAAGGTCCTGCCAACATCTACCTTCATCTGCAGCTGTGAACTACAAGTCCCAGCTGACCTGCTCTGCTTAGATCTGCTCATGGTATGTGATCTTGTTCCTTAAACTCTTTACATAATCAGCACACCTGAACTGTTACCTGTTATCTTCTCCTAGCCTGACAGATATAAGCGCATTTTAACCTCTGTGTAACAAGGGGTCAAACAACTCTGGTGAGTGTACATCCACATTTTGACCTCAAGTGGTGAAGATTAAGGAAATTCAACTGTTGAAGCCATATTGGTGTTGGGATTTGTCACACGTTATATATATACCGGTATATATATTTTTTTCTAATTATTTATTTCTTCATTATTTTTACAGATAAGTTCTATGCCACACATTTGTATTAACTTTACATGAGCACCATTCTTTTATTATTTATGGTACCTACATGGCGACTTTGCATGATATCTTTCACCAAATTCATCTCCATTCTATCAGATTTGTGGAAACCCTAAATTCTCTCTGGGCCTGCATGGGGCTTCATAGCACTTTGACGGAATGATCTGTACTCTGCAAGCCATTACATCAGAAACTTGGCTTGGATCAATGTCTCTCAGATGTCACATGAGCAGCCCTTTCATAGCCTTGACTGTTTACATTTATTTCAGCTTTTCCACTTCTTGAAATTGTTAACTGAAGGTTCATTATTTGCTCATTCAATGACTCTGTTCAAGCAGGAATGTTGCAGGGATGGACCTCTTATGCCGCGTACACGCGACCAGACTTTCTGGGAAACTAGGTCCAACAGTCTTCCCGCCAGACTTCCGGCAGACTTCCGCCGGACTTTCTGAACGGACGGACTTGCCTACACATGAACCAGACTTTCTGGCAGACTAGGTCCGCCAGTCTTCCCGCCGGACTTTCGACAGAGTTACGGTGGACTTTCCAAATGAACGGACTTGCCCACACACGGACAAGTCCGTTAATTTTGAACGTGACTCGAGTACGATGGGACTACAAAAGGAAGTCAATCTTGCCGCTTTTATCCGCGAGATTGACACCTTGCGAGCCCCATCGCGGGGCATACCAGGCCCTTAGGTCTGGTCTGGATTTTCAGGGGAACCCCCTACGCTGAAAAATCGGCGTGGGGTCCCCCAAAATCCATACCAGACCCCTATCCAAGCATGCAGCCCGGCCGGTTAGGAAAGGGGGTGGCCACAAGCGAGCGCCCCCCCTCCTGAACCGTACCAGGCTGCATGCCCTCAACATGGGGGGTGGGTGCATTGGGGGAGGGGGGCACCCTGGGGTCCCCCACCCCAAAGCACCTTGCCCCCATGTTGATGAGGACAAAGGCCTCTTCCCGACAACCCTGGCCATTGGTTTTTGGGGTCTGTGGGCGGGGGGCTTATCAGAATCCGGGAGCTCCCTTTAAAGGGGGGGCCCCCAGATCCCAGCCCCCCACCCTATGTGAATGAGTATGGGGTACATGGTAACCCTACCCATTCAACTAAGAAAAAAGTGTCAATAAAAAAACACACTACAGTTTTTTAAAGTAATTTATTAGACAGCTCCGGGGGTCTTCTTCCGACTCCGGGGGTCTTCTTCCGACTTCAGGGGTCTTCTCACAACTTCGGGGGTCTCTCCGCCGTCTTCTCCCGGTGTCTGGATCTTCTGCCGGCTCCTCCGCTATCTTCTGCCGCTCTTTTGCTAGCGGTGGCCTGGATTTCTGCCTTCTGGTCTTCTTCCCTCTTCTCTTCTTCCGATGTTGACATGACACTCTATCTCTGGCTGTAATGTTGTCTGAGTGCTCCGCTATGACTTTTATAGGTGGTGACCCCGACCCCTAAACGTACTCTTTAGTATCAGAATGTTGAATGAAAACATACAAGGGGACATGTTACATATTTTTGGGCATGCCTGGACCTTCAGAAATGTTGTTGACAAGTCTATTCTAATGTGCGAAAGTTTACAGATTATAAAAAAAAAATCTGTATTGAGACACTTAGTTAATGCTGCCCAGTCATGCATTCCTGCACTGTGGAAATTGATCACCGCAACTTTCCTGAGACAGTGGTTTATTCAGATTCAGGATATCATGTATATGGAAAGCATGACTATTTCCCTAAAAGGTAAAGAGGGAATATTTAAAAATATGATTTTATTGGACCACTTATTCATGTACTGAAAATTTGTCCCGTCAACTACTTTTATATCCTAGGGAAAAGTTACAGGTAAAGTGAAGTTTTGCAGGAAGTTAAACAAGTCCACTACCAGAGAAGGGAATGTCCATGATGTGGCTCTGTTATTCCCCCCATCTGGTACGTAGTTTGGGAATAGGGTTTACCTTCTACTCCCTTCTCCCTGCCTTCCGCTCACGCTTTAATTTTTTTCTCTTTTTTCCCTTTTCTTGTTTATGCTTGTTTTTACTTCCTTTTTGGATTACAGATAACTTATTGTTCCTCTTGTGATGACTCAGCATTATTTTATGGATTCAGGAAGCATGAGATCTGACAATGCTACCTAGTTACTGCTACATTTGCCACTTTTGACATTATGTATGGAATGTGATATTTTTCCCTAGAAAGTGTTGACTTTGTTCTGCAGTTCACCTTTTGACTTTAAACTGAGATTATTACTTGTCTTATGATTGTTTTTTTCTTTTCTGATGTCACTTCAATTAATGTGTTGCTGTTTGAAATTTTTAATTTTGTCCTTGCATGAACAGTGTATGTTTTTTGGAAACAAAATCAGAAGGTCTTTAACCACTTCAGCCCCGGAAGGATTTATCCCCTTAATGACCAGGCCATTTTTTGCGCCACTGTGTTAGTTTAACTGACAATTGCGCGGTTGTGCAACACTGTACCCAAATAAAATTGATGTTCTTTTTCCCCCCACAAATAAAGCTTTCTTTTGGTGATATTTGATCACCTCTTAGGTTTTAATTTTTTGCGCTATAAACAAAAAAAGACTGACAAAAAACAATATTTTTTATTTTCTGCTATAATACATACCCAATAAAAAAAATTGAAAAATCTAATTTCTTCATCAATTTAGGCCAATTTGTATTTTGCTACATATTTTTGGTAAAAAAAACCCCAATAAGTGTATATTGATTGGTTTGCGCAAAAGTATTAGCGTCTACAAAAAAGAGGATAGAGTTATGGCATTTTTTTTTTTACTAGTAATGGTGGTAATCTGCGATTTTTAGCAGGACTGCAACATTGCGGCGGACAAATCGGACACATAACTGACATTTTTTACACTTTTTTGGGAATCGGTGATATTATTACACTGAGCAGTGCTAAAAATATGCACTGACATTGTACTAATGGCACTGGCAGGGAAGGGGTTAACATCAGGGGCGATCAAGGTGTTAAATGTGTTCCCTGGGTGTGTTTACTAACTGTATGGGGAATGGGCTGCCTGGGACAACACACAGATCTGTCTTCCTGCATAAGAAGACAGAATCTCTGTATCATCCCCTGACAGAACAGAGATCTGCCTTGTTTACTTTGGCAGATTTCCGCTCTGTCTCTGCGGGGAACAATTGGGGGTGGTCGGCGGACATCTAGCCTGATTGGCTCCCCCACTGGCCAATCGTCACGCATGCACACCCACAGAAAGCCATGTATGAGCCCAACGTACACCTAGTATAACTGCGGCGGCTGGTCGACAAACGGTTAATAAATTATGAATGAAAAAAAAAAGTAATTTCTGGGTCCTGGTATCACTTTCCCCAGCCAGTATAGCTGCACTGCCCTAGTTTCATTGAAGGACAGCTGAAACATCAGGGGTCTTTTACACCCCTAATGTTTCATTAAAGAGAACCTTTCACCAGAAAAACATTACCTGAGAATGTCTTTTGTCCTATTTCAATCAGCAAAAATGATTTTACCCACTTACAAAAGTTCAAAGAAGACACTTGTCCATTAACTTAAAACTAATGTTTAGGACCCCATTCAATACAATTTGTTCTAATATGTAAAAAACTTCCCCAACTGGGTAATTCATTATGTTCAAGATTCTACAATCATATATCTTAATTATTAGTAGACATCTATATTTGTGCTTTTAGAGCCACATTAAGCCATTTTTTTTATCTTCGCACTACTGGCCAAAGTGACAGTCTCTTGCTTGTTAACTCTGCAATCCACTTATACTTACCTTTTTTCAGTGCTCCTCCTGCCTTCTCTGTCTTAGTCAGTACAAAATTCCTGGTGCTTCAAGGTATGTAGGTGTGTGACCTCCATGCAAAGTATTTCACCAAGCTGAAATATTGTTATATGACAGAACTTAAGTTTATGTAAGTTATGATGCAGGAAGAAGCAGAGGAGAAACCCTGTTAAGATGAGTGCAAGTGTGTTGGTTAGTGGGCTTTAAAGAGATTATGTTACCTTACCTTGAATGGGCAATATGCCTCTTTATGTTACTGCACATTGAAGATAGCCATTGTACTTTGCAAAACATGACATAGCTATGCAATATTTTTTTTTTTGTCTAAAATGTTTATTATCGGTAAAAAAAAAAAAAAACCTCTAATAATCAATGAATTTACTCTACTTATGTTCAGTCCTGATACTGATCATCAGTTACTTATCAAGCTAATCTTTAATTATGGAGACATTTATAAGTATAATTAACACAAAAAAATCTAGTAAATATTCAAGGTGGAATTCATTTTTAATAACACAAAGGACTAATTAAATATAAGTGAAAAAGCTGCTATGAATTAGATCACATTCATTTTTTTGTGTTTTGAAACTGATGTTATGGACAATCTGTAAAATTTTAAGTGTGTTGCTTACATAAAAATAAAGGATTTGAGTTATTTATAAAAGATATGCATTGAATCTATTCATAAAAAGGACATTAATCTAAATTAATTCTTAATAGAATGTTTAAAATATATAAACATTGGGACATAACTATAAGGCCTCATGTACACAGGGCAATTTAAAAATTAACTGCAAACCCAGTACTGATGCCAGGAAAAAGCAGCTGTAAAAGCGTGTTTTTAGAAGCGTTTTGCATTGGCAATAATGTGCGTTTAGCCGCGTTAATGTTTAGCGGTGTTTCTCTGCTCTCTTCTATTTTCCACTCCCAAATCCAATTACTACAGCTTAAAAATGCTTGATGTGGCTTAATGCTGTATACAGCATTAACACACATTTAGCCGCGTCAGATGTTTTTACAGCTGTTACGCTGCTGCTCCAGAATGCACTGGCCCTGTTTTTTTTTTTTTTGCAGCTTGAAAATGCCTATGCCACTTACAGCTCCTGTAACACATAAAATCACATGGAGTAGCATTTTTAAGCTGTAACAAAAACTCTTGATGCCCCTAGGAGAAGCTGTAGACACATCCAGTGTGCATGAAGCTTAATGCCCCGTACACACAGGCGGATTTTCTGCCAGAAAATGTTTGATGGGAGTTTGTTGTCAGAAATTCTGACCGTGTGTAGGCTCCATCGGACATTTTCCATCGGAATTTCCATCACACAAAATTTAAGATCTGGATCTCAAATTTTCCCACAACAAATCTGTTGTCTTAAATTGCGATCGTGTTCACAATTCCAACGCACAAAGTTCCACGCATGCTCGGAATCAAGCAGAAGAGCTGCACTGGCTATCGAACTTACTTTTTCTTGGCTCGTCGTAAGTGTTGTACGTCACTGCGTTCTTGACGTTCGGAATTTCCAACAAGATTTGTGAGACCGTGTGTATGCAAGACAAGTTTCAGCCAACATCCTTCGGAAAAAATCCATGGATTTTGTTGTCGGAATATCCGATCGTGTGTACGGGGCATTAGACTGCATTTCTTTGAAAAAAAACTTTTTTTATTATATTTGTAACAATATGTTCTGAAAGAAGAGCAGATTTATATTTTCACTTTTCAATTTTTGTGCTATCCTTGTTTTTTTTTTTTTTGCTTTAGTCAAATCACTTCAATTTATCTGTACAGAAGAATTACATAATTGTCAAAACAAAATAAGAAATTTGCTTTTCCAAAGACAGCTCTTGCTAAATATAGTTTTTAATCATTCATTGAGGGACACATGGTCAGAAGGATTTGTAAGCCTCGTACACACGATCAGATTGCCAAGAAAGCATCAGACTTTTGTCTGAAGGGCGTGTGCCAGGAACTTGTCTTGCATACAAATGGTACACAATTGTTGGCCAACAAACATGAATGCAGTGTCGTACTAAAAGGAATTTCAGCTCTTGAGCGCCACCCTTTGGGCACCTTCTGCTAATGTCATGTTTGGTGAGCACTGATTCTGAGCATGCGTGTTTGTACTTTCAACTTTTGTGTGACAGACTTGTATACAGTCGATAGGAAAATCTGACAACAGACCGGAAAGCTGGACAACAATTGTCTGATGGAGTACTAACGGTAGGATTTTAGGCCAACAGTCTGTCATCACACAATTCCCTGCTGAAAATCCAAGTGTGTACAAGGCTTTAGACACCTGATTTATATTGCTGCCTACAGAATTGGACACTGGCAAACAAAAAGTTGTTAGTCAGCCAGGTATAACCCATTCCACTCTCATCATGCTTTTTTTTTTTTTTTTTTTTTTTTTTTTTTAGCAAAATCCTTACTCAGCTGCAGAGCTATTAGGGCTTGTAATAGAAAGAGAAGATGGGACTTTTAAGGTGCTAATATATAAATACAACATGGGTATAAAAAAATATCAAAATGTATTTAAACATAATTAAAATCATCATAATATCATCAAACAATATACATGTGATATAATGATAGCAGTCACTCCTTGCTCTACATAAAATAAAGAGAGAACAGGTGCGGGAATTTGAATGAGGCACACGGGAGCAGAAGTATAACTTGGATAAGAAATGCGATTTTTAATAAAATGATACAAAAATTCATATATTTACATATTTAGGCACATAGCTCTATATATTTAGGCACATAGCTCTATAATGATAATTTGTATTCATCATAAAGTGCATTCCAACAAGGACTTCTATTACAAACATATGAGAATATAGATAAATAAAATTATAATGATCAATCAATAAATATGTGACACTAAAAACTGTCACTAGAGAAAGGTGGCAAAATATAAATACAATAAAATTGGAACGTCCGTACATATATAGTTGATAATTGTGTACACATAACAGTGGTTGTAAGCTCTACGCTGTTTCGGGACCTTATAGCCACTCATCAGGAGCATAACCGTAGTGGCCACTTATAATTATGGGAAATAGCAATATTGAATAGTTTGAAAAACAAGTGGGTAAATGTAAAACATGGATCCAACATTATTTTACTAAGACCATGGACTTACAATTGTGTCTGCGCAATGGTGGTGCAGCCCCGAATGCTAAGCCAGCCAGTAGTGCCAAGGCCCGAAGCTGAGGGAGCATCTCCGGACAGCGATACCAACAGAGAGAGCCCCCCAGATTGGGTCAGAGTGTGAAAAACAAATGTGAAGGGGTGATGAAGGTGACCTCAAAAGAGGAGGAAAAGAGAAAAAAGAGTCAACCTGGAAAACAAATGCATGGAGTAAGTGAATAATAGTGTAAAAGTTTAAAAACATGTAAAACAAGTGAGGAAAAAGTAGGATGGAAAAGGTGATAGGGAAGGAAGAAAGAAAGAGGGAAAGTAACAAGAATAGAGGTGGAAAGAGGGAGAAAAGAAAAGAAAAGAAAAGAAAAGAAAAGAAAAGAAAAGGAAAGAAAAAGAGAAAAGGGGAAGAAAGAAAAGAAAAAAGGGGAGAAAAAGGATAGAACCTAGGAAAAAGGAAAGCCAAGGCAGTCAAAGAAATGGCCAGAAAAAGAAAAGGGTGAGTGGTAACCAGGTGAAAGGAAACATACCTGCTGGGTATGGATAAGGGCAAAAATGCCTACAAGTGTGTGGTTGCAAAAGGCTGGTAGATGGGGGAGAGGACCAGTGTGAGACCCTGCACTGGGAAAGGACACTGCGGGGAGTGCAGCCACAGAGTCGCCCCCAACGTCAAGCACCAGCTGCCTAAAGGAAGCGCCACGACCCTGCCAGCTAGCCAACCAGACTGGCCAGTCATGAGCGTCATACCGAGCCCACCAAGCGCTGGAGAATGGAGACTCAAGCATCCACTATAAAGGTACCACGAGGACGCCTTACAGCCAGCGCAAGAAGCATGACAAGCAGAAGCAGAACAAGGCGGAGGGGGAATCCCCAGTGCGCGTCGCAGCTCCAAGATATGGCAGGAAGGGCAGGCAAAAACAAACAGCGACCAAAACCACCAGTGCGCACACACAATAGGGAAACTCAAATTGTCAAAGGACAAAATAAATGGGAAAATATCCCAATAGTTAATTCTATATGGGAGCAATCAAAGTACATAACTGGGAAGTTCAAAGTAAATTGTAAATAAATAAAAATGAATGATATATAAATTAGGCAAATTGAGAAATAAAACTTTCCTGACAGACTCCATGGCAGCCTACGTGTGGGTTAACCCTGCCTCCTCTCCAATGCTATAGGACCCCATACCCTATAAGATTGAGCTAACCTGAATAGACTGTGTTCCTTTTTTGTCCTCCTCCAATGGACCTACACACACGATTGTTCCTGTTCACGTCCGGTTGGATATTTCCGGGATCTGGCATACCATTTTGCGGTGCAGCTCAGGACCCAGCCACAGGCGGGCGAGAAGCTTTTAAGGCACTAGATACCCCACTGGTGGAGGGGAGGTTGCCTCTGTATGCCTGAACATGGACGCATCAACGGCTGGCAAGGTCTGCGACTCTCTTCTTCTTTCTATATTCATGGCAGTCGTTTCTATGTGTTTTTTGTTTGTAGCCCCTGTTTTCACTTTTATCAGTACCTTTCTGTATCCCCAGCTACCCCTCATGGCGATTGGAACGCTTCTGCGTTCCAGCTCACCACGGCGCTTCCTGGTCACGGCCGCCACCGTCATTGCGCAGGCGCCGGAGCCTCAGCGATAACGAGGCTTGGCTCACGCATGCGCAGATTGACGGGCACCCCGGCGGCCGTGCAGGCGCCGTTCGGCTACCTCCCCACAGCGCAGGCACGAGGTGGGGGGGCGGTGATGTCACAAGCAGGGGATTCAAAAACGGCTTCTAGCTCCTGTCAAAATGGGATCTCCCCAGGCAGTGAGCAGTAGCAGCTCCAGCTCCTCCAGCCTTGGTCTGCCCTGATGAGTGCCTCCGAGTGCCTAGTCCTTTTCCCTCAAGGGGAAATGTTTTAAAAAAAAAAAACAAAAAAACAAAAAAACAAAAAAAAACAAAAAACAAAGAAGTGTTTGTTATTTCAGTATTTCAATAAAAAAAAAAAAAAAAAAGGGGGGTAGACAAGATTATATAATCTTTTGCTTTTGGCTGGCTCCGGTACGTTTGGCATTTTCAGATCTTTTGCAGACCATCCGTTTCTTTACGTTTTGTCCAAAGGTTATGGACAAGTCTCCGCCCTCGTGTGACCAGCCCTCACGCACATGATACGTGCAGGTGAGGGGAGGGGTTGAGCTTACAGTTGCAAAGTATTGGCGTCTTAATGTCATATCTCGCCTTCCCCCTCCCCACATTTTATTTTTCAGCCTTCTCAGGTCGAGATCCAGAACGACAGAGACCTTGCCAGGCCACAACATTACAACAGCAGAGGAGATGTTCCCATTCCTCCTCCAACTAGAGGAGATGTTACCATTCCTCCTCCAACTAACTAGAGGAGATGTTACCATTCCTCCTCCAACTAACTAGAGGAGATGTTACCATTCCTCCTCCATCTTGAGGGGATGTTTCCATTCCTCCTCCAACTAGAGGAGATGTTCCCATTCCTCCTCCAACTAGAGGAGATGTTCCCATTCCTCCTCCAACTAGAGGAGATGTTCCCATTCCTCCTCCAACTAGAGGAGATGTTACCATTCCTCCTCCAACTAGCTAGGGGAGACGTTACCATTCCTCCTCCATCTAGAGGAGACGTTCCCATTCCTCCTCCAGTCACCGTACCCACCGCCATGACAGCTGCTCAGATCACAGAGTCTGCTGGGGATATGGAACACGAGTTCCCGAGGGTAAGTCGTTATGTGACCGGTGTTATGCCTGGGCGGTTTTGTGAAAAAGAGACAGATAACAATGATGTGGAGTCACTTGTGTAATGTGTGATGCAGCAGTCCCTAAGGAAATGGGATACATCTCACACATTGAGCCAGTTGTATATTCTACCTGGCTCCTTGGCTGACGTGGCCCAAGGGATCCGGGTCCTTCCCAGCCTTACGTTGCTTCTCCGGATTCCTAGGTTGGCGATTTAGGGGGGGACGAATATGTCGGAAGCCTTGACGTCTCTCGGGTTCCTCCATGAGTCAAAGCGATTATGGAAGCCCTTAAGCAGGTAGACCCTTCCGCCCCCCAGCTAAGCAAAGCAATTCTTTAAGCGCCTGGAGAAAGAACACTCTCTCTCTCTAACTCCGTAAAGAAAACAGAGAGAGAAAGGATGAGGGGTGGAGCAAGATGGACAAGAGAACTTCTATGCCATTCAAAACCTCCAGATTGTATCCCTTCAAGGCAAATGAGCAAAGTATCTGGAAAACACTCCCCTCATTGATGCAGCATTGTTCCATCTGGCAAAACAGGTTACTCTACCTTACAAGATGCTGTGTCCTTTTGGACAGGCTTGAGAGAAAATGTATCAAGACCTCAAGAAAAACGTATGAGTCTGCCAACATGACTTGTGTCTAGGGCTACGGAAGCCAGGACAGAGAACGTGGTTTCGTTCTCAAAGGGAGTTTCAGAATACAAAAGCGCAGCGGTTAAGAAGCTGGAGCTGGCGTCAATCCGATCTCCCTGTTGGCTTGGACTAAAGGGTCCTCAGTCGCGGTTCAACGGGCCTTATGGTTACGCCTTTCCCACGATAGACACCGGCTCGGTCTGAAGAGTCCCCAGTACAGAAGGTGCCGAACGCTTGAGAGAAGCTTGCTGTTAAAGGCCTGCCGGGACTTCTGTAAGAATTGGAGCAGAGGGCAAGTGCCCTTCCTGAAAAACCTGCTAACAACCAGGCATCCGGTGGTGGTGAACCGGCTAAATCTTTTAGGTTACGCCCACCCAGACAGTTCGGGCAGGGAGGCTTGTCTGCTCCTCTTCCGGCATGCCTGGATGGCCTCAATCACGACTGGGCCATCAAGACGGTTGTTCAAGCAACGCATGGTCCTTCACTGTTACTCCCCCACCCAGATTTATTCCACTCTGCTAAACTCGGTTGGAAGAGAAGAAGCAGACGTTACTGTCCTACGTGGACTCGCTGTGGTCTCAGGGAGCAGTGGTACACGTCCCAAGGGACGAAAAATTCCAGGGGGTATACTTTCCCCTCTTCGTTATACAGTGCTAAACTATCTATGGCATCTAGTGCTAGATCTAAGTCACCTAAACAAGTATATAAATTCAGAAGATCCAAATATAGGCTCTGTCGACCGTCTGTATGGACAGGCGATTGGCTAATCTCATTTGACTTAAAGATGCTTTCCTCCATGTTCAGGTGGCGAAGGAGTTTCTCAAATACCTCCGGTTCCAACTTGTCAAGACCATCGACAGTTCTTCTTCCTCCCTTTCGGGCTGATATCCTCACCCGAGTCTTCGCAAAATTCCTCTGGCCATAATGGCCCTCATCAGAAGGAGAGGGGTACGTCTTTATCACTATTCTGATGTCCTCCTGTTGCTGTCCTAAGACAAAGTCCAGCTGCTGGTTCACAGGAAACAGTTAATCTCCACCTTGACCAGTTTCGGTTGGCTCCTAAATCTAGGAAAAAGCCACCTAGAACCAGTCCAGCGCCAGATGTTCTTTGGGGCCCAGTTTGCTACAGGCTCCATCTCTCTCCCAGTGGGGAAGATCACTGTCATCCAGGAGAGAATTTTGTGGTCTCTAATCCCTTCAGGGCTGAGGGCCTTATAGTGCAAGAATCTATCGGCTCGTCGGTCTCTGTGACCTCTATGGTAAAGTGGTCCCTGCGGAGGTTATTACCTTTCCAGTCAGGTTTTCTGCAGTAATAGAAATCAGGAGGCAACAGTCAACCTATTCACATGTCATCAACGATGAGGAGCAGCCTCTTCTGGTGGCTTCAGCGCAAAACCTGCCCAATTGCCACTCTGTTGCCCCATCTCACGGGTCAAGGTCATGTCCGATGCCAGCGGTACCGGTTGGGGAGCCCTCTGCAGATCGGATCTTGCTCAAGGGTACGTGTTCTCTCAACCAGGGCTAGTACATCATGGAATTTCGGCAAGCCTAGTGTGCCCTTCAGTCCTTCTCCCATCTCCAGAAGGGAGAATCAGTATTATTAAGAATGGACGACTCCCCAGTGCTGTGGTAGAAGTACTGGTGTTTGTCTGTTTGTATGTCTTATACTCGACGAAAGAGATTTATAAAAAAAAAAAAAAAAGTGAAAATGGAAAACACAATGGCGATCTCCTATGTGAGGAGTCATAGAGGCACTCAAAGCTCCACACTATTCTGGGAGGTCGAGCCCTTCAGGTTTTGGGCCTAGACAACATCTCATCGGCCTACTTCCCCAGGGTCCAGAGCGTCCGAGCGAATTTCTTATTGGGCATTAGGTTAAGACATTAACAAGTGGTCTCTTCGCGGGCAGGCATTGAAGTGGATTCTGTCCCTGGGAGTCAATTCCGAAGTGGATCTATTCTCTTCCCAGGTAACTTCAAGCTGGTGAGGTATTACACTCAGGGTCATTGCAGCTAGGCCTCCAGAATGGATGCCCTGACAGATCAATTGAGTTTCAAGAGGGCATACACCTTTCCACAGCTCCTAATAATCCTCAGGTCCTTTCAAGACCTCATGCGTAAGCAGTCAAAGTGGTGACAGTAGCCCCTTACTGGCGGAAGCAAACCTTGGTTTCCCCTCCTGTGCCAGCTCAGCTTTCGGGATCCGTTGCCTCTCCATCTCGGGCCGGACTTTCCTTCTCAAGTGGCAGTCCTGCACCCTTGTCCGATTCGGGTGCAGGTCAAGGATGATTTCCACTCTCATGAGCTCTACGGGGATGGGCACAAATTAGGTCTATAGAAGAAGATGGGCCAAGTCTGTCAAGTTATCATATTCTTCGGGCAGATCAGGAAGAAATCCAAAGCTCAGGATATTTCCGGCTTTCTTTATTTCAGCCTAGATTTGTCTCTATCCATCAGCTCTCTAAGAGTCCGAGTCTCAGCTTTGACGGCCTTCTCCGGTACTTCATGGGCTGTTCACCCTTTAATCCAGCAGTGATTCCGTAGGGAGTTAAAACTCAGCCCTCAAACTAAACCAAGGTTCCCCAATTGGGAGCTTCCTCTTGTCCACAACTCACTGACTGACCTCAGTAATACGGGGTCTTCCCCGCTTTTCTATTTGGAGACCTTTCGGCTAAAATCACGTTCCTTGTAGCTGTTACCTTGGCCAAGAGGGTCTCGGAGGTCGCGCCCCTAAATTACAAAGAACCTCTTCTGTCCTTCTTTCCGATCCGGATGGTCCTTATTCCTAGGCTCAGCTCAAATCTGAAAATTACCTCAAAGTTCCATAAAGACCAAGAGATCATCCTAACTACATTCAGGACCAGGAGTCCGCTGAAGTTCATCCTCAGGACATAGGCAAAATTATGTAGGTATACCTGCAAGCTGCTTCTTACCTTTTTAGACACTCAGCCGACCTGCACTTTGGCAGTAACAAACTGAACTAAGCTTCAGCTAGAACAACTACGGCTTATATCATCTAGTTCATCCATCAGTCTTTTAGAACTAGGGGCCTGGATCTTCTGGAAGCAGTGATGGCACGTTCCACCAGGGGTATAGCGGCTTCATGGGCAGCAGCCCGGCACGTGGCTCCGGACATGATCTACAAAGCGGCCTCAGGGGCCTCTATTAAAACTTTATCGTCATATTACGATATTGAGCCCGATTCGCTATCTTCTGTGGACTTTGGTTATAATTCCTGTCGGTTGACGGGTCTAATTGAAATTTATTGCTGTTTAGCATACCCACCCGTGTGGATTGGCTAGTTATTTCCCACATGTAGGCTGCCATGGAGTCTGTCAGGAAAAAGGAAAATTTATTATTGTGACGGATCCTATCCCACACTCCACTGAGTGCCTCCATCAATAACACCGCTTACTCCAGTATGACCATCAGACAGATATAATATTATAGCTGCAGTAAATACAAGTCTAGTCGATAATAGCTTGTAGAATCTTGACTGCTTTATTGGACAGAACACAGCCTTTTTATACACATTTAACACAAGGGGTTAGATAACGAGGTAGGGCTGACTCATGGACACTCCCCCCTCCCCTCTAGCAAAAACTTAAAAGACAATAATATAATTAACATGTTAATTAACACAACACTTAAGGCAGACCTGGTGACCAGACAGTTCCTCTCTGCAGGTTAATGTGATCAGCTCTTTCAAGAATCATGTATTGGGCAAGTTCAAAAAAAATAAAAGATTAATATAGAAATACCAAATAACAGGGTGAATGTGGACAGAAAAAGGTCCTTGCAGCCAGTGTCCGCGACAGTGCCCCCCCCTGTCCCATAGTCCGGCAGACCCAACTAGATCCACCACGGGTCAGCTTGGGGCTGTCCGGGAGAGTTTTATAGTTCCGTTTGCCGGGAAAGTCCATCAGCATTCCCATTCTGCTTTCCTGGCCGATACTGTATGGTAAAATTGTAGGGCTGCAGTGCCAAGCTCCATTGTAACAAACATCCATTATCCCCGGAGACCCGATTAAGCCAGATTAATGGATTGTGGTCGGTGAGCACCGTAAAAGATCGTCCGTAGAGATAAGGTTGGAATTTCTTGAGAGCCCACACCAGCGCCAAACACTCCTTCTCCACGGCTGCATAACCGACTTCCCTGGGTAGCAGCTTCCGACTGATGTAGGCCACTGGGTGCTCACCGCCATCAGGTCCTACTTGGCTCAGTACTGCCCCCAGACCGAATGTAGAGGCATCTGTGTGGACACAAAAACATTTGGTTGGGTCAGGGGCAGCTAGAACAGGAGCTGAAGTTAGTGCATTCTTTAATTGTTGGAAGGCAGCTTCACACTCGGGGGACCACAGTACCTGTCGGGGAAGGTGCTTCTTAGTCAGGTCTGTCAGGGGCTTAGCGATGGAACTATATTGCGGGACAAATTTCCTATAGTACCCAGCTGTGCCGAGGAACGCCAGGACCTGGGTTTTAGTACGGGGGGTTGGCCACTTGGCAACAGCCTCAATCTTAGCAGGCTCAGGTCGTTGTTGTCCACTGCCTACTCGATGTCCAAGGTACTGTACCTCGGACATCCCTATGCTGCATTTCTCTGGCTTAAGGGTTAGTCCTGCAGCCTTGATGCGGTCTAGCACGACACCCAGATGAACCAGATGGTCCTCCCAGGTATCACTGTAGATCGCAATGTCGTCCAGATATGCACAAGCATAGTCCTGGAGGCCATCGAGGAGTTGGTCTACCATCCTCTGGAAAGTCGCCGGTGCATTCTTCATCCCAAATGGCATTACTTTAGACTGGTATAAGCCAAATGGGGTAATGAACGCCGATTTCGGAATAGATTCCGCATCCAGTGGAATTTGCCAGTATCCTTTGCATAGGTCAAGGGTTGTCAGGAATTTTCCCCGAGCAATGCGATCTAACAGATCATCGACCCGGGGCATAGGGTAAGCATCAGTGGTGGTGCACTCATTTAATCTGCGGTAGTCTACACAGAAGCGAGTTGTGCCATCCCGCTTCGGTACAAGGACCACCGGGGAAGCCCAGGGGCTGCTGGATGGCTCAATGACTCCCAATTCAAGCATCTCCTTAATCTCATGACGCATCCCCTCTCTCACTGCGTCAGGTATCCGGTAAGCTGCCTGTCTTAGTGGCAGTTGTCCCGGGGTCTCCACACGGTGCACTGCCATAGTAGTGTACCCAGGGACTGTGGAGAACATTTCCCTTCTCTGACTAAGGACCTGTCTAGCTTGTTCTCTCTGCGTCGGCCCTAGCTGGTCGTCAAGCTTTATCATCTCTATCCCTGCAGTAATTCTATTTAGCTCCGGGAGCACCAGCAGGGGAAGATTCTCAGAATCTTCCACAGCTGGAGCACATATAGCGGCTACCTCTCCTGATCTTTCCCAGTATGCTTTCAACATGTTCACATGAAAGGTCCGTCGGACTTTTTCATCCGAACATTTAGCCACTAGGTAGGTTGTGTCACAGAGCTTTGCCACAACCCGGTAAGGTCCCTGCCAAGTGGCCTGTAACTTGTCCTGCTTGGTTGGTCTGAGGGCAAGAACCTTCTGCCCAACCTCCAGAGTGCGGTTCCGAGCAGTACGATCGTACCATCGTTTCTGCTGCCTTTGGGCAGCCCGAAGGTTCTCCTGGACAGTGTCCGTGAGCTCCTTCAGTCTGTCCCTAAACTCAAGAACGTATGCTACGATAGAGGACCCTTGGGGATCAATTCCCCCTTCCCAGTGGGCTCTGACTAGATCTAGGGGCCCCCTCACCCGCCTCCCATACAGTAACTCAAATGGGGAGAACCCGGTAGATTCCTGCGGCACCTCCCGATAAGCGAAGAGAAGGTGTGGCAGATGTCTCTCCCAATCCCTGTGAGAGGTTGCAAATGTCCTAAGCAGCTGTTTCAGTGTTCCATTGAACCTCTCACACAGTCCGTTGGTCTGGGGGTGATAGGGAGAGCTCTGTAGGGGCTTTATCCCACACAGCCTCCATAACTGCTGAGTGAGCTCAGCAGTGAACTGGGTCCCCTGGTCAGAGATGATTTCCCGAGGGAAAACCACCCTGGCAAAGATCCAGAGCAAAGCATCAGCCACAGTTTCTGCATGGATATTTGCCAGGGGAATGGCCTCCGGGTACCGGGTGGCATAATCCACCACAGTAAGGATATATCTCTTCCCAGAAGGACTAGGTCTGGGCAATGGTCCAACCAGGTCTACGGCAACACGGCTAAAGGGTTCATCAATGATCGGTAAAGGGTGTAGGGGAGCTTTCAGCGGGCCCCCATGCTTACCCACCCGCTGGCATGTGTCACAGGTCCGGTAATACTGTCGGACATCCCCTGTAATCCCCGGCCAAAAAAACGACTGAGTCAGACGGTGGAGGGTCCGGGACATCCCCAGGTGTCCGGCTAAGGGTATGTCATGCCCAATGCGCAGCAGGTCATGACGATATTTCTGCGGCACAACCAGCTGCCGCTTGGGTGGATGGGAGGCTGTCTTTCCCTCAGTAACCCGATAGAGTAATCCCTGGACCCACTCTATTCGCTCCCTCTCCAACCCCCCAGGGTCCAATCCTGCTCTTTCCCTATAGCTAGCTAAGGAAGGGTCGCTAAGAGTTGCCTGAGCAAATTCTTGGGGAGAAGCCCAAGTCGGGATAGGGTTAGTTGGGGTAGTACAGTCTAGGTCAGGGGTGACAGGTCTTACCTGGGTCCCGTCCTCGAGGGAGCGCACCTCCATCCGGGCTTGCTGGCGGGTGGTAACAGGATAGGCTTCCGGGGATACATCCAGGGAGAAGGCTGAATTTAAACGTCCCAAATCGTTACCCAACAAAACCTCTGCAGGTAAGTTCTGCATTATTCCCACTTCCACTTCTTTGGCCCCCGAACCCCAATCAAGGTGAACCCTGGCAGTGGGGACCCGCATAACATTTCCCCCGGCCACCCGCACAGCCACAGACCGTCCTGTCTGCTCTGCCGGGTTTGTCATTCGGGACTGTATCAGGGTAATAGTAGCTCCCGTGTCCCGCAGTCCCTGGGCAGCCCGACCATTAATCCACACGGCTTGTCGATGGTGCAAACGATTATCTGTAGTGGCAGCTTGCACAGGGTCTGCCTCATGTAGAATTCCAATATTCTCCTCGCTTGGGTAAGTCACATCATCTCTCTCCAGACAGTGTGCAGCAGCCCGGGCAGGTCCAAGGGGCCTGTTGTTCCGCGTGTCCTGGGAAACATTCTGCGGACAATACCTCCTAATATGCCCTGATTGGTTGCATCTGTAGCAGAGGTCCCCTTTTCCTCGTGAAGATGGTAGCTGAGTGGGTCCGGGGATTGACGGCTGGTGTGGAGGGGCAACGCTCCGTGGAATGTTGGGGACAGGCCGAGCTGGGGTCTTAGGCTCTGGTTGTACAGTCCGCCTTGAATCCACGTATTGGTCAGCTAGGGTGGCAGCTTCATCTACTGTGACTGGCCGCCGATCCTTTACCCAGTCTCTAACTTCATGTGGGGTATGATCATAGAATTGTTCCAGGAGGATTAGCTGGAGCGCATCTGCCATGGTAACAGCTTGGCGCCCGGTCATCCAACTCTCCGCTGCTCGGGTCATTTGATGAGCCCATTCTGTGTAAGGCTCTCTCTCCTTTCGGCGGAGGTTGCGAAACCTCAAACGGTGTGCCTCTGGAGTAATGCCGAAGCGAGCCAATAGTCTTTCTTTTACCCGGTCATAGTCCTGGCTGATCTCATCAGGGACATTATTGTATGCCTCTGCAGCCCTTCCTGTGAGACGGCTGACCAGGAGCGTGACCCAATCTGCTTTCTTGACACCTTGGAGACCGCATTGACGCTCAAACAATTGCAGGTAAACATCCATCTCATCTTCACCATCTTGAAACATGCGGAAGGCGGCATAGGGTAGCTTTTTGCGGGCCGCTGGAGCTTCCCGGTTGAACATAACTGACGCTCCTTGGTCCCGCTGGAGTTCAGCCATTCGCAGCTGGGACACCTCTGTTAACACTTGACTGATAACCTCCTGCGGGGGGTGAGTACCATACAAGGCCAGTCACCACTGGACATCACGCTGGAACTTTGCCGCCTCTGAGGTATCTGCTGGTGGGTTACTGGCCTGGTCAATCTCCATTAGTTCGGTGATGAGAGTCGCTTTGGATTTGTTGCTGGAGACTTTTCCACGGGCTTCCAAGAGATCCTTCAAGGTGCTGCGCTTGAGTCTGGCGTAGTGATGTTCCATCTGCTGTTAGGAGCAGGGGGTCCCGGTGGTGATTTGGGTGTGCCTAGGCAAGAGGAGCATCCCAGAGCTTGCCACCAATTGTGACGGATCCTATCCCACACTCCACTGAGTGCCTCCGTCAATAACACCGCTTACTCCAGTATGACCATCAGACAGATATAATATTATAGCTGCAGTAAATACAAGTCTAGTCGATAATAGCTTGTAGAATCTTGACTGCTTTATTGGACAGAACACAGCCTTTTTATACACATTTAACACAAGGGGTTAGATAACGAGGTAGGGCTGACTCATGGACACTCCCCCCTCCCCTCTAGCAAAAACTTAAAAGACAATAATATAATTAACATGTTAATTAACACAACACTTAAGGCAGACCTGGTGACCAGACAGTTCGTCTCTGCAGGTTAATGTGATCAGCTCTTTCAAGAATCATGTATTGGGCAAGTTCAAAAAAAATAAAAGATTAATATAGAAATACCAAATAACAGGGTGAATGTGGACAGAAAAAGGTCCTTGCAGCCAGTGTCCGCGACAATTATCAAATACTTACCGTAATTTTCCTTTCCTGATGGACTCCATGGCAGACGGAGTCCCCACCCATCGGTCAAAGAGTAGGCTAGTTACAGAACACAGTCTATTCAGGTGAACTCAATCTTATAGGGTATGGGGTCCTATAGCATTGGAGAGGAGGTGGGGTTAACCCACACGTAGGCTGCCATGGAGTCCATCAGGAAAGGAAAATGACGGTAAGTATTTGATAATAAATTTTCCTTTTTCCCAGTGCAGGGTCTCACACCCTGGTCCTCTCCCCCATCTACTACCCTTTTGCATTTTTGCCCTTATCCATACCCAGCAGGTATGTTTCCTTTCACCTGGTTACCACTCACCCTTTTCTTTTTCTGGCCATTTCTTTGACTGCCTTTTTCCTACTTTCTATCCTTTTTCTTCCCTTTTTTTCTTTTCTTTCTTCCCCTTTTCTCTTTTTCTTTTCTTCTCTTTTCAATGCTTGACAAAGGAATGCGGCCATTCGTCCACCAATGGCAAGCCTATTCTGAAACGCGTCGCATGCGTGTGACGTCATCACCAGGCGCCACGCTGTACTTGCTCTCCAAGCCTCGTTTGAGATCTTCGGCTCGGCCGGCCTTTTCCCTTCCTAGAGGCTTCACACCATTCTATCAGTGAGCAGCAGCACGGCTGAACGGATGCTCTGGCGTCCTACACATCTCTCCCTTCCTTCCCTGGAACCCCTATCTGTGCATCTGGGACATAACCTGGCTCCCAACCCAGCAGGATTTGTGTTGGACTGTTCGCTGCAAGAGACTGAACCCGGCTGCAAGAACTAATCCTCTTTGGACCTGGCATGCCCTGCAGGAACCGCTGTGACCTGTAGTTCCACCGCATCTCTCCAGCCCAGCCAACCGACCCTAATGCAACTTCTCCAACTTCCATGTGAGTGGATATTGTTGTTTTAATAAAATGTATTTATGATTTATACTCAGAGGCGCCCCTCTCCTTGTTGCCAGTTATGTACTTTGATTGCTCCCATATAGAATTAACTATTGGGGTATTTTCCCATTTATTTTGTCCTTTGACAATTTAAGTTTCCCTATTGTGTGTGCACACTGGTGGTTTTGGCCGCTGTTTGTTTTTGCCTGCCCTTCCTGCCATATCCCGGAGCTGCAACGCGCACTGGGGATTCCCCCTCCGCCTTGTTCTGACTTTGGGAGGGTGGTGTCTCCTCCACTGCGCGTCAACGTCATGCTTCTCGCGCCGGCTGTTTAGCGTCCTCATAGTACCTTTATAGCGGCTGCTTGAGTCTCCATTCTCCAGCGCTTGGTGGGCTCGGTATGACGCTCACGACTGGCCAGTCTGGTTGGCTAGCTGGCAGGGTCATGGCGCTTCCTTGCTCCCTTTAGGCAGCTGGTGCTTGACTTTGGGGGGCGACTCTGTGGCTGCGCTCCCCGCAGTGTCCTTTCCCAGTGCAGGGTCTCACACGTTGGTCCTCTCCCCCATCTACCACCCTTTTGCAACCACACGCTTGTAGGCATTTTTGCCCTTATCCATACCCAGCAGGTATGTTTCCTTTCACCTGGTTACCACTCACCCTTTTCTTTTTCTGGCCATTTCTTTGACTGCCTTGGCTTTCCTTTTTCCTAGGTTCTATCCTTTTTCTCCCCTTTTTTTCTTTTCTTTCTTCCCCCATTCTCTTTTTCTTTTCTTCTCTTTTCTCCCTCTTTCCTTCTTTCCCCTCTATTCTTCTTACTTTCCCTCTTTCTTTCTTCCTTCCCTATCACTTTTTCCATCCTACTTTTTCCTCACTTGTTTTACACTTTTTTAAACTTTTACACTATTATTCACTTACTCCATGCATTTGTTTTCCAGGTTGACTCTTTTTTCTCTTTTCCTCCTCTTTTGAGGTCACCTTCATCACCCCTTCACATTTGTTTTTCACACTCTGACCCAATCTGGGGGGCTCTCTGTGTTAGTATCGCTGTCCAGAGATGCTCCCTCAGCTTCAGGCCTTGGCACTACTGGCTGGCTTAGCATTCGGGGCTGCACCGCCATTGTGCAGACACAATTGTAAGTCCATAGTCTTAGTAAAATAATGTGGGATCCATGTTTTACATTTACCCACCTGTTTTTCAAACTATTCAATATTGCTATTTCCTCTAATTATAGGTGGTCACTACGGTTATGCTCCTCATGAGTGGCTATAAGGTCCCGAAACGGCGTAGAGCTTACAACTACCGTTATGTGTACACAATTATCAACTATATATGTATGGACGTTCCAATTTTATTGTATTTATATTTTGCCACCTTTCTCTAGTGACAGTTTTTAATGTCACATATTTATTGATTGATCATTATAATTTTATTTATCTATATTCTCATATGTTTGTAATAGAAGTCCTTGTTGGAATGCACTTTATGATGAATACAGATTATCATTATAGAGCTATGTGCCTAAATATATAGAGCTATGTGCCCAAATATGCAAATATTTGAATTTTTGTATCATTTTATTAAAAATCGCATTTCTTATCCAAGTTATACTTCTGCTCCCATGTGCCTCATTCAAAGTCCCGCACCTGTTCTCTCTTTTTTTTTATTATCGAACCGGGATGGAGGAGGGGTTCCGAACGGCCCCACTATCCTCATTTAAAGTCCCAACATGCATCTTCCTACTCCTTGCTCTACATGTTTCGCCATAATGATGGCTTCCTCGGGAGACCCTTGAAGAGTACTGCGTGTACAATCACTGAATGATGATGAATATCTTATACAATCAGAAACTACAGCACAGATGTCAGGAGGATGTTTATAAAAAGGAGATATTTGGTGAAACCATAGAGGAGAACAAAAGGATTCCAAAACAAAAAGTCGGTATAGCCAACACCACTAGGTCATTGGTTACTGGTAAACCAGCATCAATCCCTTAGGATTTTGTCCCTTTTTCTCAGCCATCAGGTAGATAAACTTTCCAAAGGGGAATTATCAAACTGTCATTAATCCTTCGAGCACTCAATATTCAACATGCCTCTCCTCTCCAGTCACAGGCTGAGGAAATCATTTCTGGCATGCATCCTTGCCTTTCTCCAGCCTCATCTGGATCACAATTATGAACCTATCGGAGGCATTCCTCTATCCACAAGGTTGTCTTTTTTATTGCCATCTCCTCTGCCAGGTGAGTTTCTGAGTTGGAGACCCACTCTTATAGAGAACCATTTCTTGTTCTAAACAAAGACAAGGTTATCTTAAGGCTTAGGACCTCTTTCCTCCCTATGGTGGTTACATCCTTTAACCTTAACTATTACATTGTACTTTCATCACTTTGTCCTGCTTTACTACATCCCAGGGAACTTTACCCCCATTGCTTTGATGTAGTATAGTAGTCTGTGTTGTTCAAGTGTATAATCTTTTATGCTGACTGACACTCTCATCATTTTTAAAGGTCCTTGTTAGGGACATCCCACCTCACAGTCCACCATATCTAGGTGGCTCAGCCAGTTCATTATTAAAGCTACTTAATGATTAGGTTTTTTCTTTTCTTTTCCTGCCAAGGCACACTCAATCAGTTAGTGCTGCCAGGACTTTTCAAGATAAGTAATCTGTTCCCCACATTTTCAGATTTGTATAATATATTCCCAGGACTAAGAGACACACTCCCTTAACAACTATAAACTATCCATGTCAGTAAATAAAAATCTTCAAGATTTCCAAAATTCTTCACTTCTCACTTTTACTCAAAAGTGCATAAAACAAATGAAAAAACATTCTTAGGGGGAGATTTACTAAAATTGGTGCACACAGAATCTGATGCAGTAGTGCATAGTAGCCAATCAACGTTTAATTGAACAAGCTGAAGTTAGAAGCTGATTGGTTACTATGCACAGCTGGACCAGATCATGTGTGCACCCGTTTTAGTAAATCTTCCCATAGTGTAGTATTATATAGAAAAAACAATAAAAACACTCTTTTTTTTATTATTTTTTTTTTATTTTTATTGTTTTATTTACTTTTGA
Source organism: Aquarana catesbeiana (assembly GCF_042186555.1). Classification (NCBI taxonomy): domain Eukaryota; kingdom Metazoa; phylum Chordata; class Amphibia; order Anura; family Ranidae; genus Aquarana; species Aquarana catesbeiana. The sequence continues at coordinate 255,495,492 of NC_133325.1, read as the reverse complement.
GTAAAAGTGAGAACTGAAGAATCTTGGAAATTTTGGTCACTGAGGGACACCTGGTGGTTGTTTTTATTAGTGCACAAGTTAACATAACCCATTGGTATATAGGGTCTTACATTCTGGTGAGTATTTAATACAATTCTTTGTGAAACATTGTTTGGAAGACAGTGTGAAGATTTTTGTTTACTGATATAGACAATTTGTAGTTGTTAAGAGTGTGTGCCTCTAAGCACTAGGAATATATTGTAGACATTTGGGGACCTATTTGGGGTAATAAGGTTTTTCCAGCTGATTGAGTGTTTTGATCCTTTATGGAACTTCCCTAAGTGGTGATTTCATAATTATTTAATTAGTGTTCCCATATTTTCAAGCCTGCCACCTGGTCTTCTGTTTGCAAGTTCTTCAAGCTTTGCTAGGTGGATGTTCAGGATTATACCAGCTTCAAATGCAAGGCCTTTCAGGCAGCTTTTTTTTTTTTTGGCAAGCAGGCCCCAGTTTTGTCCTATTGTTTTTGTGGGCCTGTTAGTGTTATTTTGCTGTGCTGTCCACCCCATATTTGAAATGCTTTGGGATTTCCCAGTTATCTCAAAATACTTCTAAAACTTTGTTCCTTAATGAACAGTTAAGAAAATAATATGTTTGATTTATTGTAAAATGCTTTTCTTGTAGTTGATTAAAAGACACGGGTCACACCCCATCTGACTTATGATCACGTTTTCAGTTGCTTTTTCATGAAATTGAAGCATAATGATAATGGGAGGGTTATACCTGGCTGACTAAGAGCTCTTTGTTTGCCAGTGTCCAATTATCCTATAAGAAGGAGTATAAAGCGGTTGTTTATTTTTTATGAGCCTGTATCCCTTAATGAACCCCAAGATTTTTTTTTTACTTTAAATTAACTATTCTTGTCTTACAAGATGCTAGGTGTTAAGTAACATCAGACAATGTATACCAATGTTCCTTGAGCATTGATTACGCAGAGCAATCAATAGACTCTCACAATATGGTTCTATATTACAAATCCTCCACCATATTTGAGAGTTTTCAAGAGACTATGTGGGGTTTATACATAATTTGGCTTTCTATGAGAGTAAACACATCTAGATATATTAAATTGATTTTAACCACTTCAGCCCCAGAAGGATTTACCCCCTTCCTGACCAGAGCACTTTTTGCAATAAGGCACTGCGTCGCTTTAACTGACAATTGCGCGGTTGTGCGATGTTGCACCCAAACAAAATTGACGTCCTTTTTATCCCACAAATAGAGCTTTCTTTTGGTGGTATTCAATCACCTTTGCGGTTTTTATTTTTTGCGCTATAAACAAAAAAACACGCTATAAACAAAAAGAGCGTCAATTTTTTAAAAAAAGCAATATTTTTTCTTTTTGCTATAATAAATATCCCCAAAAAATATATAAAAAAACTAATTTCTTTCTCAGTTTAGGGTGATATGTATTCTTCTACATATTTTTGGTAAAAAAAAATCACAATAAGCGTATATTGATTGGTTTGCGCAAAAGTTCTAGCGTCTACAAAATAGGGGATAGATTTATGGCATTTTTATTATTATTTTTTTTTTATTAGTAATGGTGGTGATCTGCGATTTTTATCATGACTGCAACATTATGGCAGACACATCGGACACTTTTGACACTATTTTGGGACCATTGTCATTTATACAGAGATCAGTGCTATAAAAATGCACTGATTACTGTGTAAATGACACTGGCAGGGAAGGGGTTAAACACTAGAGGTCGATCAAGGGATTAAGTGTGTCCTAGGGAGTGATTCTAACTGTGGGGGGATTGCCTCACTAGAACATGACAGAGATCACTGCTTCCGATGACAGGGAGCAGTAGATCTTGCTCCTGATGACAGGGAGCAGTAGATCTCTGTCATGTTGCTAGGCAGAACAGGGAAATGCTTTGTTTACATGCATCTCCCCGTTCTGCCATTCTGGGACCCGCAGACACGGTCATGAAATATGCAGCAGGCGCCCGCATGCCCACAATGCCACAATTTAAAGGGGACGTACCTGAACGCCTCTTTTCCCAGCCGTGCCATTGTGCCAACGTATATCATCGTGCGCTGGTCGGCATGTGGTTAAAATACTCATTAGAAACAAAAAAAAATGACGGAAAAAAAAAGACCAAGTGGTCCATCGAGTCTGCCCCATTTTTTTAAAATGTATACATATTTTTGTATTTTTTTGTTACGTTTTTGTCTATAGATGAGTATAGGTCTATGTTTGTCTATGTTTGAACCCACTTACTGTTGACTGACTTACTACCTCTGCTTTAAGTATATTTCAGGCATCAACTACTTTTTCAGTAATATAATACTTTCTAAAATTAGGTCATTATTTGCTAGTCTAAAATTTTGTGCTTCGCCCAGGTTATATATCTTTGTATATTGGCATTGGATAAAAGCCTTTTCTAAATGTCAGTATCAAAAAAGCATCACGGGTTTCTGAAGCTTATAACATACAGCTTTGTCAAGATTTAGATTACAGAGGTGTTAAAACAGCTCTGTGATCATTTTAAAGCCTGTAATTTTATGACATTTAGCTACTATTCTGGTGTCTATCCCAACAGGTGAGCTTTGACTTGCAACCACTGTTTCTCTTAACTGATGACACCTCTTTCCTAGAGCTAAAGAAGCCATAATGCTGTAACTATAAACTAAGCACTTATTACAATAAACTGCAATAGGGTGCTTGATTCTATCAATCCAATTATATTCAGTGTCCCAATTAAAATGTATGATTCAATGTTCCTTTTAAAATGAAAAAAGGCTTTGTTTTAATATGTGTTTTTTAACTAGCAACATTTATTTACTACATATTAGTGGTTTAAATTAAAAAAAATGGCATTATTGACTGTGTCTCATGATTTTCTTAACCACTTCAGTCCCGGAAGGATTTGCCCCCTTCCTGACCAGGCTATTTTTTTGTGATACAACACTGCGTCGCTTTAACTGATAATTGTGCGGTCATACGACATTGTACCCAAACAAAATGTATGTCCCTTTCCCCACAAATACAGCTTTCTTTTGGTGGTATTTGATCACCTCTGCGGTTTTAATTTTTGCGCTATAAACAAAAAAAAGTGCCAATTTTGAAATAAAACACAATATTTTGTACGTTTTGCTATAATAAATATCCAAAGTTAAAAAAAAATGTCCTCAGTTTAGGCTGATATGTATTCTTCTACATATTTTGGAAAAAAAATGTAATAAGCATATATTGATTAGTTTGCGCAAAAGTTATAGCGTCTACAAAATAGAGGATAGATTTATGTCATTTTTTTATTATTATTTTTTTTACTAGTAATGGCGGTGTTCTTCATTTTTTTATCAGGACTGCGACATTGCAGTGAACAGATTGGACACTTTTGACACTATTTTGGGACCACTGACATTTATACAGTGATCAGAGCTAAAAATAGCCACTGATTACTTTATAAATGTCACTGGCAGCAAATGGGTTAATAGAAGAGGGTGATCAAGGGGTTAACTGTGTTCCCTAGGTGTGTTATAACTGTAGGGGGGATGGGACTGACTAGGGGAGGAGACCAATCAGTGTTCATACTTAGTATGAACACGCTATATGTCTCCTCTCCCCTGAGAAAATCGGGATATGTGAAATCGAGATATTCTTTCACGAGCGATCACGGGTGCCTGGCGGTTATTGCATCCGCCGGGCATGCGCATGGGCTTCGGGGACATGCAGCGGTGCTCGCGCACCTGCTGTGGCATCTTAAAGGAGCGACATACAGCTACGGTGATTTGCGCAGTCGTGCCAACCTGACGCAGCATAACTGGGGTGGCTGGTCGGCTAGTGGTTAATAGCCTTTTGGAAATGTGTTTATTATTATTAGTAGTAGTAGTTGTAGTAATAGTAGCAGTAATAGTATTAGTAGCAGCAGTAGTAGTAGTGACACCACAATACACAATTCAACCTGTTTCCAAGCACATGAATGTCACAGCCCTTTTTTTCCTTGTTCAATATTTTTATTGAAATTTTGCATAAGAAAAAGACAAAGTATATCAGATATTGTATTAAGGGATATATATATGAACAATAGAGACATATCTATATGGTCTTTACTAAAACAAATCTCACAGGCGAGGTGAAATCAGAGATAATAAATAAAATTTTAAATTAGTCAATAAATTGTGGACCAAAATATGAATCAATATTTATATATGAATTATATAAAGTATGCCTCCAGACCACCTATCCACCCCTCTTGGGCTCAAACTGTGGATAGATGGGGGCATGGATAATCAAAAATGAAATTGTTATTACAAATAGAAATTAGTCCATATAGTACACCTGAGAGAAGATGAACGAAATTTAAATGGAGAACGGAGAAAAGGAGTGATACTCTCATTACAAATTATTGACTATATTTAACTATTGGAGGAGAAAAATTGTGAAAGTCTAATATGCAGAAAGGCATTACTCATTGATAATGAGATATGAGTCATTTAAGTAAATTGTAAAAATATCCCATAATTATCAATCGCGTAATAAATAATAAATAATAAAGGAAAAGATAGTAGAGAAAGAAGAGAAAAGAATATGAGGTTCATACGGGCATTATAATCTTAGTGCTGAATATTAAATAAAATTTACATAAGTTTGCCCTAGAAATTAAAGAGATCTAAGAGAAATAGATAGTAAGGTAAGAAGAAAAAAGAAGAAAAGAAAGAATCCCCCGAAGTGGTGTCCCGGCTTCCGACATAGATAAGCAATAATACATCAATATTACAGGAAATTTAATAGGGTAACATCAATGACTGGTCAAAATCGGAAGAAAAGAAGTGCTTAACCCAAGGCTGCCAAATCCTACTGAATTTGTTAATATTATTGTCTTTGATAGCTGTCATTTTTGCGAAAATGAGGGCCTTGTTCGTTCTATGTTTGACTTCTGCCACAATCAGTGTATTAGACTTCCATGCTTTGGCTATAGTTTGTTTAGCTGCAGTATTGATTTGAATGAGCAATTTGAATTGATTACAGGTTATGTTGTCTGGTTTGAGATTGAGGAGTGCAATGGCTGGATCTAGTGTTATAGGAGTTTCTAAAGCTTTAGATGCCATGGCAAATACTTTTATCCAGAATTCTTGCGCAATCGGGCATTGCCACCATATGTGCACGTGGGTACCTGGTGAGGAACAACCTCGGAAGCAATTATTAGGATATGAAGGAGTAAATTTAGCAATCCTAGCTGGTACTAGATACCAACGCGCCAAAACTTTGAAGTTAGTTTCAAGAGCAAAGCAATTAGGGGATGAGGATTTGGTAGCCATCCATATGTTAGACCAGTCATCGATGGTGAACGTCCGTCCTAAATCTGTTGCCCATTTAGCAGTATAAGGCGGAAGTATATCATTAGGAGTATTAATGAGATTTTGATAGATGAGTGAAATAATCCCTCTAACATGTGGATCACTCATACAAATATGCTCAAATTGAGACAATTGATTAAGCATGGTACCGGTTCTAAGGAAAGGCGTATAAAAATTTTTGATTTGTAAATAACAAAATATTTCATTACAAGGTAATTCATTGTTATCACATAAAGTAGAGAATGCTTGAAATTTATCAATAGAGACTAGCTTATATAATCTGACCAGGTTTGTAGAGGACCAAGCTGAAAATGACTTTGGAAATTTCCAAGCAGGATAAAAAGCTGGGTTCCCTAGAAAAGAAAGAAGGGGATTGTGCATAGATTGAAGCATATGGATTTTACTAAACTTGTCCCAAATAGTTAATGAATGTTTCGTAATGGGGTTAAATAGATGAGATCTATCTCTAGGTTGCATCCATAACAAATTGGCTACAGATATGGGGTCGCTATCAATAGATTCAATAGCTACCCAAAGGGGTGTTTCTTCCCTAGAATGGTATTTAGTTAAAATTGAAATTTGTGCAGCATGGTAATAAGAGGAAAAGTTTGGTAACCCCAGGCCCCCACATGTTTTGCTAAGGTAAAGAGTGGATTTAGATATACGGGGTTTAATATTACCCCAAATGAACGACAACACTTTACTTTGTGTAATTCTAAAGAAATATGATGGAATAGAAATCGGAAGTACTCTAAATAGGTATAAAAATTTCGGTAATAACGACATCTTTATAGTATTTATCCGTCCCAACCATGACAATGGGAGAGAGGATCATTGTTTCATGAGGCCTGTGGTTTGTTTCAAAAGAGGTAGATAATTAACTGCAAAAAGGTCAGAAAGTGAGGATGTGAGGTATACTCCTAAGTATGGTAATTTATGAGAGACCCAATTAAATGGTAAGGAAATTTGAGCCTGTTGAAGCTCTGATAGCGATAAAGATATATTTAGCGCATTTGATTTAACGGGGTTTACAAAGAGCCCTGAAATATGTGCAAATTTATCAAGTACGTTAAGAAGATTAGGGGCGGAAATATGGGGATGTGATAAAAAAATAAGAATATCGTCAGCAAAAAGACAAAGCTTGTGTTGATAACCACCCAATTCAATACCTTTGATGTCTGGATTAGATCTGATTAATTGTGCTAAAGGTTCTATAAGCAGAGCGAAAAGCAACGGGGATAGGGGGCAGCCTTGTCTCGTGCCTCTTCTAATATCGAGCATTGCCGATTTGTATCCGGCATATTTAATATAAGCCCTCGGATTGTTATAAAGAGAGGAAATCCAGGTCAGAAAATATATTCCAAAACCCCATTTTTGAAGCATATACTGCATATAAGGCCAGGTGACTGAATCAAATGCTTTTTTGATGTCTAAAGATAAGAGGCAGGTTGGGATGCGTCTGGATTTAGCTGCATGAATGAGTAAAAGAGATCTTCTTATATTATCTCCTGCTTGTCTCTTGGGCATAAAACCCGTTTGGTCCCTGTGTATAAGCTGACCTATAATATTGTTCAATCTAGATGCCAATATCTTAGCAAGCAACTTAATATCTAAATTGAGTAGAGATATAGGGCGATGATTAGTCCAAGAGGTAGTATCTGAACGGGGTTTGGGAATCATGACTATAATAGATTTTAATGTCTCAGATTGAAATAAGTGTCCTGCTAAGATAGAATTGAAGGCTCTAGTCAAGACTGGAGTTAAGATGTGTTCAAAATTTTTATAATATGATGCCGAAAACCCGTCGGGGCCCGGTCTTTTATGAAGTTTCAAACTTTTTATAGCATTCTGAACTTCAATATTTGTGATAGGACACTCAAGTCTCTCTCGTTGTTCAATAGCTAGAGTAGGGAGTTTGATATTGGAGAAAAGAGTATCTGCATTGGTTCGATTAAAATCATGAGTATAGGAATACACTTTAGCTAAATTAGATCGAAATATTTCTAATATTTTAATTGGATTACTAGTGTACGCATCACTTGACGTTTTCAGTCGTATAGGGGTCCGTATTTGATCTATTGATTTCAAATTTCTTGCCAAAGAGGTGGTGGGTTTGTTGGCATTAAGGTATTGAATGTGTTGTCGTTTACGTATAAGTTTGTCTGCTGAGTCAGTTAAAAATAAATCTAGATCAAGACGCGCTTTGTCTAATTTAGTATTATTAATGGCATTCGGGGATGATTGAAAGGCGGAATGACAAGAGTTAAAGTTATCTTCCAACTTTGCAAACAAAAGTTTGCGTTCTCTTTTGAGGTTTGTAGCTTGTTGTATTAGTCTACCACGAATAACCACTTTGTGAGCTTCCCACAACGTGGTGTCAGAAGTATCTCCGGTATCATTGGAGGAAAGATAATCTTTTAGCGCTATTTCAATTTCACTATGACGGGAAGGGTGAGTTAATGTGGAGTCATTAATACACCAATTAGTATCGTGGGATCTGGGTATTGTAGATGCAATGGATGTGCGTATCGCACAATGATCTGTCCATGTAAAGGGTAGAATACTTGAAGATAAAATTTCAGGGGTCATGCTATAAGGGATTAGGATATGGTCTATGCGTGAGAATGATTTATGTGGGTAGGAATAATGCGTAAAACGTCTACTAGTAGGGTTAAGCTCTCACCATGTGTCTACCAAACCATGTTTAGTAAGTAGATGTTGAAGAGTTACTTTAGTAGACCTATTAATGGGTGCTGGCGGAGACTTATCTAAGAAGGGGAAAATTGTTGCATTTGAGTCTCCACATAAAACTACAGTGCCAAATTTGTGGGTTTCTACAATTTGGAAAAGATGGGACAAAAAGGATTCTGGTCTCTTATTTGGTGCATAATATGATACTATTGTGACAGCCATATCCAATATATATCCTGTGAGAAGTAAATATCTTCCCTCCGGATCTTTTAGTTGAGTTAAAAGGGTAAATGGCATAGAACGATGAAATCCGATAAGAGTCCCTCGTTGTTTAACTGTGGTTGAGGCGGTATAAAATTGTGGATAAGAGGGGGAAAGAAATTTAGGAGTAGCTTTATCTGTAAAGTGAGTTTCCTGCAGACAAATAATGTGTGCCTTCTTGGCTGAGAAAGATCTCATTGCTTTTGTGCGTTTATGCGGCATATTAAATCCTTGAACATTCAAGGATAGAATATTTATCGGGGCCATAATAGAACAGAGATGACTATCATACCATATAGAATACAATTAATAACTAGAGTCAAGGACACCACCCCGAGAGAAAGAAAAGGAAAAGAAAGGACAGAATAGGAGAGAATAATTTGCAATCGAGTAACCCCAATATGATAACATATTAAGCATAAAGAAAAGCAAAATGCTTGGGTAAGGGAGCAACTTAGAGGAGTAATCAAAAAACTCCAAGAGGCTCCAAAACCATCCGCAGACTCCCACATAATAGCAGCGAGAATCTGAGGATGGAGAGGGGGGCAACAAGAAGTTCCGAAAGGACGAACTTCGCCGGAGAACCACAGCTCCATTAAAATATACTACTATAACTTATAATACTAGATGCAATCTTAGGCAAACTAAATTATTTAAATCGCTACCGGCCTTAAGATTGTTTATTTATATGATAATCGTGACAAGAAATAAAAAAAATAAATAAATAAATAAATAAGTAAAAAAAATATATATAATAATAAAAATTGAATAAATAAATTTAAAAAAGGAAAAAAATTATATATATATATATAAATACACATATACATACACACATACATATACATACATATACATATATATATATATACACATACATATACATACGCACATACATACATACACACATACACATACATATAATTACACACATACACATACACATATACATACACATACACGTACAAATACACACAAATACATACACATACATACATATACATATAATAAATAAATAAAAAATAAATAAATAAATATATATATATATATATATATATATATATATACACACATACACATACACACATATATATATATATATATATATACACACATACACATACACACATATATATATATATATATATATACATATATATACACACATATATATATATATATATATATATATACATATATATACACACATACACATACACACATATATATATATATATATACATATACACATACACACATACACATACACACATATATATATATATATATACATATACACATACTTCTAAAATAAATAAAAAAAAATATATATGCAAACATATATACATCCATACACTTATGTATACATGCATATATGAACATACACATACATACACATACATTTATTAACAGATAGGATATTAAGTGCTGGTCATATCCAAGTACCAAAGTGTAATCAAAAAATTATTAGTAAAAAGCTGTATATAAAAAAAAAGAAAAAAAGGAGAAAAACAAAAATATATTTTCAAAAAAAAAATTATGGATGACATAGACATTAAAAACAAAGATTTAGATTGGAAGTCCAAAAACCTGAAACCTTGGTATTGTGAATAGTGGGTTCACTGAAATAGGTTATAATATAATACTGAAGAGTCAAATAGAAAACATTCTTTAACAGATATATATGTTTTTTTTTTCATATATATATATATATATATCAGTCCATTGAGTCTTCATTATTAGGGGAAGAGTTATCAAAGCGGCCTCGCTTATGTAGATGTTGACGCGAAGAGGTGGAAGAGTTATGTACTCCTGTTGCATTTTGCTGAGGTGAACCTGAGGCTGACCTTCTGCGTGGTAAATCTTTAGGTGAATCCTGGTCCTTTAGGCCCAACTCGATCAAGGCTGACTGCAATTCTTCTGAAGAGCGACATATATATTTAGTTTCTAAATGCGTAAATCTGAGCGAAAAAGGAAAACCCCAATGATAAGTAATTTGATGACGCTGAAGAACTTGTAACTGGGGTTTAAGTGCACGTCTTTTTGCCACTGTAATAGGAGAAAGGTCTGCAAAAAGCTGATATACATGACCTTGAAAGGTGAGAGAATCCTTTCCTCTGGCTGCTGCAAGCAATTGTTCTTTAGTGCGATAATAATGCATTTTAGCAATTATGTCCCTAGGAGGGCCATTTATTCTACGTTGAGCTAAAACTCTATGTACTCTATCCATTTCTAATCTCTCTATTGGAATACCAGGTTGTAGTTCCTGAAATAGTGCAGTAATAGTGGCTTGAACATCAAGGACAGTCTCAGGGATACCTCTAATCCGCAAGTTAGCCCTACGATCCCTATTCTCCTGGTCCTCTAAACGTGACTGTAATACAGCATTTTCTTCTTTCAGGTTCATAAATTCTGATTCATATTGCTGTGTTTGGCTTTCCACATCATCCATCCTTATTTCTAACTCAGCTGTTCTTTGCCCCAGGTCTCTAATTTCCCTTGTTAATTTATCTGTTATGTGGTCTGACGTCTGTTTCAGGGCTTTTTGTAATATTCGCTCAAATTTTTTAAATAAATCCGTTTGTGATGCTGTTTGTGAGTCTCCTATATCTGTATCAGACTCTCCAGAAAAATCTATGGTGCTTGTATTAAGTTTCAGTGGCTTGGCAGTATGTGAGGTGCTGGGCTGTGAGGTAACTGCCGCCGCCATCTTGGATAACTGACGGGCCGGCGTTTCCTTAATGTTACCAGACTTAATTTTAGATTTAGTACCTTTCAAAACCATTCTAATAGTACCTGAGTGCTTTACAGGTAAGTGCCAGGTGGTTTTGATGCTTTTCGGCGTCTCTGGGACCTGTAGTCCTCCGGCGAAAACGGCCCTGGAGCGGAGCTCTAAGCAGGCATATCTAACCTCTCAGGCATCCGCGTATGCGCCCCCGTCACAGCCCTTTTTTTGATAAAAAAAATCCACTTGTGTCCTTGTCATTTACATTCTAGTTCAGGCTTTTGTAATGTCTTTTACATTCACATGTCGATAGTGATGTACATAGGTTACTTCCAGATGGCCTTCAACCTTGGTGATTTCTATTCTTCAGTGTATAAAATATGCTGTTGCGAGGATTACAACAATGTTCCCTTGTTCTGTCTCTCTATCTCTCCGTCTAAGCACAATGCTTAGCTTAAAATATTCATTTGACTTTGTAGAATTGTAGAGGATAATCTGTCAACACAATTATAATTAAAAAAAAGAGTGTGTTTTTTATGTTAATTTTTTTTATAAGTCATTAATGCCTTCAGACTAGATAAAATATGTTTTATGTGATTTATGTGGGTTTTAAGTGATTTATCTGTGTCTGTCTGTCTGTTATCAGACTTTATTTTGCTATTTTTCAGTATGCCAATTTGACACAGTAGAAACACAGTTTGATACAGTAGACATGCAGTTACAATTTTCATTTACAATAACTCCTTTGATTTTCCATGGAATGGCATGCAAAACATTTACAAGATGCAAATATTTTCCCTTTCAAGAATATGGTATTAAGCAGATTATTTATAGTAAGCTAGTTTTCTAAAACATATCTAGTGTGTACATCTATAAATGAAATGTATGCTCCACTAGCTGAGCTACTCTTAGAAGAACAGCCCCTGTATTGGACCTAAACCCTTCTGCTAAATTCCTCACTGTTGTTGACAGGTCCTTGTTAATAAGTGTGATAATAAGTGTACTTTTTGAAAAAGCAAAATAATAATTCCAGGATAAAAATAAGCTTGAATTCAAAACTTCAGAACTATAGATAGCAATGGGTACAATAGATAGATGAAATGCATTTACTATGGGAAGTAATGGGTGCAATAAATAAATGAAATGTGGTTGCTATTGTTAGCAATATATTTTTGTAAGCCAGAGGTTTTAAAGCAGTGTTAAACCATAAAGCAAATATTAATTGTATAACAGCTTACCATTTCTTAGATGTGATGGCTGTATTTGTTTTTTTTTTTAGGTGATCCATCCAGTAAGTCTGTTTTTTTTATCAACAGAAAAGTTCTCCTGCAGTTACAGGAATGAGATAAACCATTTAACCCTGGCTGGATGTCTTCAACCTGTTTGCTGTAAATAATTATAAAGTGTTAGCTGGGGTTTAGCTTCAATGTGTTACTGTATATAAATCTGCTAGTCCATCTAACACTCCTATTCCCCCCCAGACTGACAATGCTGCTTGTCCAAATCTGCCTCCTGTGCACCTTCATCCAGAGTGGTGTCTGTATAATACAGGAGGTGTGTTACTGGCCAGAAAGACAAAAACCTAAAAAACAAAAAAAAACAAAAAAAAAAACAAGTGCAGCTGCAACATTACAATATTACATTTTGGTTTTTACGTTAATACCCCTTTAAAGCCCTTATATACCTAGAAGGATTTATGCTGTTTTGAAGGCAATGAGTGGTCACACCAAACGTTGATTTGATTTAGATGTTTTTTCTGTTCATTTACTTTCAATTGTTTTAATTGAAAAAAATAAACTATTACCACTTCTATTTCTGAAAGCATTCTTAATTTACAGCATTTATTTGCAACTACCTAAAAATGTTGCATGGTAATGTGTATATATATTGGTAAAATGTTTTCTCTTTTTGTAATATTATTTTATTAATTTTCCAGTATAAATTTACAATATAGGATTATAAATACACACGTTATCAAACATAAACAACAAAAAGGAAAGGAAAACTTTTTTTTTTTTAGAAAAAAATTAATAAATTAAAAGATTTAAAAAAGGGGGGAAAGAAGGGAAGAAGGAAAGAGAAGTAAGTACAATAAATACTACTATCCATTCCATATAAAAAATATATTTTAAAACAGTTTCACATTATTAATATAATGTGTGTGGGTGACAGGAAGGGATTAAAACATATTGTTTAAACTATGAGACATTGTATGATTGAATAATGCCCCGTACACACGGTCGGATATTCCGATGGAAAATGTCCGATCGGAGCGTGTTGTCGGAAATTCCGACCGTGTGTGGGCTCCATCGGACATTTTCCATTGGATTTTCTGACACACAAAGTTTGAGAGCAGGATATAAAATTTTCCGACAACAAAATCGGTTATCGGAAATTCTGATCGTGTGTACACAAATCCGACGGACAAAGTGCCACGTATGCTCAGAATAAATAAAGAGATGAAAGCTATTGGCCACTGCCCCGTTTATAGTCCTCACGTACGTGTTTTACGTCACCGCGTTCAGAACAATTGGATTTTCCGACAACTTTGTGTGACTGTGTGTATGCAAGACAAGTTTGAGCCAACATCCGTCGGAAAAAATCCTAGGATTTTGTTGTCGGAATGTCCAAACAAAGTCCGACCGTGTGTATGGGGCATAACACATTTGTCAATAAAAGTTAACTGAAAGAATTGGCCTATACATGCTAGGGCCAAACATTAATTAAGATTGACACAAGTATTAGACTGAATAAACCATGTTGTCACTAGGAATCGAAGCAAATTGTTAAATTAGCTAAAAGAGCTTAACTTGTTTATACAGCCAGCTGTATTTGCTATATTAGGAGGCACTGCACATTTTCTTTAAATGTATAAAAAAAATAAAAGTGAACAATTTGTAAAGGTTTGTTTCCTATTAAAAAGGTCATATATAAATGATTTTGTTAATAAAGCTGTTGCATTTTAAACCTAGTGTTTTGCCTGAATACATAGATAACATATTGATACCTTTTAAAGTTCTTCACATTTTTTATTAAACTAATAATTTTTGCATACATTTTTAAAAACTTCTGCCTCTTGTTTTATTAAATACGCCTAGAACTAATAGGAACTCTGGAGCCATAAAGGGATGGGGCCTAGCTTGACTCTTACAGAATGTATAGTATTTGCATATCATTTCAACAGATTTTTTTACATGCAGTTTTTTTCACTGAAGGTAACCCCTGTTTATCTGTCTTTTACCATGTAATCTTTTTAATTAACACAGGTTTCTCACAGGTTTACTTTAATTTTCCAAATAACAGTTGGCACAATGGATAAAATGATGGTAAACTGAGCAGTATTTTTAACCACTTTAATACAGAGCATTTTCACCCCATTACTGCCCAGGCCAATTTTCAGCATTCAGCACTGTCACGATTTCAATGACTATTGCACGGTCATATAACACTGTACCCATGTGACATTTTGATCATTTTTTCCTACAAATAGAGCTTTCTTTTGGTGGTATTTGATCACCTCTGCATTTTTTATTTTTTTGCGCTGTAAACAAAAAAGACTAACAATTTTGAAAAAAAAAACACAATATTTTTTACTTTTTGCTATAATAAATATCCCAATTTTCTAAAAAATAAACATTTTTTTCTTCAGTTTAGGCTTATATGTATTCTTCTACATATTTTTGGTTAAAAAAATGCAATATGCGTATATTGATTGGTTTGCGTAGAAGTTATAGCACCTACAAAATAGGGGATAGATTTTTGGCATTTTTATTTTTTACTAGTAATGGCAGTGATCTGCAATTTTTGTCAAGACTGCGATATTGCGGCAGACAGATCGGACAGTTTTGACACTATTTTTGGACCATTCACATTTATACAGCAAACAGTGCTATAAAAATGCACTGATTACTGTATAAATGTCACTGGCAGGGAAGGGGTTAACACTAGGGGGCAATCAAGGGGTTAAATGTGTTACCTAGGGAGTGATTCTAACTGTGGGGGGAGGGGACTGACTGGGGAGGTGACCAATCGGTATTCCTCTGTACTGGGAACACACAATCAGTCTTCTCTCCCCTGACAGGACATGGATCTGTGTGTTTACACACACACAGATCCACGTCCCTGCTCTGTGACCGGCAATCACGGGTATCTGGTGGATATCATGGCCACCAGGCATGTGCATCAGCTCCCAAATGACGCGGCAGGCACGCGTGCCCCCTAGCGGCTGGGAAGCCGAGGATGTCATATGCCGGCCATCCAGGATAAGAGAGTCACCTCGCGGCCGTCATTTGACTATACGCAGGATGGAAAAAGGGTAAAGAAACTTGCGGTGCTGCTCTAAGCTGAAATCTGCAGTGAAAGGAGCTGGCATCAGTGCACCATTCAGAGGAGTAAGAGCAATATCATAGAGAAGAAAAGGTGCCGTTCGCCAACCCAGTGCATTAGTATGCAGATGAATGTGATGTCAGTTAGCACCGCACCAGCCACGCCCCCTAACATGTTTCACCCTACACACCCGGGCTTGGTCATTGTGACCAAGCCCAAATGAGTGGGGCAAAACATGTCAGGGTGGCGTTGCTGGAGTGACGATGGCTGAGGCCACATTCTTCTACATACAAATGTACTGGGTTGGTGAATGGTGCCTTTTCTTCTCTTTGAGCAGTATTTTTGCTACAATTATCAATGTTGCATGCTAATTAGTGCTACATTTACTCCAACAACATATGCATTTAACATCATTAAAAATTGTGTGATATATTCTTTAGAGAGTAGGACTGATTTATGTTTTCAAAGGCTAAGTTCACTTTTGTTCACCTTTTTTTTGTTTTTAAATTCCAGCCCCCTATGTACTAATATGGCATTATTGTACTTATTTTGCCTTTAGGTCATGGCATAGGAAGGAGTTGACCAGCTAAGGGTAAATGATGCAGGGTGTGTGCTAATGAGATCAGCTAATAAACTCCTTCCTCTGTCATGACCTAAAGTCTGTCCAGGAAGTAAGACAGAAGTAATCGAGCAGTGTTTTTAAACAGCTATGAAGAGAGTGAGGTAAGCGTGTGTAGAATAAATGGAAAGCTGTTTTATTTTTGCAATAGAAATACATTAATGCTACATTAGTAAAGAGGGGGACTGTAATTTAGAAAAAAAAAAGTTGAACAAAGCCTTTAAGAAGGAAATGCATTGTGTTATTCAAAATGGACTTAACAATAATAATAAAATGATAAAAAATAAAAGTTATTATAACAATATAATAATAATTTCATGCCCTGTATAAGAATGTATGGAGTTCAGACCTTCTTTACTTCTTCCCTAAGGAATAAGTACTTTTTTTTAGTGCTTTCAATGCCATGGCCAAGTTCACATGTTTTACCCCAAGTACTTTTTCACATATCACAATAATATATTAATGCGCTAACTTCAAATGTATGCAATAACCCCAAAACATGATTACTTTCTAAAGGCAGAGATCCTACAGATTAGTATCCAGGATTTTTATAACCTGAAATGTGTTTGATAAATGTGTTAGTAAAACCACTCATGCATTTTGAGAATATACACTGATGCTCTATTTATAAAAGGCAATACATATGTAATAACTGAAACTGTATAGAGTTCACAAACAGCATTATCTTTCAGCATCTTAAGTGTGTGCAGTTGTAAAATGACAAAAAGTAAAGATACAAAATTATTCCAACTTACTTAAATGTGGTTAAAACTTTAGTACTATAATTAAAATGGCACACCAATACTACCAGTGTTTTTACTTAGAAAAAAGTAACATACTGTATGTGGGGATGCCTATTTTGTATTAATGTGTATGGGTTACAACATATTTCATTGCCTATTGCAACCTGCATCTGGAAAACTCATCCAGGTACTAATAATAGGCAACATCATGTGACCCTTTGCCAAGAGCAACAACAGCTGATATTGCGAATTATCTCCGGATGACAGACACCTGCTTTCGCCAACTCTTGGCATTGGTGACCCCCTATATTATGAAGCAGGACACATGCACGAGGCTTGCCATCACTCCAGAGTAAAGGCTCATAGCCACCTTGCGTTACTTGGTGATGGAGAGAAGTCTCCAGGACCTCAAGTTTACCACTGGGATCTCCCCCCAAGCTCTGGGGGGCTCTGCTAAGCCATTGTACAGCCGAAGGACTATATTCGGGTAAGTTTTTTTTTTTTCCACAAAAATATTTTATTGGAGAAAATTGAAAGAGTTTACAATACAGTACCCTCAATATATCATTTGAAACAGGTTCCATGTCTAAACAATACAGTAAAGAAGTACATGGTAGGAACAGCCTATAAAACATGGCATGGGTGACTGATGAGGATAATCAGTGAATTTTAATACATACAGATTTTTTGATCTTGCGTTAACATAAAACAACAAGAAAACATTTAGGTAATGGATACTTTCCAGAGCCTACTCACTGTGCTGATTGGGGCAATACCACTGAGACCACTATCAATAGGTCTAAACCATGGTAACTTGGATCTGGTGGGGTCAGCCATGCACATAAATTATGAATCAGCATGAGAAGTGCTGATGAGTTGGGACTATTCAAATGCAGGTCTAGAGGGAGAAAGATGGGAGAGAGGGAAAAGAGAGAAAGGGAGGAGAGACCCAAAGAGAAGAGAAAGGGAAAAAAAGTACGGGGGTAAAGGAGGGGAGAGGGAAGAAACTAGAAAGGGTCAAGGAGTGGAAAATTGGGGGAGGGGGTAGGTGGTAGGGACAGCTCTCTGACCCGAACACCCACCCAGGACACACAAACAGTAATTCCTAGTAGACAATTCAGGTGGCCACATTAAGAGACGGGAAGTAGGATTTATAGGATTCGGTAGATTTGAAGTGAGTCCAACATGCCCAGGCACATGTGAATTTTTGTAGACATTCTTGGGAGACATGGACCAATTCCTCCATCTCTTCAGTCTTAGACACCCTGATTAGCCATTCTCTAATGGAAGGTATACTTGTGGATTGCCAGTGCACGGGGATGCAGAGTCTAGCTGCATTCACCATATGCATGACAAGCAATTTGTAATAATGCTTCTTAGGAATAGGCGTGTGGTGCAGGAGGTATTGAGCGGGGGTATAATCTAGTGCGTATGTGGTGATTTGAGTTGTTAGGGTGTGCACCTCTCTCCAAAACTGTTGGAGTGGAGCGCACTCTCACCAGATGTGGAGCATCGAGCCTCCCGCTTTCTTGCATCTCCAGCAGATGTTAGGGATCATAGAGGAAAATTTGTGTAGGCGGGCCGGAGTTCTGCACCATTTGGTTGCGATTTTATATCCAGTTTGCTGGATCGCCACATTTAGTGAGCCTTTGTGAATGCACTCATATATGTCCACCCAATTTTCAGAGAAAGTTGAAGGTCTCCTTCCCAGGAGAGACGAGAAGTGTCTCCCGTGGGGAGGGGGGAGTCTCCCTGAAGCAGGGTGTATATGTATCATATTAAATGTCTTTGAGGTGTTGTACGAGTGTGTAAGGCCGTGAGTTGTCTGTCCCATGTAATCTATGGATCTTGCAACGCAAAAAAGTGTCTCAGTTGTCTGTACGTCCAGAAGGGGAATGTTTTAGTACATGATAGGATCACCAAGTCATCAAAGGAGCGTACATGTCCCCTGTGGAAGAATTGGTGTGCAAGAACTTTTTTGCGGGGCCATTCTTTTTGGAAAAACATGGAATCCCCCGGTGGGAAATCAGGATTTCCCCTCAAAGGAGTCAACGGGCCTGGGTAAGAGGATAATTTGAAGGGCCCCATTGTCTTTTTGAAAGCCATTAAAGAGGGGAAGATAAAGGGGTGTGTCTTCAGGTTTTGGGGTCAGAGCAAAGGTTGTAGCCAGGGGAGAGTGTGTATTGAGGGGTCTGTGTATGAGTTTTCTAAAAAAAAACAAGCCTTCTCGTGTCTGTGGACCTTCTAATCTACCACTCTGTGACAGGCTAGGTAGTACTTATATATGTCGGGTAGTCCGATCCCACCTTTGCTCTTAGCACACGTGAGGCGTGAGGCGTGAGGCATGAGTAATTGATACGAGGAGTGCTGTTTTTCCAAATGAAAGCCGTGCATGCTTTTTTGTATAGTGCAAAGAACGACGGGGGGGAGGTGAATAGGGATCGTCTACATTAGATAGAGCAGACGGGGGAGGATAATCATTTTTACTAAGGCTGAGCGTCCAAACCAGGAAACGTTCTGGCTGGCCCAATCCTTCAGATTCGATTGAATCCGTGATAAGATGGGTAGGAAGTTATGGTGATATAGGTCAGACAGTTTCCTGGTTATATGTATGCCCAGATATGGGATAAAGTCCCTTTTCCAAATAAATGAAAAGGATTCTTGGCAGTGTGAAACTTCTTGTTGGGGTAGAGATATGTTCAGAGTGTATGATTTAGAAAAATTAATTTTAAGATTGGATAGGACTTCAAACTGCTTCATGTCTTTTAGTAGGTTTGGCAGAGAGACTCGAGGGGTTTGAAGTGATAGTAGAATGTCAAACGCCGCTACTTTGAAAACTCTATATGCTACGATGATTCCTTTAATATCGGGGTTTGCCCTTAGTTTATTTAAGAGAGATTCTAGTGTTAGGACAAAGATTAGGGGTGAAAGGGGGCAACCCTGACGTGTCCCATTGCTGATTGTAAAGGCGTTTGACAGGTGGCCATTCACTTTCACCCTCGAAGAGGGGTTGAAATATAATGCTGTTATTAAGGAGCACATGCGGGGCCGAAGGCCTTTGCCCTGCAGCACCTCTCGCATGTAGTCCCAGGCCACTCTGTCAAATGCCTTCTCTGGGGAGAAGAGGAATCCCTGAGTGTTAGAAGAGGAAAGCCAGTGATGTAAATTTAGAGTGTGCCTGGTGTTATCTCTTGCCTCCCTGCCTGGAATGAAGCCTATGAGGTTGGGTATCAGAGGTAGTAGCCTATTTGCTAAAATTTTGGCGTACAGCTTAATATCCACGTTTAATAGTGAGATGGGTCTGTAGTTGGAGACCAGTGTCGGGACTTTGCCTTCTTTTGGGATGACAGTAATATGGGCCTCTAATATTCTACCTGAGGAAGCTTGAGGGTGGGCAAGGGTGTTAAATGTTGTTAACATTTCAGGTGATAAAACATCTAGGAAGCACTTATAGTATTGGAGTGGACCAGGGCTTTTCCCGACCTTCATTTGCTTAACCGCTGTGTACAACTCTTCCACAGTAAGCAAGTTATCTAATTCTTCGGCTTGATGGGTAGTGATCGGTTTGGGGCCAAATTGAGAAATAAAGTCCTGTATTTGGTCAGTGTGGGAGTTTGAAGAATTGGGATCTTTGTGGTCCTGTGTCAAGTTGTAAAGTTCAGAGTAGAACATTTCAAATTGTTTAGCTATGTCCTTGTTCCTGGCTAGGAGCCTGCCCTGCTTGTCTTGTATGTGGTGGATTGTAGACAAGGCCTTAGCTGCCTGGATTGTGCGTGCTAAGAGTCTCCCAATTTTGTTCCCGTGTTCATAAAATACTTTTTGACTAAGAACATAGCTTCTCCTAGTTTGTTTCCCTAGTTTCCCTAGTTCATCAAGCAATGTGGATCGTGTAATTATTAGGTAATTAAGCGTGGCTTGTGAGGAGGATTGTTTGTGGGAAGCTTCCAACCTCTTAATAGTATTGATCAGTGATTTAATCTGTTCTTGATGTGTTTTTTTGGCTTTGGTTGCTAGAAAGATGAGTTCCCTCCTTATCACACACTTATGGGCTTCCCAGGCCGTGCCAGGGGAAATGCTTGGGTCGAGCTTTCCGCAAAGTACAATTGGATATGGGATCTTATCTGCTGTAGTGTGGCTGGATCTTTAAGTAGGGAAGGGTTTAGTCTCCAAGATTTAGTTGTATGTGTCGATTTGGGGAGAGTGAGGGTTACTGAGATAGGGTGGTGATCGAGTAGGAACATTGGTTCTATGAGGGCTTGTGTAAGGAGGGGGAGATCTGTTTGCGTGAGGAAAAGTAATCTATTCTGGAATATTTTTGGTGTGGTGGTGAGTAAAATGTGTAGTCTCTATCGTTGGGGGACATGGTGCGCCAGGTATCATGGAGAGACAGGCTCTGTAGTTGTAGTTTAATCTGACAAAGTGCCCGGTATGGTAGCACTGTTGTGCCCGTGGAAGTGTCTACTGTTGGGTTTAGAGGGACATTAAAGTCTCCGCCCAGCAAGACTATACCCTCCTGGAATAAGGATAATAAGTCACATACCTTCCTGAAGAAGGAGACCTGGTGCGCGTTAGGACAGTAGACATTGGCGAGTGTAATAGGCTTGAATGCGTAGGTGCCTTTGATTAAAATGTTCCTACCTTCTGGGTCTATTAAAGCAGCAGACTGTTGGAAATTGGTGTGTTTAGATATTAAGATGGACACCCCTTTGGTCTTGGATTTTGGATTTGTAGAGTGTATTGCCGATTGATATACGTGGTTGGTCAGTTTAGGTATTGTATCTGATCTGAAATGCATTTCCTGAAGAAAGAGGAAATGTGCTTTATGTTTAGTCAGGGAGGATAGAACCTGTGATCTTTTTTCTGGGATGTTCAGGCCTTTTACGTTGAGCGATACACAAAAAAAAGGGGGGTGGGGGGGGGTGTAGAGAGGAAAGTGAGTAGCGGGGGGAGGTTCACTTTATAAAGGAGGGAGAGGGATGAGGGGGGTTGTCACGAGAGGGATGGGGCACTCTGTTAATGAGTACGAAAGTATACCAGAGGTGAAGTTAGATAATCTATTCCACCTAATGGGGGGATAACCGGATTGTCAGCTAGTACCGAAAGGGACTGCTGTGTGGGGACAGACGTTTGAAAGGGAACCAATTAACCCTGCACAGAGGAGGACCAGAAGGGTAAACAGATAAGAAGTGGGACATGGAAGTGGGCTCCGGTTTACCGGGTTGCCCAGAGGATCAGACCATAACTGTATTTCAAGAGCATCAATTAAACACTTTTAAGTTGGTAGTAGTGTTACATCAGGTTAACTAGACTATGAGCATTATGGCAACAGAATAATAAAACAACTTGTAATTAGTCAAACAGCGAAAGAGAGGAACCAGCTCTGTGAGTCTACGCTAAGTCATAAGGAAATGTATACTCTTATGGGGGGTTCTATCGAGGGGTTTGTCACACTCACTGTAGGTTTAAGGGTAGGGACTCTGTCCTTCAATAATGGAGTCAAAAGCCAGTGTGTCATGGCTGAGATCCAAGATTTAAGGTTAAGGTTAAAAGGTTGATAGGAATTGTCAGGGGGAGCCCCAGGTACCTACTATGGGTAACTAGTATGGGTAATGTAAGCCTCTCATGAATCGTCACCACATATGCGTAGGCAGCTCTCCCAAAGCTTTCTAGCAACACTTGTAGGGCAGAGCTCTAGTACGTCCTGCTTCCCAGGCTTCCTCTCAGCGGTTGTATGGCAGAGTTATGTCAAAAATTTATGTCATACCTGTAAGCAGCATAGGTCTCCTAAGGGAGCCTAGGAAGCAAGGGGTATTGTGGGGGATAGTGGTCCATTGTAGAGCAAGTCTCAAGGCACTTTAGCCCAGGAGGAAAGTGAAGGGAAAGCTTAGTTAGTAATATCCCTGAATCCTGTGGGGGGTCTACTTCCTTGCTTTCGAATGGGTTAATATTGAGGGGGGGGCTGTTGATCGGTGTTAGGCATTCAGTTTCAGGCTTTGGTAAAATGAGAAACCTGGTGCATGAATTGTCAAAACCCAGTCTCTTATCCCCTGCTAAGGAAGGAACTGAAATACATCTCAGTCATTTGAAGCTATACATACAAGCATTTAGTATAGGCATAAGTGTAAGTAAAAGCATAAATATGAGGGTGGCCTCGCCCTACGTCGGGAAGGCTGTCACACTAACTGGAGTACCTGGTATGAGGGTGTTTAATTGCTGACAAGGAAATCACTGGGCTCCACCAGCGGTATACTAATAAGAGCAAAGCTACCGTAGTTTTCGCTACTCTTCTAAACGGCAAAGGTCCAGGCCAACCCCATATTGCTTCCTTCTTCTTTGTTAAATTAATGCAGATGTCATGTGCAAGAACTGACCAATTGCTATTTGGATTAAAAAAAAAAAAAAAAGGAGGGGGAGATTTCTTTAGCAAATGTCTTTTCCCATCTTTAAGCCTAAGGAAAGGTGGGTGACCCCGTGTGAGCAGATTCAATGATTTGCAGGTGCAGGTTGTAGGGAAGGTCAATGGCCCAGTCATAGATATTGGTTACCTGGGGCTTCAGCGTGAAGATAGATGTCTGCCGTGTCTGCAGGTAGAAATATGTATCTCGACAGTTCTCCCTGGCATCGTGTGCAATTGTGCTCATTACCAGTCTCACAGAGGTTCATGGTTCTGTGTCTTTTAAGGAAATCAGACAGGCAAAGAGAGATTCAGAAAAATGGACAACAGTTAACAGTACTTACAAACAACCCGATGTAACAGAGCTGAGATCACGCCGGGGGGTCCCAGCCATCCCCGGGCTGCGGGTCGGTAGGTCTCGGCGGGATAGATGGTCAGCTGGAGACGCTGGCTCCAGTCTGCAATGCCTGGACCATTGCCTCTGAGATTTCAGTGTGAGACTGTGGGAGACCGGTTTCCATGGTTCTGATGGGAAGAAGAAGGAATACCAGTCAGGGATGTCCAGCTGGTCGCAGAAGGCTGGCAGATCTTCCGGTGTTCGGAGTAATGCAGTGCAACCTCTTGAGGATGCAGATAGACAAAATGGAAATTTCCATCTGTATTGAATATTTCTTCAATGCAGAACTTCCAATAGGGGGTGCAGTGTACGCCTGTTTTGTAATTTGAGAAAGGTCCTGAAAAAGTTTAATGTCCATGCCATGAAAAAGAATACGGCCTCTTTCTCTCGCTTTGCACAGGATTTCCTCTTTAAGAGGGAAGTTTACAATGCAGCAGACTATGTCTCTTGGGGGTTCGGGTTTCCGGGGAGGGGGTCTCAGCGCACGGTGCAATCTTTCTATACCTATGGGTGAATCTGCCGGGCGACCCAGTAAATCATTAAAAATGGAGCAGATTGCCTGTGGCAGTGCAGGTGGTTCTATGCTCTCAGGGACCCCCCTCACCTGTATGTTATGTCTACGGCCCCTGTCGTCAAGATCTTCCACCTGTCGGTGGAGCTCAAAGACGTGAGGTAGTTGAGAATCAAAGGCCCTTTGTACTTGCCTGATAGCTTTGTGACACCTGTTCCATTTCCTCCATGCGGTGTATTATGCCATGGATGTCTGCCTTCAGATCAGTTATGGAGGCGGCTAGTGTTTGTTTAATGTCCATAGCCACCTCTTGTAGGTCTTTCTTCAGGTCCAGCAAGCTGAAGGGTTGGTCCGTGTGTTCTTCACATTCCATCGGCGTGGCGGATCCACTCCTATGTGATCCCTGTGATGAGGCCTGTGTTGTCTGTGAGGCCTGTGATGCCTCAAGGTGATTTGACTGCTGAGTGCAGAACAGCTCAGGGATGTTCTTGCCCAGCTGTGTTCCACAGTCTTTCGGTACACGGGAGCGGAGGTGCTCCTGTTGGGTTTAACCATGGTTGTTTTCGGCTGTACGTCCCGTGTTGAGCAGAATTGGTCCTCCATGTGCGGGAGCTTGAGACTCGGGCAGCCTTCTCGGGTCCCGTCCAAGCCATGCCACCCTCGAGTAAGTTTTTAACTTTAAGATCACATTCTATGTATTAATGTTTACTAATTTATTGTCTTAATTTGTTGATTACATAATGATCAATATTACAATATGCTGTGAATGTCCTCTTTGCCCTCATGCAGGCTGTAAGCTTTTCCTGTTACTTTGTTGGCCTACATGCATATTTTCCTTAACTAACCTCCCCAGCCTGCTATCCTGGGCACATACACACCTAGCCTAGTAACTTCACAGTGTTTTTTGTCAGCTACATTTTGGGGCTTACCTTAAACAACCCTTAAAAAGTGTACAAATGTTATTATTGTCCTCAAATTCAGGCAGAGTGCAAGAGACAATTTTTTGGAGGCACAAACTCATTTGAAACCCTCCCTCCCCCAAAAAATGCAAAGTCAACAGATACAAATACTCTACTGACTTTGCCAAACCCGTACACACTATCCCTCTTTTGTGTTTAAGTTTCTGTCTAAATTCACCCAATCATGTAGTGCAAGGGCTTGCCTGATTACCTACAAATTGTAAGGTAGACAGTTTTTGTCTCCTATTATATTGATAGGTATTTTCAGAATGTCAAAATGTGTTGCAATTTGGACAGTGTGGATCCATATTTTTAGATTATGACACTTCTTACCTGTCCACTGGGCTGCCAATAGTGTAAGTAAGGAGGGGCTGGCTAAAGTATCCCTGATTATTTGTGCAAGCAGCTCTCATGGAAGTGGAGATGGTTACCTGTCCAAAACATCTACCCATTTCCTCCCCCAGCCTAAAATTTTGCTAATGGGCCACCAGAGGGGAAGATGAATCAGATGAGTTGACCTTACCCTTTTGTCTTTAAATACTCATTTATATTTTCTCTTTATGTTGGCTAAGCATGTTTGTGTCAAATCTGCTTGCAATGTTATGTGCAGAAGTAGTAATTTAATTTTTTTTAATCCACAGTTTCCTTCCAACCCACAGCAATAGCAGGATGTTGGAGCCCAGTTCCACCATAAGTGGGACTTTACCAACTGTGGTGGTGCTATTAATGGCAAGCATGTCTGGATTGTCCCAACACCCAACTCTGGCTCATATTATTTTAATTTTTAGCTTTTCCAGCATAGTCATGTAGCTGTAGTGTCTGCCAACTATGAGTTTTTGTATCTGGATGTTGGGAAGAATGGCTGCAACTCTGATGGAGGAGTGATTATGCAGACAAGCAGCTCCAGAATGGCACCTTAAACTTGCCACTTGCTGAGGAGAATGTTGAGGGCCTCGATTTTTCATTGCAGATGAGGCCTTTGCTCTGGGGGGAACTGATGAAGCTATTTCCTATGAGGAACCTCAACCCAGAGCAGAGAATCTTCAATTACAGGCTCTCTTGTGCCAGAAGGGTGGTCAAAAACACCTTTTGGCATTCTATCAAGTTGTTTCAGGATGTTTTTGGCTCCAATCAACCTGGCACTCTACAAGATCAACCATTTGGTCCTGTGCTGTTGTATTTTACATAATTTTTAAGGAGGAGTGCGACTAACTACCTTGCCTCACTGCCAAGTGATATGGACCCTGCAGTGGCAGGCCCACCTGTGGGCATGCTGACGGCTCTTGAAAATGCCCGTACTGGATTGCCCTCACAAATTCCCAGAGATGTACAGCAGAAATACATTGATTATTTTATAGGTAGAGGAGCAGTGGCAAATTGTAGCTAATTATGCCTAATATAATTTTGAGATCATAAACTCATATTTAATTTGAACTACTGTTGTCTGTGTTTCTTATCTGTCTAATATGTTCACAAATGGGCTTTATTTTGGCCACATAGTGCAAATGTACCTTATTTGCTACATGAGGTGACAATATCTTCTTCAGCTAACTATTATGGTGTGCTGTGGGTCTGCTACACACACACAATATTTTGTTCTTAATGGATCTAATGCATGAAGTTCAAAAACATTATGCCTTTTCACCTCTTATAATTTTTGGGAGGACTAAAAATTGCAGGAGTTGGCCACATTTTAGAGCACATTGTCACTGTAACTAGAGCAACTTAACAAATACACTGATATTTAGCTTTGAAAAATTAAGCCACACATTGTTTAGTAAGAATAAAGTGATGAACCACAAGGAGAAAAGATTAAATTCTCAAAGTTGTTGCCAACATCCCGAATTATATTTATATAAGGAACTCTCAAAAAAGTAAGAGGGAACACTTGTACCCCCCGGTACTTGGGACTTTAAAGGCGAACAGTCAAAGATTTATAAAAACATATTGTTTATTTAGAAAAAATATTTAAAAAAGAAGGGAATGATCAGTAAAAACATGGTGACAATCTGAACATAACAGTCATGTATATATATCACAGTTAGCATATAATCAGTATTCTATGAATTCCAAACTGAATCCAGATTTCTCCATAAGCCTAACATGTTTCAGGACGATGTCCCTTCTTCAGAGGCGTTTTTATAGGAGAGAAAATTGGGTATATTCTGAAAGACAGGCAGAAAAAGATTTAACATAGATGTTTCATTCAGCGTGACCATTGCAGCATACCAAGAATGTCCAATATACATACCAGTATTGATGTGAGGAAATGTGTATATAAATATATGCAAAAAATATTTTCCTTGAGGATTTTGAATGAACCTCCGCTACCAGCTGTCCATCAAAAAGATGATGGTCCGCGCCTGTGCGGTCCCGTAGGAGGACGGCTACCACAGTGTACCCATGAGGGACCCTAAAAAGATGGTGAAGTAGCATAAATTATAAACAAATTGAATGAAGTGGGATTACATATAAAAGGGGAAAATTACCCATACATGAGCAAACCTCCCCCTAATCCCAATAGTTTTATATTCCTCTAAATATAAAGCACCTTTGGAAATAGAATCAGCTTGTAATCTCATAATGATTGATATAAGGGAAAGCGTTTTTGCAGGAACAAGGAGAGATGAAAGAAAG
Organism: Aquarana catesbeiana; assembly: GCF_042186555.1. Lineage (NCBI taxonomy): Eukaryota > Metazoa > Chordata > Amphibia > Anura > Ranidae > Aquarana > Aquarana catesbeiana. Next base: position 255,467,881 of record NC_133325.1, on the reverse strand, counting down.
ACTGCTCATCCTTTCCTTAGATGCAAAGAGAAGGGGGGGGGTTCAAAAAAAAGGGGGAAAAAAAGGGAAAGGTACATCAGCTCAATGATGTGATTACTTACTTTTAAAATAAAAACAGAGTGGCCAGGGCATTGTTCATCTGGTTAGGCATCGATTTGCACTTAGCAGAGTGCCTACAGCGGGCTTTTAAGATCACTCGGCGCCTGCGCAGTGCATACGATGCGACAGTGTCAGCAATGCATGTATGAAACAAAGAGGCCGTGTCTTAGCGCACAGCGAGGTGACGGCATTACTTCGTGACCCAGAACTGGAGCAACGATACAGCCGATGATGACATTGCAAAGGAAAGGGGAGGGGGGAGAGGGAGAGAGCAAAGGCAGCACACGATGACATCCTAAACCACGCACAATAGGAAAACTCCCCCAAACGTCCCCATAACAACCATCCACAAAGAGAAAGGAGCCAACATACACCCTGCAGATTTTCACCATGTTTTTACTGATTATTCCCTTTTTTTAATTTCAATATATCTTTATTGAAGGTTTTTTACATGAACAATAATAAAAAAGTACATTCAACAGATGTTGTCATACCATAAGGCACAAGTGTAGAGTAACAGACGCTTATAGACCATATAAGTGGTTTTGTACAGTAAGTGCTAGGTGAGATTCTCCGTCCCATCCCAGGCACCCCTTTTGGGATCAAACTGTGCCTATAAGGGAGGAGGCATCCCAACCCACCCATGTACCTCAAAAACATTATGTTTGAGCTCAATTGCTAAGTTTGACTACAGACCGTTAGTTCTAGCGGACTATGTCTTAATAATGATGAAGGTCTAATTACCTCCACATCTGAGCAAATGTAAACATCCAACTGGGATATAAAAAATAACAGAAAAAGAGAAACAGAAAACAAGATATTAACTAGAAACAGACAATAAAAAGTATGTCCTTTAACCAATCATTTTAGGAGGATCCATATAAGTTAAGTCACCACTTTAAATACAGTATCGTGTTGTGTATTATTTAAGTAATTAAATTTTCTTCCCAGGTGCTCAAGGACCTAAGTGTTGTGGGTATCATGTCTGCCAAGGACTCCACAGTTCAGAGATCTTTTGGTGATTACCTATGCTATGAGCGAATTGTATCTCATAAGCACTATGTGTGTTTGTTATCAGTAGGTTGTCTACAATAGTAGGTGGGTTGATGTCTTTCCAGTGACGTACTATATTGAGTCTGGCTGCAAGGAGTAAATGGGACATCTATATCTAGCGATAGAAGTGCCATACCCGGAGAGGGTGTCATTTTCATACCTGCTCTATTGTCTGAAATAGGTGCGACCAGAATTTTTCAATGCGTGGACATGACCACAGTATGTGTTGGAGCGTTCCCGTTTTTCCACAATTCTTCCAGCAATCTGGAAATGCTCCAGGCGCAAATTTTGAGATACGATAAGGGGTAAGGTACCATCTCATTAAAATTTTTTGGTGTAATTCCCATAGGTTGTCACTTCTGGTAGACGTGTATGTTACACTCAAGGCTTTTTTCCACTTCTCCTCTGTGTAGTTTTTTTCAAAGTCCCTTTCCCAGGCTTTTATGTTAGTAGTTTTGGTAAAGGATTGTTTGTCCTGTAGGTGTCTATATAATAATGACTTGCCTTTGAGTTTCGAGTTTTTGGTTGTATAGTATCCAGGGTAGGTGGATGGAGAGTTTGTTGCCTTTTTTAAGTAAATGGGATATTTGGATGTATTTATAGAAATCTGATGGTGGAATAGAGTATTCAAGCTGTAGTGTTCTAAATGTTTTCAGCGCTGGGCCTACGAATAGATCCTCCAAGAAGATATCCTTGGTGGTACACCAATTATGTAGTGTCAAGTTGGGTATCAGGAGAGCCACGGCAGTTATTGGGAATTTAAGAGGGGTGTAGGTATCATCAGTGGTTATAGACTTAAGGAGATATTGCCAAGCTTTAACAGATGCTTGTATGGTAGGTGACTTTGTTAGTAAGTTAGATAGGTGGAAAGGGCTAGTGATTAGGTAATTATATAAGTTTTTTCCTTTAACTTGGCCTCTTTCAAGTTCCACCCAAAGGGTGTTATTATGAGCGGGAAACCAATCTTTTACTTGGGCTAGTATGGTTGCTGCATGGTAGTCTTTTGTCATATTATGTCCCACACCACCTACTTGTTTGAGTTTGATAAGCTTGCTAAAGGCGCATCATGCTTTTTTACCCCTCCATAAAAACCGATTGTGTCTGCTGGAAGGAGTTGGGTACTGATATAGGTAGAGTCCTAAATAAATATAAGAATTGTGGGAGAACCTGCATCTTGAATGCAGCTAGTCTACCTGACCAGGAAAGCTCAAATTTCCATAGTTTGTCCAGTTTAGAGCTTAGGGAGTGTAAAAAGGGAGTGTGGTTTTCCCTAACCAAATCAGATACTTTTGGGGTGAGAGTGATACCCAGACACGCTATGCCTTGTTCCCTCCACATGTAAGGAAAGTTATTGCTAATGTATTGTGTCAGTGTGTTAGTTAAACCTATCCCCAGGAGATACGACTTAGCCTCATTGATCTTATAGTATGATATAGCATTAAATAATTGTAAAGCTTGGTGAACCGAAGCCAAGGATGTCGCAACATCGGTAAGCCTCAGGATGACATCATCCGCAAATAAACTGATGGTATGCATCCTGCCACCTGAAGAGAACCCAGTAATTTGTGGATTTTGGCGTATATACGTTGCTAAGGGCTCCATTAGCAAATTATAGATTAGTGGGGACAGTGGACACCCCTGACGGGTGCCATTTGTTATGTGGAATGGAGTGGACAGCATACCTGATACGTAAACCTGGGCTGACGGGGTTGTGTATAATGCCATGATGGCTAGGGGCAACTGGCCCTGAAATCCAAACCTATGCAGGACCTGCTCCAGATACTCCCAGTGGATCCTATCGAACGCCTTCTCTGCATCCAAAGCTAGAAGCAGAGAAGGCGTCCCAGTCTTATTGGCCAGGTGGATGACATTGATCAGACTTCTAGTAGTGTCCGCCGTTTGGCGACCTTTAGTGAATCCGGATTGGTCCGGATGGATTAATAAGGGAAGGAGATCCACTAGTCTACCAGCTATTAATTTAGCATAAATCTTTAAGTCATTGTTGAGCAATGAAACGGGGTGAAAATTTTATGGGATGTTGGGTGATGTTGGGTTCCTTCCCCGACTTCGGTAGTGCCACAATCATTGCCTTGAGCATTTCAGACGGAAAACAGGAGGAGGAGGCAGCTCAGTTGAATATCTCTGCTAGGTTAGGTACCAATATTTCTTTAAAGGTTTTGAAATATTCTCCTGTGAAGCCATCTGGCCCAAGTGATTTATTACTAGGCAGTGAGTCAATCGTTTGGGCAATTTCTTGTATTGTGAATGGGGAATTTAATGCAGCATGAATCGGTTTGATTTTGTCAAGAAATTCAGAGATTGTGCGAGAAGAGGGTTGGATCTTATTTGGATTTTTTTTTAGGTTGTAGAGTGAACTATAGTAGGCACTAAAGGTCTCTGCTATATTCTGGGGGTGATATAATTTAGATTGGTTGTCTGGATGAATGATATAGGGAAGTTTAGTTTTGTGTCTGTGCCCCCTCAGGCGAGCAGCAAGCAGCTTCCCTGCTTTGTTACCATTCACATAATATGACATCTTCAACCTCCTGGAGGACTTTTTAAAGTCCTCCAGCAGTATCAATCTAAGGTCATATCTTAATTTGGTTAGTTTTACAGATAGTGCTGGGGATATGCTTGCTTTGTTTTGGGCTTCTAATGTTTGAGTTTGGTTAGAGATATCCAATATACGTTGCCCCCCGCATCCTCTTTGCCCTCCCTCCCGCTTTAATAAGAAGACCTCGCATAAACACCTTGTGAGCGCTCCATGTTATAAAGGGATCAGCGACTGAATTCACATTATGATCAAAAAATTCTAGCAATTCTTTCTGCAATGTCGATTTGGAGGGATCATTCTGGATTAGCAGCGGGTTGGACCTCCAAATGAAGGTGGGGTTAACATTGGATGTGTCCTCTACCCACAACGACACCAAGGCATGATCCGACCAGGTTATATCATTGATCGTAGATGTCTTGATTTTGGTTAACAACCACTTGTCTGTGAGGAAAAGATCAAGTCTTGTGTATATTTTGCAGCCGGTGGAAAAGAAAGAGTAGTCTCTCTCTGTAGCGTGGAGGCATCTCCACGCATCATAGAGATCATAGCGACATAGGAGAGGTTGAACAGCCTGAGTCCTCCTGGTGGATAGCGAGGTAGAGTCTGATTTGGGGTCAGGCGGGAGATTTAAATCCCCACATAGGATCAAGTGGCCCCTTTGTATTTGGGAAACTTTCTTCATAAGCCTATTAAAGAAACGAGTCTGGTGGTTATTTGGGGCATAAACATTTACCACCGTATAGGTGGTAGAATTGAGGTCACATACTAAATATGGTATCTACCCTGCAGATCCTGCAGTTCCTTATGGAGGTGAAAGGCTACTGTGTCTTTTATTGCAGTTAGGACTCCTTTCTTCTTTGCGTCTGAGCTCGCAAAAAATAAGTGCGGGAATTTAGGATTTGAACATGGAGGTTGAGCCTGTAGTTTAAAGTGCGTTTCTTGGACGCAAAGGATGTCACTTTGATGTTGTGCCGCCTCCCTCCAGTCCTGTGCTTTGCAGAGTGATTGAGCCCTCTAGCATTGATTGTTAGAAAAGTAATGGTCATTCTGTATAATTAAGCTGTAGGATGTTGTGTAGTATGTGCTGAAAACACTTACATGAGATGGAGATCATGGTGTACCGGTCCCATTGATGATAAGTGCTGGAGACCCGGTGTTCGTAGCCGAGGAAGAACTTTGATATGAATTTCCAAGTAAGTAGTTGGTGACGTATGTAACTGTGGACATAAACAGTGGTTAACCGTGAAGACAAAAACATAAGAAAACATAGAAGTTGAAACAAGAACATGAAGAGGTCAGTGCGACCAGGGTGTGACATACAGCCACTCATGTATGCATTGGGGGTATAAACAATAGGTAGTTCAGCTTAGCAGTATTCTCCTACTCAGGGAACAGTAGAATAATTCCTTAATTGGCTGCATCTAAATCAGGTATGTTTGCGGGCGTTTTTTGAAGTAACCAGATTCCATTCCTCCATAGTGTGGTCAGGACTCCATGCCCTGCTAGCCTGTGGTGGACTTTCCGGTACAATGTGCCGCATTTTGAGCAGTTGCATCCCTTTAGCGGGAGTGTCCACAACATGATCCTTACCCTCCTTGGTAATTATCAATTTTGTAGGAAACCCCCATTTGTAGGCGATTTTATAGTTTCGCAATGCTTTGGAGATGGTATTCAGGTTCCTGCGTTTCTGTAGGATAAATTGGGATAGGTCAGCAAAAAATTGTAGATCCTTATATTGTGGAGGTAAGAGATCTTTATTACGTGAGGCCGTCATCAGGCGTTCCTTCATGTGGAAGAAATGAAGACGGAGTTTAACATCCCTGGGTATATTATCTGGCAGGTGTGATGGCTTAGGTAAGCGGTCGATCCTGTCCACTGTAATGTCCAGGTCTGTTAGGTCAGGTAGTATGGACTGGAAAAGTTGAGCTGCATATGTGCACAGTTCAGATTGTTGGACCGATTCGGGGCGATCCTCAATATCAGCCAATTTATCTTTAATCACATCCATTGATGGTGGTCGCAAATTCTTCCATCTTGGTTTCTATGTGATCTACTCTGGATGAGGTTTCTTTTAGTTCCACTCCAAACTTGTGTACACAAGACAGCATGTCAGTATGCAAAGAGCTTCTGAGGGAAACCAGCATGTCCTTCAATGTTGTGTCTAGAACTGGCTGATTAGCTGTGGGAAAAAGGTCGATCGAGTCAGGGAGGTCTCTAGTATCCTCTCCTGAGTCTAAGACCCGGCTCATCTCATGGCTAGAATCCGTTGCATCTAGCCTTAATCTTGCCTTCTCTGGGCTCCCTGATGTAGGGGTGTGAAGGGGAGACTGTGAGCTTTTTGGTGGTGCATTCCTTTTCATTGGATTGCTTTTAGCAGATCCCTGCTGTGGTGTGCTGGACATACCTCGCGCTGGGCTGCCGCCGCCGCCGCCTCCGCTGCCAACGCCTCCATCTTTCTTAGGCTGGAAGTATGCAGTGAGTCTCTGCAGCCTCTGGTGCTCTTTATTCCGCCGTGTCATGTTCGGACGAAAGACCAGGTGATGCCTCAGCTCCGGTGGGTACCGTGGCTCGGTCTCCGGTCGGTTTGCAGTCTGATATGTGCTGATGTAGCCCTGAGTGTTATGGAGCTCCTCTATTGAGCGTCCATTTCCGTCCGCGGCAAGCTCCGTCCCATTCATTTTTTTTAAATAATTTTTTTCTAAATAAACAATATGTTTTTATAAATCTTTGACTGTTCACCTTTAAAGTCCCAAGTACCGGGGGGTACAAATGTTCCCTCTTACTTTTTTAAGGGTTCCCTATATAAATATAATTCGGGATATTGGCAACAACTTTGAGAATTTAATCTTTTCTCCTTGTGGTTCATCACTTTATTCATAATAATAGGGTAGAAAATACCCATCCCCCCACCCCTTGAACCACTGATTATATTTGTGAAAAAATGTTACAGAGAAAATTGAGTACTGTCCGTGATACTTTTTTTATTTGCACTAACATACAATTTTTCAGGACAAGCTTTCGGGGTATGTCCCCTTCTTCAAGGTCCAAGCAGTACTGCTTGGACCTTGAAGAAGGGGACATACCCCGAAAGCTTGTCCTGAAAAATTGTATGTTAGTGCAAATAAAAAAAGTATCACGGACAGTACTCAATTTTCTCTGTCACAATTGCACTAATACGGCTACAACAAATCAAGTATTAAAAAATGTTACAAATGTGATATTCACATATTTTTCTATACAAATTATCACTCTATAAATGTACATTATCTTTTTCTCCTTTTTGGTGTTTAAGTTGTGTAACCAAAGATGTTTCAAGGCAAGGAATGGGATAATCTTATGGCAGGGTTTTCCAAAGATTACAGCAAAAAATCATCTTCTCAATCAGAAATTTCCTCTTTGTTCTTTCAATTGGGCAAAATCATGGAAGAAAAAGTTGCATGCTTCTGGCATGCTGACAGATTTGATAGATACATCCAGGAGGATATTAATCCACTAGGATTATGAATTCAGATCTTTCCTATGCTAGAGGATGGGGATTCCATCTTCAAAACCAAATGTGAGAGGAATCTACAACTCTGCACTAGGACTATGATGACCTTACTAAGTGAAGAATACAAAAAACGCATTGTGGACTTTGATAAGGACATCGATACAATCTATGCAAAATTACTTCCTTTTAAAGATTTGCCCATATTTAAAGAACATGAGGAAAAAAATTAAAAATCAACTTAATCAGAAATCTCAGGAAAAACTAGCAATAAGAAACAAGAAATTCTGGCGTGATAAAAGAGCCTTCCAAGAAGGAAAGGTTTATAAATGGCACCAAACTACTCCAATACAACGTTCCCCAAAAGGTAGGCTTAATAAAAATTCTAGAAATTCTGAATCTGATTCTTCTTTAAATTCTTCTATTTCATCTTCCTCCCAAAATAAACACAGGAATCATAAACCACAGAAAAACAAAAGATTGCCATTGGGTGACGACTCATCATTAAACAAGAAAAGAATTATGGATCCCACCTCTACTCAATCTACACTTACTCTTTCATCTATAGGTAAAGGTAATTCATGTAGTGGTAATCAACTTTCTTCTACAGGCCTCTCCGGTAATGGTTCTATTCCACACACTGGTGAACCTTCCTTATCCTCTATTACCACTATTGTTTTCTTCTAATTCCAATATTCAAAATATTATTAATCTTTCTAATTATTCACTTACTCAAGTTGAAAGGGATTTATTACACAAAGGTCTCAGTTTCTGTCCAGACACTGGCCTGAATACTTTTGAAGTAATTAAGGACTTACACCTATTTACACATAAACTTTATTACAAAAGTCTCCTTTCCAAGGAGAAAGAAATAAACACCTCTCAAATGGAGACTAGGGGATCAGATGAAGCATTAGATGATCTCCTGGCGCTCCTTGAGGAACAAGATCCAGATGACTTGATTGGTGCAATGGATATTGAAACTCTTTTAGAGGAACATATTACCAAGCAACCTTCATCGTTATCAAATGAACAAAGAAAGTTTTAAAAAAGTCAGATAAATTTCCCTCATTTACAAGCAATCCTAATTTAGCAGCTTTCATAGCTTCAACTACATCTGAAATTAACAAAATTAAACCACAGACATTCTGTAGCAACCTTACTAAAAATGAACAACTAACCCTAGAATCCCTCAAAAAAGAACACTCTTTAACAATTAAGCCTTCTGATAAGGGAGGAAACATTGTTATCATGACAAATGAGCAATATAAAGCAATGTGCATGAAGGTTGTCACAAACAAATCATGGTACAAACCTATTTTGAAAAATATTATTGATAAATTTAATGAATGAATAGATGAGGCATTCTGTAATGGCGCTATTGATAAGGATTTCTGGGAATATATTAGAACACCATACCCACCCATTCCTACACTATACTGTCTTCCAAAAGTACATAAGAATCAAAAAACACCCCCAGGCCGCCCCATTATTTCTGGAAACGGATCTATAACTGAAAATCTTAGTAAATTTGTTGATAGTCATCTTAGACCCTTTGTGGCTAGTTTATCCTCACATCAAAGACACTATTCATTTATTACAATATTTAGAAGAACTACATGTTCCACCATTTTCCTTTTTAGTCGCTATTGACGTTGAGGCATTATATAGCTCCATTCCCCACAATTTAGATCTCACTTTATCACAATCATATAAAGACGATCGCAAATTAAACCTTTTTCTTCTGGATGCGCTGGATTTCATCTTAACGCATAACAACATTTCCTTCGATGGGTCCCACTACCTCCAGGTGCAGAGGGTTGCTGTGCCCCATCATATGCCAACCTGTACCTGGGGGAGTGGGAGCAATCTTTGTTGTCTGATCTCAGTCTGTCATCATATACCACCCATATGGTGGCATAGTTCAGGTATATAGACGACATACTGGTGATATGGGATGGTACACCAGAAGACTTACAAGCCTTTATGCATGTCATGAACAAAAATGTATTTAATCTATATTTCACAATGACGTTCAGTGACACTTCTATCACCTTTCTTGACTTAAACATTACGAAATGCAAATATGGTTCCTTATCCAGCAGTCTTTATTGCAAAGAGACTGCTGTTAATACCATTTTACATGCATCCAGCTTGCATCCAAGGTCCTTAGTACTGTCCATTCCATATGGGCAGTATTTAAGACTTAGACGCAATTTCTCCATGGATACTGAATTTATCCGTGAAGCCAATCTATTGAAGGAAAAATTATTGGACCGAGGTTATTCAACTACATGCCTTAAAAAGGCTTTCAATCCTGCACGTGGGCATCTGAGACAGAATATATTGTTTTCCAAAAAAACACCCACTAATTCAAAGCCAATTACGAGACTAATAACCACCTATAATAAACAACATAAAAGTATCAGAAACGTCCTACAGAAGCATTGACACTAGGGATGAGTTGAACCCCCCCCGGTTCGGTTCGCACCAGAACCTGCGAACGGACCAAAAACTCGCACGAATGTTAGAACCCCATTGACGTCTATGGGACTCGAACGTTTGAAATCAAAAGTGCTCATTTTAAAGGCTAATTTGCATGGTATTGTCCTAAAAAGGGTTTGGGGACCTGGGTCCTACCCCAGGGGACTTGTATCGATGCAAAAAAAACCTTTTAAAAATGGCTGTTTTTTCGGGAGCAGTGATTTTAATGATGCTTAAAGTAAAAAAAAAAAAAGTGAAATATTCCTTTAACCTGGGGTGTGTCTATAGTATGCCTGTAAAGTGGCGCGTGTTTTCCGTGTTTAGAACAGTCCCTGCACAAAATGTCATTTTTAAAGGAAAAAATCTCATTTAAAACTGCTTGCGGGTTTAATGTAATGTCGGGTCCTGGCAATATGGATGAAAATCAGTGAGACAAACGGCATGGGCATCCCCCAGACCATTACCAGGCCCTTTGGGTCTTGTATGGATATTAAGGGGAACCCCACACCCAAATTAAAATAAGGAAAGGTGTGGGGCCACCAGGCCCTATATACTCTGAACAGCAGTATACAGGCGGTGCAAACAAGACAGGGACTGTAGGTTTGTTGTTAAGTAGAATCTTGTTTGTAATTTTTAACGGGTACATTTTTAACGTGTTTAGCTCCAGCCAAAAAATCTTTTTTAAGCTTTTTGGAAAACATAGGGACGGGTTATCACCCCTGTGACATTTGTTTTGCTGTCTTTCCTCCTCTTCAGAAGATTTCACCTCACTTTTTGTTCCAATGACAAATGTTTTTTGAAAATTTGGGGTTTTTTGTGGAACAAGGATTGGAAATCATCAGTGGAAAGGAGAAATGTTTTTTCCCATATTAACTCTTACAGGAGAGAATTTCCCTTCCTAGGGGTAGATTTCATCTTACTTCCTGTTGTCTCCTTCCGTTTGCAAGTAGGAGTCGTTTGTAAGTTAGATGTTTGAAAGTAGGGGCCTGCCCTATATACTCAGCAGAAATTTGGGCCTTAGGTGTTGTTGTGGCCACAACACTGTAAGCCCTCACAGGGCCCTGCTGTGAAATATTAGATCAAGAATTGTAATTACATGCCCCTGTTGAACAAGGGCAGAAAAATTGGGCCTTTGGTGGTGGTGGTGCCACAACACTGCAACCCCTCACAGATACTCTAGTTGGAACGCAGAAATGAGCCCTGCTGCAAAGTATTGCATCAAAAATTGTAATAACATGCCCCTGTTAAGCAGGGGCTGAACAATTGGGCCTTAGGCACTGGTTTTGGTGCCACAACACTGCAACCCCTCACAGATACTCTAGTTGGAACGCAGAAATGAGCCCTGCTGCAAAGTATTGCATCAAAAATTGTAACTACAGGCCCCTGTTAAACAGGGGCTGAAAAATTGGGCCTTAGGCACTGGTGCTGGTGCCACAACACTGCAACCTCTCACAGATACTCTAGTTGGAACGCAGAAATGAGCCCTGCTGCAAAGTATTGCATCAAAAATTGTAATTACATGCCCCTGTTAAACAGGCGCTGAAAAATTGGGCCTTAGGCACTGGTGCTGGTGCCACAACACTGCAACCTCTCACAGATACTCTAGTTGGAACGCAGAAATGAGCCCTGCTGCAAAGTATTGCCAGTAGCTCAATTGCATACTGTGCAAGCTCTGGCCAGTGATCCATCCTCAAGACCCAGTAACCCAGAGGATTTTCGGTGGGAAAGGTGTCCAAGTCAGATCTTGCCCCTAGGTATTCCTGCACCATGTAAAACAGACCCTGGCAATGGTTGCTGGAACCGATCATACCTTGGGGCTGCGGACCAAAAAATTGTCTGAACACATCGGTCAGACGGCCACCTTCTCCACCGCTCCTTCTTTGACTGACCGAAGCCTCAGCAACACGTTGTCCAGAAACAGGAGTTTGTAACCTCCCAGTCTCTGGGAACGCATTGCACAGACCTTTCTGCAAGGCCTCCCGAAGATGTTTCATCCTCTGCTCCCTCTGCGATGGCAAGATAAGGTCCGCAACCTTACCCTTGTAACGTGGATCAAGGAGGGTTGCCAGCCAGTATTGGTCCTTCTCCTTGATACCACAAATACGAGGATCCTTACGCAGGCTTTGCAGGATCAGGGAGGCCATGCAGCGTAGGTTTGCTGAGGCATTCGGTTCTGAGTCCTCTGGGTCACTAAGGATGACATGGTCCGCAGCCACCTCCTCCCAGCCATGTACAAATCCATGTGTTTCTTGGGACTGATCCCTTAAAGACTTCTGCTGATGCTGAGTGCCAGTCTCCACCTCCATACTGACACAATCTTCCTCCTCCTCCTCCTCCTCTTCCTGTGTGATCGGCGGGCATGCAGGAACACTGTCTGGATAAAGGGGGCCTTGAGAGCTAAGGAAGTCCTCCTCTTCCTGCCTCTGTTCTGCCTCAAGTGCCCTGTCCATTATTCCACGCAGCGTGTGCTCCAACAGGTGGACAAGGGGGACAGTGTCACTGATGCATGCACTGTCACTGCTCACCATCCTTGTGGCCTCCTCAAATGGTGACAGTACAGTGCATGCATCCCTGATCATGGCCCACTGGCGTGGTGAAAAAAAACAAGCTCCCTTGACCCTGTCCTGGTGCCATAGTCGCACAGGTACTCATTGATGGCCCTCTGCTGCGTGTGCAGCCGCTGCAGCATGGCCAATGTTGAGTTCCACCTGGTGGGCATGTCACAGATTAGGCGGTTCTTGGGCAGGTTAAACTCCTTTTGGAGGTCCGTCAGCCGAGCACTGGCATTATATGACCGGCGGAAATGCACACAGACTTTCCTGGCCTGCCTCAGGACATCCTGTAAGCCCGGGTACTTGCCCAAGAACCGCTGCACCACCAAGTTAAGGACGTGAGCCAAACAGGGCACATGGGTCATTTGTCCCTGTCGGAGGGCAGAGAGGAGGTTGGTGCCATTGTCACAAACCACCATTCCTGCCTTAAGTTGGTGTGGCATCAACCACCTCTGAACCTGTCCCTGCAGAGCTGACAGAACCTCTGCTCCAGTGTGGCTCCTGTCCCCCAAGCACACCAGCTCAAGTACTGCATGGCATCTTTTGGCCTGCGTACTTGCGTAGCCCCTTGAACGGCTACGGAGCACCGCTGGTTCCGAGGACAAAGCACAGGAAGAGGCCATGGAGGAAGAAGAAGAGGAGGGGGTGGAGGAGAGAGGTGTGTCACAATCATTAGCATTTTGGAGGCGTGGTGGCGGAACAACCTCCAACACTACTGCACCTTGTCCTGCATCCTTCCCAGCTGCCAGCAGAGTCACCCAATGCGCCGTGAAACTTAGGTAACATCCCTGTCCATGCCTGCTGGACCATGAGTCAGCGGTAATATGCACCTTACCACTGACCGCCCTGTCCAGCGAGGCATGGGCATTGCCTTCCACATGCCGGTAGAGAGCCGGAATCGCCTTCCGTGAGAAAAAGTGGCATTTGGGTACCTGCCACTGAGGAACCGCACATTCCACAAACTCACGGAAGGGGACAGAGTCTACCAACTGAAAAGGCATCAGTTGAAGTGCTAGCAATTTTGCCAAGCTAGCATTCAACCGCTGGGCATGTGGATGGCTGGGAGCAAACTTCTTTCGGTGGTGCAGCAGCTGGGGCAGGGAAATTTGCCTTGTACAATCTGACGTCGGTGTACCAAAAGCAGATTGCCCACAAGTACTTGGCTGTGACACACCTAATTCTACACCTTCATTCCTCTCAGTGCAGGTCTCAGAGAGGACTGAAGGTATAGTGGGGTTGGAGATCTCAGCTGATGAGGAGCAAGGAGAGGTCCTCTTTGTTCTTTGGTGTGGGTCTTTTAGATACGCTTGCCAACGAACTGCATGGCAGGTCAACATATGTCTGGTCAAGCACGTGGTACCCAAGTGGGAGATGTTTTGGCTACGTGAGATATGCTTGAGACATATGTTGCAAATAGCAGCGGTGAGATCTGATGCACTTGTCTCAAAAAAGGCCCACACCAAAGAACTTTTTGAATAACACGCAGAGACTGCAGCGCCCTGCACATGTGGAGCTTTGGGGTGTGATGCAGTCAAGGTGCTGCCCTTAGGCCCTCCTCCTCTCTCCTATCAGGCACCCGCGTTGAGTCAGTGACCTCATCATCCCCTCCCTCCTCATCACTGGAGCAAACCTGGCAGTATGCTGCAGCAGGGGGAGCATGACTTCCAGATTGCTGTCCTTCTTGGGCACCCCCTCTGTCCATGCTCACGTTACTGCCTTCATCAAGCTCAGTATCATCATCAGAGCCTTCCAAACGCTGGGCATCCTCCTGGAGCATGTACCCAACTCTGTGGTCAAACAGTTCGAGGGACTCCTCAGGAGGACATGGTGGGGCAAGGGAAGGAGTCACTGATGACATTGAGCCAAGGGAAGAGGCCGCTGCTTTGCCCGACAAAGTACCCTAGGCATGGGTGAGAGAGGATGAGGAGGATGAGGACGGCTTGGTCATCCACTCGACCAAGTCTTCCGCATGTTGCGGCTCAACACGGCAAGCTGCCGAAAAAAAGGCCAAGCGTGTCCCATGGCCACGTGCTGATTAGGATGCACCGTCTCCACGACCAGCACTAGACACAGAGCCTGCTTGCCCTCTCTTATTGGCTTGTGACTGTCTGCCTCTCCTTCTTGGCCTTCCAGATATACTAATGGCCTGTAGCTGCATTAAGCTGGGATATATATATATATATATATATATATATATATATATATATGTACTGATACTGCAGCTAGCAAAATCAACTGCCTGCCTGTAGTATGAGAACACCACCAACCTTCTACAGGTAGCTTTAGCTGAACACTGTGCAGAGCTCGCAAAAAAATAACTTGTAGCTTTTTTAGCTGCCTGCGGTAGTGATAGGATCAGGAAAACACCACCAACCTTCTACAGGTAGCTTTAGCTGAACACTGTGCAGAGCTCGCAAAAAAATAACTTGTAGGTTTAGCTGGACACTGTGAGGAGGACGCACCACACTAACTTGTAGTTTTAGCTGAACACTGTGAGCAGGACGCACCGCACTAACTTGTAGGATTAGCTGAACACTGTGAGGTGGACGTACCGCACTAACTTGTAGTTTTAGCTGAACACTGTGAGGTGGACGCACCACACTAACTTGTAGTTTTAGCTGAACACTGTGAGCAGGACGCACAGCACTAACTTGTAGGTTTAGCTGTACACTGTGAGCAGGATGCACCGCACTAACTTGTAGGTTTAGCTGAACACTGTGAGGTGGACGCACCACACTAACTTGTAGGTTTAGCTGAACACTGTGAGCAGGACGCACTGCACTAACTGTAAATAGTCTAGCTGCCTGACTGTGGTAGTAATAGGATCAAAAGAACACCAGCAATTTTCTTTTAGCTGAACACTGTGAGCAGGACGCACCGCACTAACTTCTAGGTTTAGCTGAACACTGTGAGGTGGACGTACCCCACTAACTTGTAGTTTTAGCTGAACACTGTGAGCAGGACGCACTGCACTAACTGTAAATAGTCTAGCTGCCTGACTGTGGTACTAATAGGATCAAGAGAACACCAGCAATTTTCTTCAGGTAGCTGTAAATACTGGAACAAGACAAGCCTGCCTGTCATAAGAAGATAACAGGAACGGATCTAGCTGAACACTGTGAGCAGGACGCACCACACTAACTTGTAGGTTTAGCTGAACACTGTGAGGTGGACGCACCACACTAACTTGTAGTTTTAGCTGAACACTGTGAGCAGGACGCACTGCACTAACTGTAAATAGTCTAGCTGCCTGACTGTGGTACTAATAGGATCAAAAGAACACCAGCAATTTTCTTCAGGTAGCTGTAAATACTGTAACAAGACAAGCCTGCCTGTCAGTAAGAAGATAACAGGAACGGATCTAGCTGAACACTGTGAGCAGGACGCACCACACTAACTTGTAGTTTTAGCTGAACACTGTGAGCAGGACGCACTGCACTAACTGTAAATAGTCTAGCTGCCTGACTGTGGTACTAATAGGATCAAAAGAACACCAGCAATTTTGCACTAACTGTAAATAGTCTAGCTGCCTGACTATGGTACTAATAGGATCAAAAGAACACCAGCAATTTTCTTCAGGTAGCTGTAAATACTGTAACAAGACAAGCCTGCCTGTCAGTAAGAAGATAACAGGAACGGATCTAGCTAAACTGAATACAGTGTATATATATATGCAACACCTGGGATGCATATATATACATAATACACTGTAAGTGCAGCTAACTGACTGACTGTTCTGCCTAATCTATCTAACTCAAATCAAATGACACTGTCTGTCTCTCTATCTATGAACGCCGGAACACACACTACACAGGGCTGCCGTGCAGGCGGCCTTATATAGTGTGGGGCGTGTGCTAAATCCCCTGAGCCATAATTGGCCAAAGCCTCCTTGGCTTTGGCCAATTACGGCTCTCTGTTCAGACGGCGCTGTGATTGGCCAAGCAGGCGGGTCATAGTGCATGCTTGGCCAATCATCAGCCAGCAATGCACTCCGATGCCGCAGTGAATTATGGGCCGTGACGCGCCACACGAATTTGGCGCAAACGGCCCATATCGTTCGCAATTCGGCGAACGGGCGAACAGACGATGTTCGAGTCGAACATGGGTTCGACTGGAACACGAAGCTCATCCCTAATTGACACCTATTATAAATGGACCCTAATCTGAAATCACATGTATCTGCAACACCCACCATTACTTTTAGATGGGCACGCTCACTAAGAGACCATTTGGTCAAAATTGAGTACACTGGCATCTTCTGTTCTGATAGATGCAAAAGATTTGGGACTTTTACCAGCGGGGGGTGCCCCCTTTGCCAATATATGAATATACAGTGAAAATTCATATTACCAAATGGTAGAAGATATAGGCCTAGACATTACGCTAATTGTAAGACGCCCGGTGTCATTTATCTTGTAACTTTCCAATGCAAATGCTTTTATGTTGGTAAAACAAAATTGGAGTTCCCTAAAAGAGCAGCATGACATATTACTAGTATGAGGCAGACGAGCCCGGACCTCCCTCTGGGGCGACATGTGCGAGACCACCATGCAGGTATTTTTTCTTCTATTTGTTTCACCATCCTTGATCGAGTCCATCCGGACAGCCGAGGGGGTGACTGGAACAAAATTTTGTTCCAGAGGGAGGTCCGTTGGATTGCTGATCTCAAGGCAACTCAATTTCCAGGACTCAACACCCAATTTAGTTTTCGTCCATTTTTGGATGGTTTCAGGAGGATGTGAAAAAGAATAAATGTTCATCAAAGCTCTATCTATGTCTCATCATATTTCTTATTACACACACCAATTTTGTTGTTATAATGGTTTTTCTGATGTATTCATTTACCTGTAAAGCATTCTTGTCTGTGCATTTTGAAATATATGATATACCTGACACTGTATACCTTAACATAAGTCAAATTTATTTATTGATCACTTATCCATTCCAATATGATCATTGCAGATATCCGATTATGTCCATATGTCCTTTGACATACACTATTATTGGTATGATATATGTTCAAATTAGTTGTACTCATATCTCTGCTCCCTGTCATCCCGTTCTGTGCCTGGGTGATCCCCGCCCGGTGCACGGGGGCCCTCTCTCTCCACCTGTTTTCCTCTTATTTGCACCGCGTGCTTAGTTGGCCCAGGTTTTTCCTGGGTACTCTGGGCGCTTGCGGTGTTGTTGCGTTGGTGGGCTTCATCTGCATGACGCCCCTCCAGTGTGATTGGCAGTAGGTGGGCACCGTGCAGATCCTGCCCTGGAGGTCTTATTGGACGTCTGTCCATGGCCCATCTCCACAGGGTGTGTGTTGGCTCCTTTCTCTTTGTGGATGGCTGCTATGGGGATGTTTGAGGGAGTTTTCCAGTTGTGCGTGGTTTAGCATTTCGTTGTGTGCGGCCTTTACTCTCTCCCTCTCCCCCCTCCTCTTTCCTTTGCAATGTCATCATCGGCTGTATCATTGCTCCACTTCTCGGTTGCAGAGTAATGACGTCACCGCGCTGTGTGTGATGACACGGCCTATTTGTTTGATACATGCATTGCTGACACTGTGGCACTGTACGCACTGCGCAGGCGCCGAGTGACCTTAAAAGCCTGCTGCAGGCACTCTGCTAAGTGCAAATCGATGCCTAACCAGTTGAACAATGCCCTGGCCACTTTGTTTTTATTTTAAAAGTAAGTAATGACATCATTGAGCTGATGTATCTTTCCCTTTTTTCCCCCCTTTTTTTTGAACCCCCCCCCCTTCTCTTTGCATCTAAGGAAAGGATGAGCAGTCTTTCTTTTATCCCTCCTTGTTCCTGCAAAATCGCTTTCCCTTATATCAATCATTATGAGATTACAAGCTGATTCTATTTCCAAAGGTGCTTTATATTTAGAGGAATACAAAACTATTGGGATTAGGGGAGGTTTGCTCATGTATGGGTAATTTTCCCCTTTTATATGTAATCCCACTTCATTAAATCTGTTTATAATTTATGCTACTTTACCATCTTTTTAGGGTCCCTCATGGGTACGCCGTGGTGGCCGTCCTCCTACGGGACCTTTGTGTGGGCTCCTCTGGGCACAGGCGGGGACCATCATCTTTTTTGATGGACAGCTGGTAGCGGAGGTTCATTCAAATTCCTCAAGGAAAATATTTTTGCATATATTTATATACACATTTCCTCACATCAATACTGGTATGTATATTGGACATTCTTGGTATGCTGCAATGGTCACGCTGAATGAAACGTCTATGTTAAATCTTTTTCTGCCTGTCTTTCAGAATATACCCAATTTTCTCTCCTATAAAAACGCCTCTGAAGAAGGGACATCGTCCTGAAACATGTTAGGCTTATGGAGAAATCTGGATTCAGTTTGGAATTCATAGAATGCCGATTATATGCAAACTGTGACATATATATACGACTGTTATGTACAGATTGTCACCATGTTTTTACTGATTGAACAAAGAAAAATTCCTACGAGCCAAAATGAACCTAGTGCTAAAAGTAAGCACTGCACAGCCGCATACATGAATCACGCCTTGTAATGCGTGTGAAATATTAAATAAATAAATAAATATGATGCACTAGAGTGTGCTAACCATGCCCTAATCCTGGCACACAGAGATACAGTGCATATACAACAGAGTATAAAATAATTTAACCCCAATATGTGCTATATCCCCCAAGATAAACAAACTTAATGTGCACAAATAAACAGTGCAGTGAGCATGTGAAATGGTAATATCAACAAAATGCTCCAAAATGAATCAGTGCAAACCAGGTGCTAAAAGTGCAATAAAGAAATAAATTAAATAAATAACGTTAATTCAGCTGAAAAATGACATGTGCCAGCCAAAAAGTGCAGAGTGTCACACAATACATATACTTAATTGTCCATCATAAAATAGACATATATTAAACACAAAAGTCCTTAATGAAAGTGATGACAACTGTGCTTCAGTGATGATGTTCTCAAACGTGCTGCGATTCCATGTGCCACATATCATGCGATGGTGAAACAAAAGGTGACCCCCCCCCAAGGTAAAGCGCTCACCTTAGGGAATGTGACTAAGTGGCTAGACAGAGTCAGGAAACGCTTATGAGCCACCCAGGGCTCAGTGTGGATCACAGGAAAACAGGCTCCAGCATAGGCTCAAATCATAGGTAAAAGAGAAAGGAACCATATGGTGTGATAACGTTTAAAAAGTGTTTATTAACAAGGTCAGATAAAAAAACTCTCCCCGAGAAGGGGGTACTCACATTTTGAGGGTGCGTCAGTGCACCACTCAGAAGAGGCATATAACCTGAATAAAACAATAGGTAATGGATGTAGCAGTGAGGTTATGGAGACCGTCCCAGCACAGACAGCTGCTGCTGCCTAACACTCCGTCCTGGCCCCACCCCTACACGTCTTCGACACAGGGCATACGTGTCATCATCAGGGGGAATGTGATTGCTGATTTACTGATTATTCACTTTTTTTTAAATATTTTTTTCTAAATAAACAATATGTTTTTATAAATCTTTGACTGTTTGCCTTTAAAGTCCCAAGTACTGGGGGGTACAAGTGTCCCCTCTTACTTTTTTGAGGGTTCCTTATATAAACACATTGTTTAGTAAAAACTAAATTACTCCAAGCACATTCACATGTGCGTTTTAAGGTTTTAAAACAAATCAACATCTTGGTGTATAACATGTATGTTTTGCATTATTTCCCCTTTTTTGGGGGCTAAACAGGCATGTTCCAAAACATTAGCTACACATCCCAAACTCAGGAACTTACAAAGTTTTGGTAAAGTGAAGGCCAAATGAGACATTAGTATCCCAATACTGTATGGATGTTGCCTTCCTCATATGAGGTGATCTCACCCCTTTAAAAGCCAAAATTTGAAGTCACGTACACGTAGAGGCATAACCAATTAAATTACCCTTATGATCCCATGCCACAAATGTGTGTAGTTACAAACAAATTTGTTATTATATCCACAAAACACACCATGTGTCAACATGTGCTAGCTCCCATCATGGGGTATCAATGGACGTGTTTTGGGGGTGCAACCCCTTCCTCTGAGCTTCTATAGTTATGAGGAATGGGTTGCACCCCCAAAACGCATCCATTGATACCCAGTGATGGTAGATAGCACATGTTGACTCACTGTGTGTTTTGTAGCTTTTGGCAACCTATACGTATGGAAATACACACATTTTAGGCGTGGGATCATGAGGGAAATAAGATTGTTAAGGCACAATTTGTGTGCATATTCAAATTTTGGCTTTGCTATAAAAAGATTACAATTCACATTACTTAGGGCAGTGTTTCCCAACTCTCCTTCTCAATATGCAAACCCAGGTCATGTTTTTTTTTTAATTTGGCACAGGTGATATTGCCATTTTCATGGTTAGTAATTCACACAGTCGTTTTTAGACTGAGGAAAATACAAAAAACAGGACCTGGTGGTGCACCTAGATAAGTGGATTGGAGAAACACTGAGTTCAAGCACTAAACTTTCTCATTTAAAAAACATGGCAAATATTAAACGTGCAAACAGGAGCTAACAAGTGGAACAAGAAACTTCCGAACAGGCAAGAGGAAATTAGAATTTTGCAAGCATGTCTACAAAATCTTCTTCACTGTAAAGCAGTGGCAGCCTCTTTTATTTGCTCCAGATCCTTCAAACAATGCAACATATCTGAACTCATTTGGCCAATTGTGCATCTTGAAAGATCATGACCTAGTAAGCACACAAAAAAGATTAAGGGAACGATGGTCAAGTGGCTGAGGCCCTACATTGTGAGTTCTGGTCAAGCTACTATTCAAATTCAGGAAATACTTACCTCCCCAGTCTATTGTTGCTTGCAACCTTCTTGCCCTTCAGACACCTACACTACTAGGAATTAGGGATGAGCCGAACACCCCCCTGTTCGGTTCGCACCAGAACTTGCAAAAAGGGAAAAAATTTGTTCGAACACGCAAACACCGTTAAAGTCTATGGGACACGAACATGAATAATCAAAAGTGCTAATTTTAAAGGCTTATATGCAAGTTATTGTCATAAAAAGTGTTTGGGGACCTGGGTCCTGCCCCTGGGGACAAGGATCAATGCAAAAAAAAGTTTTAAAAATGGCCATTTTTTCGGGAGCAGTGATTTTAATAATGCTTAAAGTGAAACAATAAAAGTGTAATATCCCTTTAAATTTCATACCTGGGGGGTGTCTATAGTATGCCTGTAAAGGGGCGGATGTTTCCCGTGTTTAGAACAGTCTGACAGCAAAATGACATTTCAAAGGAAAAAAGGGCATTTAAAACTACTCGCGGCTATTAATGAATTGCCGGTCCGACAATACAAATAAAAGTTCATTGATAAAAACGGCATGGAAATTCCGCACAGGGGAACCCCGAACCAAAATTTAAAAAAAAAATGACGTGGGGGTCCCCCTAAATTCCATACCAGGCCCTTCAGGTCTGGCCAAAATTTTAAAAAAATGGGGTGGTGTCCTCCTCAAAATCTATACCAGACCCTTCAGGTCTGGTATGGATTTTAAGGGGAACCCCGCACCAAAATTAAAAAAAAAAAAAACGGCGTGGGGTCCCCCTAAAAATCCATACCAGACCCTTATCCGAGCACACAACCTGGCAGGAAAAGAGGAGGGGGCGAGAGAGCGCCCCCCTCCTGAACTGTACCAGGCCACATGCCCTCAACATTGGGAGGGTGCTTTGGGGTAGCCCCCAAAACACCTTGTCCCCATGTTGATGAGGACAAGGGCCTCATCCCCACAACCCTTGGCTGGTGGTTGTGGGGGTCTGCGGGCGGGGGGCTTAATGGAATCTGGAAGCCCCCTTTAACAAGGGGACCCCCAGATCCCGCCCCTCCCCTCTGTGTGAAATGGTAAGGGGGTACAAAAGTACCCCTACCATTTCACAAAAAAAGTGTCAAAAATGTAAAAATGACAAGAGACAATTTTTGACAATTACTTTATTTAACCACTTGACGACCGATTTATGTCGGCAAGGTGGCACGGACAGGCAAAATCACGTATATATATGTGATTTGCCTTCCGCGGGTGGGGGGTCCGATCGGTCCCCCCCGGGCGATGAGAGGTGAGGGGGAGGCCATTGTTGGCCACCCCCTCCCGATCGCTCCCGGCGAATAAGAATGCTTCCTTTCCCTCTGTAAGGTAAACAGAGGGAAAGGAAGTGATGTCATCCCTCCTCGAGTCGGTCTTTTTGATCCGGCGCCGAGGAGAGAAGACATCAAGTAAGTCTGCACAACACTACACTAACAGTAGAACACGCCAGGCACACTTGTCACCCCCCATCACCCCCCGATCACCCCCTTGTACCCCCTTTCACTCTGACACCAATAGCATTTTTTTTTTTTTTTGCATTGGTGTCAGTTTGTGTCAGTTACAAGTGTTAGGGCAGTTAGGTTAGCCCCCTTTAGGTCTAGGGTACCCCCCCTTAGGTCCAGGGTACCCCCCTAACCCCCCTAATAAAAGTTAACCCCTTGATTACCCCCGTCACCAGTGTCGCTAAGCGATCGTTTTTCTGATCGCTGTATTAGTGACACAGGTGACGCTAGTTAGGGAGGTAAGTATATAGGTTCGCTGTCAGTGTTTTATAGCAACAGGGACCCCCATATACTACCTGCTAAAGGTTTTAACCCCCTGATTGCCCCCTAGTTAACCCTTTCACCAGCGATCACCGTATAAGTGTTACGGGTGACGCTGGTTAGCTAGTTTGTTTTTTGTAGTTTATTACAGTTTATTACAGTTTATTATAGTTTTAGGGCAAGTTGTGGTCATATTGGTCCACTGACCCAATTTACCATTCACCCTTGTTCTCTGCTTCCATGGCCAGGGCACGATACGAGCAGATTTTGCGGTTCATGCACTTCAACGACAATGAACTCTGTCGTCCTCGTGGAGACCCTGCATACGATCGGCTCTACAAAATTCAGCCCCTCGTAAACCACTTCAACCAACGTTTTGCAGACTTGTTTACCCCCCATCAAGTTGTCTGCATTGATGAGTCCCTGATTAAATTTTCTGGCCGCTTGTCATTCAAACAGTACCTTCCCAGCAAGCGTGCCAGATACGGGGTCAAGATGTATAAGCTCTGTGACAGGGCCACAGGCTATACATATAGTTTTATGGTTTACGAGGGCAAAGATAGTCACGTAGAGCCGACAAACTGCCCTGACTACATAGGAAGCGCTGGCAAGATAGTGTGGGACTTGGTGTCACCCTTATTCGGAAAGGGGTACCACTTGTACGTGGACAATTATTATACGAGCGTGCCACTTTTTAGTCACTTGTTTGATCAGCAGATTGGAGCATGTGGCACCGTGCGACCTAATCGCCGGGGCTTTCCCCAGCGGCTTGTAGATTCCCGTCTTAGGCTGGGGGAGAGAGCCTGCTTGAAGTATAATAATTTGCTCGCTATGAAGTGGAGGGATAAGAAGAATGTTTTCGTTCTCACCTCCCTTCATGCAGACACGACGACCCAAATTCCTACGGCGACTGGTGTTGTGGAGAAACCCCTCTGTGTCCACGAATACAACCTTAATATGGGAGGGGTGGACCTCAACGACCAGTTGTTGGCGCCGTACCTAGTTGCCCGTAAGGCCAGACGCTGGTACAAAAAAGTGTCTGTTTATTTATTTCAATTGGCTTTGCTGAACGCTCATGTGCTATACAGAGCTTCAGGACAGACTGGATCCTTCCTTAAATTCCAGGAAGAGATCGTCAGAGCCCTTCTGTTTCCAGACGGTGCTCTACCTCACCTTCCCCAACCAAATGCAGTAAGCCGGCTGCATGAGCGGCATTTTCTTTATGCCATCCCGAGTACCCCTACCCAAAAAGCCCCCCAAAAAAGATGTCGTGTCTGCAGCAAGCGTGGATTTAGGCGTGATACCCGGTCTTATTGTCCCTCCTGTCCTGGCAATCCTGGTCTTTGCATGGGTGAATGCTTTGAACGCTACCATACATTAGTTGAGTATTAGCGTAGGGTTCAGCACTGCACAGACTAGGCACACTAACACAGGGTCTCCCAAGATGCCATTGCATTTTGAGAGACCCAAACCTGGAACGAGTTACAAAAGTTAAAAGTTACTAAAAAAAGTGTAAAAAAAAAATAAAAAAAAAAATTAAAAAAAATAAAAACACAAAAAAAAATATAAAATAAAAAAACCAAAAATAGTTGTTGTTTTATTGTTCTCTCTCTCTCTATTCTCTCTCTATTGTTCTGCTCTTTTTTACTCTATTCTATTCTGCAATGTTTTATTGTTATTATGTTTTATCATGTTTGCTTTTCAGATTTTTTATACTTTACCGTTTACTGTGTTTTGTTGGTAACCATTTTATTGTTTTCAGGTACGCCATTCAGTTGCAGCGCGGATTTATTTATCTTGACAGCAACAGCGTTTGCTCCCACGATATATAAAGCCGTGACTCCAGCGCTGTCGGAGGTGATTTCACCACCACAGTTACATACTTCAGCATATATGCCGAAGCGTGGGGGCAGCAGTGGGTGGAGGAGCAATTTGCTCCTGCCTTTTGCGGGAGGATGCCCCCATGCTTCGGCATATATATATTTTAGGCACAGGTTGCGTTAAATGTTTTATTTTTTACTATGTTTTTTTTTTTGTATTTGCTTTGCAGGTATGGTAAGTCTTACTGTTATACTGTAATGTTACTTTGTTTTATTGTTAACCATCATTTGCTTAGCAGGTACGCCATTCAGTTGCAGCGCGGATTTATTTATCTTGACAGCAACAGTGTTTGCTCCCACGATATATAAAGCCGTGACTCCAGCGCTGTCGGAGGTGATTTCACCACCACAGTTGCATACTGGGTAGCAGTGGGTGGAGGAGCAATTTGCTCCTGCCTTTTGCGGGAGGATGCCCCCATGCTTCGGCATATATAAATGGTGCATGTATGCCCATCATTAGAAGTGGGTGGATGAAGGGAGGTATTCTAATGGTGGGCATACCCACCGATCAATATCTTTTTTTCGTTCAGCCCACAGGCTGCATGAAAAAAAAGTTTACAATATATGCCTAACAAGGACCAGCAACGTACTGGTATGTTGCTGGACTTTGAGTGGTTATACCCGAATGATGCCTGCAGGTTTAGGTATCATCTTGGTATCATTCTTTTCAGCCAGCGGTCGGCTTTCATGTAAAAGCAATCCTAGCAGCTAATTAGCCTCTAGACTGCTTTTGCAAGCAGTGGGAGGGAATGCCCCCCCCACCGTCTTCCATGTTTTTCTCTGGCTTTCCTGTCCCAACAGGGAACCTGAAAATGCAGCCGGTGATTCAGCCAGCTGACCATAGAGCTGATCAGAGACCAGAATGGCTCCAAACATCTCTATGGCCTAAGAAACCGGAAGCTACGAGCATTTCATGACTTAGATTTCGCCGAATGTAAACAGCGCCATTGGGAAATTGGGAAAGCATTTTATCACACCGATCTTGGTGTGGTCAGATGCTTTGAGGGCAGAGGAGAGATCTAGGGTCTAATAGAGCCCAATTTTTTAAAAAAAGAGTACCTGTCACTACCTATTGCTATCATAGGGGATATTTACATTCCCTGAGATAACAATAAAATTAATAAAAAAAATAAAAATGAAAGGAACAGTTTAAAAATAAGATAAAAAAGCAAAAAAATAATAAAGAAAAAAAAAAAAAAAGCACCCCTGTCCCCTCCTGCTCTCGCGCAAAGGCGAACGCAAGCGTCGGTCTGGCGTCAAATGTAAACAGCAATTGCACCATGCATGTGAGGTATCACCGCGAAGGACAGAATGAGGGCAGTAATTTTAGCAGTAGACCTCCTCTGTAAATCTAAAGTGGTAACCTGTAAAGGCTTTTAAAGGCTTTTAAAAATGTATTTATTTTGTCGCCGCTGCGCGTTTGTGCGCAATTTTAAAGCATGTCATGTTTGGTATCCATGTACTCAGCCTAAGATCATCTTTTTTATTTCATCAAACATTTGGGCAATATAGTGTGTTTTAGTGCATTAAAATTTAAAAAAGTGTGTTTTTTCCCCAAAAAATGCGTTTGAAAAATCGCTGCGCAAATACTGTGTGAAAAAAAAATATGAAACACCCACCATTTCAATCTGTAGGGCATTTGCTTGAAAAAAATATATAATGTTTGGGGGTTTAAAGTAATTTTCTTGCAAAAAAAAATTATTTTTTCATGTAATTAAAAAGTGTCAGAAAGGGCTTTGTCTTCAAGTGGTTAGAAGAGTGGGTGATGTGTGACATAAGCTTCTAAATGTTGTGCATAAAATGCCAGGACAGTTCAAAACCCCCCCAAATGACCCCATTTTGGAAAGTAGACACCCCAAGCTATTTGCTGAGAGGCATGTCGAGTCCATGGAATATTTTATTTTTTGACACAAGTTGCGGGAAAGTGACAATTTTTTTTTTTTTTTTTGCACAAAGTTGTCACTAAATGATATATTGCTCAAACATGCCATGGGAATATGTGAAATTACACCCCAAAATACATTCTGTTGCTTCTCCTAAGTATGGGGATACCACATGTGTGGGACTTTTTGGGAGCCTAGCCGCACACGGGACCCCGAAAACCAAGCACCGCCTTCAGGCTTTCTAAGGGCGTAAATTTTTGATTTCACTCTTCACTGCCTAGCACAGTTTCGGAGGCCATGGAATGCCCAGATGGCACAACCCCCCCCCCAAATGACCCCATTTTGGAAAATAGACACCCCAAGCTATTTGCTGAGAGGTATAGTGAGTATTTTGCAGACCTCACTTTTTGTCACAAACTTTCGAAAATTGAAAAAAGAAAAAAAAAATACATTTTTCTTGTCTTTCTTCATTTTCAAAAACAAATGAGAGCTGCAAAATACTCACCATGCCTCTCAGCAAATAGCTTGGGGTGTCTACTTTCCAAAATGGGGTCATTTGGGGGGGGTTTGTGCCATCTTGGCATTTTATGGCCTTCAAAACTGTGATAGGTAGTGAGGAGTGGAATCACAACTTAACGCCCTTAGAAATCCTGAAGCCGGTGCTTGGTTTTTGGGGCCCCGTATGCGGCTAGGCTCCCAAAAAGTCCCACACATGTAGTATCCCCGTACTCAGGAGAAGCAGCAGAATATATTTTGGGGTGTAATTCCACATATGCCCATGGCATGTTTGAGCAATATATCATTTAGTGACAACTTTGTGCAAAAAAAAAAAAAAAAAATTGTCACTTTCCTGCAACTTGTGTCAAAATATAAAATATTCCATGGACTCAACATGCCTCTCAGCAAATAGTTTGGGGTGTCTACTTTCCAAAATGGGGTCATTTGGGGGGGTTTTGTGCCATCTTGGCATTTTATGGCCTTCAAAACTGTGATAGGTAGTGAGGAGTGAAATCACAACATTACGCCCTTAGAAATCCTGAACGCGGTGCTTGGTTTTCGGGGCCCCGTATGCGGCTAGGCTCCCAAAAAGTCCCACACATGTGGTATCCCCATACTCAGGAGAAGCAGCTAAATGTATTTTGGGGTGCAATTCCACATATGCCCATGGCCTGTGTGAGAAATATATCATTTAGTGACAACTTTGTGCAAAAAAAAAAAAAAAATTGTCACTTTCCCGCAACTTGTGTCAAAAAAGAAAGTATTCCATGGACTCAACATGCCTCTCAGCAAATAGCTTGGGGTGTTTACTTTCAAAAATGGGGTCATTTGGGGGGGTTTTGTGCCATCTGGGCATTTTATGGGCTTCAAAACTGTGATAGGTAGTGAGGAGTGAAATCAAAAATTTATGCCCTTAGAAATCCTGAAGGCGGTGATTGGTTTTCGGGGCCCCGTACGCGGCTAGGCTCCCAAAAAGTCCCACACATGTGGTATCCCCATACTCAGGAGAAGCAGCTGAATGTATTTTGGGGTGCAATTCCACATAGGCCCATGGCCTGTGTGAGCAATATATCATTTAGTGACAACTTTTTGTAAATATTTTTTTTTTTTGTCATTATTCAATCACTTGGGACAAAAAAAATAAATATTCAATGGGTTCAACATGCCTCTCAGCAATTTCCTTGGGGTGTCTACTTTCCAAAATGGGGTAATTTGGGGGGGTTTTGTACTGCCCTGCCATTTTAGCACCTCAAGAAATGACATAGGCAGTCATAAACTAAAAGCTGTGTAAATTCCAGAAAATGTACCCTAGTTTGTAGACGCTATAACTTTTGCGCAAACCAATAAATATACGCTTATTGACATTTTTTTTACCAAAGACATGTGGCCGAATAAATTTTGGCCTAAATGTATGACTAAAATTGAGTTTATTGGATTTTTTTTATAACAAAAAGTAGAAAATATCATTTTTTTTCAAAATTTTCGGTCTTTTTCCGTTTATAGCGCAAAAAATAAAAACCGCAGAGGTGATTAAATGCCATCAAAAGAAAGCTCTATTTGTGGGAAGAAAAGGACGCAAATTTCGTTTGGGTACAGCATTGCATGACCGCGCAATTAAAAGTTAAAGCGACGCAGTGCCAAATTGGAAAAAGACCTCTGGTCCTTAGGCAGCATAATGGTCCGGGGCTCAAGTGGTTAAATGCTTCTTCTTTCTTCTATCTTCTTTCTTCTATCTTCCTTTGGTTTCTTCCTCCATCTTCTTCTTCTTCTGGTTCTTCCTCCGGTGTTCTCGTCCAGCATCTTCCTCGACGGCGTCAGCGTCTTCTTCCCTTCTTCTCCTCAGGGTGCTCCACATCCATGATGGCATGGAGGGAGGCTCCCGCTGTGTGACGCTTCCCTCTTCATCTTCTTCTCTTCATCTTCTTCTCTTCATCTTCTTTTCGGGCCGCTCCGCATCCAAGATGGCATGGAGGGAGGCTCCCGCTGTGTGATGCTTCTCCTCTTCTGACGGTTCTTAAATAATGGGGGGCGGGGCCATCCAGTGACCCCGCCCCCCTCAGACTTGACGGGAAATCCCTGTGGCATTCCATGTGATGTCACGGGGAATGCAACGGGGAAGTTCCCGTCAAGTCCCCGTGCATCAGAGGGGGTGGGGTCACTGGGTGGCTCCGCCCCCCGTTATTTGAGAACCGTCAGAAGAGAAGCATCACACAGCGGGAGCCTCCCTCCATGCCATCATGGATGCGGAGCAGCCTGAAAAGAAGATGAAGAGAAGAAGATGAAGAGAAGAAGATGAAGAGAAGAAGATGAAGAGAGAAGCGTCACACAGAGGGAGCCTCCCTCCATGCCATCATGGATGCGGAGCAGCCTGGAGAAGAAGGGAAGAAGACGCAGATGCCGCAGAGGAAGATGCCGGATGAGAACACCGGAGGAAGAACCAGAAGAACTAGAAGAAGAAGATGGAGGAAGAAATCGAAGGAAGATAGAAGAAAGAAGAAGCATTTAAATAAAGGAATTGTCAAAAACTGTCTCTTGTCATTTTTAACATTTTTGACACTTTTTTAGTGAAATGGTACCCCCTTACCATTTCACACAGGGGGGAGAGCCGGGATCTGGGGGTCCCCTTGTTAAAGGAGGCTTCCAGATTCCGATAAGCCCCCCACCCACAGACCCCCACAACCACCGGCCAAGGGTTGTGGGGATGAGGCTCTTGTCCCCATCAACATGGGGACAAGGTGTTTTGGGGGGCTACCCCAAAGCACCCTCCCAATGTTGAGGGCATGTGGCCTGGTACAGTTCAGGAGGGGGGGCGCTCCCTCGTCCCCCCCTCTTTTTCTGTGGCCTGCCAGGTTGTGTGCTCGGATAAGGGTCTGGTATAGATTTTTGGGGGACCCCACACCATTTTTTTTTTATTTTTGCGCGGGGTTCCCCTTAAAATCCATACCAGACCTGAAGGGTCTGGTATAGATTTTGAGGGGGACCCACGCCATTTTTTTTTAAATTTTGGCCGGGGTTCCCCTTAATATCCATACCAGACCTGAAGGGCCTGGTATAAAATTTAGAGGCACCCCCGTCATTTTGTTTTTTAAATTTTGGTTCGGGGTTCCCCTGTGGGGAATTCCCATGCCATTTTTATCTATGAACTTTTATGTGTATTGTCAGACCGGCAATTCATTAATAGCCGCGAGTAGTTTAAATGACTTTTTTCCTTTGAAATGTCGTTTTGCTGTCAGACTGTTCTAAACACCGGAAACATGCACCCCTTTATAAGCATACTATGGACACCCCCAGGTACAAAATTTAAAGGGTATTACACTTTTATTGTTTCACTTTAAGCATTATTAAAATCACTGCTCCTGAAAAAACGGCCGTTTTTAAAACTTTTTTTGGCATTGATCCATGTCCCCTGGGGCAGGACCCAGGTCCCCAAACACTTTTTATGACAATACCATGAATATAAGCCTTTAAAATTAGCACTTTTGATTTCTCCCATAGACTTTTAAAGGGTGTTCCATGGCATTCGAATTTGCCGCGAACACCCCAAATTGTTTGCTGTTTGGCAAACTTGCGAACAGCCGATGTTCGAGGCGAACATGAGTTCGACTCGAACTCGAAGCTCATCCCTACTAGGAATGTACACACTGCAACTACTCAGTAATCTTGCCCCTGGTGCCTGGGTCTCCAAAACTTGGGTAGCTAGCAAAAATGACAGCTCCTTCCACCTCTTCCTTCTCCATGCTAATGTTAAGGCACTACATACTTTGCTAATGTGTGGAGTAGGTGTTTTGTTTGTTCAGCTAAACACTCGACATGTAGACACATTTGAAGCCAGATTCTAAGAATACTTACTTGCGCAAACAAGAGGCTCCAGAATACTTTCTTCCTCTTCATGGTCACTTTGACCCTCAGTGTGACTTGCTTCAGGGGATTTCACGTCCACAACAGACAGGTGTGTGCTAGGGCCAGGAGTTAGATCCCATGCCTCCAAACCAACATCCTGGGTGAGATGACCACACTCACTTTCCTCGCAAAAGAAACAATACACCTTTCATTAAGCCACCCCTACTCCCATCTGTTTCTAGCATCCATTTATCTACATTAGTTGACCAACCTTGCACTTTGTCTGATGACAATGTTTGCTCCTGACAAGTGGACTCCACCATGCTGCACTGTGTTTTTTTTACAGTGAAAATGCATAGGAAATGGAAGGTGATGCCATTTTACAGAGGGCAAACACTGGACAAGTGCCAACATTGAAAAAGTCCTGTCTCCCACCCCTCTTGTGAATGAATGAATGATTTGTATAGTGCTGCTTATGCGAACTGAATCACCTCAAGGCGCTAGATCTTTCCTGTGTTGTCCAGCTTCTTAAAAGAGGTAGGTCTTGAGTTTCTTCCTGAAGGCCTGATGGTTTTCTTCCATGCGGATGTGAGTAGGTAGAGCGTTCCATAGCCGTGGTCCTTGGACTGGGAATCTTCGTTCTCCTTTTGTTTTGTAGCGGGTTTTTGGGATAAGGAGGAGGTTTTGGTTTGAAGATCGAAGACTGCGATTGGGTGTATAGTGCTTTATCTTCTTGCATAGGTATTGGGGAGCATTTCCTTGTATACATTTGTGGACGAGGCAGAGGGTCTTGAAAGTGATTTGATTCTTTACGGTTAGCCAATGTAGGCTCCTCAGGGAAGGGGAGATGGATTCCCAGGGTTTTTTTCCTGTTAACAGTCTTGCCGCCGTGTTTTGGATGAGTTGCAAGCACGCAAGCTGATATTGGGTTTAGTCCTATGTAGAGGGAGTTTGCATAGTCGAGTCTGGAATTGATGATTGTTCCTACTACTGCTGCTTTGTCCTCTTCTGGGACGAAGGGGATGAGTCTACGTAGCAGGCATCCTATTTGTGCATCCATTGACATTTCTGAGTCAAAAATGACTCAGAGACTCTTGGCTTTGGTGCTTGGAAAGATGGTCTGTCCAAAGATGGTGGGTGGTGTCCATGGGGTCTTAGTTTTGGAATTTTGATTTGCGTGTAGGAGAAGAAGCTCTGTTTTTGATCCGTTGAGTTTGAGAGAGCTAGTGGTCACCCAGTAGTCCTATGGGATAGGGGATATATGATGATCATTCTAGCAGGCCTGACTTTGTGTGACTGTGATCACCAGGGCCTCTCCTTTAGCCATGTCTATACTGGCAAGGCTGCATTAATGGTCACTGATAATCCAGGCAGCAACCACAAAGTGTTATTTACCCCTTAAGTTCTGCCCTAAGCCCATGGCCTTTGGCCCACCTAGAATCACCCCTGTCGGTGGCTAAATGAGTGTGTTTGAAGTTGTCACTTATGTTTTTGGTGGGAAGATGGCCTTGTTGCCTCCCCTGTTGAAGCCCGAGCGAGGGTAGCCTGGTGGTTTGGCTGGAGCCTCATTTTTTGGTGCCTCCCTGTTGAAAGAAGAGAAAAAAATGAGGTCCAACAATAAAGAGATGTCCAAAAACAGAACCAAATAAGAATGTTCATATGTGCTTTCTATTTTACTTCATCTTTAAAATAACATTTCAGACAAACATTATAGAAAACATTATATATAATTCTCTCAAGCTACTTGGAGAAAGCACATATACAGACGGCTAATTTACACATATCCATATTGGTTAGATACAAATATTGCTTACTTTTTTTGATGAACTTATGTATCGACTCCATCTGATCATGCTCACTGTGTTTGAGTTTAGAAAATCGTTGTCTGATTTGGTCCTTTGTTCTTTGCACCAAAAAATCGCCCTGCAAAACAGTGATGACCTTCTCCAAAATACTGTCCTTTCAGCTGTTGGGCCTTTCGTAATTGTGCAGCTTGAAGTCGTAGTCATGCTTCTCGAGGATGTGCACCATCTTCTCCATCTCATCCTTGCTCATGGGGGTTGCTTTGTGCCTCTTATGAGCAACAACACCGCAGGGCTGCCTGGAATCCACCAAATCCACCATGTTGTCCCTCCCGAATGTTCTGCCATGTGTGTCGCATGCAGAAGAGAGATGGTCACTCCCCAGCGTCATGATCACTGAGAGCGGAGTTTCACGTGGAGCCATCATGCACGGTCGATGGAACGGCCATAGAAACGATCTTGGAGTGGAGGACAAATGATCGCCAACACACAAAAGGAGCCAGAAAACGAAGGGACAATTGTAAATTTGGGCATAGGTTGTTAGTGTTCTATACTGCTTAGATTTTTGGCCTAGATTGGGAGCAGCTTATGAGTTAAGCCAGACATTATGTTTTGTCGTGTGTTCTGTCTTCTAGGCATCATATCATTTATCATGACGGATACATTTACTGCCCCTGATTTTTTGCCCCAATTCATTGACCTGTACCTGGAGCTGCCCTGTCTCTGGAAGGTCAAGAGTTGAGACTACTCAAATAAAATCGCGAGGAAGGCAGCGTTGGAGAAACCGCTTGTGAAGCCAGTGTACCCCAGGGCAGACATCAACTATGTTAAAACCAAAATATCAAACCTGAGGAGTACTTTTTAAAGGGAGCTCAACAAGGTGATGGACTCACAGAGATCTGGAGCATCAGCAGATGACATATATGTCCCCAGGCTGTGGTATTACAACAGCCTGCAGTTTTTGTCCGACCAGACAGAACCCAGGCCATCGCTGTCTACACTCCCTTCAACATCTGCTGAAGCCACAGCTCCATAGGTCCACCCAGGTCTTGCTGCACAGGATGAAGATGTGGAGGAGTCCAGCTTGACCCAGGTATAGCATTGCTGAACATATTTGTATCCAAAAATACAATGATGATAACTAGACGTTATTGTTAAAATATTTCTGCCTTAACAAAGTGGTTTCCATATCAATAGACAGTAGTGACCAAAAATTATTTGTACAAGAATAAAAAATGCTGGAGTCAGAATGATAGTATTTTCTATTTGTCCACATTCAATTTGCAACAGTGAGGAGATCAACATTGTGTGTGATTGATGACCAAACCTTAAAAATATTCTAATCATGTGTCATTTTCCTACACAGGAAAGTGTCAGTCAGGAGTCCCGGATCCCTCCCCTACGTCCTCCTGCTAAAAGGGCCAGGAAGAGCAGGAATCTGGATGAGGCCATAGCTGCCTTCCTCAGCCAGGCCACTACTGCCATCAGGACAGACCCAGATGAGGCTGAGGATTTGCCGTGGTGACTGCCAATAAATTAAGGCAGATGGATGGTGAGCAAAGGAGCAGGTGTGAGGAACTAATCCTGTAGCTCCTCAACAAGGGGGTGAGGGGCCAAATTCAAGAAAACACACACCTGTGTGATTTTGCGGCCCCACATCCACCACCTCCACAGCCACCCCCCCACCACAGCCACCCCACCCACCCCACCCACCACAGCAGTATGGCGGACAGTGGCAATACCAGCCACAAGACCCCCAACAAGGCCTCTGAACTGGGGATTTTCAGCCCTTCACAAATTACTAATTTTCTTTTTTTTTTTATTTTGGAATAATAATTTTATTTGTTATATTTTCTATATTTTTGTATGTATTTACTTTTTGGTTAAGTTCTTTATGTTTTTATGGCAGATAGCATCTCTAATTACATTTTTTTTCTTTTTTTAATGCACAATAAAAAAAATTGTGTAGAATAATTATAGTTGTATCTTTGATCTTAAAAACGAAATAATAGTGTTGTAGTAACTTGCACAAAAAAATAACAAGCATAATAATGTTATTCTTGATATCACTAGAAAAAAAAGCCTTTGAAAATATGTTTGCCAGAACTCCATCCATATCACCAGCAAAGCAGCTTCATTATTATCCCACTAAAGAAGAAGAGAATGTACACTGCATTTCGAGATTTCATAATTTGCCACATCACGAATGTTAATTCTTCATTACGAGCGTTAGTTTACAAGACTGACTGCTTCCAGCTCGTCCTTGCTTCCGAGCATGCGTGTTTGTACTTTTGTGTGACAGACTTGTGTACACATGAGATGAAAAGATGATAACAGACCGTTGTTCGCCGAAAATTTACTAGCCTGCCATCCAACGTTTGTTGCCGAAAAGTTGGACAACAATTGTCTGATGGAGCGTACTAATTGTCAGGTTTTAGGCAAACAGTCTGTCATCACACAATTCCCGGACGAAAATCTGATCGTGTGTACGAGGCTTAAGGCAAACCCTGTGGGGTCTGATGTATTGTAAAGGGGAACTGTGATGTAAAGAGGGCTCTGGAAAATCTGGGAACTCTGGGGACTCTAATATATGGTCAGGAAGAGGGACCTCTGCCGAACACATGAATGGGTCCCACTGGGGGACCACCTAAAAGGGCCTGCAATGGAAGTAAAGGTGCCCTGGGCTTTGGTCAGGGGCCTATCATGTTTTGCATAAAGGTTCTAGTTATGCCTCTGCCACACCGCTTTTGCTGAATACATGCCTAAAGGCTTCCTGGTAAAGAGAAGTAAAAAGTCCCCGCTGATGTCCTACCAAGTGCGAGATGATGATGAGGACAGAGTGCAGGCCGCCCCCTGGCATTTATGGTGTACGTCATGTCTGAGCAGAGGCTCCATGTGCCACCAGAGGCTGTACCCAGCCACCCCCCTGCAGTGCCCGGCCAGTTTGGGATCCCAGAGTGCTGCAGGCTCTGTCCAGCCCCACTGACCTAGTGAGCAGAGAGTACCTGGAGTGGAGCTTCAGCCTAGGATGGGGGTTAGGAGGAGGTGGGGAAGATGGAGAATGGGAGGGGGGCTGAGTCACTGGACTGGGCTTCTGGGTTGTACTTGGCTCCTAGGCCAAAAGTTGCCAGTGAGCCCCTGCTTTATACTGCAAAATTACACATGCTCCATAGGACAGTACAAGCAAGAAACATGTACAGCAATATCTTTATTTATCTAGAACATTCTGGAGAGGTTGAGGAGGCAGTAAACACATTTAAGAATTGCAGCTTTTTTTCTTTTCTGAGTGAAGCAGAAATCTAGCAAAGGAAACGTTTAAAAAATAACGTGCAGCCACCATATATCTGATCTCCTAGGCCATTGGATCACATACACACTTGAACACTGATAGACTGGTATATTCAGGTATTGACAAGAAATAGTGGATATATATAATATTCAAATTCCCTTTGTCCTGCTAAGCTGCATTTTGGGGGAGCTGAGTCTTTTTGAGTTAAATAACTATTCACTGTTGACTATTATTTGTCTCCTGTTTTTGGCTAGGAAGTGGCTTTCACCAGCAATGGATGATGAGATTAAGGAGGTTAATATGTCTAATGTTAATACTTTTGAAAAACTATGGTTAGCATGGTTAAAAGTGCCTAAGGAGACACTATTGGAAGGTATCTGAGATAGGTTACTATGGTAATATATTATTACACTGTATCTTCTTTCTATGTTATTTATGAGTGATGTATATTTATGTCCAATCTAGGGATGGGCCGAACACCCCCTGGTTTGGTTCGAACCAGAACATACCGAACAGGCAAAAAATTCATCAGAACTTACGAACACCATTAAAGTCTATGGGACACCAACATGAATAATCAAAAGTGCTCATTTTAAAGGCTTATATGCAAGTTATTGTCATAAAAAGTGTTTGGGGACCCGGGTCCTGCCCCAGGAGACATGTATCAATGCAAAAAAAAGTTTTTTCGGGAGCAGTGATTTTAATAATGCAGGGGCACCACATAAGATACACTACATACGATGAGTTACAACTTGTAACTCATCGTATGTAGTGTATCTTATGTGGTGCCCCTGCGGCTTATTTTACGCGGGGCACACTAAGAGACTTCTAAAGGTGCACATATCCCAACATATTACCAATATTTTAAAAATGGATTTAAATACCACAGTGTGTCCCTCCATTTTAAAGAAAAACATAATCAGGATCCCAGTTTACTCCAGTTTTGTGGGATTGACATTGTATATCCGACCTGGAGAGGTTCAAACCAGGTGAGGGACTTATCCCAACGGGAAACTCTGTGGATTTTCCTTTTAAAATGTCTTTTTCCTAGAGGCTTAAACATAGAACTGGACCTCAATTGCTTTAGTAACAACTATTGACCCCCTCCTTCCACATATATAGATTGGAGATCTATTCTGTGATGCCCTTCCAGTAATATTTTTGGTTGGGAAATAAAAAGTTAGATGGTCCAAGATTATTGCACTGTTGTGCAGTTTAATTTTTGGGAAATCTCATTGCCTGTTTCATTAGAAGTGTGTCGGTTTACAGTAAAAGAAGGGGGTGAGAGCACTATGGGGGTGCTGTCATCTATAGGACTCCCAGTGGCATGTCATTTGTCACACCCCCTTATCTTTTAAGACAGGCTAGCATTTAGGTTTTTTTTAAAAAAAAAAATTTCTTTGTTTTTATTTTCATTTTTGATGTTTATTTTTATTTTCAATATTTTTTATTTTTATTTTTTATTTGTAACTATTTGGCTGGTGAAGCAATTTTATTTTGCGATTTGCCAGTTTTTTTGGTGTATGCATATATCCAACCATTCATTGATATTGCTCAGTTTTAACTTACCTTATTTTACCAAATAGGGATTATATGTCCATTTTATTTTTGTTGCGGGATACACCCTTAGCATGTGACAAATTATCAGGCTCACATAAATATAAATTTCTCACTTGTATTGTAAACAAAATTTTTTATGTCTGTGTTTAACGCTCTGCTGCAATGTAACACTTGCGTATGGTACGAGCGGGGAAACAGGGAGTATGCAAGCGCATTGAAAATATGTCCGCCCGTAATGAGAGCGGATGGTATAAAGGAGAGATTGCCTAGCCGTACAGCCAATCCCATGACTAAGTCCCTGTGACGAAACTTGTCGGGGCGTGGCTGTACGGCAATCGAATACGTGTGACGTAGTACGCTGTGACGGAGAGCGCCACACTAGGAAGTGGGGAAGCGGTTCCAAGGGACGGGTGAGACTGTCACCAAAGAGTGTACTCCTGGAAGAGTTTGATATTTTAAATAAATTTCATTACGGTACTACACTATTGGATCACCTCTTTTTTACATGTGGAGAGAGCACTTTGGGTGAAAACTCTGGATGCTAAACGTTGGACCATCGGAGGTCATTATTTTACCCCCTTCTGTGTGGGTTAAAGCCTTTTAGCCAAATATGAGAGTGTGAGGCAATAGGAGCTGGTGAGTTTGTCTGCTTAAGGGGAGTGGAATCACAGTCACAGAGGTGTGGTGGAAGATTTGTTTATTGAAGATCTTCATTATATCACATCACAGATTAACGTCAAAGAAATATATATATATATATATATATATATATATATCACTATCTGTTTATCACCATTTTTTGGATTTTTCACATTTTTGATTGTTCATCTAAAGGACTTTATATATGTATTATATTATTCATTGTTTTTACAGATCACTTATTCACATGATTGATCATACACTCTTTCAGGACACTGTTTTTATTATTTGGTGCACTGTGTTGTGGATCTATCACTATTTCAATATTTATACTTTACAGTATTTATATTGTTTATGTAATTATCCACTTGTTTACTTAGTTTAATTGGTTTAGCGCTGCTATTTGGTTTCACTATTGGTAGGTGTCTATAATATGCCTGTAAAGTGGCACATTTTTCCCATGTTTAGAACAGTTCCTGCACAAAATGACATTTCTAAAGGAAAAAAAGTCATTTAAAAGTAATCGCTATAATGAATTGTCAGTCCCGGCAATACAGATAAAAGTCATTGAAAAAAATGGCATGGGATCCCCCCAGTCCATTACCAGGCCCTTTGGGTCTGGTATGAATATTAAGTGGAACCCCGAACCAAAATTTCAAAAAAATGCGTGGGGGCCCCCCAAATTCCATACCAGGCCCTTCAGGTCTGGTATGGATATTAAGGGGAACCCGGCGCCAAAATAAAAAAAAAGTGTGGGGGTCCACCTCAAAATCCATACCAGACCAGATCCAGACCAGACCCAAAATATTTTTAAAAAATGGCGTGAGTTCTGCCCAAAAATCCATACCAGACCCTTATCCGAGCACACAAGCTGGCAGGCCGCAGGAAAAGAGGGGGCATAAGAGAGCGCCCCCCCTCCTGAACCATACCAGGCCACATGCCCTCAACATGGGGAGGGTGCTTTGGGGTTTTTTTTTTCTTTTTCAGTCCGTCGCGGGGCGAGAGAAGAAGATGAATGGACTTTGTGGGACATTTTTATTTTTTTATTTTTTAATAAAGGACTTGTCCCAAGCTGTGTCTTGTCTTTTCTACCATTTTGACACTTTTTTGGGGAAATGGTAGGGGTACATTTGTACCCCCGTTACCATTTCACACAGAGGGGGAGGCTGGAATCTGGGGGTCCCCTTGTTAAAAGGGGCTTCCAGATTGCGATTAGCCCCCCACCCGCAGACCCCCACAACCACCAAACAAGGGTTATGGGGATGAGGCCCTCGTCCCCATCAACATGGGGACAAGGTGCTTTGGGGGGCTACCCCAAAGCACCCTCCCCATGTTGAGGCCATGTGGCCTGGTATGGTTCGGGGGGCGCTCTCCTCCCCCCTCTTTTCCTGAAGCCTGCCAGGTTGCGTACTTGGATGAGGGTCTGGTATGGATTTTTGGCAGCCCCCACGCCATTTTTTTTTTAATTTTGGCAGGGGGTTCCCCTTAATATTCATACCAGACCCAAAGGGCCTGGTGATGGACTGGGGGGATCCCATGCCATTTTTTTCAATGACTTTTATCTGTATTGCTGGGACGACAGTTCATTATAGCTGTGAATACTTTTAAATGTTTTTTTTTTCCTTTAGAAATGTCATTTTGTGCAGGGACTGTTCTAAACACAGGAAAAATGTGCCACTTTGCAGGCATACTATAGACACCCCCAGGTACAAAATTTAAAGGAATATTTCACTTTTATTGTTTCACTTTAAGCATTATTAAAATCACTTCTCCTGAAAAAATTGCCATTTTTAAAACTTTTTTTTGCATTGATACATGTCTTCTGGGGCAGGACCTGGGTCCCCAACCATTTTTTATGACAATAACGTGCATATAAGCCTTTCAAATGAAAACTTTTGATTTTTCATGTTAATGTCCCATAGACTTTAACGGTGTTCCAGCAGCTTTCGAATTTGCCCCGAACGCCGTATATTGTTTGGTGTTCTGCAGAACATCCAAAAAACCAAAGTTCGGCTTGAACTTATGCTCAGGCCGAACTGTTCGCCCATCCCTAGTCCAAACTTATATATAATTGTTCTGCCACAATGTAAATTAACAATTCCCAGGTATCCCAAGTATTGTTGATTACTTACAAGCTATCTTTCTGTATAATAGTAGTGTTGAAACTGTCTTTTGAAAAAAAAGAAGCAGAAGAAGGTGGCAAGGGACCATAGTTAGCATGTTGAGGTCTCCTCGGCGGATATTTGCTGGACTATCCCATCCGGGTTGTCTCTGTCTCGGATGTGAAGTCCTAGGGGTATGATAAGAAGGATGCTGTACGATATATCTATTGTCATAATCATCTGCATAGTCATCATAATCTCCAGCAAGAGGTTCATAATGATTATATACAGGTACTGCATATCCTCTGGATAAGGTTGTTGATAATAATTATTCTGCACCTGAACTTTTATACCATTGTGATTGGGGGGTTGACTTAACTTGAGGGCGATTGGAATAGAATTTTTTTGAGCCAAACTTCTTCCACCCCCAATTGGTGTAACATTGGTATTAAAACCCCTATTTCTTAGTTGTGATATTGGAATAATAGGTCCAAGAGTGTTGGCTGATGCAGGGGCCTGACTGATCCCTCCAGTGGCCAGATCAGCCCTCTTTACCTGCCATTTTAAAACGTTTGTAGCTTTATAATCTTCCAAATCTCTGGTGTATTTTTTCATTTTTTTAATTTTTTGATCAAGATCCTCTTTTTCTAAAATCTTTTTGAGATTATCAGACTTATTTTTATATTCATCAAGTTCTTTATTAGAAGAGAATTTCTCTTTGACATCAGAAATATCTTCATCCAATTTTTTAGCTTCTGTCTTTTTTTGGCAATTAAGAACCTCAAAAAATCTAGATCCACATCATTAAAATATTTAAACCAGCCCAGGAGATCTTGTTCACCCTTCTGAGGAGTAATCTCAAATCTCAGTCTTCTATGCACCATATTATCTTCCAAATATTTATCTAGAAATGGCATTAACATTAAATACATAAACAATCCTCATACATCAAGATTTTTTGGACTTCTACATTACTAAATGCATCTTTGAGATCTAGAGATTGTGCATTTCTGAAATCAAAAACATCCATCTTGATATATATCAATCTAATAAAGAGCAGCAGATATAAAATCAAAAATGGTAATACAATAAAAACGGTGGAATACCCATGCTACTATGCAATATAAAGTTCCTGAGAAAGCAGCCAGCACAATTTGTTTGATAGCAA
Organism: Aquarana catesbeiana; assembly: GCF_042186555.1. Classification (NCBI taxonomy): domain Eukaryota; kingdom Metazoa; phylum Chordata; class Amphibia; order Anura; family Ranidae; genus Aquarana; species Aquarana catesbeiana. Next base: position 255,426,388 of record NC_133325.1, on the reverse strand, counting down.
ATAAAATATATATAAAATGTCTACATGCAGCACTAAACTGCAAAGCACACCACACCACAGTGTCAGTCCAATCTCCTTACCAGAAGTATTTGTAAAGTAGGCATAAACATAGAAATCAGCTCCAGCTCCACCCTTTAATCGAATGACTCAATATCTCGTCGGACCTGCATCCACACCACTCAGGCTGCCAAGATTCAACACCAGGTGTATAAACATATTCTCCCAATCATGAAAATGACATCACCAGGGAAAAAGTAAAGCAATCATAGTGAAGCCTGTAAGGTAGTACAAATAATAATTTATTAAGATCACTTACATCAAGGAACATCTATAGTAAAATGGTTGTAGCTCTCAACACATGACCACGATTGCATTCCACCACCAGAAAGTAAACAAAAAAAACATAGTTGGAGCGCATCACATGAACACGATCACACTCCAACCACTACAAAAGAGAGGAGCAAATATAATATAAGCCAGGTGGATACAATTTTACACTGCTGGAGGCACCCCTAGGATTATAATACCAAACACAATAAACATTCTCAAAATTCAAACTTATAAAATGTACAATTGTTAACATATAAAAATGGTGAGCATGTAAAAAATTATGAGCATATAAAAAAAATGATTCACAACCCGATGAGACAAAGCCCCCTATTGGACACTTAGCATATCTATTATAATGTGCAACACAAAATGGCACAGCCCAGGAAAAATCAAATCAAATAAATAAAAAATAATGTAAAATATATAAAAAATACCTGAAACAAACAGCACTAATTAGCTTTTATTAATAAAACAATTTACACCCCAGTTGACATTTAATCCAAAAGGAACATACATTTTTTAGGTCATAAATCCAGCAGGTCTTCAGATGTGATATCTCACTTTTTACAAAACTCCCTTACCAATTTGGTAGAAATCTATCAATGGTAATGAAAGTGGTACCCGCTGGATTTTTATTGTGGCATTCAAGATAGTGTCTAGAGACACCCCTTTCTGATGTTGAGAATGAGAGCGACGCTGCCCAGCAGTCATTTGACGGCCGGCAGGCAGGAAGTGGTTAAAGTACATAGAGGTGATCAGAGAAACTTCCTTAATCTCAATGTTGAGATCAAGGAAATTAATTTTTACCTGACTTGCCTCATTTGCTATTAAACAAATTGTGCTGGCTGATTTCTCAGGAACTTTATATTGCATAGTAGCGTGGATATTCCACCTTTTTTATTGTATCATCCTCTGGAATATGCCTAGTTGGTCAAGGTTTCATCTTACATCAAAATATAGACCCAAACCATACCACCAGGTTGTGTCATAAATACATTAGAACAAAAGAAGAAAATGGCAGGTTTCAAATAATGGATTAGCCAGCATATTTTACAGACTTAAACCACATAAAGCTGGTTTGGGATGAACTGAACAGAGGGGTCAACACATTTGTGGGAACTTCTGCAACAGTGTTGGGAAGAATGTTTGTTTGGCTGTTATATCGTCACCAGATGGCCCTGCCCCTTACCTATTACCTTACCAAACTGGTTTCATCCAGGGACAGCCACCCTTCTATGGCTTGGGGTTGTATGGGTAAAATTGCCTTTCCGCCTCATTTACGGCTGCTGGGTTACCCCAGTGGGCGGTTTGGCGTGATTTACAGGTCCAGCACTACTTATAATCCTGTGACAGCTCTTGGGAACTGACTATGTTTTTAACAAATTGAGTTATACTAATAAGCTTTCAATTTCTGCATATTTCAAATATTTTGGACCCTTTTTTATCCACCCCTTATTCATGCTACACTGGTATATTACATATGCTATACTAAGTCATTGGTTGACTACTCTATCAATGTATGAATATATATACAGTATCTCACAAAAGTGAGTACACCCCTCACATTTTTGTAAATATTTTACTATATCTTTTTTTTTCCAATAGATTTTTACATTACAATTTATGCAGTCATAGAAGGAAATGTAAACATTAAATTGTAAATATAACGACATGTTATTTCAAACAGAAGCTGGTAATGGTTTGTATAAACATTGTTCCTAAATTCTAGTTTTAAGTAAGTAAATGAAAGAGTAACAGGTATTGATACAATTGTATATCATAGCGTACAAAAGATAACATGGGAGGGTAAGGAGATGGGTAGGGTAGGGAGGGGGGGGGTGGAGGGGTATGGGTGGGAGGAAGAGGGGGGAGGGGGGAGGGGGGGAGAGAGCATCAATTGGTGATCAGGATGCGAGATAAGACTCTCAGTTGTTAATTCTTTTTGTGTACCAAAGGTTCCATGGATTCCAAAGGTTTAGTGTTTTTGGATGAGTGTGTTTCCCACATGACAGGAGGGTTTCATACGTGAAATTAGTTTGTACTAAGTTTATTACTTCTGTAAGACAGGGAGTGGTGTTTGTTTTCCAGTTTCTTGTGATCAAAAGTTTAGTAGCCAAGAGAATATGTGTGGTCACTGGTCTTAGATATAGTGGTATGTCATCAATGTTTAAGTTGAGAATGGCTAGCTGTGGAGTTAGTACAATAAGGCTGTGTAGAATGTCTTGCAGCATGTTCTCTACATTTTTCCAGAGTTGTTGCATTTGTGGGCATGTCCATAGAATGTGTAGGAGTGTGCCCCTGTGATCGCATTCCCTCCAGCATTCATGTGAAGTGTGTTTGTGAAACTTGGCTAATCTGTGAGGTGTCAGGTACCATCTCATTAACGTCTTTTGTGTAAGTTCCAATACGGAAGTGCATGATGTTGCTTTGTAAATAGATTTGATTGTCGTTTGTCATTTTGAATCGGAGAATTGTAATTGTAAGTCTTTTTCCCAGTCAAGGAGGGGTTTGGATTTGTGAAATGTGTTTTTTTCCTGTAAAATTGAGTAAATGAGGGAGGTCCCCTTAGAGTTAGAGTTTTCTGTGAAGAAGTAATTCCAAAGTTTTGTAGGTAATGATCCCTCTAGAGATGCCTTCGCCATTAAGCATTTTTATAGTCTAAAGTATGTGAGGTAGTCTTTAGCAGGTGCATTATGTTCTTTGCGGACTTGTGAGAAAGATTTGTTAGTTGTTATGCTGTGGAGTTCGTGTGTGTAGTCTACCTGGTCTGTGATCCAGTTCAGGAAGGATAAGTCAGGCGTAAGGAGTTTTAAGGTGTTGATAGGAATGTGTAGTGGCTTTGTTGGTGGGTGTGTAACGTTCTCCATGCTTTGACGGTGGCTTGGATAGTTGGGGAGTAGTGTGGTTGTGCTGAATAACCGATTGGCGAGGTTTGTACCTGGTGTCAGATTATTTTCTATATCACTCCAAAGTGTAGTGGGTATTGTGTTCATCCACTCTCTCAGTTGTGATAGGATGGTGGCTGTGTAGTAGTCTTTTATGTCTATGTACCACACCCCCCTGTATATCTGTGTTTAATAAGTTTCGCATGACTGCATCTGGATTTTTTCCCTTGTCAAACATATTGGCTTAGGATGGATTGTAGGGAGTTCAGGTAGGAAGATGGGACTGGGATAGGTAGTGTGCGGAAGATGTAAAGCAATCTTGGTAGAACCATCATTTTAAAGGCCACTAGCCAGCCTGCCCATGAGAATTCATCTTTAGAGATTTTTTGTTGTTTCTTTGATGGTCATTTGTTTGGATTTTGTGTAGTTATGTGCGAAGAGACCTCTAGTGGATTTTCTAAGTGTAATTCCTAGGTAGGGTATACCATTGTCTGCCCAGAGATAAGGATAAAAATTTCTGAGGAGATTACTGGTTGTTGCATCCAATCCTAAGTCTAGAATGTATGATTTGTGCTAATTAACCTTATAGTAAGAGACATCGCTAAATCTTTTCAACAGCATTTGAACCAAAGCCAGGGAGGAGTAGGGAGGAGTAGGGTGACCATAAGTTGTGATCATCGTTATCACATCGTCTGCAAAAAGATTTATTTTGTGTTCTATTGCGCCAATAGTGAAGCCTGATATTTTATTGTAGGATCTTACATGTTCTGCCAAGGTCTCCATCATTAGGTTAAAGATAATTGGTGAAAGCGGACATCCTTGATGGGTGCCATTAGTGATGGAGAATGGTTTAGATATCATCTCCGATGTGTACACCTGCACTGAAGGGGATGAATATAGAGCCAATATGGATGATAAAATTGGGCCTTGGAAGCCAAATTTACTAAGGGTTGCCTCAAGATATTTCCAATGGACTCTATCGAACACCTTCTCTGCATCCAAGGATAGGAGCAGAGAAGGCGTTCGATTCAGAATTGTGGATTATGTTGACAATTCTCCATGTTGCATCAGTTGTCTGTCTGCCCTTTGTGAAGCCTGATTGGTCCTTGTGGATTAGAAGGGGGCATTAAGTTAAGTAATATGTGGGCTATTAGGTTGGCAGATATTTTCTTGTCCAAATTGAGAAGAGATATGTGTCTACAGTTTTATGCACAAATAGGCTCCTTACCTGGCTTCGGTAATGTAATAATCAAAGCATTTAGCATTTCAGGGGGGAGAGAGGAGGATGAAGCAGCATCATTACGTACTTTAGTCAGAAAGGGTGCTAACACAGATCTGAATTTCTTGTAATATTCTCCTGTAAGGCCATCTGGACCTGGAGATTTGTTAGAGGGCAAAGTTGAGATTATGTTTCTAATTTCTAGGTCAGTAAATGTGGTGTTCAGTGAGGCTAGTTAATCTTTGGTCAGTTTGGGAAGGTTAATTTCACTGAGAAACGCTTCTATGTCCTGTAGGGTTGGTTGATTGACAGAGGTGTCATCTTTTAGATTATAAAGTGTATTGTAGTAGTGACTAAACGTGTCTGCAATGGCTTGTGGGTCTATTCGTTTTTGTTTGGTGGTTGGATGGAACAGATGGGTAATTTTAGTTTTGGAATAGTGACCTTTTATCCTGTTAGCCATTGCCTTCCCTGCCTTGTTGCCAGTTGAGTAATGTTTTGCTCTTAAACGAGTGTGGGATTTCTCAAATGATTCCAACAGGTGGGATCTCAATTCCTGTCTAAGGGAGTCTAATTTAGTTTTTGTTGTAGGATCTGGATTACATTGGTTTTGACTTTCTAACGTTTTGATAGCGGAAGTGAGTATATGTAGACACTGTGATCTCCTCCTCCTCTCTCTGGCATTAAGTTGTATAAGGATCCCTCTTATGAATGCTGTGTCAAAGTATTCTTCTAGGTGATCTTCAATGTAGGCAGAATGGACTGGTGAGTTAAGAATTGCTGTGTTTGCTCTCCAAATCTGTGTTCGGGAGGTCATCGGCGAGTCGTCTATGGTCATGGTGACTGGAGCGTGGGCTGACCACCTAATGGTGGATATCTCTGTGGAAGATATTTTGGGAAATGTCAATTTATCTACTAAGAAATAGTCAATTCGGGTGTATGAATTCTGTCCAGGGGAGAAGTAGGAATAGTCCCTTTCGGAGGAGTGATAGGTTGTTGGACCTGATAAAAGGACCAAATAGGTTGTTGGACCTGATAAAAGGACCCATAGGTCATGAGAATATGTTAGAGTGGGAGGAAGAGTCAATGGAGTTGTCTTGTACTATGTTGAAATCACCACAGATGATAAGATGACCTTGTTTAAAGCGATTGACTTTCTTTATCAGTTTGAACAGGAAGTTGATTTGTTTCTTGTTAGGGGCATATACTGTTACGATAGTGTATCTGTGGTTATTTAATGAACAATCCAAAGCAAGATATCTGCCATCAACATCATGGAGGCTATTGTGGAGGGTGAAGGAACAAGTGTTCCTGATAGCTACCATGACTCCATTCCTTTTTTCTGGGCCTGAGGCTTTAAAGATTTGTGTAAAATTTTTGTTGGTGCATGCAGGTTCTGCATTGGTCTTGAAGTGCGTCTCTTGGATGCACAAGACTTCACATTGGGAGTCTTGTGCAGTTCGCCACAAGGATGCTCTTTTGACTGGGTGGTTTAGCCCTTTCACATTTAGTGACAGAAATTTGAGCATTTTAGAATTGGTGCGGTGTTGGTGTGGAGTAAAGTAGTACTTACAGTTACTCAAATGGGGAGTTGTTTGGAAGGGGAATCTTCGATGCTTGCTAGGTCTGTAGTTTGAAGAGGCTGAGGTCTGAAAGAAGTCCCAGATCAGATGGTCTTGTGCTCTCAGGGATAAAGGTAGGTAGGGAGAGAAACAGTAAAAGGTAGTTAGTGTGAAACAAGAGGGTTGTGGGAGACAAGGGTCAGCAGCAAGTTACTGAACTGCTGGTCAAAGATGAGGGTAAAGTTTGTGAACTATCTGCAATGAGCAGGCACTGAATGGGAGTGCTGATCTGAGGTTAGTTTAGTAGCATCACTGACCTGGGAGTCATTTGTTGGAGGGAGGCGGAGGTCCGTTGTTGAAGGCTTGTGAATTTGCTTTTGGGGACGTCTGGGTTGAAGGGTCGTACTCGGGGCTAATACCCCATGTTCTGAGCAATCGTATGCCTTCTTCCACTGTGTGGATGCTGTGGCGCATCCCGTTTCTGTTAATCAACAGCTTGGTCGGGAATCCCCATTGGTATGGGATCTTGTGGATATTGAGGGATTTTGTGATTGTCTGCAGTTGGCGCCGCTGTTGGCGGGTATATTGAGAAATGTCAGCAAAGAGTTGTAGCTTTGCGTATGGGTGTGGGAACTGATTGAAGCATCTCGATTTTGCGAGAAGCATATCTTTGGCATGAAAGAAGTGTACCCGCATCAGGGTATCTCGAGGTACTTCTGCAGGTAAGTGAGCGGGCTTTGGGAGGCGATGGATTCGTGGATGATGGTTTTGATTGGTGGGAGATCTGGTAGGAGTGTTGAGATCAACTTCCGAGCGTACAAGTTCAGGTCTGCTGGTAAAATAGTTTCAGGAATTCCTCTTATCTTAACATTATTGTATCTTGATCGATCTTTGAGGCCCGCCATCTTGGCCCACACCCAGTGGTGTTCTTCACGGGTATGATCATGTGCGTCCACTAATTCATTAATAGTTTCAGTCATGGTGCTCATTTGTTTTTCAATGTGTCCTACTTTCTGCCCTGTGTGCATCATCTCTGTTTTAAATGTAGTAAACATGGATGAGATGTCAGTCTGGAAAGAACTGTGAAGTGACATTAGCATCTCCTTCAGCATAGTGTCTATGACCGGCTGATTTGTAGTAAGGACGCCGCTATGGGGGAGGATGTGGGTGCCTATGTGAGAGAGGGTCAAAAGCAGGCCTTACCTCCAGGGTCTGTTTGCTTGCATCCAGGCGCATCCATGCTTTGGCTGGGCTGCTTGAGGTGGAAGATGGTCCGGATGATACCTGGGATCCTGAGGCATTTTCCTGGGATGAAATAGAGGGTTCATCAGCATCAGGTAGGTCAGTGTAGGAGTCTGCTGTGTGCTGTGAGGCGCCACAGGCGCCATCTTGGATTTTATCTCCCTGAGGGAGAATTAAGAAATCAGTCAGTTTTTTAGGTTGTCTGTACTCCTTCCATTTTATGGACATTCTGGTCTGGTTCCCCAGGGTGTGGGGGTCAGATGACTGCATTTTTGGGGTCCTGTGCAGTGATTTAGGGGTCTAATTCTTCATTCAGTGCAGGAGCTGTGAATTCAGGCTTCCATACAGCTCGGCGGTTAGCCACGCCCCCTTATATCTTTTAACCAGTTCAATACAGGGCATTTTCACCCCCTTCCTTCCCAGACCAATTTTTAGTTTTCAGCTCTGTCACACTTTAAATGACAATTGCGCGGTCGTGCAACATTGTACCCAAACAAAATTGACGTCCTTTTTTTCCCCACAAATAGAGCTTTCTTTTGGTAGTATTTGATCACCTCTGCGGTTTTTATTTTTTGCGCTATAAACAAAAGAAGAGGGACAATTTTGAAAGAAATACAATATTTTTTACATTTTGCTATAATAAATATCCCAGTTTTAAAAAAAAAAAAAAAATGTTTTCATCAGTTTCGGCCGATACGTATTCTTCTACATATTTTTGGTAAAAAAAATCGCAATAAGCGTATATTGATTGGTTTGCGCAAAAGTTATAGCGTCTACAAAATACGGGATAGATTTATGGCATTTTTAAAAAAAAAAAAGTATTTATTTTTTTTACTAGTAATAGCGGCGATCGCGATTTTTCTTCATGACTGTGACATTATGGCGGACACATCGGACACTTTTGACACATTTTTGGGACCATTCACATTTATACAGCGATCAATGCTATAAAATTGCATTGATTACTGTGTAAATGTGACAGGCAGTGAAGGGGTTAACCACTAGGGGGACACAAGGGGTTAAATGTGTTTCCTAGGGAATGCTTCTAACTGGAGGGGGCGGGGACGTACAAGGGGAGGAGACCGATCAGTGTTCCGCTGTACTGGGAACACAGATCGCTCTCCTCTCACCTGACAGGACATGGATCTGTGTGTTTACACACACAGATCCACTGTCCGGCCCGGTTAACGGGCAATCGTGGGTGCCCAGCGGACATCGCAGCCGCCGGGCACACGCACCGGGACCCGAGCGCGCGCCCCCTAGACGGCCGGGAACCCGACGCCATCATATGACGTCCACCCAGGACGGGAGATCCCATCTGTGGATGTCATATGTACATACGCAGGTAGGGAAGTGGTTAAACAGTGAATAAATTACACTTTGCTACAATGTAAAGTAGTGAGTGTACAACTTGTATCACAGAGTAAATTTGCTGTCCCATCAATGTTGTGCGTATTTAAAGTGTCAACTCCTCAACACCCAGCAGATACGGAGAACCTTTGATCACGTCAAGCTCAACCTCAGAAACAAAAAGATTAAGTACAGCATGCTCTTTACTGCAGGACTTCAGGTGCCAAATGGCAAAAGAGTGCATTTCTTCACGTCCCCTGAGGATGCTTCTCGATGGCTGAAGACTCTCCCTAAGGATTGAGGATTTTGTCACTTCAGCTTTTGCTTAGCTGGGATCTAATCTTCTGCGTAAGCACCCTACAGGGATGTCTAGCCTCCCTAGTAACTATTACTTGCTGAAGTGGTTAACCTGGTCCATTAAAGGGGGTTGGATTTACATTACGTTCTCACACTGTTGCCTGACTGACTGCGACTATACAGGTTTTGAAATCCGTACTTTGAAGGACAAAGTTTGCAAAAAGAAACAGTGTGATCGGCTGCATATGTACTAAAAAAGCCCAGACAGCTGAGCTGTGGGAAGTGGGCGGGGAGATAACAGCTCCACAATGTGATGGAATAGAGTGGCTGCTCTCTACTCATCCATGATGGCTGCCTCGTTGGGGTTGTGCCTTACCCTCACTTTCCTCCTCTGCTCTATCTGGTACCCAAGTCCAGTGAGTGACCTCATCATCATCATCTCCTCCATCCACATTACCACTGGAGACAACTTGGCAATACGCTGCAGCTGGAGGAACATGACTGCCAATTTGTGTACCAGTGTTCTCCTCTCTCTGTAGGCTCATGTTCCTGCCTTCCTCAACCTCAGAGTCAGAACCAACATCTGAACTGAGTAATGGCTGTGCATCTTCAAGGAACAAGTGGCTGACGCTGTGTTCAGATAACTCCACTGACTCCTCCATGCCTGAAGCTGGGGCTATGGCAGGAATAGCTGTGGACAAGGAGGCAGGTTTTGCCACTCTGGAAGCTGCAGGGCATTGCGCACTAGTCTCTGCGTGGGTGACAGAGGATGAGGAGAGCAATAAGTATGAAACAATGTCACGCTACTAGTGATAAAACTTAAAAATAGGTAAAAAGTAGTAAAGCAGCTAGCATAAACAGTATAATAAACTGCACAAACAAGTGAAAAAGATAAAAAATTCAGCGCTAGTATGTAACAAAGTGTGAAAGTGAAGTATTACTGTACCTCACGTGCAAATATAAAGCTGATAGTAACTTGTAGGTCAGATATCAACATGAACAATATACAACAGCAAAAAGACAAACAAATCAGGAAAATTTGTCACAGGTAGGTGAAAATGTCCATATAAGGCAGCAAAGAGAAAAAATAAACTGCAACTAAAACTGTCTGTGATAAACCAAAAAAATGGGAGTTTCTTCAAAAAAAAGAAAAAAGTCCCATGTGTAGATGATGCCAGTAGATGATAGTAAGTCAACCACTATATGTGACAGGAATAACCTCTTCGTAAGATATTTTGCCGCATCAAGATGGAAATATTGAAGGAATGGGTACGCTTACCATGAGAAGTGGACACACTCACCATACGGCGGTGGGTCAATCAGGTGTTTGGATTCAACAATCCGGCAGATAGTTGATGGAAGGAGCTGGTGTGGAGATACGCCTCAATACTTCAGATACGCCTCAATACTTCAGATATGCCTCAATACTTCCATCGCAATCCATGGTAAGCAAATGGTGTAGCTAGGACAGCCCGGCTAACGAACTTGGACTCCCATCCAATGGTCACACTTGATAGGAAATACGAACTCCAAATGGTGTCACATCAAACCATAAAAAAAGGAAAAGGGCCTCCACATAGTGCTTAAATCCAAAAATAAAAATGTATTAAAACAGCAAAAAGCTTAACAGTACAATCCACCTAGTCGGGTGGGTACAAGGAGTTATCACATAAAAAGTAAAGGATAAAAACAGTATTGTGTGGTGTCAGAAAGCACAAAGGCTTAGCAACCCTGAGGATGAGAAGGATGAGGAGGGTTTAGTAAGCCAGTCCACCACCTCCTCGGCATGCTGTGGTTGGATAGCACGGGCAACATCACTAAACAGAGGAAATTATGCCTTGCCTGAGGACTGACCATGTCCACCTCTGCCTGTGGTAATGCACAGAACTATATGGTGTTAAACTTGCAGTAACGCACAGAACTATATGTCAGTAAACTTGCAGTAACAAAATGAAATATACAGCATTAAACTTGCAGTAACGCATAGAACTATATGGTGTTAAACTTGCAGTAACACAATGAAATATACAGTGATAAACTTGCAGTAACGCATAGAACTATATGATGTTAAACTTGCAGTAACACAATGAAATATACAGTGATAAACTTGCAGTAATGCAATGAAATCTACAGCGTTAAACTTGCAGTAACGCACAGAACTATATGGTGTTAAACATGCAGTAATGCAATGAAATATACAGCGTTAAACTTCCAATAACGCACATAACTATATGGCGTTAAACTTCCAGTAATGCACAGAACTAAAAGGCATTAAAATTTGCAGTAAAAGCACAGAACTATATGGCGTTAAACTTGCAGTAATGCAATTAAATATATGGCATTAAACTTGCAGTAATGCACAGAACTATATGGCGTTAAACTGGCAGTAACGCACAGAACTATATGGCCTTAAGCTTGCAGTAACGCACAGAACTATATGTTGGTAAACTTGCAGTAACGCAATGAAATATACAGTGTTAAACTTGCAGTAATGCACAGAACTATATGGCATTAAACTTGCAGTAATGCACTGAAATATATGGAGTTAAACTTGCAGTAACGCAATGAAATATACTATGTTAAACTTGCAGTAACACACTAAACTATATGTTGTTAAACTTGTAGCGATGAAAAGAAATATATGGCGTTAAACTTGCAGTAACGCAATGAAATATACAACGTTAAACTTGCAGTAATGCGCATAACTATATGGCATTAAACTTGCAGTAATGCAATGAAATATACAGCGTTAAACTTGCAGCAACACACAAAACTATATGGCATTAAACTTGCAGTAATGCATAGAACTATATGGAGTTAAACTTGCAGTAACACACATAACTATATGGCGTTAAACTTGCAGTAACACAATTAAATATATGGCATTAAACTTGCAGTAATGCACAGAACTATATAGCAATAAACTTGCAGTAACGCAATGAAATATACAGCGATAAACTTGCAGTAATGCAATGACATATAGCATGTTAAACTTGCAGTAATGTAATGAAATATACAGCGTTAAATTTGCAGTAACACACAGAACTATATGGCATTAAACTTGCAGTAATGCAATGAAATAAATAGCGTTAAACCTGCAGTAATGCACAGAACTATATAGCGTTAAACTTGCAGTATCACACAGAACTATATGGCATTAAACTTGCAGTAACACACAGAACTATATGCCGTTAAACTTGCAGTAATGCAATTAAATATATGGCATTAAACTTACAGTAACGCAATGAAATATACGGCATTAAACTTGCAGTAATGCAATGAAATATATGGTGTTAAATTTGCAATAACACAATTAAATAAATAGCGTTAAACTTGCAGTAATGCACAGAACTATACGAAGTTAAACTTGCATTAACAAAATGAAATATACATCATTAAACTTGCAGTAATGCACAGAACTATATGGCTTTAAACTTGCATGAACGCAATGAAATATACAGTGATAAAATTGCATTAATGCAATGAAATATACAATGTTAAACTTGCAGTAACGCAATGAAATATACAGCGATAAACTTGCAGTAATGCAATGACATATAGCATGTTAAACTTGCAGTAATGTAATGAAATATACAGCGTTAAATTTGCAGTAACACACAGAACTATATGGCATTAAACTTGCAGTAATGCAATGAAATAAATAGCGTTAAAATTGCAGTAATGCACAGAACTATATGGCGTTAAACTTGCAGTATCACACAGAACTATATGACGTTAAACTTGCAGTAACACACAGAACTATATGGCGTTAAACTTGCAGTAATGCAATAAAATATATGGCATTAAACTTGCAGTAATGCAATGAAATTTATGGTGTTAATCTTGCAGTAACGCACAGAACTATACAGCGTTAAACTTGCAGTAACGCACAGAACTATATGGGGTTAAACTTACAGTAACACACAGAACTATACGGCATTAAACTTGCAGTAATGCAATTAAATAAATAACGTTAAACTTGCAGTAATGCACAGAACTATACGGCGTTAAACTTGCAGTAACACAATTAAATATACAGTGATAAACTTGCAGTAATGCAATGAAATATACAATGTTAAACTGGCAGTAACGCACTGAGCTATATGTCATTAAACTTGTAGTAACGCAATGAAATATACAGTGTTAAACTTAGAGTAAAACACAGAGAACTATATGGCGTTAAACTTGCAGTAACGCAATGAAATAAATAGCGTTAAACTTGCAGTAACGCACAGAACTATATGGATTAAACTTGCAGTATCACACATAACTATATGGCATTAAACTTGCAGTAACACACAGAACTATATGGCGTTAAACTTGCAGTAACGCAAATAAACACTTCAGCCCCCTTCCTGACCAGAGCACTTTTTGCGATTTGGCACTGCGTCGCTTTAACTGACAATTACGCGGTCATGCGACGTGGCTCCCAAACAAAATTGACGTCCTTTTTTTCCCACAAATAGAGCTTTCTTGTGGTGGTATTTGATCACCCCTGCACTTTTTATTCTTTGCGCTATAAACAAAAAAAGTGACAATTTTGAAAAAAACGCATTTTTTTAAACTTTTTGCTATACTAAATATCCCCCAAAAATATATAAAAAAAACAATTTTTTTCCTTAGCTTAGGCCGATACATATTCTTCTACATATATTTGGTAAAAAAATTGCAATAAGCGATTATTGATCGGTTTGCGCAAAATTTATAGCGTTTACAAAATAGAGGATAGTTTTATGGCATTTTTAATAATAATTCTTTTTTTTTTTAAATGGCGGCGATCGACAATTTTTATTGTGACTGCGACATTATGGCGGACACATTGGACATTTTTGACACATTTTTGAGACCATTGTCATTTATACAGCAATCATTGCTATACAAATGCACTGATTCCTGTGTAAATGACACTGGCAGTGAAAGGGTTAACCACTAGGTGGCAGTGTAGGGGTTAAGTGTGTCCTAGGGGCGTGTTAACCACTTCAATACAGGGCATTTTCATCCCCTTCCTGCCCAGGCCAATTTTCAGTTTTCAGCGTTTTTGCATTTTGAATGACAATTGCGCAGTCATGAAAGACTGTACCCAAATTAAATTTGTATCTTTTTTTCCCTACAAATTGAGCTTTCTTTGGTGGTATTTGATCACCTCTGCATTTTTTATTTCTTGCGCTATAAACAAAAGAAGAGTGACAACACAATATTTTTTACTTTTTGTTATAATAAATATCCAAATTTAAAAAAAAATACACTTTTTACTCAGTTTAGGCCGATATGTATTCTACATATTTTTGGTACGCAATAAGCATATTTTGATTGGTTTGAGCAAAAGATACATCGTCTACAAAATAGGGTATAGATTTATGCATTTTTATAATTTTTTTTACTAGTAATGGCGGTGATCTGCGATTTTTATCAGGACTGCAACATTGCGGCTATAAAAATGCACTGATTACTGTATGTCACTGGCAGGGAAGGAGTTAACACTAGGGGGAGATCAAGGGGTTAAATGTGTTACTTAGGGAGTGTTTCTAACTGTAGGGGGAGGGGACTCACAAGGGGAGGAGACTGATCAGTGTTCCTCTGTACTGGGAACACACGATCGGTCTCCTCACCCCTGACAGGATGTGGATCTGTGTGTTTACACACACAGATCCACATTCCTGTTCTGTTACTGGCAATCGTGGGTGCTAGATGGACATTGCAGCCGTCAGGCACGTGCATCAGCTCCCGAGTGACGCGGTGACACACGTGCACCCCCTAGATGGCTGGGAAGCTGAGGACATTATATGACGCCCGCCCAGGATGGGAGATCCCTCCCGTGGATGTCATTTGACTATGGGCGGGGAAGGAAGTGGTTAAAATACAACATATCATGCCGGAAGGGCACATGCTGCAGTACAATGTTTTGAAAGCCACATTGAACCTACCCTCGTGGATGTTTTTCTGCTATTTACAGTTGGGACATGCGATAATATCGCAATTCCCTGTTGCCCCAAAAGTAATGCTGCATACACACTGTCCGAATTTCTGACAACAAATGTTCGATGTGAGCTTGTTGTCGGGAAGTCCAACCGTGTGTATGCTCATCAAACATTTGCTGTCGGAATTTCCGACAACAAATGTTTGAGAGCAGGTTTTCTGACAAAAAACGTTGTTGTCAGAAATTTTGAGCATGTGTACACAAGTCCGAGGCACAAAATTCCACGCATGCTCTGAATCAAGTACGAGACGGAAGCACTTGGTCTTGTAAAACTAGCGCTCATAATGGACATAGCACATTCGTCACACTTCAAATTTTTTAATCTTTCAATGCAGCGCATTCTTTTCTTCTTTATAATGCTAGAATAATGAAGTTGCTTTGCTGCTGATATTCACACAGAGTTATGACAAACTGATATTTTATTATTTCTCGTGATCTCCTGAATAATCTTTTTTTTTTTTTTCGCCAGATCTCCAGAATAATGTTTATTAGTTTTTTTATAGTGATCTACTTTTTTTTCTCAGGAACTCCAGAATTTTTTTTTATAGTGAACACCATAATATTCTTTGTCGTTTTGTGTGTCAAATTACCACAAACCCATTATTATCTTGTATTTTTTAACATCAAAAGAGGTTGGTTGGTGTCCCTTGTTAATCTGACATTGTATTATTGAAATTTGCCTACTCACAAACAATCTGTCCTTCTTGAAGTAAAACACATAGCCAAGTATTTGTCAAAAAAAGTCCAAATTTATAAGGGGTCATAACAAAATAAAGAGGAAGGCAACGCTGGATAAACTGTTGAAATTGGTGAAGTCTTTGTACCCCAGGGCAGACATCAATTATTTGACAGGCAAAACTGGTAGCCTGAGGAGTCCATTTAATAGGGAACACAATCCGGTCCAGGACTCCAAGAGATCGGGAGCAGCAGCAGATGACATATATGTCCCCAGGCTGTGGTCTTACCACAGCCTGCATCTTTTTCCAGACCAGACCAAACCCAGGCCATCACTCTCTTGACTTCCTTCCATGCTTCCTTACAGGCTGTGGCTGTGGTGTTGGAGGTGTTGCAGGAGGTGGAGGAGGAGTATGGTCCAACTCACATACGTTACTTTTATTGGTGAGTTGGCCCCTCACTCCCTTATTTAGAGCCTGAAATATGACCTCCTCACAGATGAGGCATTGGCCCTCCTCCATTTCTTGCATTTTGCTGGCCGTCATACAGCAAAAGGCCTCTTGAACACTGGGAGTGTTTCTAAGGACCGCAGTAGCCTGCCAAATCAAAGCAGCAGGTGACTCCTTCACGTTCCTTCTCTTCCTGGGCCTTTTTGTTGGAAGGCGAAGGGGAGGAACCTGCGATTCAGTCAGGCTACTGGGCCCAGCCACCTCCTGGCTGCCACTTTCCCCTGCCACCT
Source organism: Aquarana catesbeiana (assembly GCF_042186555.1). Taxonomy (NCBI): domain Eukaryota; kingdom Metazoa; phylum Chordata; class Amphibia; order Anura; family Ranidae; genus Aquarana; species Aquarana catesbeiana. The sequence goes on along the minus strand of NC_133325.1, from coordinate 255,410,112 downwards.
CCTGGCTGCCACTTTCCATGCCCTCCTCCTGGCTGAGACTTTCCTGTGTATGAAAATAGGACATCGTTTTAGTTTTTTGGTCATCAATTACACACAATTTTGAGCTCATGACTGTTGCAAATTGAATGTTACCAAATAGAAAAGACTTTCATTCTGACCCTAGCATTTTTCATTCTTGTCCCAATCATTTTTGGCTACTATTGTATATTGATATGTAAACCACTTTGTTAAATCAGAAATTTGTGATCAATAATTGCATCTGGTTAACATCATTCAATTTTTTGACAAGAAATATGTTGAACAATGCTATACCTGGCTCAAGCTGGGCTCCTCCACATCTTCCTGGATGGAAGGTCCAGGATGTATGTCGGAAGCCTCAGCTGAGGTTGAAGGAAGAGTGGAAGAAGGGATTGAGAATGATTGCCTGAGTTCACTCTGGTCTGATAAAAACCATGGTCTGTCATAGTACCAGAGCCTGGGGACATAAATGTCATCTGCTGCTGCTCCTGATCTCATGGAATCCTGCACCTTTTTGTGCTCCCTATTATATGTGCTCCTCAGGCCACCAATTTTGCACTTCAAATAGGGAATGTTTGCCATGGGAATCACTGGCTTCACCAATTCCAACAGTTGATTCATCTCTGCCTTCCTCTTTATTTTGTTATTATAAAATTGGTGTTTCACTTGCCACAGACAGGGCAGCTCTCTGTACATATCAATGAAGTTGGGGAGGAAGTCATGGTCAATAAATTTATCCATTTTATCTGCAAGACACAACACAAGACAAACCCTAATGTCAGGCTAAACTCTCTTAATCTTGTCCCAATATAGGCCTCAATCTATAAGCCATATAGGCCACTAACCACTTATGCCCCAAATTAAAAGTGTACCTTTGTTAGCACAATTGGCGCTTAAGCTACTCCTTCCTCTGCTCACAGATCGTACGTACAACGCACGCGTGTTATGCATTATATACACTGAGCATGCATAAAACTCCGCCCCTGACCTTCTTTCTAGTATACTCCCAGCCCCTTCTCTTTTGGCACAGTGGGAGAGCACATGGCGGAGAGACAAAAGGTGTGTGATAATAGCAGCAATGAGGAGGAAAGCCAGGACCCAGAAACATCCCTATCCCGGAGGAGATTTAGGGCCTCAAATATTTCCTTTGTCAAGATGGTGGCGATGGTGGACATATTGAAGAGGGCCGAATATGATGGGAAGCATGGATCTTACCCAAACCCAAATGTAAGAAAGATCAAGATCATGAGTAAAGTTGTGAAAAGTCTGCACAGGAATTTTGGGGTATGACGATCCAAGGAGCAATTGAGGAAATGCTGGTCAGACCTGAAATTGAGGAAGCACGATCAGTACAGAAGGAACAGGAAACTGCTTCTAAAAAGTAAGTATTTGTCCTGTGTTCCTATTATTATTACTTGCATGCTGCTCCATGTGCTTTGCTTTACTGTTGTACAGTTTAAAATGGCAAGTTTCAGGTTCGTGGGCACAGTAATCGTTCGCAGTAAACATTGTTTGTTCGCCCACTAATATGATGTTTTTGGCAGATGGAGGTTAACTACATTTGTTCATGCCTATTTGTATTAAAAGAAGTTTAGCACATTGTTGTCTAGATGGGTTTGTAACTAGAATGAAATGCAAACTTGATTCTGTGTAAGGAGAGGACACTCAGCAGCTGTTTACACATCTGGACGCAGGAGCACTAGTGTGGGATACCAGAAAACCCTTTTTAGGGTGTCCCACACAGGTGCTCCAGTGGATGAAAGGGGTCTCTCCATGTGTGAAACTTTACCAAAAAAGGTAAGTATTCCAGCTTTAAGAGAGGGAAAAAATCATATCTTCAGTTTGTAACTCTGCCAAAACAGGCAATTGTATGACACTTCCAAGCAATGTTTCATATTCCTATTTCTTGCCTCAAATATCTGTGTGCTAAGTACACCTTTTTTTTATTCACATAGGGGAGAAAAGAATCCGGACATCTGAGGACACCGGGAACCCCACACCTCCCAAAGAAAGGGAAATCCCCACACACCATGAAGAAGATGGAGGGAGGAGAGGTTCATGAATTGGACGAAATAGTGACCACAACAGGTCAGTGTCTGAGACCACTGCTTCAGGTAATAGATGTATGCCTGCATATTTATAATACAAGGTGTGTTTTTTTATTTTTAAGTGATGTGGATGTTGTGGAAGAAGAAACTCATTTCAACAGTGCAAGTGCACAGATCCTCATCGGGGAGATAATGGTGTGCAATCAGGAATTAGAGAAGATCAAGGAAAACATCAATGATGTTGAAAAAAGACTCAACAACATCATTGATGTTTTAGGCAGAATCTACAACACCCAAAAATGTTTACAGTTTGTCATTATATTTTTTATTTATCGAAAAAACTTTTAATTAATTTGAAAGCCAAATTTTGAAGATGCACACAGTGTGTCAACATGTGCTATCTGCCATCATGGGATATCAATGTACGTGTTTTGTGGGTGCAACCCCTTCCTCGCAACTAAAGTAGATGAGAGGAAGGGGTTGTACCCCTGAAACACGCCCATTGAACCACCATCATGGGAACTAGCACATGTTGACAACAGGCATGGGATCAGGAGTGAAATCCACATTTTGACTCCCAATTTGTGTGCATCTTCAAAATTTGTCTTTTACAGGGGTGACATCACCCCATCTGATGAAGGCAAGATCATCAAAGTTTTTTGACATACTAATGTCTGATATTGCCTTCAATTTATCAAAGTTGAACTTTGTAAGTTACTGAGTTGTGTATGTTATGGTTTTAAACATGCCTGTATAACCTAAAAAAAGAATATTTTTACTGTCAAACATAAAAATGTTATATACCAAAGATTTTGGTTTGTTAAAAAACCTTTTTCTAACGTACATATGAATGTGCACAGAGTAAAATGTTTTATACTCAGCAATGTATGGCTTCTTCTTTCAATGCTCATTATCAGTTTTTGGAGTAAGTTGGTGTAGTTCAATGGGGGTATTTACTAAAGGCTAATCCCCTTTGCACTACAAGTGCAGTTTCAGTGCAGTTTCAGTGCAGTTTCAAGTGCACTTGCAGTGCACTTGTAGTGCAAAGTGGATTTGCCTTTAGTAAATAACCCCCACAATGCTCTAAAATTTGCCCCAATCATGCCATTTTAGGGACTCAAAGCAATTAATTAATGGAGCTGAAAAGGATGATTATTTTTATCATTAATGCATTACATACATTAACAACAAAAACAATGTGTGTGTGTGTGTGTGTGTAGCAGACCCACAACATAATAGTTAGCTGAAGAAGAGATTGTGACCTCATGTATCAAATAAATTACGTTTGCACTATTGAAGAAAATGGCAAAAAAAGGCCATTGGAGAACCTAAGAGACAGCTAAAAGAAACACAAGCAGTAAATCAAATGAAATATGAGTTTAGTTTATACCAAAAATATTTATTTTAAAAATGTTTCACACATTGGCTGGCATATCAATGGCCCCCCTACCCGCAAAGTACTCGACATACTTCTGTCTAACTTCACGGGTGCTTTGGGGGGCAAGCCAGGATGGCCAGGTTCAAGTGTGGTCAAGGTAGTTGGATTTGGATTTTGAATGCTGGTGTCAGTCCTAACTGAGGCCACATAGTTTATAGCATTTTTCCATAGGAAATTGGGGAGAATGCAGCAGGGAATGACAATATGATTCAGTTTATATTCCGCCATATGTATCACTGTCAGAAATAGGCTGAACCAGCTAGCCATTATTCCAAATGCATTCTCCACAACTCTCCTGGCTCTGACCAGCCGATAATTAAAAACCCTCTGCTCTGGGGTGAGGGTCCACATGGGGAACAGGTGATCATCCAGCCTTAGCGCTTCATCAGCGATGAACACAAATTGGAGACCAGCCATGTTGTCTTCCGGAGGTGGCAAGCCCAAGCCACCATTCTGGGACGTCGGAAGAACTCTGTTTGGGCAATGACTCCACCATCTGACATTCGCCCATTTTTCCCCACGTCCACATAGAGGAACTCGTATGTCACTGACACCACTGCCAACAACACAATACTATTAAACCCCTTATAGTTATAATAGTATGACCCCGAGTTGAGGGGGTGGGACGATGTGGACATGCTTCCCATCTATTGCCCCTCCGCAGTTAGGAAAGTCCCAATGGAGTCAAATAAGAAAAAAATTAGTACTTTTGCACATAACATCGCAAGCAGATTAAACACAAACATTCTTGACCAACATAAGTATAATATTTATTTTAATACGTATTTAAAGTCAAAAGTATAAGGTCCACTTATCAGATTCCTCACCCCCTCTGATGGCCCCTTGTAAAAATTGTAGGGTGGGGGGGATGTTTTGGACAGGTAATCCTCTCCACTTCATTGAAAGCTAAATGCATAAATAATGTGTTACTTTGGCCAGCCCCTCCTTGCTTACACTATTGGCAGCCCACTGAACAGGTAAGAAGTGTTATAATACAAAAATATGAATACACACTGTAAAAATTGAAGGACATTTTTGCATTCTGCAATTACCTATCAAGATAATAGGAGAACAAAACTTTAAACAGCACCATTTGAAAGTATTCAGGCAGGCCCTTGCCCTACATGCTTTGGTGAATTCATATATAACTCTGACCACAAAATAGGTAGGCACAGTGTGTATGGGTTGGTAAAGTCAGCAGATAGAGTATTGGTATCGGTTGACTTAGCGGTTGGGGGGGGAGGGGTCCAAATGAGTTTGCCCCCCCAAAAAGCCTCTTGCACTATTCCTGAATTTAAGGACAACAATAACATTTGGACACATTTTAGAGGGTGTTTAGGGTAAGCACTACAATGGAGCTGACAAAAAAACATTGTCAACCACTTCAGCCCTGGATCATTTGGCAGCTCAATGACCGGAGGACTTTTTACAATTTGGCACTGAGCTGCTTTAACTGGTAATTGCGCAGTCATGCAATGTTGAACCCAAACGAAATTTGTGTCCTTTTGTTCACACAAATGGAGCTTTCTTTTGATGGTATTTGATTGCCTCTGCGATTTTTATTTTTTGTGATATAAACAGAAAAAGGCACATGCCTTTGGTCAATAAATATACACTTATTGACATTTTTTTTGTTTGCGCAAAAGTTATAGCGTTTACAAACTAGGGTACATTTTCTAGAAGTTATGCAGCTTTTTGCTTATGACTGCCTATCTCATTTCCTGAGGTGCTAAAATGGCAGGGCAGTACAAACTCCCCCCAATGACCCTATTTTGGAAAGTAGACACCCTAAAGAAATTGCTAAGAGGCATGTTGAGCCCATTTAATATTTTATTTTTTTGTCCCAAGTGATTGAATAATGACAAAAAAATTTACAAAAAGTTGTCACTTTTGTTTGCGAGCCTCGCCACGTACGGGGCCCCAAAAACCAAGCACCGTCTTCAGGATTTCTAAGGGCGTACATTTTTGATTTCACTTCTCACTACCTATCACAGTTTTGAAGGCCATAAAATGCCAAGATGGCACAAAATCCCCCAAATGACCCCATTTTGGAAAGTAGACACCCCAAGCTATTTGCTGAGAGGCATGGTGAGTATTTTGCAGCTCTCATTTTATTTTTGAAAATGAAGAAAGAAAAGAAACATGTTTTTTTTTTCTTTTTTCAATTTTCTAAACTTTGGGACAAAAAGCGAGATCTGCAAAATACTCACGATACCTCTCAGCAAATAGCTTGGGGTGCCTACTTTCCAAAATGGGGTCATTTGGGGGGGTTGTGCCATCTGGGCATTCTATGGCCTCCAAAACTGTCATAGGCAATGAGGAGTGAAATCAAAAATTTACACCCTTAGAAAGCCTGAAGGCGGTGCTTGGTTTTCGGGGTCCCGTACACGGCTAGGCTCCAAAAAAGTCTCACACATGTGGTATCCCCATACTCAGGAGAAGCAACAGAATGTGTTTTGGGGTGTAATTTCACATATGCCCATGGCATGTTTGAGCAATATATCATTTAGTGACAACTTTGTGCAAAAAAAAAATGTCTTTTTCCCGCAACTTGTGTCAAAATATAAAATATTCCATGGACTCGACATGCCTCTCAGCAAATAGCTTGGGGTGTCTACTTTCCAAAATGGGGTTATTTGGGGGGGTTGAACTGTCCTGGCATTTTATGCACAACATTTAGAAGCTTATGTCACACATCACCCACTCTTCTAACCACTTGAAGACAAAGCCCTTTCTGACACTTTCTGTTTACATGAAAAAATATTTTTTTTTGCGAGAAAATTACTTTGAAACCCCAAACATAATATTTTTTTTAAAGCAAAGGCCCTACAGATTAAAATGGTGGGTGTTTCATTTTTTTTTCACACAGTATTTGTGCAGCGATTTTTCAAACACATTTTTTTGGAAAAAAACACACTTTTTAAAATTATAATGCACTAAAACACATTATATTGCCCAAATGTTTTATGGAATAAAAAAGATGATCTTAGGCCGAGTACATGGATTTCAAACATGACATGCTTTAAAATTGCGCACAAACAAGCAGCGGCGACAAATTACATACATTTTTAAAAGCCTTTAAAAGCCTTTACAGGTTACTACTTTAGATTTACGGAGGAGGTATACTGCTCAAATTACTGCACTCAATCTGACCTTTGCAGTGATACCGCACATGCATGGTGCAATTGCTGTTTACATATGACGCCAGAACGACGCTTGCATTCGCCTTTGCGCGAGAGCAGGGGGGAGACAGGGGTGCTTTTTTTTTCATTACTTATTTTGTTTTTTTTATTTTATTTTTAAACTGTTCCTTTCATTTTTTTATCATTTTTATTGTTATCTCAGGGAATGTAAATATTCCCTATGATAGCAATAGGTAGTGACAGGTACTCTTTTTTGAAAAAATTGGGGCTATTAGACCCTAGATCTCTCCTCTGCCTTCAAAGCATTTGACCACAACAAGATTGGTGTGATAAAATGCTTTCCCAATTTCCCAATGGCGCTGTTTATTTCCGGGGAAATCTAAGTCATGAAATGCTTGTAGCTTCTGGTTTCTTAGGCCATAGAGATGATTGGAGCCATTCTGGTCTTTGATCTGCTCTATGGTCAGCTGGCAGAACCACTGGCTGCATTCTCAGGTTCCCTGTTGGGACAGGGGAGCCAGAGAAAACCATGGAAGACGGTGGGAGGGGGACATTCCCTCACACTGCTTGTAAAAGCAGTCTAGAGGCTAATTAGCCACTAAGATTGCTTTTACATGAAATCCGACCACTGGCTGAAAAGAATGATACCAAGATGATACCTAAACCCACAGGCATCATTCTGGTATAACAACTCAAAGTCCAGCAACATACCAGTACGTTGCTGGTCCTTGTTGGGCATATATTGTAATTTTTTTTTCATGCAGCCTGCGGGCTCCATGAAAAAAAGTGATTGATCGGTGGGTATGCCCAGCATTTGAATACCTCCCTTCATCCACCCACTTCTAATGATGGGCATACATGCACCATTTTGTTTTTAACTGTGGTGGTGAAATCACCTCCTACAGCGCTGGAGTCACGGCTTTATGTATCATAGGAGCAAACGCTGTTGCTGTCAAGATAAATAAATCCACGCTGCAGCTGAATGGCATACCTGCTAAGCAAATGATGGTTAACAAAAAAAGTAACATTACAATATAACAGTAAGACTTATCATACCTGCAAATCAAATAGCAAAAAGCATAGTAAAAAATAAAACATTTTTTAACGCAACCTGTGCCTATATACATATAGATTTATATATACCAAAGCATGGGGGCATCCGCCCCAAAAGTTAGGAGCAAATCGCTCCTCCACCCCTGCTGCCCCCATGCTTCGGCATAAATGTTCCTTTTTTTAACTGTGGTGGTTAAATCACCTCTGACAGTGCTGGAGTCACGGTTTTATGTATCGTGGGAGCAAACGCTGTTGCTGTCAAGATAAATAAATCCGCACTGAATGGCGTACCTGAAAACAAAAAAATGGTTAACAATAAAACACAATAAAACATTGCAGAATAGAATTCAGTAAAAAAGAGCAGTACAATAGAGAGAGAGAACAATAAAACGCCAACTATTTTTGTTTTTTTAATTTTATATTTTTTGTGTGTTTTTTTCATTTTTTACTTTTTCACTTTTTTTTTACACTTTTATTTGTAACTGTAACTGTAATGCCCTGTACAGACAGTCGGATTTTCCAACGAAAAATGTGCGATCAGAGCTTGTTGTCAGAAATTCCGACTGTGTGTGGGCTCCATCGGACTTTTTCCATCGAATTTTCCGACACACAAAGTTTGAGAACAGGCTATAAAATTTTCCGACAACAAAATCCGATCGCGTCAATTCCGATCGTGTGTGGACAATTCCGACGCATAAAGTGCCACGCATGCTCAGAAGAAATTCCGAGACGGAACTGCTCGGTCTGGTAAAATTAGCGTTCGGAATGGATATAGCACTTTTGTCACGCTGCAATGTTTTAAATTGTTTAATGCAGCGCACTCTCTTCTTCTTTATAATGCTAGAAGAATGAAGTTGTTTTGTTGCTCATATTCACACAGACTTCTCACAAACTTCTTTCTTTATTATTTATCGTGATTTCATCAATATTATTTTATTTGTCACATCTGACTAAAAAATGTTAAAATTTTAATTTTGGGTTTTTTAATTTTTTTTTATTTTTGGATTTGTATTTTTTTTAAGCCTGATCTTGTTTTTTTTTGGTTATTTTTTTTTACTACAGAATAGTTTTGGGTGTGTTTTGTGAGTCAAGGTACCACAACACCATTATTATCGTGTACTATTTATTAATCTCAAGGAGATTGTTTGGTGTTGGTGTCTCTTGTTAATTTGACATTCTATTTTTGAAATGTACCTGCCTCCTCACAAACAAACTGTCCTTTTTGAATGAAAACACACATAGGCGAGTATAATTGAAACAAAAATTCCTTTATTAAGGGGTCATAACCAAACAAAGAGGAAGGCAACGCTGGATAAACAGCAGAAATTGGTGAAGCCTTTGGCCCCCAGGGCAGACATCAATTATTTTACTGCAAAATTGGTGGCCTGAGGAGTCCATATATAAGGGAGTACAATCTGGTCCAGAAGTCCAAGAGATCATTAACAGCAGCAGATGACATGTATGTCCCCAGACTGTGGTCATACAAGAGCCTGCATCTTTTGCCAGACCAGACTGAACCCAGACCATCACTCTCTGGTCTTCCTTATACACTTCCTTCCCGGCTGTGGCTCTGGTGTTGGAGGTGTGGCAGGAGGAGGAGTAGGACCTGGAGGAGGAGGAGGACCTGGAAGAGGAGGAGGAGGACCATGGGTGAGCTCACAAATGTGGCTTTGGCATGTGAGTAGGCCCCTCAACCCCATATTTAGAGCTTCTAAAATGAGAAACTCACATAAGAGGCATTGGTCCTCCTCCATTTGCAGCATTTTGCATGCTGTTAGGTCAGCAAAATTCTCTTCCACACTCTGGGGTGTTCTGAGGGCATCAGTAGCCTTCCAAAATAGGCCAATTGCAGCCTCCTCCAGGTTACTCCTCTTTCTGCTTCTTTTTCTTTGAAGGCGGAGGGGAGGGACCGGGGTATTGGGCAGCCTACTTGGCCCGGCCACCTCCTGGCTGAGACTTTTCTGTGTATGAAAAAGGGACATCATTTTAGTTTTTGGTTCATCAATAACAATCAGAAATTAGTACTCCAAAATAACATAGATTTAACATCATTAATTTGACCAACAGAAATATTTAGAAGAAGGCTATACCTGGCCCAAGCTGGGCTCCTCCACATGTTTCTGCCTGGAAGGCCAAGGTTGGGCGTCAGAAGCCTCAGCTGAGGGGAAAGGAAGAGTGGAAGGAAGAGTGGAGAGTGCTGGCCTGGGTTCAGTCTGACCTGACAGAAAATGCAGTCTGTCATAGTACCACAGCCTGGACATAAGCCAAGACATAAATGTCATCTGCTGCTCCTGATCTCAGGGAATCCTGGACCTCCTTGTGCTCCCTTAGATAAGTGCTCCTCATGCCACCAATTAGGGCCTTCAAATAGGGGATGTCTGCCGTGGGGATCACCAGCTTCACAAATTCCAGCAATTGATCCAGTACTGCCTTCCTCTTTGGTTCTTATAATCGGGGTGGTTTACCTGCCACAGACAGGGCAGCTCCCTGAACAGATCAATGAATATGGGGATAAAGTCCTGATCCTTCAATATATCCATTTTCTTTGCAAGACACAACACAAGACAAACCCTAATGTCAGGCTAAAGTCTCCTAATCTTGTCCCAATATAGGCCTCAATTTCTAAGCAGTATAGGCACAAGTTTAAGCGTTACCTTCGTTATCACGATTGGCGCTTCCGATACGCATTCCTCCGCTCACAGATGGTATGTACTACGCACGCGTGTTACGCTTTATATACACTGTGCATGCGTAAAACTCTGCCCACCCCTGACATTCTTTCTAGTCTATTTCCTGCCCCTTATCATTCGGCACAGTGGGGAAGAGCACATGGCAGAGACAGAGCAGGTGCGTGCTAATTACAGCAATGAGGAGGAGGAGGAGGAAAGCCCAGAGCCAGAAATGTCCCGATCCCTGAGGAGACGATTTAAGGCCTCAAATATGTCCTTTGGGGAGATGTTGGAGATGGTCGACATACTGAAGAGGGCCGACTATGACGGGAAGTATGGGCCTTACCCCAACCCGAATGTCAGAAAGGCCAAGATCATGGCAAAAGTTGTGAACTGTCTGCAGAAGAATTTTGGGGTTCGGCGATCCAAGGATCAACTCAGGAAGCGGTGGTCGGACCTCAAATTAAGGGAGCACGATCAGTATAGAAGGATCAGGAGAGTGCTGCAAAAAAGTAAGTAGTTGTGCTGTGTTCCTATTAGTTATTTTTAGAATGTTTGTGCTGCTCCATATGCTTTTCTTTACTGTTGTAGTTTAAAATGGCAACTTTCATGCTCATGGACACATTATTAGTTCGTAGGAAACATTGTTCATTCGACCTAGAAAACACCATGTTTTGGCCAGATGCATTTCAATACATTTTTGTTAGCCTACTTCTCTTAAAATAAGTTTGTTGTCTAGATGGGTTTGTAACTAGAATGAAATGCAAACTAGATTATGTGTAAGGAGAGGACACTCAGCAGTTGTTTACACATCTGGACACAGGAGCACTAGTGTGGGACACCAGAACACCCTTTTTATTCTGGGGCCCCACACAGGTGCTCCAGTGTATACTATAGGGGTGACTCCATCTGTGAAGCTTGTACAAAACAGGTAAGTATTCAAGCTTGACAAAGTGAAAAAATATTTATTCGTCTTGTAACTCTGCCAAAATAGACAATTGTACCCACTTCCAAGCAATGTTTCATATTCCGATTTCTGCCATCAAATATCTGTGTGCTAAGTATACCTATTTTTTTTAACATAGGGGAGAAAAGACTCGGAGGTCACCACTCATCAGAGGAGACCACAGACCCCCCACCTCATGAAGAAGTGGAAATCCCCCAAACCGAGGAGGAGGAGGGAGACGTAATCAAAATAGTCACAACAGGTGAGTGTCTGCGACCACAGGCTCAGGTAAGATATGGATGGTGGCATATTTATAATACATGGTGTTTTTTTCTATATTTTTAGGTGATCGTGATGTTGTGGATCAAGGTCATTTCACCAGTGCCCAGATCCTGATTGGGGAGATCATGGGGTGTAATAGGGACTCGGAAAACATCAAGCAAAACATCAATGATGTTCAAAACAAAATGAAGAACATCATTGATGTTTTAGAGAGAGTTTAAAACCCCTCGAAATCCCTTACTTAGTTGTGCTTTTTTTACAGAAAATATTTTTCTCATTTTTTGACATATTCTCGAAAAGCCAAATTTTGAAGATGCACACAGTGTGTCAACATGTGCTATCTGCCATCACGGGAGATCAATGTCTGCGTTTTGGGGGTGCAACCCCTTCCTCAATAATAAAGTAGCTAAGAGGTAGGGGTTGCACCCTGAAAACACGCCCCTTGGTCCCCCATGATGGCAACTAGCACATGTTGACATTCTGCAATTTGTGTGCATCTTCATCTTTGGCTTTTCCAGGGGTGACTTCACCCCATCTGCTGAACGCAATATCAAACACAGTTTATAAATATTGATATTGCCTTCAATTTCTAACAAAGTTGAACTTTGTAAGTTCCAGATTTGTGTATTTCTTGTTGGTTTTAAACATGCCTGTTTTACCTTAAATGGACATTTCTACTTTTATTAATGTGACCAAAAAAATTGTTATACAACAAACACGTTGGTTTGTTTTAAAAACCTTTTCTAAATGCACATGTGATTGTGCTTGTATTAAAAAGATTGATAATCAACAATGTGTGGCTTCTTCTTTCAATGCTCCTAAACTTTTTGTGTAGTAAAATTCGTCTTTTTCTTGACAATGGGGGTTATTTACTAAGGGCAAATCCACTTTGCACTACAAGTGCAGTTTCAGTGCAGTCTCAAGTGCACTTGTAGTGTAAAGTGGCTTTGCCTTTAGTAAATAACACCCAACAGTGCTTTCTAATGTTACACAATCAAGCCATTTTCAGGAATCCCCAAATTTCAGTCAGGGTCAGCTGAAAGAAACACAAGCAGTAAATGTCAGCAAATATTTTAGTAGTTAAATTTTTTTTTTATTTAAAAAATGTCTCAGACATTGTCTGGCATATTGATGGCCCCCCTACCTGCAAAGTATTCTATGCATCTTATACGGACCTCGTGGGCATTCAGGGGGGGCAAGCCAGGACGGCCAGCTTCAAGCACCATCAGGGTTGGTTCATTGAGATTAATTCCGGATTCAGGCCCAACTGAGCCAGCATAGTTCACAGAATTCCTCCTTAAAAAGTTGTGGAGAACACAGCAAGCCAGAATGATGTGATTCAGTTTAAACTCTGCCATGTGTATGGGTGTAAGAAATAGGCGGAACCAGCTGGCCATTATTCCAAATGTGTTCTCCACCACTCTTCTGGCTCTGGCCAGACGGTAATTAAAAACCCTCTGGTCCAGGGTGAGGGTCCTCATAGGGAATGGCCGCATAAGATGGTCCCCCAGCGCAAACGCTTCATCCACAACGAAGACGAATGGGAGTCCTTCCGCATTGTCTTCTGGAGGTGGCAAGTCCAAGCTGCCATTCTGGAGACACCTGTAGAACTCCATCTGGGCGATAACGCCACCATCCGACATCCGGCCATTCTTCCCCATGTCCACATACAGGAACTCGTAAGTAGCCAACACCACCGCCAACATCACAATACTATTGAACCCCTTGTAGTTGTAATAGTATGACCCCGAGTTGGGTGGTGGGATGATGTAGACGTGTTTCCCATCAATTTCCCCTCCACAGTTAGGAAAGTCCCACTGCTGGGCAAAGTGGGAGGCCACAGTCTGCCATTCCTGTGGGTTGGAAGGAAACTGTGGAGTCAAACAAGAAATAAAAATTATTAATTTTGCACATAAACATGGAAATCAGATTAGACACAAACATTCTTGGCCAACATCAGTATTACATTTATTTTAGGGGGTATTTAAAGACAAAGGTATAAGGTCCACCTATCAGATTCCTCCCCCCCTCTCATGGGCCATTTTATAAATTTTATGGGGGGGATGTTTGGGACAGGTAACCCTCTCCACTTCATTGAGAGATGAATGCCTAAATAATGTGTATTACTTTGGCTAGCCCCTCCTTACTTACACTATTGACATAAAAACAAAATAAACTGGCGCTCAGAGGCAGTGAAGCAATTAAAATAAAAAAATATAATAAAATATAATTAAAAAGTCATAAAAAAGTCATATGCTGAAACAATACCGGTGTAGCATGAGAGGTGTTAATTGACAGGTGCTGGGAAGCAGTCCATTGTTCAGGGAAAAAAACCATAAGGAATAAACAGTATGTGGAAGACACCGGATATGAAATTTATCTTGTGGGAAACTGTATCCAAAGTTCACAAAGGGCAGCTCTTCTCTGGAGTGAAGTCAGTTCAGATCCATCAAAGACAAAAAACAAAAGGAGAGGAGCGCCGCTAAGCAAGGAGCTATTTATAGCAGGCATCTGCTGACTGAGACACACTCACAGCTGATGGATTAACCAGCGGTGGGTGTAACCTAGACCATAATGTGTAATCAGGAAACTCTAAGTATATAAAAGAAATATGTATGCGACATACAAAAATTGTATTAAAAACTATATGTATGTGTATTTTTAGTATAATTTTTAGTATAACACGTATTTTTAGAGAACATATATACACATACATATAGTTTTTAATAAAATTTTTGTATGTCACATACATATTTCTTTTATATACTTTTATATAGTTTCCTGATTACACATTATGGTCTAGGTTACACCCACCGTTGGTTAATCCATCAGCCGTGAGTGTGTCTCAGTCAGCAGATGCCTGCTATAAATAGCTCCTTGCTTCTCCCCTACCTTACACTTGAAAAAGGAGTGCGCATGTGCCGTACGGACCTTGCGCAAGCTCGGAAACGCGTTGTGTTCTTCCCCACCACTATACATCACCAGCCGCTTCCTGGGTTGCTGCTCTGCTCCTCTGCGCAGACAGACTGTGTTCCGTCCTGGCTTCCCGTCAGATTGCGGCATAGGCTTGGGGCGTCCCTGGGAATCGATGATTGTCCTCTTACCTTCCCACTTTGGAATGTACCCTCTTGCTGCACATACTGTATTTACATGTAAGTGGATACTTTTATTTGTCAATTGTTAATAAATCAACCTACTTAGCGGCGCTCCTCTCCTTTTGTTTTTTACTTACACTATTGGCAGCCCACTGGACAGGTAAGAAGTGTCATAATAAAAAGAGATAAATACACATGGTACACATTTTATCACATTTTTACATTCTGCTATTACTTATCAAGATAATAATAGGATACAGAAACTTAAAAAAAGTACCATTTGAAAGTATTCAGGCAGGCCCTTGCACTACATGCTTTGGAGAATTCATCAATAAATCTGACCACAAAAGAGGTGGGTATAGTGTGTATGGGTTTGGCAAAGTCAGCAGATAGAGGATTAGTATCAGCTGAGTTAGCAGTTGGGGGGAGGGAGGGTTCCAAATGATTTTGGGACCTAAAAAAAAAAAAAACTCTGGCACTCTGCCTGAATTTAAAGCACAAATCACAATTTTAAACATTTTAGGGGGTATTTAGGGTAAAGCACTACTATGGAGCTGACAAAATACATTGTTAACCACTTGCCGACCGCCTAACGCATATATACGGCGGCAGAATGGCAAGGGCAGGCAGAATCACGTACCTGTACGTGATCTGCCTCCCGCGGGTGGGGGGTCCGATCGGACTCCCCCCGGTGCCATAGGCGGTCGGCTCTCGTTCGCGGGCGATGAGAGGTGAGGGGGAGGCCATCCATTGTTGGCCACCCCCTCCCGATCGCTCCCAGCGAATGGAAACGCTTCCTTTCCCTCTGTAATGTAAACAGAGGGAAAGGAAGTGATGTCATCTCTCCTCGAGTCGGTCTTTTTGATCCGACGCAGAGGAGAGAAGACATCCAAGTAAGTGCACCAACACTACACTTACAGTAGAACACGCAGGCACACATTTCACCCCCCTGTCACCCCCCGATCACCCCCCGATCACCCCCCTGTACCCCCTGTCACTCTGTCACCAATAGCAGTTTTTTTTTTTTTGCATTGGTGTCAGTTTGTGTCAGTTACAAGTGTTAGGGCAGTTAGGTTAGCCCCCTTTAGGTCTAGGGTACCCCCTTTAGGTCCAGGGTACCCCCCTAACCCCCCCTAATAAAAGTTAACCCCTTGATTACCCCCCGTCGCCAGTGTCGCTAAGCGATCGTTTTTCTGATCGCTGTATTAGTGACACAGGTGACGCTAGTTAGGGAGGTAAGTATATAGGTTCGCTGTCAGTGTTTTATAGCGACAGGGACCCCCATATACTACCTGCTAAAGGTTTTAACCCCTTGATTGCCCCCTAGTTAACCCTTTCACCAGCGATCACCGTATAAGTGTTACGGGTGACGCTGGTTAGCTAGTTTGTTTTTTGTAGTTTATTACAGTTTATTATAGTTTATTATAGTTTTAGGGCACCCGTCGTTTATTACCTTATAAAGGTTTAACCCCCTAATTGCCCGGCGGTGATATAAGTTAAGTTTTTAGGATCTGATAAGGTCTGCATCGCCCCAGGCAGCGTCAGGTTAGCGCCAGTACCGCTAAAACCCACGCACGCAGCATACACCTCCCTTAGTGCTATAGTATCTGAACGGATCGATATCTGATCCGATCAGATCTATACTCCCCAGCAGTTTAGGGTTCCCTGAAACGCAGTGTTAGCGGGATCAGCCCAGATACCTGCTAGCACCTGCGTTTTGCTCCTCGGCCCAGCCCAGCCCAGCCCACCCAAGTGCAGTATCGATCGATAACTGTCACTTACAAAACACTAAGCACACATAACTGCAGCGTTCGCAGAGTCAGGCCTGATCCCTGCGATCGCTAACAGTTTTTTGGTAACGTTTTGAATCAGTCGCTAACAGTCAGGAGCTTTTTTGCCTGTGAGTCTCACTAGTGTACCCCTAAATTTAGAGGCCAAAATGGCAAATCGAAGGTACACTAGTGAAGAGGCCTACAGGATTCTGAGTATGACAGATAGTGAAGAGGAAGTCACTCATCTGTCAAGTTCAGGCTCAGAATACGAACCTGTAGAGGACAGCGGCTCCATGACAGATAGCTCTGACGACGGAGTTGTGGTCCCTGCTAGGGTCAGGCGTACCAGACCCCGAACTTCTTCTGTCCTTGAAGTGCAAGAACCGCAGGGCTCTCGTATGGAGCAGAGAGGTACTAGTGCCGCTACTCCTTCTGGTGAACTGGCAAGCACCAGCGGCCTAGTACACCCTGGTCGTACATCCAGCACTGCAGTATCACGTGGTGACGTGGCGAGTCCCATAAGTACAGTTCAAGCTGGCGAGGTGGCAAGCACAAGTAGCGTCCCGCTGCCACCAAGAAGACGAACACAGGCCCGTCGTGCCCATAGTGCCCTTCCTGCTGCATTCGCCAATCCGAATTGGGAACCCACCACTTCTGCAGCACCCGTACTTCCCCCTTTCACTGGCCAACCCGGAATTCAGGTGGAAACAGTTGACTTTACGCCACTGGATTTTTATTCGCTGTTTTTCACCGAAGATCTCTATAGATCTATTGTGGACCAAAGCAATTTGTACGCTGGTCAACACATCGCCACTATTCCCCAGTCCTCCCTTGCCAGAGATTGGAGACCAATTACGGTCTCCGAATTTAAGATCTTTCTGGGCCTTTCCCTCCTCATGGGCATAACCAAAAAGAGTGAGTTGCGGTCATATTGGTCCACTGACCCAATTCACCATATGCCCGTGTTCTCTGCCTCCATGGCCAGGGCACGATACGAGCAGATTTTGCGGTTCATGCACTTCAACGACAATGAACTCTGTCGTCCTCGTGGAGACCCTGCATACGATCGGCTCTACAAAATTCGGCCCCTCGTAAACCACTTCAACCAACGTTTTGCAGACTTGTTTACCCCCCATCAAGTTGTCTGCGTTGATGAGTCCCTGATTAAGTTTTCTGGCCGCTTGTCCTTCAAACAGTACCTTCCCAGCAAGCGTGCCAGATACGGGGTCAAGATGTATAAGCTCTGTGACAGGGCCACAGGCTATACATGTAGATTTATGGTTTACGAGGGCAAAGATAGTCACGTAGAGCCGATCAACTGCCCTGACTACATAGGAAGCACTGGCAAGATAGTGTGGGACTTGGTGTCACCCTTATTCGGAAAGGGGTACCACTTGTACGTGGACAATTATTATACGAGCGTGCCACTTTTTAGTCACTTGTTTGATCATCAGATTGGAGCATGTGGCACCGTGCGACCTAATCGCCGGGGCTTTCCCCAGCGGCTTGTAGAGTCCCGTCTTAGGCTGGGGGAGAGAGCCTGCTTGAAGTATAATAATTTGCTCGCTATGAAGTGGAGGGACAATAAGAATGTTTTCGTTCTTACCTCCCTTCATGCAGACACGACGACCCAAATTACTACGGCGACTGGTGTTGTGGAGAAACCCCTCTGTGTCCACGAATACAACCTTAATATGGGAGGGGTGGACCTCAACGACCAGTTGTTGGCGCCGTACCTAATTGCCCGTAAGGCCAGACGCTGGTACAAAAAAGTGTCTGTTTATTTATTTCAATTGGCTTTGCTGAATGCTCATGTGCTATACAGAGCTTCAGGACGGACTGGATCCTTCCTTAAATTCCAGGAAGAGATCGTCAGAGCCCTTCTGTATCCAGACGGTGCTCCACCTCACCTTCCCCAACCAGATGCAGTAAGCCGACTGCATGGGAGGCATTTTCCTTATGTCCTCCAGAGTACCCCTACCCAACGAGCCCCCCAAAAAAGATGTCGTGTCTGCAGCAAGCGCGGATTTAGGCGTGACACCCGGTATTATTGTCCCTCCTGTCCTGACAATCCTGGTCTATGCATTGGTGAATGTTTTGAACGCTACCATACACTAGTGGAGTATTAGCGTAGGGTTCAGCACGGCACAGACTAGGCACACTAACACAGGGTCTCCCAAGATGCCATCGCATTTTGAGAGACCCAAACCTGGTACAGTTACAGTTAAAAGTTAAAGTTACTAAAAAAAGTGTTAAAAAAAAAAAAAATAAAAAAAAAATACAAAAATAAAAATACAAAAAAAATATAAAATAAAAAAAAACAAAAATAGTTGTCGTTTTATTGTTCTCTCTCTCTATTCTCTCTCTATTGTTCTGCATTCTATACTGCAATGTTTTTTATACTTTGTTTTTTTATTGTTAACCACTTTTTTGTTTTCAGGTACGCCATTCAGCTGCAGAGCGGATTTATTTATCTTGACAGCAACAGCGTTTGCTCCCACGATATATAAAGCCGTGACTCCAGCGCTGTCGGAGGTGATTTCACCACCACAGTTACATACTTCAGCATATATGCCGAAGCGTGGGGGCAGCAGTGGGTGGAGGAGCAATTTGCTCCTGCCTTTTGCGGGAGGATGCCCCCATGCTTCGGCATATATATATTTTAGGTAGGCACAGGTTGCGTTAAATGTTTTATTTTTTACTATGGTTTTTTTTGTATTTGCTTTGCAGGTATGGTAAGTATTACTGTTATACTGTAATGTTACTTTGTTTTTTTGTTAACCATCATTTGCTTAGCAGGTACGCCATTCAGTTGCAGCGCGGATTTATTTATCTTGACAGCAACAGCGTTTGCTCCCACGATATATAAAGCCGTGACTCCAGCGCTGTCGGAGGTGATTTCACCACCACAGTTACATACTTCAGCATATATGCCGAAGCGTGGGGGCAGCAGTGGGTGGAGGAGCAATTTGCTCCTGCCTTTTGTGGGAGGATGCCCCCATGCTTCGGCATATATATATTTTAGGTAGGCACAGGTTGCATTAAATGTTTTATTTTTTACTATGGTTTTTTTTGTATTTGCTTTGCAGGTATGGTAAGTATTACTGTTATACTGTAATGTTACTTTGTTTTTTTGTTAACCATCATTTGCTTAGCAGGTACGCCATTCAGTTGCAGCGCGGATTTATTTATCTTGACAGCAACAGCGTTTGCTCCCACGATATATAAAGCCGTGACTCCAGCGCTGTCGGAGGTGATTTCACCACCACAGTTACATACTTCAGCATATATGCCGAAGCGTGGGGGCAGCAGTGGGTGGAGGAGCAATTTGCTCCTGCCTTTTGCGGGAGGATGCCCCCATGCTTCGGCATATATAAATGGTGCATGTATGCCCATCATTAGAAGTGGGCGGATGAAGGGAGGTATTCTAATGGTGGGCATACCCACTGATCAATATCTTTTTTTCGTTCAGCCCACAGGCTGCATGAAAAAAAAGTTTACAATACAAGGACCAGCAACGTACTGGTATGTTGCTGGACTTTGAGTGGTTATACCAGAATGATGCCTGCAGGTTTAGGTATCATCTTGGTATCATTCTTTTCAGCCAGCGGTCGGCTTTCATGTAAAAGCAATCCTAGCGGCTAATTAGCCTCTAGACTGCTTTTACAAGCAGTGGGAGGGATCCCCCCCCCACCGTCTTCCATGTTTTTCTCTGGCTCTCCTGGCCTAACAGGGAACCTGAGAATGCAGCCGGTGATTCGGCCAGCTGACCATAGAGCTGATCAGAGACCAGAATGGCTCCAATCATCTCTATGGCCTAAGAAACCGGAAGCTACGAGCATTTCATGACTTAGATTTCGCCGGATGTAAACAGCGCCATTGGGAAATTGGGAAAGCATTTTATCACACCGATCTTGGTGTGGTCAGATGCTTTGAGGGCAGAGGAGAGATCTAGGGTCTAATAGACCCCAATTTTTTCAAAAAAGAGTACCTGTCACTACCTATTGCTATCATAGGGGATATTTACATTCCCTGAGATAACAATAAAAATGATTAAAAAAAAAATAAAAATGAAAGGAACAGTTTAAAAATAAGAAAAAAAATTAAAAAATTAATAAAGAAAAAAAAAAAAAAAAAAAAAAGCACCCCTGTCCCCCCCTGCTCCCGCGCAAAGGCGAACGCAAGCGTCGGTCTGGCGTCAAATTTAAACAGCAATTGCCCCATGCATGTGAGGTATCACCGCGAAGGTCAGATCGAGGGCAGTAATTTTAGCAGTAGACCTCCTCTGTAAATCTAAAGTGGTAACCTGTAAAGGCTTTTAAAGGCTTTTAAAAATGTATTTAGTTTGTCGCCACTGCACGTTTGTGCGCAATTTTAAAGCATGTCATGTTTGGTATCCATGTACTCGGCCTAAGATCATCTTTTTTATTTCATCAAACATTTGGGCAATATAGTGTGTTTTAGTGCATTAAAATTTTAAAAAGTGTGTTTTTTCCCCAAAAAATGCGTTTGAAAAATCGCTGCGCAAATACTGTGTGAAAAAAAAAAATGAAACACCCACCATTTTAATCTGTAGGGCATTTGCTTTAAAAAAATATATAATGTTTGGGGGTTCAAAGTAATTTTCTTGCAAAAAAAAATAATTTTTTCATGTAAACAAAAAGTGTCAGAAAGGGCTTTGTCTTCAAGTGGTTAGAAGAGTGGGTGATGTGTGACATAAGCTTCTAAATGTTGTGCATAAAATGCCAGGACAGTTCAAACCCCCCCCAAATGACCCCATTTTGGAAAGTAGACACCCCAAGCTATTTGCTGAGAGGCATGTCGAGTCCATGGAATATTTTATATTGTGACACAAGTTGCGGGAAAAAGACAATTTTTTTTTTTTTTTTTGTACAAAGTTGTCACTAAATGATATATTGCTCAAACATGCCATGGGAATATGTGAAATTACACCCCAAAATGCATTCTGTTGCTTCTCCTGAGTATGGGGATACCACATGTGTGAGACTTTTTGGGAGCCTAGTGGCGTACGGGACCCCGAAAATCAATCACCGCCTTCAGGCTTTCTAAGGGCGTAAATTTTTGATTTCACTCTTCACTGCCTATCACAGTTTCGGAGGCCATGGAATGCCCAGATGGCACAAACCCCCCCCAAATGACCCCATTTTGGAAAATAGACACCCAAAGCTATTTGCTGAGAGGTATAGTGAGTATTTTGCAGACCTCACTTTTTGTCACAAACTTTTGAAATTTGAAAAAAGAAAAAAAAAATATGTTTTTCTTGTCTTTCTTCATTTTCAAAAACAAATGAGAGCTGCAAAATACTCACCATGCCTCTCAGCAAATAGCTTGGGGTGTCTACTTTCCAAAATGGGGTCATTTGGGGGGGTTTTGTGCCATCTTGGCATTTTATGGCCTTCAAAACTGTGATAGGTAGTGAGGAGTGAAATCAAAAATGTATGCCCTTAGAAATCCTGAAGGCGGTGCTTGGTTTTCGGGGCTCCGTACGCGGCTAGGCTCCCAAAAAGTCCCACACATGTGGTATCCCCGTACTCAGGAGAAGCAGCAGAATGTATTTTGGGGTGTAATTCCACATATGCCCATGGCATGTTTGAGCAATATATCATTTTGTGACAACTTTGTGCAAAAAAAAAAAAAAAAAAATTGTCACTTTCCCGCAACTTGTGTCAAAATATAAAATATTCCATGGACTCAACATGCCTCTCAGCAAATAGCTTGGGGTGTCTACTTTCCAAAATGGGGTCATTTGGGGGGGTTTTGTGCCATCTGGGCATTTTATGGCCTTCAAAAATGTGATAGGTAGTGAGGAGTGAAATCACAACTTTACGCCCTTAGAAATCCTGAAGGCGGTGCTGGGTTTTCGGGGCCCCGTACGCGGCTAGGCTCCCAAAAAGTCCCACACATGTGGTATCCCCGTACTCAGGAGAATCAGCAGAATGTATTTTGGGGTGCAATTCCACATATGCCCATGGCCTGTGTGAGCAATATATCATTTAGTGACAACTTTGTGCAAAAAAAAAAAAAATTGTCACTTTCCTGCAACTTGTGTCAAAAAATAAAATATTCCATGGACTCAACATGCCTCTCAGCAAATAGCTTGGGGTGTCTACTTTCCAAAATGGGGTCATTTGGGGGGGTTTTGTGCCATCTTGGCATTTTATGGCCTTCAAAACTGTGATAGGTAGTGAGGAGTGAAATCAAAAATTTATGCCCTTAGAAATCCTGAAGGCGGTGCTTGGTTTTCGGGGCTCCGTACGCGGATAGGCTCCCAAAAAGTCCCACACATGTGGTATCCCCGTACTCAGGAGAAGCAGCAGAATGTATTTTGGGGTGTAATTCCACATATGCCCATGGCATGTTTGAGCAATATATCATTTTGTGACAACTTTGTGCAAAAAAAAAAAAAAAAAATTGTCACTTTCCCGCAACTTGTGTCAAAATATAAAATATTCCATGGACTCATCATGCCTCTCAGCAAATAGCTTGGGGTGTCTACTTTCCAAAATGGGGTCATTTGGGGGGGGTTTGTGCCATCTGGGCATTTTATGGCCTTCAAAAATGTGATAGGTAGTGAGGAGTGAAATCACAACTTTACGCCCTTAGAAATCCTGAAGGCGGTGCTGGGTTTTCGGGGCCCTGTACGCGGCTAGGCTCCCAAAAAGTCCCACACATGTGGTATCCCCATACTCAGGAGAATCAGCAGAATGTATTTTGGGGTGCAATTCCACATATGCCCATGGCCTGTGTGAGCAATATATCATTTAGTGACAACTTTGTGCAAAAAAAAAAAAAATTGTCACATTCCCGCAACTTGTGTCAAAAAATAAAATATTCCATGGACTCAACATGCCTCTCAGCAAATAGCTTGGGGTGTCTACTTTCCAAAATGGGGTCATTTGGGGGGGTTTGTGCCATCTTGGCATTTTATGGCCTTCAAAACTGTGATAGGTAGTGAGGAGTGAAATCAAAAATTTATGCCCTTTGAAATCCTGAAGGCGGTGCTTGGTTTTTGGGGCCCCGTACGCGGCTAGGCTCCCAAAAAGTCCCACACATGTGGTATCCCCGTACTCAGGAGAAGCAGCTAAATGTATTTTGGGGTGCAATTCCACATATGCGCATGGCCTGTGTGAGCAATATATCATTTAGTGACAACTTTTTGTAATTTTTTTTTTTTTTTGTCATTATTCAATCACTTGGGACAAAAAAAATATATATTCAATGGGTTCAACATGCCTCTCAGCAATTTCCTTGGGGTGTCTACTTTCCAAAATGGGGTCATTTGGGGGGGTTTTGTACTGCCCTGCCATTTTAGCACCTCATGAAATGACATAGGCAGTCATAAAATAAAAGCTGTGTAAATTCCAGAAAATGTACCCTAGTTTGTAGGCGCTATAACTTTTGCGCAAACCAATAAATATACACTTATTGACATTTTTTCTACCAAAGACATGTGGCCGAATACATTTTGGCCTAAATGTATGACTAAAATTGAGTTTATTGGATTTTTTTTAGAACAAAAAGTAGAAAATATCATTTTTTTTCAAAATTTTCGGTCTTTTTCTGTGTATAGCACAAAAAATAAAAACGGCAGAGGTGATCAAATACCATCAAAAGAAAGCTCTATTTGTGGGAAGAAAAGGACGCAAATTTCGTTTGGGTACAGCATTGCATGACCGCGCAATTAGCAGTTAAAGCGACGCAGTGCCGAATTGTAAAAAGTGCTCTGGTCAGGAAGGGGGTAAAACCTTCCGGGGCTGAAGTGGTTAATTGACTACATGAGGTGAATATAGGCCCAGGAGAGCATGCTGGGGAGGTAAGTGAAGGCAAATATGTATGAAGGACAAAAAAATATAAAAAAAATTACAGCATGCATGAGGACAAAGGGGACATTCACAGCATATTACAATCATAGTAATTAAGGAATGAGGAAAGAAATACAATATATTATCAAACATTATATACAATAAAATGTGATGTTAAAGGATAAAAATCTTACCTTAATATACTCCTTCTGCAGGACCTGGATGATGGCAGAACAGGTCTCCGGCATAATGATCCCCAGAGCCTGGGGGGAGATGCCTGTCAAGAACCTGAGGTCCTGCAGGCTTCTCCCCATCGACAAGTACCGCAGGGTGGCGACTAGCCTCTGCTCCGGAGTGATGGCTTGCCTCATGCAGGTATCCTGCCTGCTGATATAGGGGGTCAGCAAAGCCAACAAACGGTGAAATACGGGGTCTGTCATCCTGAGAAAGTTCCTGAAGTCATCAGGATTATTCTCACGGATCTCACAGAGCAAAGGCATGTGACAGAATTGGTCACACTGGAGCAACCAATTCTTGGTCCATGAACTCCTCCTCACCCTGTTCATGGACTGGGCTTGTGTCAAAGTAAGGACCCCAACACCAAGCCCCCGCACAGCATGAACTCTACGAAGAGTACGTACACGCAACATGGCTAGAAAACGGTCGGCTGCTCAGAACGCAGTAACAGAACGCACTGAAGAACAGCAAGGCCTGTGAAGAGCGACCTGAAAATCAGTAATGAACGAACAAGAACACAATGACAAGTCAAGGGTAACTCACTGCATGCACTGAAGACCAGATACAAAAGATACCAGATATAGAAGATACCAGATACTACCCCAACAGTTCCTTTTTCTTATTATTTTAGTACTTTTAAGGTTATACTCTATATGTTCTAGTTGTCTGACCCTCTATTAGAGTTCAATGTACACTGCTAAAGAGCTTTTTTATGAGTAATGCAACATTCTACTGTATGATGTAGTGAATTGTGTACTGCACACGTTTCTTTTGCATTTGTACTTATGTTCATTTTATTTTATCATAGTTATGGTAAATAAAAACTTTTCTGTTAAAAAAAAGTGCCAAGTCCTAGGTACCCCAAACTGCTTATGTAGCTACTCAAAAGTACATAGTTTGCCCTCTTGAAATATTTGATGTATATACTTGATTGCATAATGGGCCCATAAGAAGCCATCCTCAAGTTTAATTTTTTTTCCTAGAGAACCATAGAGGATTATTAAGAGACATTGATAAAGGGGTATCACCTACGTTTTGGGAACATATGTTGAAAACCTTCCCAGGGAGGGCCATCACTGAGCCCACTTCTCTACCTGGGACCTCACCCCTATAAAGCATATTAAGTAAAGCCTTGAGGGACATGGTCACCACCGCCTCCAACACAATAGTCGCATTTGGGATCTGAGGAAAAAACCTCAAATGAAGAAAAGTCAATTGAGAGACAAAATAATATGACCGAAGATCCGGCAGCACCAATCCCCCTGCCTGGGAGGATGTGACCCCCATAACAAACCAACGATGATAAAATATAGAACAATTTAAGGAGAAAAAACATTTTTAATAAATGTATGCGCCCCATCAAGGTGGTAAAGCCTGCCATTTATGTACTTTCTCTCAAAACGCCAAAATTATCGTTGACAAATTAACATCCAGAAATTTAGAGATAATTTATAGATAATTTAGAGATAAGGAACTGAATTTGAATCCCCAGAGACCGAAAAAAGCTGGACAGTGGTAAGGGATAATTCCCAGGTACCGCCAAAATTCTATTAATAGGAAACAAGGACAATTTGGACCAGTTTATACGGAACCCAGAATAGTCCCCAAAAGTCCAATCCAAAACTCACCTCTGTTAGCAGGTCCTGCCTCTGCCTATGTATCTTGCATATACCATTGTTGTTTGTATATTTTGAACTATATAAGGAGTCTGTGAGACTATTTAATTGAAGCTTGACAGAAAAAGAGCCCATCATGCCCTTCTGGGAGATAAGCGTTTAGCCTCAGACAAGAACGTGAGATTCTTATGGTCAGTCAAAATGAGAAACTGCACAGTGGTACCTTCGAGGAGATGCCTCCATTCTTTAGGAGCTAAAATGATAGCTAGCGATTTTCTGTCCCGAATCTTGTAATTGTATTCTGCAGGTGACAATTTTTTTTAGAAAAGTAGCCACACGGATGCATAGCACTCTCAGAGGTAGGACGTTGAAACAGAAGGATACCTAGTCCAGTCTCAGATGCATCAACCTCAAGAATGAAGAGTAACATAGGATCAGGATGTGCCAACACAGGAGCTAAAACAAAGGCAGCCTTGAGAGACAATTCTATGGGTTACCTTCTTTTCTGGTCATATCAGTCAGGGGTTTGACCAGAGCAGAGAAGTTATGAATACATTTCCGATAATAAATGGCAAAACCAAGAAAGTGTTGTAGCGGACATAGACCTATGGTGTCGAGGACACTGTAGAACTGCAGATAGTTTCTCTGGGACCATCGAAAAACCGGCAGTGAAAATGACATAACCCAGAAATGTAACCTGTTAACAATGCAACTCGCACTCTTCCAACTTACAATACAGGTTAGTATCTCTAAACCTTTGTAGTACATGGGAGACATCTGTGTGGTGGCTCTCTAGGGATTTTGAATATATGAGAATATCGTCGAGATAAAACATGGCACATTGCTGCAACATATCTCCTGTATCTTTGAATTTTCACGAAACGTAGTAAAACTTTTTGTAACAGAACACAATTGCACAGTCTCTTGTTTGTGTCAAATAGTTTATTTGTTCTGTGCTTTATTTTCAGAGTACAATGAGACATTAAACTGCATAAATTTCAATAAAAAATGAAAAAAAAAAACTGTTGACTCTAGTTCATGCAATATATTCTATTCATTTTTGTTTTGTTTTCCTTACTCTTATAGGGTGCTAAAAGGCTTACTGAGATGATGTGGCCCACCCTTATTCACCAGACAATCTTATATTTGAACCTGTTGCTATACATATTTTTTTATAGATTACTGAAGAACTATATAAAAATAGAAAAAAAAGAAAGGGTTAAAAAATATACGTTCATTACTTTATTCAAATCATATTATCATGGACTGAGAAAAAATTATTTCAGAAGTGTCACAATGGTAAATGAATATCCATGTCTTAGGATTAGTGATGGCTAATCTTGCATAATGAAGCAATTTTAAAAGCTAAAAGAAGATTTAAACAACATCTACTTCTTTCTCATGCTGGACAGGATTTCAAGACTTAAAGCTTTATAGAAATATCGAGTCTGACCGCAATAGAAGAAGCAATTATTTGTCAGCACTGAGAAATTCCACCTGCTGACCAAAAAATAAGTTTAATTACAGAGTTTTGCATTTTAATAATGTCAAACTGTTGCAAAATGAAAGGTTTTATTGATCAAAGTTTCATTTTCACCTAGAAGGATTTCATGTCAACTTAAGCTTAAAGATAAAAAAAAGAGTTCTTGTGTACACTTTAGAAATGCAATGACTTTAAACCTTTTGTTTTTGTGCGGGAAATACATTTTTCTTTGTAGATATTATATTATATAGTAGACTTTTTTTTAAAAACAGAAAGTTTAACAAGTTTGAGATTTGATTGGAATCCGGCTAATTTACATCTTCACCAATATTTATCTGCTTTTTTGTAAACTTTTCACAATTTTTACGTTGCCAGCACATCATACTATACATACAGGTTGTGGAAACAAACCCATATGCCTAGTTGTAATTGTAAATAATTTTTAGCTTCATATTAGATCACAAGTTTAGACTGCACTGCAACTAGAAATAGATTACACTAAGCATGAGCTTAGCTGAATATACAGTTAGGTCGATACAGTACATATTTGGACACAGGCCCAATTTTCATACTTTTGACTCTGTATGCCACAAGAATAAAATTAAAATTAAACAGTTTAACAAGTCTTATGGCCACTCATTAAAATTAGAAGAAAAGAGGTTAAACCTTCAACTACGTAGAGGGTTCTTTACTGTAAGAGCGGCAAGGATATGGAATTCCCTTCCACAGGTGGTGGTCTCAACGGGGGGGGGGGGGGGCGGCATTGATAGTTTCAAGAAACTATTAGATAAGCACCTGAATGACCGCAACATACAGGCATATACAATGTAACACTGACATATAATCACACACATGTGTTGGACTAGATGGACTTGTGTCTTTTTTCAACCTCACCTACTATGTAACTCTGTATGTAACAATCCAAATTATTTTGAAGTGCAGACTTTCAGCTTTAATTCAAGGGGTTGAACATAAATATCAAGTACAAATTTTAGTTACTGTGACCATTTTTATACACAGTTCCCCTTTTCAGGGGCTCAAATGTAACTGGACAAATGAATATAACCATAAATAAAATGTTCATTTTTAATATTTTGTTGAGAATCCTTTACTGACAATGACTGCCTGAAGTCTGGAACCCATGGACATTACCAAAGACTGGGTTTCCTCCTTTCTGATGCTTTGCCAGGCTCTAACTTCAGCTGTCTTCAGTTTGTTTGTGGGTCTTTCTGCCTTTAGTTTTGACTTCAGCAAGTGAAATGCATGTTCAACTGGGTTGAGATCAGGTGATTGACTCAGCCATTGCAGTATATTCCACTTCTTTTCCTTCAAAAGCTCCTGGGTTGCAGTGTGTTTTGGATCATTATCCATCTGTACTGTGAAGCACTGTCCCATCAACTTTGCTGCATTTGGCTAAATCCGGGTAAATCCAGCTAAACTCTGCAGAATTCATCTGGCTGCTTCTGTCACATCATCAATAAACACCAATGACCCAGTGCCACTGAAAGCCATGCATGCCCATGCCATCACACTTCCTCCATCATGTTTTACAGGTGACATTGTGTGCTTTAGATCATGAGATGTTCCAAGCCTTGTCTACACTTTTTTTCCCCATCATTCTGGTACAGATTAATCTTGGTTTCATCAATTTAAAGAATGCTTTCCAGAACTGGTCTGGCTTTTTTAGATCAGATATTTCCTTATTGAATTTTACATAAGAGAAACATGGTGTACAAATTTCAATCAAGTCAGTTGTCAGCTGACTGGAGGTCAATGAACAGGGAGTAACACAATACAAGTCAGTCATTAAATTGGTTAAACATGAGCAAGCATAACAAAAACAAGCTTTAAGTGCTAACAGTGTTGACTCCAGACGATGGGGGGGAAAGGAGGGGATGGGTTAATGGAAGGGGGGAGATAGGGTAGGGAGAGACAGGGTTGGGGTATAGAAGGGAAAGGAAAGGAGGCACCAGCAGTATGAGCATTTATATTGAACAACCAAAGGAACAAGTTGGATCATCAGTTCATTGGATAAGAGAGGGGGATAGATCATGTAGTCGCAGTGCATTTTGGATGTGTGAGCCAGGGTGACCATTTTGAAAGAAACGTTGCCATACATAAATTCTTTCTAGCAATTATTCTTTCCATCTTACACTGGAGGTTTAGGTCTGCGAATGCAGTGAAAATGTTAGGAGGCTCAGATGCTTTCCAAAGCCTTGTGATATTTAGTTTTGCCACAAGCAATAGGTGTATTATTACTACTCTAGAGTTAGGAGGAAATTTCTCTATGCCGAGATGTAGTAGTGCTAGCAAGGGATTGGTGGTGATATTGAAGAAATCAATAAAAATATTTGTCTCCAGTAGGAACTTATAGATCTGCAATACCACAGGGTATGTGGAATAGTGCCAATACTTCCACAGGATCTCCAACAGGTTGCAGAGTGTCCCGGGTAGATTTTTGAAAGACGGTAGGTACCATCTGCGTAGGGTTTTCTGATAGGATTCCCAATGATTGGAACAATGGGAGGCCATATAGGCGAGTCTGAAAGCATGCTTACACATGTCTGGGGTAACATTAGCATTTAATTCCTCAGCCCATTTCGAGAGGGTAGGAATTTGAGAATAGGGTCGGTTGTCCTTGAGAGCCCTATATATTGTGGAGATGCCATGTTTGGGGTACTTTGTCTAGAATTGATGTAGTGGTTCAGGAATTTTGACCACAGAAGGGATTTTAGATACTCTGAGAAAATGGGAAATTCTCATGTACGTATAGGCGTCATTGTTTGGGAGATGGTATTCATGTTGGAGGTCGCTAAAGGTTTTCAGAGAGCAGTTAGTATGGAGGTCTAATAGAGTTGTGGTCCCGTGTGAATGCCAATGTTGTATTTTTAGATGTGGCAGCTGTGCTGTTAGTGGTTTAAGAGGAATCAGTTTGGTATGTGATGGGTGACTCATGTACATGTGCTAAGTGAATTTTTTCCAGGCAAGTAATGATGCCGTGGCTGATGGGGAAGCTGTTGTGGTAGGGGGGAGCTCGCAGAGGTAAGCAGGAGGTTGTCTAGTAGATTTTTGGATAGGAATGATGAGGATTCCATGATCGACCAAGACTTATTTGGGGTTGGGTGCCACCAGTAGTAGAGCTGGTCTGATATGGAGGCATAATAGTAGGTGTGCATGTGAGGTAAGCTCATTCTGCCTTGGTTGTGGTGTCTAACCATGATCTAAATGGCACATCTGGGTGTTTTTGCTCCCCAGATGTATCTCAAGATTAGGGATGAGCCGAACACCCCCCCTGTTCGGTTCGCACCAGAACATGCAAACAGGACAAAAATTTGTTCAAACACGCGAACACCGTTAAAGACTATGGGACACGAACATGAATAATCAAAAGTGCTAATTTTAAAGGCTTGTATGCAAGTTATTATCATAAAAAGTGTTTGGAGACCTGGGTCCTGCCCCAGGGGACATGGATCAATGCAAAAAAAAGTTTTAAAAATGGCAGTTTTTTTGGGAGCAGTGATTTTAATAATGCTTAAAGTGAAACAATAAAAGTGTAATATCCCTGTAAATTTCGTACCTGGGGGGTGTCTATAGTATGTCTGTAAAGGGGAGCGGCTATTAATGCATTGCCGGTCCGACAATACACATAAAAGTTCATTGATAAAAACGGCATGGGAATTACCCACAGGGGAACCCCGAACCAAAATTTAAAAAAAAAAATGACGTGGGAGGTCCCCCTAAATTCCATACCAGGCCCTTCAGGTCTGGTATGGATATTAAGGGGTACCCCGCGCCAAAATTTAAAAAAAAAATCCATACCAGACCCTTACGAGCACGCAACCTGGCAGGCCACAGGAAAAGTAACCGTACCAGTCCACATGCCCTCAACATTGGGAAGGTGCTTTGGGGTAGCCCCCAAAACACCTTGTCCCCATGTTGATGAGGACAAGGGCCTCATCCCCACAACCCTGGCCGGTGATTGTTGGGGTCTGTGGGCGGGGGGCTTATCGGAATCTGGAAGCCCCCTTTAACAAGGGGACACCCAGATCCCAGCCCTCCCTCCTGCGTGAAATGGTAAGGGGGTACAAAAGTACCCCTACCATTTCAGACATGACGGGACTTCCCTGTGGCATTCCCCGTGACGCCACAGGGAAGTCCCGTCAAGTCAGAGTGAATCAGAGGTGGGCGGGGTCACCGGGTGGCCCCGCCCCCCATTATTTAAGAACCGTCAGAAGAGGAGAAGCGTCACACAGCGGGAGCCTCCCTCCATGCCACCATGGATGCGGAGCAGCCCGGAGAAGAAGATGAAGAAGAGAAGAAGATGAAGAAGAGAAGAAGATGAAGAGAAGAGCGGGAGCCTCCTTCCATGCCATGGATGCGGAGCAGCCCGAGGAGAAGAAGGGAAGAAGACGCCATGGAGGAGATGCTGGATGAGAACACCGGAGGAAGAACCAGAAGAGCCAGAAGAACCAGAAGAAGAAGAAGATGAAGGAAGAAACCAAAGGAAGATAAAAGATAGAAGAAAGAAGAAGCATTTAAATAAAGGAATTGTCAAAAACTGTCTCTTGTCATTTTTAACATTTTTGACAGTTTTTTAGTGAAATGGTAGGGGTACTTTTGTACCCCCTACCCGCATTTTTTTTTTTAAATTTTGGCACGGGGTTCCCCTTAATATCCATACCAGTCCTGAAGGGCCTGGTATGGAATTTAGGGGGACCCCCACGTCATTTTTTTAAAAATTTTGGCCAGGGTTCCCCTGTGGGGAATTCCCATGCCGTTTTTATCAATTAACTTCTATGTTTATTGTCGGACCGGCAATGCATTAATAGCCAGGAGTAGTTTTAAATGACTTTTTTTCCTTTGAAATTTCATTTTGCTGTCAGACTGTTCTAAACACGGGAAACATGCCCCCCTTTTTGCATTGATACATGTCCCCTGGGGCAGGACCCAAGTTCCCAAACACTTTTTATGACAATACCATGCATATAAGCCTTTAAAATTAGCACTTTTGATTTCTCCCATAGTCTTTAAAAGGGTGTTCCACGGCATTCAAATTTGCTGCAAACACCCCAAATTGTTCGCTGTTCGGTGAACTTGCGAACAGCTGATGTTCGAGTCGAACGTGAGTTCGACTCGAACTCGAAGCTCATCCCTACTCAAGATCTGTTTTTGTAAGGAAGTGAAGAAAGAATGGGACATAGGGATTGTTATTGAATGGAATAGATAAAGGAGTTTAGGTAGGATAATAGGATAAGCTATCTTTCCTAGTGTTGATAGTCTGGCTACTTGCATTTGACTTAGTTGTTGGGGAAGTTGTTTCTGGAAGGCACGGTAGTTAAGATCATACAAGTGGCGTAGTGATGGAGTCAAATGTATCCCTAGATATGGGATAGATTGACTGGACCAGGTAAAGGGGAGGTTTTCTTTCAAAAAAGATTCTTGACTATTTGTGAGATTTAGTGGGAGAATCAATGATTTAGAGGAGTTTATAGAAGGAGACCATATTAAATTGGTTGAGAATGTCCTGTATTGCCGGTATAGATTGAATTGGGTTGGTGATAAGGAGTATTACATCACCTGCAAAGAGACTTATGCTATGGTTTGATCCATTACTTTTAATTCTGGATATGCACTCATCCGCCCTAATTTTAGCTGCAAGGGGTTACATTAAAAGTGCAAAAATATGAGGGAATAAAGGACATCGCTGACGTGTGCCGTTGGTGATTCCAAAAGGTTTTCACAGGGTTCCATCAGACTGCACTCTAGCTGAGGGATTGGAGTATAATAAGAGTATAGCTGATTGGAACCAATCAGTGAAACCACATTTGGTGAGCACTGCCTTCAGGAATCCCCAGTGTACTCTGTTGAATGCCTTCTCTGCATCCAGGGACAGGAGCAGAGAAGGCGCTCGCGCTTGGACCACCTGGTGAATCAAATTTAAAACTCTCCTTGTTGCATGCAGAGCCTGTCTGTCAGGTATGAAGCCAACTTGGTCTGGATGCACTAAGGAGGGGAGGCATTTCATCAGTCTAGCTGCAATTACTTTAGCAAATATTTTTACGTCTGTATTAAGAAGTGATATAGTTCTATAGTTAGTCATGGAGGTAGGAACTTTTCTTGGTTTGGGAATGGTTGCAATAAGTGATCGTAACATATCAAGTAGTAGGGAACCAGAGGTAGCAGCAGAGTTGAAGAGAGTAGTGAGATGGGGAGAGATAAGGTCAGCAAATTGTTTATAAAATATATTAGTGTAGCCATCTTTGCCAAGAGATTTATGCAGGGGTAGGGCATTAATAGCTTGTAGAATTTCCGTTTTTGTACAGGGTTGAGATAGTAGGCCTAGCTGTGCAGGGGTGATGGATGGAAGGTCAACCAAAGCTAGAAATTTTTGGATGATTGGGTCTGTAGGTTGAGGTGCTGTTAGGTCATTAGCCAGGTTATAGAGGGAAGAATAGTAATCGCTAAATGCGTCCGCTATATCCTGTGGATTGGTTAGGAGTTGTTTGGAGGTAGGATGATAGAGGGACATCATTTTGCACTTAGATCATTTTGCTTTAAGTTGTCGAGCTAGGAGAGCTCCAGCTTTGTTTCCCAGAGTATAGGAATTGGCTCTAGCTAATTAAGGGTTGTTTGTAAAGTAGGAGCGAGCAGAGTTTTTGTCTCTGAACAAGGAGTTCATTAGCTAATTTGTGGAAGGGAGTCTGTTTATTTTTATTCTCTTATTGGGTAATTTGGGATAGGGTTGCTTTAATTTGCTGGGACCTCTGGTTATTAGTAGGGATGAGCTTTCTGTTCAGGTCGAACATGAGTTAGACTAGAACATTGGATGTTTGCCCGTTCATTGAAAACTGAGCATTATGGGCCATTCACGCCAAATTCGAGTGGCGTGTAACAGCCCATAATGCACTGTGGGAGCGCAGTGCATTGCTGTATGATGATTGGCCAGAGCATGCACTATGATCTGCATGCTTTGGCCAATCACAGCACCCTCAACTAAGAGAGCCATAATTGGCAAATCATGGCTCAGGGGGACTAAGTCCACGCCCCACACTACACACTATATAAGGCCACCTGCACGTCGGCCTCGTGTAGTGCGTTGTTGGCGTGGAGTTAGCTGCAGTGTATTTTATATATATATATATATATATATATATATATATATATATATATATATATATCCACTGTATCCAGTTTAGCTAGATCTCACTGCAGGCCGTTCCTGGTGTACTGTTTCTAATATACTTCTGGCAGGCAGGTGATTAATTAGCTGCAGTGTATTTAAAATATATATATATATATATATATATATATATATATATTCACTGCATACAGTTTTGCTATATCTCACTGCAGGCCGTTCCTGGTATAGTGTTTCTAATATACTTCAGGCGGTGTACACAGTATACATTTCTGTGCACCCATAGTGCAGTTGCTCATACTTTTCTGGTGGTCAATACAGTACACCCATAGTTGTTATTAAACTTCTGTTGGTGTACACAGTACCGTGCACCCCTAGTGCAGTTGCTACTACTTTCCTGGTGGTGTACACAATACATACAGTGCACCTATAGTTGTTATTAAACCTCTGTTGGTGTACACAGTACCGTGCACCCCTAGTGCAGTTGCTACTACTTTCTTGGGGGTGTACACAATACATACAGTGCACCCATAGTTGTTATTTAACTTCTGTTGGTGTACACAGTACTGTGCACCCCTAGTGCAGTTGCTACTACTTTCCTGGTGGTGTACACAGTACACAATACAGTGTAGTTTTTTTTGCTCACAGGCCACTAAAAGAGGGCAAGCAGGCTCTGTGTCTACAGTCCACAGTGCTGGTTGTGGACACGGTGCATCCTCAGCACGTGGCAGTGGGGCATGTTTGTCCTTTTTCCTGAAGCTGGCCGTGTTATTGAGCCACAACATGCAGAAGAGTTGGTGGAATGGATAACAAAGCCGTCCTCATCCTCCTCATCCTCTGTCACCCAGGCTCAAAGTAGTTGGCCTGCCAATGCAGCTGCCAAAGCGGCCATTCCATCGGCTCCATGTCAAAAGTCACTCCTTCCCTAGCCCCACCATCATGCACGGAGGAGTCCCCCGAACTATTCAACCACAGTGTCGGGTACATGCTGCAGAAGAATGCCCAGCGATTTGAAGGCTCTGATGATGGTGCCCAGGTTGAGGAAGGTAGTAACATCAGCCTAGAGAGAGGGGGTTAAGAAACTGGCAGTCATGTTCCCCAGCTGCAGCATACTGCCAAGTTTGCTCCAGTGATGAGGAGGGAGGGGATGTTGAGGTCACTGACTCAACTTGGGTGCCTGATAGAAGAGAGGAGGAGGAGGTGGAGGCACATCTCCAATGAGGTAGTATGCCATCCAGGGGGCAGCTTAAGGGGAGCCACCCTATTGCATCACACCACAGAGCTAAGCAGGTGCAGGGCGCTGCTGACTCCCCACATATATTGAAAAGTTCTTTGGTGTGGCCCTTTTTTGACACGTGTGCAGCAGATCACACCATTGTTGTTTGCAACATTTGTCTGAAGCGTATCAAGCGTGGCCAAAACAGCAGCCGCTTGTGCACAACATGCTTGACCAGACATATGATGACCTCCCATGCAGTCCGTTGACCACAGCACTTAAAAGACCCACATCAAAGAACAAGGTAGGGAGGGGGCGTGGCCTAGACATGGCCATGTGAGGTTCCTCTCTCCCTGAACTCTGCTCTCCCTCCGATGCATACTGGGACTTGTCTAAAAACTGCATGTGTCCGGCTAAAAGAAGGAGCAAGAGAGACCAGACACCCACTATAACCTCAGTACGGTCAGACATTACGCAATACTTCCCCTGAGTCCAGACCCATAGTGCAAGGACGAGAGTGATGGAGGAAAAGATGGAAACAGAGGGCGGTAACATAGAGCCTATGCCTGAGATGGAGCTGACTGTGACCCAGGCCCCTCCGGATACCCCAGATCAGTGCTCCAGACATACTACAGCCCTGATATCCCAAGTACCAGCTACAGACTCACAGTTGGAGAGACTCACCTCTCACCAAGAGGATATGGAGATTAGGGAACTCCTCTGTGCTCTCCCCACGAGGGTGGACATCGAGGTGCTGATTCTGTGGGTGACTGAGACACACCAACAAGACCTGCAGGGGGTCCACTCCGATGTCCAACAGCTTTTGGAGCAAGTGGCAGAGGGAGAGGCTATGAGACTGGCAGTAGAGGAGAGGCTAACGGGGGTGGAGCAGGAGCAGACATGCCAGAGGGAAAGGTTGCTAGATTTACAGTTACAGATCGAAGACCTGGAGGATCAAAGTCACCGACAGAATGTGCAGATCCGTGGCCTCCCTGAGGTTAATGGACCAGAGGACTTAAGGACCATAGTGACTGTTACATTTCATCAAGTCTTGGAGACGGAGGCACCGGAGTCAACAGAAATAGATTGGGTGCATAGGGTAAGCGGCCCTAGATCAATAGACTTGAATAGGCCCCGTAATATTATATGCCGTCTATACAGGTACACTTATAAGGAGGACATTGTGCGCAAGGCATAGAAAATAGGAACAATTATCTTTGAGGGAGCAAACATTAAAATTCTGCCAGCTTCAAGCGATGCTACGACCATTACTGAATCAACTGATAGATGGGCTACACATATCGATGGAGATTTCCGCTTGCACTAACTATTCGGAAGGGAACATCTGTATTTACATTATATCGACCTACAGATTTCCCGGAGCTATTCACCTTTCTAGATATCCCACCTATAGTAGTGCCAGATTGTCTGCAACCTCTCTCTCGCATACAGCGACTGTATCCCCCGATCCAACAAGGGAGATTACAATCCCGTGATGGTAGAATGAGACCGAGATCGCAGGACCGGAATCATACCCCCACGTAGGAATAGGAGGGGGACCTTGGACTAGAAAAGGGGAACAGATTTCAAAGATAATAGACGGGAGAGACTCATACTTTTTCTTTTTTTACCCCCCTTTCTTTTTTTTTCTTTTTTTAACCCCCCCCCCCTTTTTTTTCTTTTTTTTGGGAGATAGCTAACCTGAATCAGTGTTTGTATTAAATTTTCCCCTCAGGGGCTCTTTTTTTTAGTTAAAGTGATATTGTAATTTTTTTTTTCTTTTTCATGGGGTAGTTAGGAGTATGATTTTGTATTATAGTCAGTTAGACCCTAAACTGAAAGTCTATAGCCCCATATTTACTTATTATTATTATTTTTTTTATGCCATAAGGGGGGAGGAAAAGGTGGAAGTAGTATTGTTTGTTTATATGTCTATAAATTGGAAAGATAGGAGGGGCGGACGAGAGGTATAGTAATTTATGAGGGGCTGCTGGAGGGGAGGGGCCAGAACAGAGCAGAGATCGACCGAGAAGGGACAGAGCATGATATTAGTGTGATATTAGAATATTTTTTAAATATTAACTTTACATTTTTCACAATTTTTCACAATTTTTTACATTTCACTAACTAATTTGCAATCAAGCTGTAATAAGCAGACCACTATGACAGACCTAGCTGGGAGAGAGACTTTTGGAGGGGACTGAATGCTAGCCTCTTGCCGATCGATCGTGGGCCCTGGCATTTGGGGGAACGGTGCTCTTTGTGAGCTGTATGCCTGGGGACCTTTGAGGTGGTATTATTGTGGATTCAGATCCTGGTCCCCCAGGACACACAGACTCTGGGGACCCTGGATTTGCCATATTAGGAATAGTGGCTGATTCATAATGCTGGGACAAATACTGTTAGGAGATGCTGATGTCAATTCCAGCCACCTGTCTGTCTGTTGCCTGCTAGAATGTGTATTGTAAATAAGTTTAGTATGGGATCTAAGAGTCATTAGATCCCCATTGTTGTTTGTGTTAATTAACTCTGCTATTGTGCGAAGAAGAGTCTGTGTTGATTTGTGATAATGTTGATTGGGTTTTCTGAGCTACAAGATGGCCAGTCTGGCCTAAAGGTCATGTCTGAGTCATCTAGGCTGTCTAAAGGGATTAGTTAATTAGCCCATGTTAATTAGGTTTCTGGTCACAGGTGTATGTTCAGAGTAATATGAGCAGGAGGTATGCACCTCCTCTTTTACTGTATAAAAGAGCCTGTATTCCTTTCAATAAAAGAGATTCCTGTTTGAACTTACATACAGCCTGCCTGGTGTTTGTTCTGAGCTACACAACTGGATTAGAATGGCACATAGTAGGCACGTAGTTCTAGTCCCGGAGCATCGGATGACCGAACCATTAGATGTTGCGATCTGCAAGCTGAGTTAAGCAGGCTGATCCAGGCAGAAATGCGGTTGGACAAGAGCTACAGAGCTCTCCAGTGGTATGTAGCCCAAGTGTGCCCGTGGACAACGGATGACAGCCCCATGGAAGGCTTTGACTGCGATGGCCTGGGATTGTTGTACTGGAGGCTGTCCGGGGACCCTGACTTTGGGAGTGATCGGGAGTGGCGTTTAGAGGAAATAATGGAGCACAGAGAGCAAAGACTGAATGTCTCGGAAGTGCACTGGGCACAGGAAGATTTGGAGTTTTTGGCTGTTCAGGAATGGGAGCTTGAGATGGTCTACAGACAGCTGCTAGACTCAGCAGCAGGGTGGGGCTCCCTTTGCCTGGGACTATCAGGAAATACCAGTTGACAACTCTGAAATCCTGGCTGAAGAGTTGACAATGTGGCAGAGTAACAGTGTGCTTTGCCAACCTGCCCCCACAGCTATGGAGGTGGAGGTCTTATGGCGGATGCAGCAAGTGCTGACTAACCTTGATGAACCTATTTCTGTATTGGATGATCTTGGATGGAGGAATGTGCCTGTCCAGCAGAATGCCAGAGAATCGGCAGTGGAAAATCTGGAGATCGCTATCCCCAAAGCTGAAGTGCTGACAACGGGGCAGAGCTCTGCTAACCTCTGCCCAGCACTGATAGCATTTTCTGGGTTCCAGGGACAGGAGATGGTGAAGCTTTATCCCCAGACACCAGTTGCAGAGACAGGGGATTTGACAGACTTTTCTGCTAAGGAAGAACAACCTGGTGAGCCTCCAGCAGAAGAAGAGCTGTTATTAGGGCCAAACTTCACTGTGCTCTGCCCAGCACCAACAGTGGCTTTGGCCTTCTTGAGAGAAGAGGTAGTCGGCCTTTCTCCCACAACACTGACAGGGACATGTGATTTTCTGCCAGCAGCATCTATGGAGTTACAACAAACTTCTCCAGCTGAAGATCTGGTAACTGAACAAAGGGTCCAAGACCTCTGCCCCACACTTTTAGCAATTCCAGAGACTGGGGATTTAATAGACTTTTCTGTAGAGGAGGAACCACCTAGCAAACCCCCAGCAGAAGTGCTGGCAACCGGACAGTGGGTCCAAGACCTCTGCCCCACGCCTGTGGCAGTTTCGGAGGCTCAGGGTGAGAAGGTGGCAATCACTTCCCAGCAGCAGATACAGAGGGAGAGGAGGTGTGTGTTGTCCCTCCCCAACAGTTGGCCAGGGTGGAGGAAGCGGCCTTTCCTCCCCAGCAAAGATCCATGCACCTGGGAGACAGTACCACAGACATGTCATCCCAGCAGCCAGATGAGGGAATGGAACAGGAAGCAGCTGGCTCACCTCCCCAATGGCAGCTGCACAGTTTTGGAGTGGAGGAATCCAGCCTCCTGCCCCAACGGTTAGCCAGAGCAGAGGGTGTGAAGTCCCCAGCAGAAGTGCTAGCAACAGGGCAGAGTGCTACCAACCTCTGCCCAGCACCAGCAACAACTGCAGAGTTCCAGGGAGGCGGGGCAGTCGGCCCTCCCCAACAGTTAGCCGGAGCAGATGGTGTGGGGTTTCCAGCAGAAGGGCTGCAACAGGGCAGAGTACTGCTGGACTTTGCCCTTAACTAACAGAGGATGGATTTCCTGTGAAGGTGGATGGAACTTCAGTCTCCACCTGTATACCCCAGCGATGCTGGGCAGTCAGCCCAG
Source organism: Aquarana catesbeiana (assembly GCF_042186555.1). Taxonomy (NCBI): domain Eukaryota; kingdom Metazoa; phylum Chordata; class Amphibia; order Anura; family Ranidae; genus Aquarana; species Aquarana catesbeiana. Next base: position 255,369,532 of record NC_133325.1, on the reverse strand, counting down.
ATCCCCAACAGCATGACGGAGTGAGCCCAGACACCCTGTCTTCTCTCCAGCGGCAGAAAGGACTCCAGGGAGAAGGGCCAGTAGAGGCCTCTCCCCAGCTGCAGAAATGTTCTCTGAGAGAGGCAGAGAGGCAGAGAGGCAGAGAGGGTGAGTAATGCTTTGTTTGGAACAATTTGTTTGGGGTACTGTGTGGGTACAGGCATTAGAGGACTGGAACTACTGACTAACTTCAGAGTCAACCCGTCTGGGGTCTCCTCCTGTGTTAGTCTCCTGCTGAAAGGGGAGAAATGTGACAGACCTAGCCGGGAGAGAGACTTTTGGAGGGGACTGAATGCTAGCCTCTTGCCGATCGATCTTGGGCCCTGGCATTTGGGGGAACGGTGCTCTTTGTGAGCTGTATGCCTGGGGACCCTTGAGGTGGTATTACTGTAGATTTGGGTCCTGGTCTCCCACGACTAGGGATGAGCTTCGAGTTCGAGTCGAACTCATGTTCGACTCGAACATTGGCTGTTCGCAAGTTCGCCGAACAGCGAACAATTTGGGGTGTTCGCGGCAAATTCGAATGCCGCGGAACACCCTTTAAAAGTCTATGGGAGAAATCAAAAGTGCTAATTTTAAAGGCTAATATGCAAGTTATTGTCATAAAAAGTGTTTGGGGACCCAGGTCCTGCCCCAGGGGACATGGATCAATGCAAAAAAAAGTTTTAAAAACGGCCATTTTTTCAGGAGCAGTGATTTTAATAATGCTTAAAGTCAAACAATAAAAGTGTAATATCCCTTTAAATTTCGTACCTGGGGGGTGTCTATAGTATGCCTGTAAAGGGGCGCATGTTTCCTGTGTTTAGAACAGTCTGACAGCAAAATGACATTTTGAAGGAAAAAACTCATTTAAAACTACCCGCGGCTATTGCATTGCCGACAATACACATAGAAGTTCATGGATAAAAACGGCATGGGAATTCCCCAAAGGGGAACCCCGAACCAAAATTAAAAAAAAAAAATGACGTGGGAGTCCCCCTAAATTCCATACCAGGCCCTTCAGGTCTGGTATGGATATTAAGGGGAACCCCGGCCAAAATTTTTAAAAAAAAATGACGTGGGGTTCCCCCTAAATTCCATACCAGACCCTTCAGGTCTGGTATGGATTTTAAGGGGAACCCCGCGCCAAAAAAAAAAAAAAAAAACGGCGTGGGGTCCCCCCAAACATCCATACCAGACCCTTATCCGAGCACGCAACCTGGCAGGCCGCAGGAAAAGAGGGGGGGACGAGAGTGCGGCCCCCCCCTCCTGAACCGTACCAGGCCACATGCCCTCAACATTGGGAGGGTGCTTTGGGGTAGCCCCCCAAAACACCTTGTCCCCATGTTGATGAGGACAAGGGCCTCATCCCCACAACCCTGGCCGGTGGTTGTGGGGGTCTGCGGGCGGGGGGCTTATCGGAATCTGGAAGCCCCCTTTAACAAGGGGACCCCCAGATCCCGGCCCCCCCCCTGTGTGAAATGGTAAGGGGGTACTTGTACCCCTACCATTTCACTAAAAAACTGTCAAAAATGTTAAAAAGAGACAGTTTTTGACAATTCCTTTATTTAAATACTTCTTCTTTTTTCTATCTTCCTTCATCTTCTGGTTCTTCTGGCTCTTCTGGTTCTTCCTCCGGCGTTCTCGTCCAGCATCTCCTCCACGGCGTCTTCTATCTTCTTCTCCTCGGGCCGCTCCGCACCCATGGCATACCCCCTTACCATTTCACACAGGGGGGGGCTGGGATCTGGGGGTCCCCTTGGCTACCCCAAAGCTACCCCAAAGCACCCTCCCAATGTTGAGGGCATGTGGCCTGGTACGGTTCTGGAGGGGGGGGCGCACTCTCGTCCCCCCCTCTTTTCCTGCGACCTGCCAGGTTGCGTGCTCGGATAAGGGTCTGGTATGGATTTTTGGGGGGACCCCACGCCGTTTTTTTTTTTTTTTTGGCGCGGGGTTCCCCTTAAAATCCATACCAGACCTGAAGGGTCTGGTATGGAATTTAGGGGGAACCCCACGTCATTTTTTTTTTTAATTTTGGCCGGGGTTCCCCTTAATATCCATACCAGACCTGAAGGGCCTGGTATGGAATTTAGGGGGACTCCCACGTCATTTTTTTTTTTTTAATTTTGGTTCGGGGTTCCCCTTTGGGGAATTCCCATGCCGTTTTTATCAATGAACTTCTATGTGTATTGTCGGCAATGCAATAGCCGCGGGTAGTTTTAAATGAGTTTTTTCCTTCAAAATGTCATTTTGCTGTCAGACTGTTCTAAACACAGGAAACATGCGCCCCTTTACAGGCATACTATAGACACCCCCCAGGTACAAAATTTAAAGGGATATTACACTTTTATTGTTTGACTTTAAGCATTATTAAAATCACTGCTCCTGAAAAAACTGCCATTTTTAAAACTTTTTTTTGCATTGATCCATGTCCCCTGGGGCAGGACCCGGGTCCCCAAACACTTTTTATGACAATAACTTGCATATTAGCCTTTAAAATTAGCACTTTTGATTATTCATGTTCGTGTCCCATAGACTTTAACGGTGTTCGAGTGTTCGAACGAACTTTTTTCCTGTTCGCATGTTCTGGTGCGAACCGAACAGGGGGGTGTTCGGCTCATCCCTACCCACGACACACAGACTCTGGGGACCCTGGATTTGCCATATTAGGAATAGTGGCTGATTCATAATGCTGGGACAAATACTGTTAGGAGATGCTGATGTCAATTCCAGCCACCTTTCTGTCTGTTGCCTGCTAGAATGTGTATTGTAAATAAGTCTAGTATGGGATCTAAGAGTCATTAGATCCCCATTGTTGTTTGTGTTAATTAACTCTGCTATTGTGTGAAGAAGAGTCTATATTGATTGTGATAATGTTGATTGGATTTTCTGAACTACAAGAAGGCCTGTCTGGCCTAACGGTCATGTCTGAGTCATCTAGGCTGTCTAAAGGGATTAGGTAATTAGCTCATGTTAATTAGGTTAATTAGGTTACAGCTGTATTGTTAGAGTAATATGAGCAGGAGGTATGCACCTCCACTTTGAGTGTATAAAAGCCTGTATTTTGCAATAAAAGAGATTCCTGTTTAAACTTACATACAGCCTGCCTGGTGTTTGTTCTGAGCTATCACATTTGGACTAGAACGGCACAGAGCTGTAGTTCTAGTCCTGGAGCATTTGATGACCGAACCATCAGACGTTGCAATCTGATTCAATAGCTGCAGAGGAGTGTCGGGAGAGTGGAACCGAGCACAATACATACACAATATATATTACAATATAATATACTTTAATCACTGGTACTAGTACCATAATAATATGGCACTTCTATATACCATTCGGATATTGGGAGGTATTCTCTATTTCACTAGTTTGGGGTTATATATTAAGGTTTATTTAGACGGGACATGGGGGTCTTTGGATTTGGTTTTCCTTTTTTTCGGGTTTTAGTGTTTTTCACTACACATTGATACTTTGAGCTAGCCCTGTACATGGAGTGGCTGGCGCTGCACGGTTAGTACTTACCCGGAGCATGCCTATAGAGGTCTATGTACCCTGGTTAGACGTGTGAAACCTATGCCCCCCACTTTTCCCTTCTCCATTTCCTCCCCTTTTTTTTCTTTTTTTTTTGTCTGGCTCCACATTTTATATATGATACTCAAAGTTGGTATAATTTATAGTTATTATTGGTTTGTTGTATATATTGGATACAAAGGGTCAGTGTTAATGAATATGACTTTAGGGTCATTGGAGAGAGGGGAGTGGTCCCTACCCTGCCTTTTCTTGACCAGGTCCCCATTTAGGCCTGCGCTCACTTAAGTGGTAATATGTATGTGAGTGCCCATATTTTTGCTTTTTTTGGATCCCTCTTGATCTGTAAGAGGGCAGGGCGAGAGGTTAGTAAACCCCTTGCTGCTATATCAGGGTTAATAGAACCCTTCTGCTTTATATATATTTTTTTCTTCTTTTGTCTCCTTTCTTTGTCTTTTTTTTTTCTTCACTACCACCTATAAGGAAGATGGAGGTACTGAAAAAATCACATCTTTAAACGTTAAAGGGCTTAATGTACTTGAGACGCACAGAATGCTTCTCCAGGATTTGAAATGGTCACACTCTGACATGGCATATATTCAGGAAACTCATTTCAAAGAAGGCAAGGTACCAACCCTAAAGAATAGACTTTATCCATCCGTAAACCATGCTTCAAATAGGACATCCAAGACCAGAAGGGTATCTATTTTGATATCCAGGCAAGTCCCATGGAGCCTACAAGATATAAGAGCAGATAGAGAGGGTAAATTTTTGTTTCTCAAGGGTATGATTGGTGGCACTAAAGTAACATTTGCCATGGTCTATGCACCAAATTACAATCAAGACCAATTTATCTGCTCTGCTATCAATAGGCTCATGAAATCTGCCGAAGGCAAGCTACTGTTGGCAGAGATTTTAATCTTGCCCTAGAACCTAAGGTAGATATATCGGGGGGTAATGTTTCAACTACTAGGGGCTGCTGCAAACAAGTACTACAGGCACTACATAAACACCAACTTATTGATGCTTGGAGACTGTTTCACCCTGACAATCGGGACCATACTTTTTACTCCTCTCCACACAAGGTGTACTCCCGAATTGACCTATTTATCATTCCCCACCGAATACTACCGACAGTTAAAGCAGTGGACATAAGGAACATTACATGTCCAGACCATGCCCCAGTTACACTGACATGGAATATAACTGAACATCCAAGCCCTAACAGTAGACAGTGGTGACTCAATGAGAGCCTATTAGAGGATAAGTCGGTAATCGAAGATGTAACTAAAGAACTGCAGTATTATTTTAAATATAATACTACACCAGAAGTCAAAGCGGGGATAATCAGGGAAGCACATAAAACAGTAATAAGGGGGATTCTTATTAAACATGGTTCTAAAATTAAAAAGGCCAGAGAAGCTGAACTGACTAAAATATTGACGGAGATACAGACCCTAGAGATTCAACATAAACAGAAACCTGAGATAGCCGTGGAGATTGAACTGGGTTATTTACGTAGGCAAGTGACTTCCCTACTCCACTTTAGAGCCAAGGCAGCAGTGCAGTACTGCTGGAAATGCTACTATGAATCAGGGGATAAGTGTGGCCGTCTATTAGCAAGAGCCCTACAAGAACAGCGTGCACAAACCTACATACATTTTATAGTGAACTCAGAGAATAGAAAGGTACATGCCCCTATTCAGATCTCATCTACCTTTCGGAGGTTTTATCAATCTTTATATAATTTACCCATGGCAACTACAACAGAACATTGAGGAATACATTTCATCTTCAGGTATCCCCCAGCTATCAGAACAGATCAGAGAGGAATTAGAGGCCCCTATTACTCTAGAGGAATTGCAAAAGGCGATTAATACATCCAAACCTGGTAAATCACTGGGCCTGGATGGATTTACCTATAAATATTATCAGTTATTCCTGCCCCAGCTTGGCAAGCAGATGGTACAAACATTCAATACTTTAGGATATGAGATGGTACTCCCCAATAAAACCTTGAAAGCACATATTACTGTCATACCTAAGGAGGGTAAGGATCGGTCAGTATGTGGTAGTTTCCATCCTATTTCTTTACCAAATGTGGACTTGAAGTTATTTACAAAAAATATAGCCACATGTATTCAACCACATCTGACAGACTTAATCCATCCGATCAGGTTGGCTTTATACCAGCCCGTGAGGCCTGAGACAATACCATTAAGGTCTTGAACCTTATCCATCTAGCTGACACTTCTAATACCCCATCTGTATTTTTGGGAATGGACGCCGAAAAGGCGTTCGACCGGGTTAACTGGCCTTTTATGTTCTCGGTCTTACGATATGTGGAGCTAGGGGAGAGGATAATTGGATGGATTTCGAGTGTGTATTCAAAACCAACAGCACAAATTAAAGTAAATGGATCCCTATCGGAACCTGTTTCAATTTCAAATGGAACATGACAAGGGTGTCCCCTATCACCTCTTTTGTTCGCGCTTTCCCTAGAGCCATTTCTCCGTAAGGTTCGGCAAACTGGGGACTTACATTATAAGGTATCCGCTTAAACGGACAACCTTTTATTTTTACTTACTAAACCAAATATATCCCTACCAAACCTTTTAAGAGAACTAGATCAATATGTAACTCTCTCTAACTTAAAAATTAATATGTCAAAATCAGAGGCAATGGGGGTATCTATGCCTTCATTTCAAATCAAAATCCTAAAAGCTAATTTTAATTTTAGATGGACTGCAGCGGCCCTTAAATACTTGGGCACGTTTATCCCACCTAAGTTAAATCAAATATACGCATTGAATTTTCCACCCTTACTCAGTAGGGTACAGACCTTACTCTCTAAATGGCATCATGGCATTTTTTCCTGGTTCAATAGGTGCAATATAATTAAAATGTCAATCCTGCCTCAATTTGTGTATCTCTTTCAAACAATGCCAATTCATTTTCCCCCAGAATTTTTTAAACAGATCAATGCGTTAATAACCAACTTTAATTGGGCCAATAAAAGACCTAGATTACAACGCTGACTTATGACTATGCCTAAGCAGTATGGGGAGATGGCGGTACCCGATATGCAAAAATATTACCAGGCAGCCCATATGGGGAGATCAATAGACTGGTGTAGACACGTAGATCTCAAACTGTGGCCAAGGATTAAGCAATCCTAAAATACGGTCCCACTGCAACGGGCAATTTGGTGCTATGCAGATCTTAGTCTGGCCCTCAGGAAGCACCCAATTGTGGGCCCTACCTTGCGTATTTGCTCTCGAATATGTTCCACTACATTGCTATCACCTGTATATTCCACCCTGTACCCTATTTTGGGGAATCCCTGTTTTCCCCCGGGATTACAAGAGGGCCAATTTAGAACACTGTTAGAATCACAATGCTACCAGGCCTCGCATTTTGTACAAATTATGACTTGGCCTTCATTAACAATGCTGACCTCATCAAAGGAACGATTCAGTCTTGACTTTTGGAGCGGTGCACAACTTCAACATTTTTTTTAATACCCCCCCTGACCCCGGACAGATTTCTACGACCGTTGACTCGGCTAGAAAAACTATGTGAAGGGAAAGGCCCAATATTTCATACACTCTCACAAATGTATGCACTATTGATTGCCCCCCCCAATGGGTATATCCCCCCTTTATAAGGAAGTGGGAAATTATATTGGATAGGACCTTCTCCCCAGCACAACAGAAAATAATTATAAATCTGGCTCTAAAATCATCTATATGCACACGGGCCCAGGAAACCAATTTTAAAAATCTTGACAAAATGGTACCGTACACCCTCAATACTCCATTAATACTCTCCATAAAATTTTGGACAAATGTTGGAGATGTCTGGAAGACAGGGGGCGATATTCCTTATCTTCTGGTCATGCCTGAAATTGTCATACTTCTGATCATGCATCATACATCTCGTTTCGCATATACAAGAAAAGACATATAATAAATTAATTTTGCGTCATCTCTTTAACGCTGCTAGATCATGTATTGCAAGGCAGTGAAGAGATCCAAGACCCCCCTCTATTTCGTCCTGGATTATAAGAGTGGAAGAGGTAAATAGGATAGAGGACTTAAAATTATTAAGGTGTACTAATATATGCTGATTAGTAGTGAACTGGTGTTTAAAATAAAATACAAATATGTAAAATTGGTGAAAAAAATGTGTACAAATATCGAGGACTTGAATATAAATACCAGCAATCCTCATTAACAAATTAAATGAAAATTAGTAATAAAACAAATAATTAAAAGCTGCTCTTATGTGAAGAAAGTATTGATTGTGGATCACCTTTTACTACATGGATAAAATAATATTTCAAATAGGAAGTTAATTATTAGCGCACTTATATATTTATCAATTAGGATAGAGGACTTGATACTCTTGGCCCAAAATCGGCACAAGATATATCTGAAAACTTGGGCCCAGTGGAATATATTCAAACTTTCAAAGGAGGGAAAGGCCCTTTTCGTACCTTAAGGTGACCGAAATATAATGTGGGAATGCTATGAAGTACCTCTACCTCCCCTGAGGGCAGCTACACTTGTTCTAGTTCCTTTTTTTAATTTTCTTTTTTCTTTTCTTTTGTTCTGATTTGTTTTGTGTGTTTATTTAATCATTTAAGACCTGGTAGATCTTATGACAAGTGGGCGTTTAGATATGACTGTTCATATATTCACTATTCATATATTTACATTAACTGTAAATGAAGAGATATATCTGGTCTGTATAGGTCTGATTTATGAGCACTAGATTTGATTTATGTGTAGATTAACCAACTGTTGTGTGTATTTTGAATGATATAAATAAATAAAGAATAAAATTAAAAAAAAAAAAAAACAAGGCGGACCTCTCCTTGAACTGCTGCCTTTTCAGCTGGTAGACTCTGCCCCCTTTCGTGAATTTGTGGAATGTGCAGTACCTCAGTGGCAGGTTCCCAAATGCAATTTCTTTTCACAGAAGGCCATTCCGGCTCTCTACCAGCATGTGGAAGGCAATGTCTTGGCCTCGTTGGACAGGGCGGTCACCAGTAAGGTGCTTATTACTGCTGACTCATGGTTCAGCAGGCATGGACAGGGACGTTACCTTTCTTTCACGGTGCACTGGGTAACTCTGCTGCCAGCTGGGAAGGATGCAGGACAGGGTTCAGTATTGTTGGAGCTTGTTCCACCACCACACCTCCAAAATGCTAGTGGTGATTCTGCCACAGCTCTCTCCTCCACCCCCTCCTCTTCTTCCTCTATGCTGCAGCGGCTGCACATGCAGCAGAGGGTGATCAATGAGTGCCTGTGTGAGTATGGCACCAGGACAGGGGAGCTTGGCTTTTTTCACCACACCAGTGGCCACTGATCAAGGATGCATGCACTGTCCTGTCACCATCTGAGGAGGCCACAAGGATGGTGAGCAGTGATAGTGCATGCATCAGTGATACTGTCCCTCTTGTCTTCCTGTTGGAGCACATGCTTCATGGAATAATGGACAGGGCACTGAGGCAGAACAGCGGGAGGAAGAGGAGGACTTCCTTACCTCTCAAGGCCCCCTTTATCCAGATACTAGTATTCCTGCAGGCCCGCTGATCACACAGGAAGAAGAAGAGGAGGAGGAGGAGGATTGTGTCAGCATGGAGGTGGAGGATAACACTCAGCATCAGCAGCAGTCTTCAAGGGATCATTTTAAGGGCCCAGAAACCCATGGAGTTGTACATGGCTGGGAGGAGGTGGTTGAGGATCATGTGACTCAGGACTCAGGACTCAGGATCGAATGCCTCTGCAAACCTAGGTTGCATGGCCTCCCTTATCTTGCAAAGCCTGCAAAAGGACCCTAGGATTCGTGGTATCAAGGAGAGTTATCATTACTGACTGGCAACCCTTCTTGATCCACGTTACAAGGGTAAGGTTGCAGAACTTATCCAGCCTTCGCAGAGGGAGCAGGTGATGATACATCTTCGGGAGGCCTTACAGAAAGTTTTGTGAAATGCATTTCCAGAGCCTGGGAGGTTACAATTTCCTGGTGCTGGAGAACGTGTTGCTGAGTCTTCGTTCAGTCACAGAAAGAGCAGTGGAGAAGGTGGCCGGCTGACCGATGCCTTCAGGCAATTCTTCAGTCCTCAGCGCCCAGGTCTGATCAGTTCCAGCAACCATTGCCAGCATCTGAATTCCATGGTGCAGGAATATCTAGGGGAAAGATCAGACTTGGAGACCTTTCCACTAGAACATACACTGGGTTACTGGGTCTTGAGGATGGACCACTGGCTAGAGCTTGCTCAATATGCAATTGAGCTACTGGCCTGTCCTGCATGCAGTGTTCTTTCTGAACGCACATTCAGTGCTGCTGGAGGCTTTGTAACCGATCACAGAGTGCACCTGTCCACAGACTCTGTTGATCAGCTCACATTCATAAAAATGAATCAGTCTTGGATCACCAGCTACCAAGCACCTGATGCTGATCTAACCGATTGATTTTTCTATGGATGTGGGATGCCTTGAAGACTGCATATGCTGAGTGACTATCCTAATATATTGAGTGACTATCCTATTCCTCCTCAATTTTCGGTTCAGGGCACCACCACCGCTAGCTAAGGCACAATTTTTCTGCCCCTGTTTAACAGGGGCGCATAATTACAATTTTTGATCAAATATTTAACAGCAGGGCTTGTTCTTGCGCTCAACAAGAGTATGTGAGGGGTTGCAGTGTTGAGGTACCACCACCACTGCATAAGGCCCAATGTTTCTGCCCCTGTTTAACAGGGGTGTGCAATTACAATTTTTGACCAAATATTTAACAGCAGGGTTCATTCCTGTGCTCAACAAGAGTATCTGTGAGGGGTTGCAGAGTTGTGGCACCACCACCACTGCCTAAGGCCCAATTTTTCTGCCCCTTTTTAACAGGGGCATGTAATTACAATTCTTGATATAATATTTCACAGCAGGGCCCGTTCCAGCGCCCACCTAGAGTAACTGTGAGGGCTTATAGTGTTCTGGTACCTCCAACACCTAAGGCCCAATTTTCTGCAGAGAGTGTATAGGGCAGGCCGTATAGTATATATAGGTGGTCCCTTATTTTCAAACATCCGACTTACAAATGACTCCTACTTACAAATGGAGGGAGGCAACAGGAAGTGAGAGGAAATCTACCCCTAGGAAGGGAAATTCTCTCCTGTAAGAGTTAATATGGGAAAAAGGTGTGTCCCCACTGATGCTTTATCACCAATCCCTATTTCCCTAATAACCCAAAATTGTCAAAATCCAATTGTCATTGGGTCAGAAAGTGAGGTGAAATCTTCTGAACAGCGGCACAGACAGCAAAACAAATGTTACAAGAGTGATGATAACCCTTCTCTATGTTATCCAAAAAGCTTAAAATAAGATTTTTTTGGCTGGGATTACACTTACTAAATGTACCTGTTACAAACAGATTCAACTTAAGAACAAACCTATAGTCCCTATCTTGTTTGTAACCTGGGGACCGCCTTTATACTGCTGCTGTTCAGAGTATATAGGGCCTGGGGGCCCCACGCCTTTCTTTTTTTAATTTGGGTGTGTGGTTCACCTTGATATCCATACCAGACCCAAAGGACCTGGTAATGGGCTGGGGGGGCAACATTACATTACAGCCGCAAGCAGTTTTAACCACTTCAGCCCCGGAAGGATTTACCCCCTTCCTGACCAGAGCACTTTTTACAATTTGGCACTGCGTCGCTTTAACTGCTAATTGCGCGGTCATGCAATGCTGTACCCAAACGAAATTTGTGTCCTTTTCTTCCCACAAATAGAGCTTTCTTTTGATGGTATTTGATCACCTCTGCCATTTTTATTTTTTGCACTATAAACGTAAAAAGACCGAAAACTTTGAAAAAAAATGATATTTTCTTCTTTTTGTTATAAAAAAATCCAATAAACTCAATTTTAGTCATACATTTAGGCCAAAATGTATTCAGCCAAATGTCTTTGGTAAAAAAATGTTGATAAGTGTATATTTATTGGTTTGCGCAAAAGTTATAGCGCCTATAAACTAGGGTACATTTTCTGGAATTTACACAGCCTTTAATTTATGACTGCCTATGTCATTTCTTGAGGTGCTAAAATGGCAGGGCAGTACAACCCCCCCCCCCCAAATGACCCCATTTTGGAAAGTAGACACCCCAAGGAAATTGCTGAGAGGCATTTTGAGCCCATTGAATATTAATTTTTTTGTCCCAAGTGATTGAATAATGACAAAAAAAAAAATTTACAACCAGTTGTCACTAAATGATATATTGCTCACACAGGCCATGGGCATATGTGGAATTGCACCCCAAAATACATTCAGCTGCTTCTCCTGAGTACGGGGATACCACATGTGTGGGACTTTTTGGGAGCCTAGCCACGTACGGGGGCCCCGAAAACCAATCACCGCCTTCAGGATTTCTAAGGGTGATTTCACTCCTCACTACCTATCACAGTTTTGAAGGCCATAAAATGCCCAGATGGCACAAACCCCCCCCAAATGACCCCATTTTTGAAAGTAGACACCCCAAGCTATTTGCTGAGGGGCATGTTGAGTTCATGGAATATTTTATATTTTGACACAAGTTGCAGGAAAGTGACACTTTTTTTTGCACAAAGTTGTCGCTAAATGATATCTTGCTCACACAGGCCATGGGCATATGTGGAATTGCACCCCAAAATACATTTAGCTGCTTCTCCTGAGTATGGGGATACCACATGTGTGGGACTTTTTGGGAGCCTAACCGCGTACGGGGCTCTGAAAACCAATCACCGCCTTCAGGCTTTCTAAGGGCGTAAATTTTTGATTTCACTCTTCACTGCCTATCACAGTTTCAGAGGCCATGGAATGCCCAGGTGGCCACAAACCCCTACAAATGACCCCATTTTGGAAAGTAGACACCCCAAGCTATTTGCTGAGAGGCATGGTGAGTATTTTGCAGCTCTCATTTATTTTTGAAAATGAAGAAAGACAAGAAAAAAATTTTTTTTTTTTCAATTTTCAAAACTTTGTGACAAATAGTGAGGTCTGCAAAATACTCACTATACCTCTCAGCAAATAGCTTGGGGTGTCTACTTTCCAAAATAGGGTCATTTGGGGGGGTTTTGTGCCACCTGGGCATTCTACTGTGATAGGCAGTGAAGAGTGAAATCAAAAATTTACGTCCTTAGAAAGCCTGGAGGCGGTGCTTGGTTTTCGGGGTCCCGTATGCGGCTAGGCTCCCAAAAAGCCTCACACATGTGGTATTCCCATACTCAGAAGAAGCAACAGAATGTATTTTGGGGTGTAATTTCACATATTCCCATGGCATGTTTGAGCAATATATCATTTAGTGACAACTTTGTGCAAAAAAAAAAAAAAAAATTGTCTTTTTCCTGCAACTTGTGTCACAATATAAAATATTCCATGGACTCGACATGCCTCTCAGCAAATAGCTTGGGGTGTCTACTTTCCAAAATGGGGTCATTTGGGGGGGGTTTGAACTGTCCTGGCATTTTATGTACAACATTTAGAAGCTTATGTCACACATCACCCACTCTTCTAACCACTTGAAGACAAAGCCCTTTCTGACACTTTTTGTTTACATAAAAAAAATATTTTTTTTGCAAGAAAATTACTTTGAACCCCCAAATATTATATATTTTTTAAAGCAAATGCCCTACAGATTAAAATGGTGGGTGTTTCATTTTTTTTTCACACAGTATTTGCGCAGCAATTTTTTAATTGCATTTTATTGGGAAAAAACACACTTTTTAAAATTTTAATGCACTAAAACACACTATATTGCCCAAATGTTTGATGAAATAAAAAAGATGATCTTAGGCCGAGTACATGGATACCAAACATGACATGCTTTAAAATTGCGCACAAACGTGCAGGGGCGACAAACTAAATACATTTTTAAAAGCCTTTAAAAGCCTTTACAGGTTACCACTTTAGATTTACAGAGGAGGTCTACTGCTAAAATTACTGCCCTCGATCTGACCTTTGTGGTGATACCTCGCATTCATGGTGCAATTTCTGTTTACATTTGACGCCAGATCGACGCTTGCGTTCGCCTTTGCGCGAGAGCAGGGGGGGGACAGGGGTGCTTTTTTTTTTTTTAATTATTTATTTGCTTTTTATCTTATTTTTAAACTGTTCCTTTGATTTTTTTTTATCATTTTTATTGTTATCTCAGGGAATGTAAATATCCCCCATGATAGCAATAGGTAGTGACAGGTACTCTTTTTTGAAAAAATTGGGGTCTATTAGACCCTAGATCTCTTCTCTGCCCTCAAAGCATCTGACCACACCACGATCGGTGTGATAAAATGCCTTCCCAATTTCCCAATGGCGCTGTTTACATCCGGCGAAATATAAGTCATGAAATGCTCGTAGCTTCCGTTTTTCCAGGCCATAGAGATGTTTGGAGCCATTCTGGTCTCTGATCAGCTCTATGGTCAGCTGGCTGAATCACCGGCTGCATTCTCAGGTTCCCTGTTGGGACAGGAGAGCCAGAGAAAAACATGGAAGATGGTGGGGGCATTCCCTCACACTGCTTGTAAAAGCAGTCTAGAGGCTAATTAGCTGCTAGGATTGCTTTTACATGAAAGACGACCGCTGGCTGAAAAGAATGATACCAAGATGATACATAAACCTGCAGGCATCATTCTGGTATAACCACTCAAAGTCCAGCAACATACCAGTACGTTGCTGGTCCTTGTTGGGCACATATTGTAATCTTTTTTTTTTTCATGCAGGCTGTGGGCTGAACAAAAAAAAGAGATTGATCGGTGGGTATGCCCACCATTAGAATACCTCCCTTCATCCCCCCACTTCTAATGATGGGCATACATGCACCATTTATATATGCCGAAACAGGGGGCATCCACCCCAAAAGTTAGGCGCAAATCGCTCCTCTGCCCCTGCTGCCCCCATGCTTTGGCATATATCACCTGTAACTTTTGTAACTGTAACCGGTTCCAGGTTCGGGTCTCTCAAAATGCGATGGCATCTTGGGAGACCTTGTGAAAGTGTGCCTGGTCTGTGCAATGCTGTACCCTACGCTAATACTCAACTAGTGTATGGTAGCGTTCAAAACATTCACCAATGCAAAGACCAGGATTGTCAGGACAGGAGGGACAATAATAGCGGGTGTCACGCTTATCTCCGCGCTTGCTGCAGACACAACATTTTTTGGGGGGGTTCGTTGGGAGGACATAAAGAAAATGCCTCTCATGCAGCCGACTGCATTTGGTTGAGGATGTGAATGGGGGAAGTACGGGTGCTGCAGAAGTAGTGGGTTCCTAATTAGGATTGGCGAATGCATCAGGAAGGGCATTATGGGCACGACGGGCCTGTGTTTGTCTTCTTCTTGGTGGCAGTGGGACACTACTTGTGCTTGCCACCTCACAAGCTTGAACTGCACTTATGGGACTCACCACGTCACCACGTGTTACTGCAGTGCTGGTTTGACTATGACTGGGGTGTACTAGGCCACTGATGCTTGCCAGTTCACCAAAACACTACCAAAAAAACTGTTAGCGATCGCAGGGATCAGGCCTGACTCTGCGAATGCTGCAGTTATGCGTTTAGTGTTTTGTAAGTGACAGTGATCGATCAATACTGCACTTGGGTGGGCTGGGCCGGGCGGAGGGGCAAAACGCAGGTGCTAGCAGGTATCTGGGCTGATCCCACTAACACTGCATTTTTGGGTACCCTAAACTTCTGGGGACGCTAGTATAGATCTGATCGAATCAGATATTGATCCGTTCAGATACTATACCACTAAGGGAGGTGTACGGTGCGTGCGTGGGTGTTAGCGCTACTGGCACTAACCTGACGCTGCCTTAGGCTGGTGCTTGCCAGTTCACCAAAACGCTACCAAAAAAACTGTTAGCGATCGCAGGGATCAGGCCTGACTCTGTGAACGCTGCAGTTATGCATTTAGTGTTTTGTAAGTGACAGTGATCGATCGATACTGCACTTGGGTGGGCTGGGCTGGGCCGGGCAGAGGGGCAAAACACAGGTGCTAGCAGGTATCTGGGCTGATCCCACTAACACTGCGTTTTTGGGAACCCTAAACTGCTGGGGACGCTAGTATAGATCTAATTGGATCAGATGTTGATCCGTTCAGATACTATACCACTAAGGGAGGTGTATGCTGCGTGCGTGGGTGTTAACGTTACTGGTGCTAACCTGACACTGCCTGGGGTGACTCAGACCCTATCTGACCCTAAAACCTAACTTATATTACCGCCGGGCGATCAGGGGGCTAAACCTTTATTCGGTAATAAGCGACGGGTGCCCTGACACTATAAAAAATAAACGAACTAACCAGCGTCACCCGTAACAGTTTTACGGTGATCACTGGTGAAAGGGTTAACTAGGGGGCAATCAAGGGGTTAAAACATTTATTAGGTAGAATATGGGGGTCCCTGTTGCTATAAAACACTAACGGCGAACCTATATATTTACCTCCCTAACTAGCATCACCAGCGACACTAATACAGCGATCAGAAAAACGATCTCTTAGTGACACTGGCGATGGGGGGTGATCAAGGGGTTCAAACTTTATTAGGGGGGTTAGGGGGTACCCTAGACCTAAAGGGGGCTAATGCTAACTGCCCTACCACACTAACTGTCACAAACTGACACCAATGCAGTAATCAGAAAAAAAACTGCTTGGTGTCAGTGTGACGGGGGGGGGAGATTGGGGGGTGATCGGGGGGGTGATGGGGGTGTAATGTATTCCTGGTGTGTTCTACTGTGTGTGTGTTTTACACTCATGGATGTCTTCTCTCCTCGGCGCCGGGGATGATATCACTTCCTCTGCCTCTGTTTACTATACAGAGGTAGAGGAAGACTCTCATTGGCTGGGAGCCATCGTGAGGGAGGCCACGAATGGATGGCCTCCCCCTCACGTCTGATCGCTCCTGGACAGAAGCCGACTGCCTCGGGCACCTGTGGGGGGCGATCGGACCCCCCCGCCCGCGGGAGGCAGATCACGTACAGGTACGTGATTCTGCCTGCCCGTGCCATTCTGCTGACGTATATCGTCGTGAGGCGGTCCGCAACTGGTTAAATGACTTTTATTCCTTTAGAAATGTTATTTTGTGAAGGGACTGTTCTAAACACAGAAAAAATGCGCCACGTTACAGGCACACTATAGACACCCCCCAGGCATGATATTTAAAGGAATATTTCACTTTTATTGTTTCACTTTAAGCATTATTAAAATCACTGCTCCCGAAAAAATGGCCATTTTTAAAACTTCTTTTTGCATTGATTCATATCCCTTGGGGCAGGACCCGGGTCCCCAAACACTTTTTATGACAATAAATTGCATATTAGCCTTTAAAATTAGCACTTTTGATTTTTCATGTTCGAGTCCCATAGACTTTAACGGGGTTCGCGTGTTCGCACAAATTTTTGGTCTGTTCGCATGTTCTGCCACGGGGGGCAGAACAACCGAACCGGGTGGTGTTCGGCTCATCCCTAGTTATTAGTTCTACTATGCAATTTAATAATGTAAGTAGGCTATGTAAGTAGGCTTTGTAAATGGTTTTTAGGATAGTCATTAATTTCGAAGAAGGAGTGGTGTTCAGTAATAATTTTTTGAAGGTTACTGGGGTCCATCAAGAGGGAGGCATTGAATCTCCATAGGCGAGGTGGACCCGATCGTCGGTCTCCTATGGTTATGGAGACAGGGGCGGGGTCAGACCACAAGATGGTTCCTAACGTCAATTCTGTCACAGCCTGAGGTGTGGATTTATCGATAATGAAAAAGTTGATGTGGGGGTAAGATAGTTGGGAGGGAGAGAAATAGCAGAAATCTCTTTCAGAGCCATGTTGACATCTCCATGTGTCAAAAAGGTTTTCCCTCTCTCTCCCCCTCCCCCCCTTCCCCCCTCCTTTCCCCCTCCCCCCTCTTTTCCCCTCATTTCCCCCTCCTTCCCTTCCCCCTCCCCCCTCCTGGTAAACAGGGCCTTCAACTCATCAAAAGCCTCTTGAGCTTCCTGGGACCACCGAAAATGATTTTGTTGACGGGTCAGCTGGGTGATGGGCGAGACAATGGAAGAAAACTTTAATAAATCTTCGATAAAAATTAGCGAAGCCAATGAACCGCTGGACACCTTTTTTATCTGCAGGGGCTGGCCGTTCTTGAATTGCTTTAACCTTTTGCGGGTCCAATGCGACCCCATCGGTGGTAATAATGAATCCTAGAAATTGAACAACAGTTTTTTCAAATTCACATTTCTCTGCTTTAAGGTAAAGTCCATGTTTTCTGAGGATAGTAAGAACTTTCTTTACATGGGTCTGGTGTAGTTCAATGGTAGCAGAGAAAATAAGGATGTCATCTAGGTACGCAATTACGAAATTATCAAGGTACTCTTGGAAAATGTCATTTGCCAAGTATTGAAAAGTGGTCGGGGCATTGCATAACCCAAACGGCATCACCAAGTATTCAAAATGTCGGAATCTGAATCTGAAGGTGGTCTTCCACTCGTCACCAGCACGAATCCGGATGAGGTTGTATGTACCACGTAAGTCTAATTTGGAAAAAATTTGTGAAGTTCGGAACCACTGGAACAACTCTGGAATGAGTGGAAGCGGGTACCTGTTCTTTTACTGTTATTTTATTGAGTTCCCTGTAATCAACACAGGGTCTTAGAGAACCATCCTTTTTTTCGACAAAAAAGATGCCGGCTCCAGCCGGCGAGGAGGATGGGCGGATGAAGCCCTTTTCCAGATTCTCATCAATGTAAACCCGGAGGGCTTCCAATTCAGTCTCGGATAATGGAAATATGTGCCCATAAGGAATTTCAGAGCCGGGTAAAAGTTCAATAGGACAGTGGTAAGACCGGTGAGGTGGCAAACTGTCAGCTTTTTTCTTGTCAAAAATGTCCCTGAATTCAAGGTATACTGGAGGAACATGTTGAAGGTTGTCGGGTACCGGTTGCACAGTCAAACAGGAAGCTGGAACTGGGTTTAGAAAGTGTTGAGAACAGTAATCCGAGGAAAAAGAAATCTCTTTCTTGCTCCAATTAATCTGGGGATCGTGGGCCTGCAGCCAGGGAAGTCCCAAGATGATGGGGAACATTGGGGAGCAGATAATGTCAAAACACAAGAGTTCTTGATGGCCGGAATCTGTGGTGGTGAGGATAGGTCTAGTCTCTTGAGTGACGGGTCCTGAACAAGGTAGAGACCCATCAGCCAGGTGGACCTGGAGGCTTTGCTTCTTGTTCAAGAGAGGAATGCGTAATCTTTGTGCTAGAGATGCATCTAGGAAGCAACTGCAAGCCCCCGAATCAATTATGGCCAGAAGCCGGATTCCCTCTTCCACCACCTGTAAGGAGACAGGAAGGATGACATGAGTTTGAGCAGGACCAGTGACCTGAGAGTTCATGGTAAACTGGGAGCGTGACTTACTGTGTCTCACGGGACAGTTGCGTAGGAAGTGTCCTGAACCCCCACAATATAGGCACAAATTGGCTTGCCGCCTCCATTGTCTTTCATCTGGAGCGTGAGGAGATCGGACCAGGAGGAACAGCAGAAGGAGCTGGGGATGGAGGATAGGCTGAAGAAGGCTTGGGAAGCATCCAGGTAGGTCGAGAAGACTGAAAGCACTCAGAGCGCCGTTCACGCTTTCGCCTGTCCAGTTTGATGACCAATTGGATTAACTCCTCCAGAGTAGTTGGAGTCTCAACCCGAGCCAGCTCATCCTTAAGAGTCTCAGAAAGACCCTGGTGGTATTGGTACTTGAGGGCAGCTTCATTCAATGCTGTATCAGCTGACCATTTTCGAAAGTCAACCGTGTAGTCTTCTACTGGTCTTTTCCCTTGGGAGAGGGTGTGTAGGATGGCTTCAGCTGTGGCGGTGCGCTGGGGTCGTCATACAATTGAGACATAGATTCAAAGAAAGTGTCCAGTGAGTTCAGTATAGAGTTTCTTTGCTCCATAAGGTTATGAGCCCAGGCCTGCAGCTCTTCAGATAATAAGGAGATTACGAATCCTATTTTTACAACTTCCGTAGAGAAAGTTCTGGGTTGGAGGGCCAGGTACAAGGAGCAGGTGCTCTTGAAAGCTCTGAATTTCTTCCGGTCACCAACAAACCACTCAGGTGTAGGAACCCTGGGCTCAGGGAGGGCCATTACCACAGTAGAGCTGGTCTGTGCCTGAGGCGAGGTGACCCCAGAAGAAGGTATAGGAGCTGCGGCAGCTGGAGCAGGTGACCCGGACAGATGCTGAAGATGACCCTCCTTTTGGAAATAACCCTCCTGCAATTTCTGGATGGCTTGTGTGAGGGCTGCAACCTGCTGGCATAGGGCCTCAAGAGGAGAACCCGCTCTGTCGGCCTCTGACATGGCTGGTTTGTTCTGTCAGATAAGGGTACTCACCAAGGCCGAGATGCTGAGAGCGGTAACCTCTTGTGACTAAGCGCACTCCACTCCTGGAGATGGTACAGGGGGTGAAGGGCACAAAGAGGCACGAGTCACCAGCAGGCTGGGCAGGTCTTGCGTGAAGGTCACCGGTAGGGAGACAGCTGTGCAGGACTGGAAGATGCTGAAGCTCAAGAAGGAGGATGAACAGCTGATCCAACAACAGGCCGGTAAGACTAGTAAGAGTCTCTAGATAGGCAAAAACAGTCTAGTGCAAAGGACTGTTAGCAGGTCTGTCAGCAGGCTGATGACTTAGTCCTGAGGATTGATAGCAAAGTCCGTAAACAGGCCAAGGGTCAAACACAGGTAACTGGAAGCAAAGTCTGTGAGCAAGCCAGGGGTCGAGCACTGAAGACAATAGTAAAGTCCAGGAGCAGGCTGAGGGTCAATCACTGGAGACAGGAAGCAATATCCGTAGACAGGCCGAGGGTCAAACACAGGAAGCAAGTGGAGAAGTCCGTGAGGCAAGCCGAGGGTCAGATGCAGGAAGAGATCAGAGCAGGTCAAGGTCAATCTGGGTCACAACAGGTAATCAAGAATCAGGATACAGGCAGGAAACACACGGGGAGCTGAAAGACAAACCAGCAATCTGCTCATGGCACAGAGTGGCTTTTATAGGCCAGTGGGAGGCTCATGTTGTGCTTGCTATTGCGTACGCACGTTCGCCGTTCCGCTGAATCGCGCACGCGCATTAGCCGTTTCGCTGTATTGTGCCCAGGGATGCGCCAGAGTGCCGCTCTACCGTGCATGTGCGAAGGAAGGCAGCAATATGGCGAGACTGGTACTTGCCTCTTTCCTGACAATTTTCTTGTGCAGCCATTGGCAAAATCGAAGTTGTTGCTTGTTCGGACCCTAAATGTTGACCAGAGTATATGTGGTTCGGTTGATGTCACATACTAGGATAAGATATCGACCTTGAGTGTCTGTGATAGTTTGGTGAAGCTTGAATTGTATTGAGTCTCGGATAACTGTGAGGACTCCATTTTTCTTCTTTAGGCCAGAGGCTAAAAAGATTTGGTCATAGTTTTTCAATGTAAACGTAGGGATTTTTGAAGCTACAAAATGGGTTTCTTGTACAAGTATGATATCGGCCTTTTGGATATTGGCTTTTTAAAGCAGTACAGATCATTTCTTGGGGGAATTTAATCCCCTAACATTTATGGAGACAATTTTGAAGGCCATAGTGGGGTACAATTTAGAGAATGAGTATTCTTGTCAATGGGGTAGTGGACAAAGTTAGAGAGAAGTAGTAGAGTAGTCTGTCTTTGTGTGGGGTAGGCTTAAGGAAGTCTCTGGTAGTCCAATGTAGAGGAAAACAGAGTTTGACTTGAATGAAGAGTCGTGGGGAGTAGCTGGTACAGGGGGTTGATAGGGTTCAGTTTAAAAAGTGAGAGCTTGAAAAGAACACAGGCTCAATGTGCGGTAACTATTGCAAGCATATAACCTGGGGGAAATAATTTACTGATCGACAAGCAGGTCAGGAAACAAACGTTAAGGCAGGCGGTATAAAGTGAGTGGTACTGCAGGAGCCCAGTCAACTTTTAGAATAAACAGAGAAGAAAAGAAAATAGTGGATCATTAGACATCTTAGTATGCTCCTCCAGTTTATATGTGGGTAGAAAGTTGGTTAGTAGGGTCTGGCACATTTTCTGTGATAATACGCCGATGTCATAGCAGTTTGAGGCCCACAGGAAGTGATAGTTACATAGTTACATAGTTAGTCAGGTTGAAAAAAGTTCATCAAGTTCAACCAAAAAAAAAAATACAATCCCATATACACAAACCTACACCCGTAGTCCATCCAGAGGAAAGCAAAAAACCTCAGCAAAGCATGCTCCAAAAATTCCTTCCCGATCCCTGAGAGGCAATCGGATTTTCCCTGGATCAACTTTACCTATAAATGTTAGTACCCAGTTATATTGTGTACATTTAGGAAAGAATCCAGACCTTTTTTAAAGCAATCGACTGCGATTGCCAGAACCACTTCTGGAGGGAGTCTATTCCACATTTTCACAGCTCTTACTGTGAAGAAACCTTTCCATATTTGGAGATGAAAAATCATGCTGTGATCTAACAGCATGAGTTTTATTCTGGTGTGTGATTAGTAATTTAGTAGGAAAACCCCATTTTTAGGGGATTATGTGATTTTGGAGAGCCTTGTTAATCGTTGCAAGTTGTCTGCGATTTTCCATAGTCACCTTGGTTAGATAAGCAAAGAGGGCAACTGTGGAGAAGGGATCAGGTAGTCTTGTTGTGTGTTTAGCCACGTACATGACTCTCTCCTTCATTGTAAAAAAATGTATGCAGACCAGAACATCTTTGAGTGTAGAAGCAGGTAGATGAGAAGGTTTAGGAATTCTGTGTGCCCTATCAGTTTCCAAGTCATGGTCGGCTAAGTCAGGTATCAAAATGCGCATGAGAGACTGCAAGTATTGAACCAAGTCCGATTTTTGGATGGATTCTGGGATATTGCAAAACTTAATGTTGTTTTGCCTGGAGCGATCCACCAGGTCTGCAAGCTTGAGTTTAACAAGTTGGGGTTCTTCCTCGTGATCTGCAAATCTGTCCACTAAATCATTATAGGCAGTATATAGATCATCCATTTTGGTCTCTATATGGTTAATTTGCTTATCATGCTGTTGAACAAGGCTGGATAAGGAGGACACTGCAGTGGATAGATCAGTGTACAGTGTCTGTCTTAAGGAGAGTAGCATATTTTTCATTGTGCTCTTTTACAGTGGTTGGTCTGAAGCGGGGAATGCCTCCAGTACAGAGGATTGCTGTGGGCAGTGGGGGGGGGAGAGTACAGGCAGTGGGCTGAGACATTTTGTGATTGCTCTGGCTCATCCATTCTGAGCTTAGATTTGGCTGGGCTGGCTGTGGTGGGTGAGGAGAGGACTCACCATTCTCTTTAGGAGAGGGAGAGAGCTATAGCTGCTGTGCGAGGCTTTGTCTAGGAGGAGATGTGAGCCACGCCAGGAATACTCAAGCTCCGCTGGCACCATCTTGGCCGCTCGCCAGGCCAGACAGAGAGAAGAAGGAGATTAGCTTTTTGGGTGGTTTATCATCTTTCCTTCATTTGGACATGGTGCCCAGGAGGTGCAGGGATGTCCAGGTGGAGGTACAAGCAGGTGTTACCTTTTTTTTAGCTGGGTATGCTGTGGAGCTAGGGAGTAACACAGCTATCCACTCGAGCCGGCAAGCCACGCCCCCTGGTCTGGCTTTTTAGATGTTTTTTGGCAAAGTCTAATCTGGCTTTTCTATTCTTCAGGCTTATGAATGGTTTGCACCTTGTGGTGAACTCTCTGTATTTGCTCTTGTGAAGTCTACTCTTGATTGTAGACTTTTACAATGATATGCCCAACTACTGGAGGGTGTCCTTCACTTGTTGTGAATGGGTTTTTCTTTACCATAGAGAGGATCCTGCGATCATCCACCACTGTTGTCTTCTGTGGACATCCAGGCTTTTTTATGTTGCTGAGCTCACCAGTGTGTTGTTCTTTCCTCAGAATGTAGCAATTGTTGATTTGGCCACTCCTAATGTTGCTGCTATCTCTCTGATGGATTTGTTTAGTTTTTGAAGCCTTACAATGACCTGTTTCACTTGCATGGACAGCTCATTTGAACGCATGATGTAGGTTCACAGCAATAGACTTCAAATGCAAATACCACCCTTAGAATCAACTCCAGACCTTTTACCTGCTTAATTGATGAAGAAATAATGAAGGAGTAGCCCACACCTGGCCTGAAACGGCTTTTTTATTCAATTGTCCAATTATTTTTGATCCCTTGAAAAAGGGGGATGGCTATTCATAAGAGCTGTAATTCCTAAACCCTTCCTCCAATTTGGATATACATACCCTCACATTAAACCTGAGAGTGTGCACTTATGGATTATATAACTATAGCTTGAATATGTTTTGGCAACTACAGTACCTGAAAAAAAACTAAATTTGTGCCTGTGTCCAAATATATATGGACCTAACTGTAGATAAAATCTGGCAGTTCCTACCTTTACAATAAAGTCCCTCTCTAGTATAAAAGTTCAAGGAACAAAGTGTTCCCATTTCTTTGGTCTGCAGATTCCAGCTCCAGAACAACTAAATATAATTGGGATTCATTAGGTCTGATTTACTTAAAACATAACTCCACTTTTTTTGGGAAACATTCCCCTCTGGGTGATCTATGTACATTGCAAGGATTATAATAATCTTTGTTGCAGATTCCTACCTTTTGTTATTCTTAAGAAATCCCTGTTTGTTCCTCTGCGCTGAGTGGGTCTAATGTGAGTGGTTTCAGAATTATCTATGAGCTGTGCAGCTGCAGAGCACTAATAAAGCAATCTGCCGGGACTGCATCCCTTTAGATGTGTTCCTTTGGGAAAATCTCACTAAAAATGACATTTTTCTTACAAGGGATGCCTGAAAAATGACTTGGATCTTAGGCAGACTTCTGGGAAAATCGGTGAGCCAATCACACAAGCAGGAAATTATGTTTCTGGGGGGTGTTCAGTACACATTCTGTGTACAGAACAACTCCAGGAAGCCATATTGCATTGCATTGTCAGCAGCTACAGATTGAAAAGGAAAGGTAATTTTTCATAAAATTCAATTACAATATGACTTGTGTCGCAGTTGTAAACGCTATATTATTATTTCTTTGTTTGCTATTTTTTCCCCATGAAAGTGGAGTTACCCCTTAAAGGAAATGTGTCAATCACAAGGAACATCACTAATACACTTGAAGCACTTATTGGCATGAGTATCAATCTTCAAAAGCATACACTAGTGTTCAGTGCATGCAATGCAGCTCCAGCTTTCAGATTGCATAGAACACCTAGATAATTCTGCCTTTGTGCTTTACATGCCAACAAGAAGCTATACAGGTATATTAAGTTTTAAAAAAAAAAAATGGAAAACTACAATGGGGTGGATTTACTAAAAGCAAATAGCACAGTGCACTTTGCATGTGCAGTTGCACTCATTTCCCCAGAGTTTAGTAAATGTGGTAAAGCTCTACTGATTTCCATCATTCAATCATGTGGAAGCAAAAATGCTTTCATTTTACTTCCCTTGCACGTGATTTGGTATTCTTTACAAAGTGAAGCTTTACACCTTACATCTACCAAGGAAAATGAGTGCAACTGCACTTGCAAAGTGCACAGTTGCTTTGCATTTAGTAAATCTACCCCAATGTGTCTAACAAAGGAAAAGAACTAAGGACTACATGTTGTTGGGGCAAATAATGCAATGATGTACATATATTTATCACTAGAACTTTCATTCTCAAACAGAAGCAAATGCATCTGTGTATAATTGATTGCTCTGGTCAAAGGCTCAATTTATGTGAATGTATACTGTTGGGTTGCTTTACTAATAGGAGTTTAAGCTGTGTTTATTTAGAAAGTTTTCACTTTGCAAAATAATGTTTTACTTAGTTAATGAGGTAAAGCATTTCAATCGTCAAGTCATGTGAGAGCACAAACCCTGTTTTTTTTGTGTGTTTTTTTGTGTTTTTCTTCTGTGAACTTCTGTGCATGCGTATAAAGATATGTGCATGCACACTATAATACTGCAGACTTTTGTGCAGCATGATGAAAATTTAGAAAAGTTAGTAAAACTCAAAAACATTTGAGAGAATCAGATTATTTTAGGCATACCATCGATTAATATTATAATAAAAAGTGGATTGCGCTAACTTTTGTGTATAATAACCACCAAAATTGTGCAAAGTAAAGAATATTTCTATATTGATCCTATAATGAAGTGTTTTTCTCACCAGATATGGTAAGAATATGCACCTTTGGTTCATTTAGGATAACCACTCTGTTTATGATGGGTCCAATCGCTGCCTGTTCAAGCAGTACAATAGTGTCTCTTGCTCTATATAGTGCTCACAAAAACATGTGGATAGCTATCATGGTGTAGTATGTAACTCTCATTTATTTAAAAAAATTGTAAAAAACATAGTCAAACTCACATGTTTAGCACCAAGGTAATACAGCAGTGTATGTGGAGAGCGGAGTCTCAATCTGTCCTAGTGTCTCCTCACAGCGGTGTGCATTCCAAGCCTCACACACGTATGATCAGACGCGGTAGGAAAGTCCCCAGCAGCCTCTACGCATTCGCAATAGGGTTTGCGTCATTAGGAAGCTGCTGTATCTATGCCTATCCTCGTATTTATACCTCCTTTAATTTTTTGATCCTTGTCAGCTTGTAAAACAATTGGAAATGGCCATGGCACGAAACCGGAAGTGGTTTAGCCTCCATCTTAGATCCTCGGTGCTATACCGGAAGTAGTGTAGCCGCCACCTTGGTTACTGGAACCCAGGCCCATAATTGCAGCAAACTAGATTGATGGGTTATTAAAACTGAGTTTTGCGCCGGTAACACATCTTGTTGGGCAAATATACCATGGATTAACTTGTAAGCAGGTGCAGTCTACTTTCTCCACTGCAAGTTCCGCAGCAGCACTGCAGTTGGAGAGAAAGTCAAGAGGAACATTCTCTATGATTTCCTGGGTCACTAAGGAAGCATCCAATTGGATGCTGCTGCCTCATGTGACTCTGGCAGCCATCTTGAGTAAGACAGAGCCTATTTAGTGCCCTGGATCTCAGGTTTGGTGTGAATTTGAAAGTTGGTAGAGTAGGGACAGATACCCCGCCTGGTAGGGACAGAACTAGCAGCAGGGAAAGAATCCCAACGAGGAGGGAAAGTATAGGGCTCACAACTTCTATGGACACCTGCCTGTTTGGGCACTAGACAACCAGGCCACATTTTTAATGGAGCCGATTACACCCTAAAGGGTGGAACTCTAAATTGTCCCTACAGAGAAGAAAACACACCTGATTAATCAAGGGTTAGTCCAGATAGAGCAATACATCTCAAAATAATTTGGAGATAAGAAATTGCAGCCACCACTATTATACTATTATACCAATATTTAAGATATCAGACTACATTATATTGATATGTAGCACTGGTAGAAATATATATATATATATATATATATATATATATATATACACACATCACACATATACAAACTGTATATACATACACAATCCCTCTAATTTGATATCTGTTTTCCAGTGAATTCCTTTGTTACAATAAACCTACAGTCAACCAAGTGAAATTAAATTCAGTTGAAAATAAAAAAATATATATATTATTCTCATGCTTATTTTGTCTATTATCTTTTAAAATGTCTTGCCTATTTTTCTCTAATGCAATCATGTGTGCCCATTGAAGATACACTTTGGATATTCTTTACCAAGAACTTACATCTTGATAGCTGGAGCTGGAAAGTAAATACATTAAAATCACTTTATTTAATAAGTTCCATGTACACTATAGCTTTTGTGAGTGCATCTGCACACATCATGGGCAGATACAGTGCCTTGAAAAAGTATTCATACCCCTTGACATTTTCCACATTTTCTCATGTTACAACCAAAAACGTAAATGTATTTTATTGGGGTTTTATTTGATAGACCAACACAAAGTGGCACATAATTGTGAAGTGAAAAAAAAAAAGATAAATGGTTTTCAATTTTTTTTTATCAAATAAGTATGTGAAAAGTGTGGAGTGCATTTGTATTCAGCCCCCTTGAGTAAGTACTTTTTAGAACCACCTATTGCTGCAATTACAGCTACAAGTCTTTTTGTATATGTCTCTACCAGCTTTGCATATCTAGAGAGTGACATTTCTGTCCATTTTTTTTTTGCAAAATAACTCAAGCTCTGTCAGACTGGATGGGGAGCATCTGTGAATAGCAATTTGTCTTGCCACAAAGTCTTGCCACAGATTCTCAATTGGATTTTGGTCTGGACTTTGACTGGGCCATTCTAATGCCCCGTACACACGGTCGGACTTTGTTCGGACATTCCGACAACAAAATCCTAGGATTTTTTCCGACGGATGTTGGCTCAAACTTGTTTTGCCTACACACGGTCGCACAAAGTTGTCGGAATTTCCGATCGCCAAGAACGCGGTGACGTACACCACGTACGACGAGACTAGAAAAGGCCGGTTCAGAACCAAGCGCGGCACCCTTTGGGCTTCTTTTGCTAATCTCGTGTTAGTAAAAGTTTGGTGAGAGACGATTCGCGCTTTTTCAGACTCGTGGCTTTCAGATCGTTTTCTGCCGTTCAGTTTGTGCTTGTGGGTTTGTATCTGCTCTTCAGTGTGTGCAGTCAGTTCGTATTAGAGTTTTCTGTGCGATCTTGCCCGCTCGTTGCTGTTTTTCAGGTCGCTCTTCACAGGCCTTGCTGTTCTTCAGTGCGTTCTGTTACTTCGTTCTGAGCAGCCGACCGTTTTCTAGCCATGTTTCGTATGCGTACTCCTCGTAGAGTTCGTGCTGTGCGGGGGCTTGGTGTTGGGGTCCTGACCATGACACAAGTCCAGTCCAAGAACAGGGTGGGGAGGAGTTCATGGACCAAGAATTGGTTGCTTCAGCGTGACCAGTTCTGTCATATGCCTTTGCTCCATGAGATCCGTGAGAATAATCCTGATGATTTCAGGAACTTTCTCAGGATGACGGACCCCGTATTTCACCGTTTGTTGGCTTCGCTGACCCCCTATATTAGCAGGCAGGATACCTGCATGAGGCACGCCATCACTCCGGAGCAGAAGCCTGCAGGACCTCAAGTTCTCGACAGGCATCTCCCCCCAGGCTCTGGGGATCATTATCCCAG
This sequence comes from Aquarana catesbeiana, assembly GCF_042186555.1. NCBI lineage: Eukaryota > Metazoa > Chordata > Amphibia > Anura > Ranidae > Aquarana > Aquarana catesbeiana. Next base: position 255,340,855 of record NC_133325.1, on the reverse strand, counting down.
AGACCTGTTCTGCCATCATACAGGTCCTGCAGAAGGAGTATATGAAGGTAAGATTTTTATCCTTTAATATCACATTTTATTGTATTGAATGTTTGCTAATATATTGTATTTCTTTCCTCATTCCCTAATTACCATGATTGTAATATGCTGTGAATGTCCCCTTTGTTCTCATGCATGCTGGATTTTTAGGTAATTATTATTTTATGTCCTTCATACATATTTGCCCTTCAATAACCTCCCCAGCATGGTGTTTCCTGGCCTATATTCACCTCATGTAGTCACTTAACAATGTATTTTATCAGCTCCATAGTAGTGCTTTACCCCAAACACCCCCTAAAATGTTTGGAAATGTTATTTTTGATTTAAATTCAGGCAGAGTGCCAGAGGCTTTTTTTTGTGGTGTCCCCAAATTTTTTGTAACCCTCCCTCCCCCCAACTGCTAAGTCAGCTGATCACAATTCTCTATCCTCAATCATCTATCTGCTGACTTTGCCAAACCCATACACACTATACCCATCTCTTTACTGGTCATATTTATGGATGAATTCCCCAAATCATGTAGTGCAAGGGCCTGCCTGTATACTTTCCAATGGTACTGTTTAAAGTTTTTGTATCCTATTATTATCTTGATAGGTAGTAGCAGAATGTTCAAATGTACTCAAATGTGTACAGTGTGTATTTATATCTTTGTATTATGACACTTCTTACCTGTCCAGTGGGCTGCCAATAGTGTAACTAAGGAGGGGCTGTTCCAAGTAATACCCTGTATTTAGGCATTTATCTCTCAATGAAGTGAAGAGGGTTACCTGTCCAAGAGTTCCCCCCCTATAATGTTAGAAATGGCCCATGAGAGGGGGGGGAGGGGGAATATGATAGGTGTACCTTATACTTTGTTGTTGTTAAATTCCCCTTAGTAAATGCTATCTGGAGGTTGCCCCATAATGTTTGTGTCTAATCTGCTTGCCATGTTTCTGTGAAAAAATAGTAATGTTTATTGTTTTTTCCTCAACAGTTTCCTTCAACGCCACAGGAATGGCAGACTGTGGCCTCCCACTTTGCCCAGCGGTGGGACTTTCCTAACTGCGGAGGGGCAATTGATGGGAAACACATCCACATCGTCCCACCATCCAACTCGGGGTTGTACTATTATAATTACAAGGGGTTTAATAGTATAGTGATGTTGGCGGTGGTGTCGGCTAATTACGACTTCTTGTATGTGGACGTGGGGAAGAATGGCCGGATGTCCGATGGTGGAGTGATCACCCAGATGGAGTTCTACAGGCGTCTCCAGAATGGCAGCTTGGACTTGCCAACTCCAGAGGATAATGTTGAAGGTCTCCCATTTGTGTTCGTTGCTGATGAAGCATTTGCGCTGGGGGACCACCTGATGCGGCCATTCCCGATGAGGACCCTCACCCCGGAACAGAGGGTTTTTAATTACCGGCTGGCCAGAGCCCAAAGAGTGGTGAAGAACACATTTGGAATCCTGGCCAGCCGGTTCCGATTATTTCTGACACCCATCCATATGGCGGAGTATAAACTGAACCATATAATACTTGCCTGCTGTGTTCTCCATAATTTTTTAAGAAAACATTCAGCCAACTATGCTGGCTCAGTTAGGCCTGAGCCTGGAATCCCTAATCCATCAACACTGACGGCGCTTGAAAGTGGCCGTCCTGGCTTGCCCTCCCTGAATGCCCGTGATGTCCGGTTACGCTACCTGGAGTTCTTTGCGGGTAGGGGGGCTATCAATATGCCAAACAATCTGTGACACCTTTTTCAAATAAAAAACAACCAAAAGAAATTCTTTGTGGACATTTACTGCTTGTGTTTGTTTTAGCTGACCCTGACAGAAATGTGTTGAGTGCAGAAAATGTCGTGATTGGGTAACCTTATAAAAAACAGTGTTGGCTGGTACTTCCTAAATGCAAAAACACATTTCACTACAAGTGCACTTGCAACTGCACTGAACCTGCACTTGTAGTGCAAAGTGTATTTGCCCTTAGGAAATAACCCCCATTTTTGCATAAAACAGCAATTACATTACCCCAAAAGTGTTGTAGTGTTGAGAAAATAATCCACACATTCTTGAGTAAGGCACTTTTTTATACCTGCACAATCACATGTGCATTTCCCAAAGGTTTTTAAAACAAACCAACATGTTTGTTGTATAACAATGTTTGCAGTAGCATTCTCAAAAATCGAAATATCCATTTCAGATAAAACAGGCCTGTGTAAAACCAACAAGAAAGCCAAAAAACTTGAACTTACAAAGTTCACATATGGTAAAACCTGAAGGCTATATCAGACATCAGTATTTAGGAACTGGGTTTGATATAGCGTTCAGATGGGGGGAAATCACCCCTGGAAAAGCCAAATTTGGAAGATGCACACCAATTTACGAATGTCAACATGTGCTATCTGCCATCAGGGGGGATCAAGGGACGTGTTTTGGGGGAGCAAGCCCTTCCTCAACGCTACTTTATAATTGAGGAAGGGGTTGCACCCCCAAAACGCGTCCATTGATCTCCCGTGATGGCAGATAGCACATGTTGGCACACTGTGTGCATCCTCCAAATTTGGCTTTTCTAAACATTGAAAAAATTTTCGTACGATAAAACAGGTGATTTCGTGGGGTTTAAATTCGCCCCAAAACATCAATGATGTTATTATTTTTTTTAATAACATCACTGATTTGTTGCTGGATGTTTTGCAATTGGAGATTACACCCCATGATCTCCCCGATCACTATCTGGGCACTTTCAGATGTAAAGCGTTCTGGATCACGATCACCTAAAAAGAGATAAAGAACAAAAATAAGGTCTCAAAAATCTGCCACCATCCATCTCTTTTACCTGAGCCTGTGGTCGCAGACACTCACCTGTTGTGGTGCCAATCTCCACCACATCTTCTTCTTCCTCCTGCTCAGCTTCTTGGGTTGGTATTTCCCCTTCTTCCAGGGGGGGGGGGTCTCTGGTCTCCTGGGATGAGGGGTGTCCGAGTCTTTTCTCCCCTATGTAAAACAAAAATGGTATAATTAGCACACAGATATTTGATGGCAGAACTAGAAATAGGAAACATTGCTTGGAAGTGGGGTACAATTGTCTATTTTAGCAGAGTTCCAAGATGTATATTTTTTATTGCCCTTTGTCAAGCTGCAATACTTTACCTGTTTAGTACAAGCTTCACAGATGTAGCCCCCCCTATAGTATACACTGGAGCACCTGTGTGGCCCCCTAATAAAAATGGTGTTCTTGTGTCCCACACTAGTGCTCCAGTGTCCAGATGTGAAAACAGCTGCTGAGTGTCCTCTCCTTACACACAATCTAGTTTGCATTTCATTCTAGTAACAAACCCATCTACACAAACAAATATTTGGCATCCAAGTAGGCCCCCAAAAATGTGTGAAAATGCATATGGCCTAAACAATGGTGTTCTAGAGGCTGAAAGAAAAATGTTTGATACGAACGAATAATGGGCCCATGAACATTAAAGTTGACCTTTTTAAACGTTACAATTAATAAAAGCATATGGAGCAAAACGAACGTAATAAAGACAGAAAGAATAGGAACACAGCACAACTACTTACTTTTTTGCAGCACTCTCCGGATCTTTCGGTACTGCTCTGGCTCTCTCAACTTCAGGTCCGACCACCGCTTCCTGAGCTGATCTTTAGATCTTCGTACCCCGAAATTCCTCTCAAGACTCCTGACCACTTTCGCCATGATCTTGGCCTTTCGGATGTTCGGGTTGGGGTAAGGCCCATATTTTCCGTCATAGTCGGACTTCCTCATGATGTCGACCATCTCCAACATCTCCCCAAAGGACATATTTGTGGCCTTAAAACGTCTCCTTCTGGATCGGGACGTGCCTGGATCCGGGCTTTCCTCCTCCTCCTCCTCGTTGCTAGAATTAGCACGCACCTGTTGTAACTCCGCCATCATGCTCTTCACCCACTGCGCCGAACGAAAAGGGGCGGGGAATACACTAGAAAGAACGTCAGGGGTGGGCGGAGTTAAACGCATGCGCAGTGTGTATAAAGCGTAACACGCGTGCGTATTACGTACGATCTGTGAGCGGAGGAAGGAGCATTGGACGCGCCGATCGTAAGAACAAAGGTAAGAGACAAACTTGTGCCTATACTGCTTCTAGATTGAGGCCTATATTGTAACAAGATTAGGAGAGTTTTGTCTGACATTAGGCTTTGTCTTGTGTTGTGTCTTGCAGTGAACATGGATATCTTAATGAAAGACAATGACTTCATGTCAGTATTCATAGAGATGCTAAGTGAGCTGCCCTGTCTGTGGGAGATTAAACACCCCCATTTGAATAACCAAGCAAAGAGGAAGGCAGCACTGGAGCAATTGTGTGAAATTGTGAAGCAGGTGACCCCCACGGCAGACATCACCTATTTAAAGATATTAATTGGTTGCCTGAGGAGCACATATGTAAGGGAGCGCAAGAAGGTCCTGGATTCACAGAGATCCGGAGCAGCAGTTGACATCTATGTCCCCAGGATGTTGTACTACGACAGGCTGCACTTTCTGGCAGGCCAGACTGAACCCAGGCCATCCCTCTCCAGTCTTCCTTCCACGCTTCCTTCCCCCCCGGCTGAGGCTTCTGACGCCCAACCTGGGCCTTCCAGGCCACATGTGGAGGAGCCCAGATTGAGCCAGGTATAGCATTCCTCTAAATATTTCTGCTTGTCCAATCAATTATGTTAACTAGATGTTAGTTGGGAGTACTAATTTAGCATTGTGATTGATGATGCAAAAACTAAAACCATGTCCCTTTTTCATACACAGGGAAGTCTCAGCCAGGAGGTGGCCGGGCCGAGCCGGCTGGCTGATATCAAGGTCCCTCCACCCCCCCTGAAAACAGAAAGTGGCAGTAGGAGGAGTACCCTAGAGGAGGCTGCTATAGCATTCTTTTGGAGGGCTACAGAGGTCCTGGGAGCACCCCACACCATGCAGGAGAACATTGCTGCCTTCATAGCCTATAAAATGCAGAGGATGGAGGAGGGCCAAAAAGCCATGTGTGAGGCCCTCATATCGGAGGCTCTGGAGAAAGGTATGAGGGGCCAAATTACACCTCACACACATCTTTGGGATGGTCCTCCTCCTCCTCCTGCAGGCCCTCCTCCTCCCTCTCCTCCAGCTCCCCCCAGTCCCCCTCCAGGTCCCCCCAGTCCTCCTCCTCCTCCAGGCCCTACTCCTCCTCCTGCCACATCTCCAACTGCACAGCCACAGCTGGGAAGGAAGCGTGGAAGGAAGACCAGACAGTGATTGCCCTGGGTTCAGTCTGGTCGGCCAAAAGATGCAGCCTCTTGTGGTACCACAGCCTGGGGACACAGATGTCATCTGCTGTTTTCCAGATCTCTGCGAATCCCGGACCAGACTGCCCTCCCTTACATATGGACTCCTCAGGCCACCAATTTTGATGTTGAAGAATTGATGTCTGCCGTGGGGGTCCCAGGCTTCGCTAATTTCTCCTGTTGATCCAGTGTTGCTTTCCTCTTTGTTTGGTTCTGATCCCTTAATAAAGGATTTTTGTTTTGAATTATACTCTCCTATGTGTTTTACTTCAAAAAGGACAGTTTGTTTGTGAGGATTCAGGTACATTTCAAATATACAATGTGAAATGAACAAGGGACACCAACACCAAACAATCTCCTTGAGATTAAATAATAAAAGATATCAATGGTGTTGGGGTAACTTGACACACAAAACACACCCAAAAATATTCTGGAGTAAAAATAAAAATAACATTGAACAAAGATCAGCCTTGGAAAAAATCCAAACATTAAAGAAAAAAAAAGGCTTAAAATCCAAAATAAAAAAAAATTAAAAAATATAAAATATAAAACTGTCAGATGTGACAACTAATAACAATATATTCAGGGAATCCCACTAAAAAAACACAAATAAAAGTTTGTGAGAAGTGTGTATGAATATGAGTAGCAAAACGACTTAATTCTTGTCACATTATAAAGAAGAAGAGAGTGCGCTGTATTAAACCATTTTGAACATTGCAGCGTGACGAAAGTGCTGTATCCATTGCGAACGCTAAGTTTACCAGAACGAGCTGTCCCATGTCGGAATTTCTTCTGAGCATGCGTGGCACTTTGTGCGTCGGAACAGGCCACACAGGGTCGGAATTGACGCGATCGGATTTTGTTGTCGGAAAATTTTATCTCCTGCTGTCCAACTTTGTGTGTCGGAAAATCCGATGGAAAATGTCCGATGGCGCCCACACATGGTCGGAAATTTCCGACAACACGCTCCGATCGGACATTGTCCATCGGAAAATCTGACCGTGTGTACGGGGCATAACACATGACTATGCTTTGATCTCAACCATTCCATTGTAGCTCTGGCTGTATGTTTAGGGTCATTGTCCTGCTGGAAGGTGAACCTCCGCCCCAATCTCAAGTCTTTTGCAGACTCTAATGCCCCGTACACATGATCAGACATTGATCGGACATTTCGACAACAAAATCAATGGATTTTTTCTGACGGATGTTGGCTCAAACTTGTTTTGTCTACACACGGTCGCACAAAGTTGTCGGAATTTCCGATCGCCAAGAACGCGGTCACATACACCACGTACGACAAGACTATAAAAGGGCAGTTCAGAACCAAGCACGGCACCCTTTGGGCTCCTTTTGCTAATCTTGTGTAAGTAAAAGTTTGGTGAGAGACGATTCGTGCTTTTTCAGACTCGTGGTTTTCAGATCGTTTTCTGCTGTTCAGTTTGTGCTTGTGGGTTTGTGTCTGTTCTTCAGTGCGTGCAGCGAGTTCTCCTTGACTCTGTCATTGTGTTCTTGTTCGTTCGTTACTGTTTTTCAGGTCGCTCGTCACAGGCTTTGCTGTTCTTCAGTGCGTTCTGTTACCTCGTTCTGAGCAGCCGACCGTTTTCTAGCCTTGTTGCGTATACGTACTCCTCGCAGAGTTTGTGCTGTGTGGGGGCTTGGTGTTGGGGTCCTTACCTTGACACAAGCCCAGTCCATGAACAGGGTGGGGAGGAGTTCATGGACCAAGAATTGGTTGCTCCAGCATGACCAGTTCTGTCACATGCCTTTGCTCCGTGAGATCCGTGAGAATAATCCTGATGATTTCAGGAACTTTCTCTGGATGACGGACCCCATATTTCACCGTTTGTTGGCTTTGCTGACCCCCTATATCAGCTGGCAGGACACCCGCATGAGGCAAGCCATCACTCTGGAACAGAGGCTCGTCGCCACCCTGCGGTACTTGGCAACGGGGAGAAGCCTGCAGGACCTCAAGTTCTCAACAGGCATCTCCCCCCCAGGCTCCGGGGATCATTATCCCGGAGACCTGTTCTGCCATCATCCAGATCCTGCAGAAGGAGTATATTAAGGTAAGATTTTTATCCTTTTACATCACATTTTATTGTATAGAACGTTTGCTAATGTATTGTATTTCTTTTTTCATTCCCTAATTACCATGATTGTAATATGCTGTGAATGCCCCCTTTGTCCTCATGCATGCTGGATTTTTATGTAATTTTTATTTTTGTCCTTCATACATATTTGCCTTCACTTACCTCCCCAGCATGCTCTCCTGGGCCTATATTCACCTCGTGTAGTCACTTAACAATGTATTTTGTCAGCTCCATAGTAGTGCTTTAACCTAAATACCCCCTAAAATGTTTAAAATTGTGATGTGTGCTTGAAATTCTGGCAGAGTGCCAGAGGCTTTTTTTTTGGGTTCACAAAATATTTTTGAACCCTCCCTCCCCCCAACTGCTAAATCAGCTGATACCAATCCTCTATCTGCTGACTTTGCCAAACCCATACACACTATACCCACCTCTTTTGTGGTCAGATTTATGGATGAATTCCCCAAAGCATGCAGTGCAAGGGCCTTGCTGAATACTTTAAAATGGTACTGTTTAAAGTTTTTGTATCCTATTATTATCTTGATAGGTAATAGCAGAATGTAAAAATGTGCTAAAATGTGTAGTGTGTATTTTTCTCTTTGTATTATGACACTTCTTACCTGTCCAGTGGGCTGCCAATAGTGTAAAGTAAGGAGGGGCTGGCCAAAGTAATCCACATTATTTATGCATTCATCTCTCAATGAAGTGTAGAGGGTGACCTGTCCAAAACATCTCCCCCCATAAAATTCACAAATTGGCCCATGAGAGGGGGGAGGAGGAATCTGATAGGTGGACCTTATACCTTTGTCATTAAATAGTCCCTAAAATAAATGTTATACTGATGTTGGCCAAGAATGTTTGTGTCTAATATGCTTTCCATGTTTATGTGCAAGATGATTAATTTTATTTTCTTGTTTGACTCCACAGTTTCCTTCCAACCCACAGGAATGGCAGACTGTGGCCTCCCACTTTGCCCAGCAGTGGGACTTTCCTAACTGCAGAGGAGCAATTGATGGGAAACACATCCACATCATCCCACCGCCCAACTCGGGGTCATACTATTATAACTATAAGGGGTTGAATAGTATTGTGATGTTGGCGGTGGTGTCGGTTACTTACGAGTTCCTGTATGTGGACGTGGGGAAGAATGCCGGATGTCAGATGGTGGAGTCATCGCCCAGACGGAGTTCTACAGGTGTCTCCAGAATGGCAGCTTGGACTTGCCATCTCCAGAAGACAATGCGGAAGGACTCCCATTTGTCTTCGTTGCGGATGAAGCATTTGCGCTGGGGGACCATCTTATGCGGCTCTCACGGAACGTCCCACACTCCGCTTGAGTGCTTCCGTCATATACCACTTCCTCCCAGTCTGTATACAGATATCAGATATTCCATCCTCTCTGAGCACAAAACAAGGTGACACTTGCTTGTTGCTAACATGAACTGACTTTATTTAGAATCAAAATTACAAGACTTTATATGCCGTTGGAACCTCCTCTAACAATACAACTGTAACCTAATTAACCTAATTAACATGAGCTAATTAACTAATCCTTTATACAGCCTAGGTGACTGAGACATGACCTATTGCCCGGACTGATTTAATTATCACAGGACATTTCTCACAATAGCAGCAGCTCCAATAGGAGTCGTCCCGTCTCCTACATTGTATAGAGGACAATGTGATCAGCTCATTCAATTAACATAAACACAGGTAGTTGGAGTTGATGACACCAGCATCTCCTCACAGGATGTGTCCCAAAAGAATAAATCAGTCTTATCAGCAGGGGGCTGCTGGAGGAATCCCCCCTCCCTCTTCAGGGACACAAATCCACAATAAGGAGTCCCCAACAGAATCAAACAACATACAATATATACATATATAGACGACTGAGTCCGATTAGTACAGTTCAGACTGGATTTCTCATTCACCTCACAAAGAGTATTGTTCCATTGAAAATCCAGGGCCCATAATCAAAAGGCAACAGGCTTGCATTCAGTCCTCTCCAACAGCCTCTGTCCCGGCTAGGTCTGTCACAGCGGCCATTCCCTATGAGGACCCTCACCCCGGACCAGAGGGTTTTTAATTACTGGCTGGCCAGAGCCAGAAGAGTGGTGGAGAACACGTTTGGGATAATGGCCAGCCGGTTCCGCCTATTTCTTACACCCATACGTATGGCGGAGTATAAACTCAATCATATCATCCTGGCTTGCTGTGTTCTCCACAACTTTTTAAGGAGAAATTCTTTGAACTATGCTGGCTCAGTTGGGCATGAATCCGGAATTCATGTAAATGAACCAACCCTGACGGCGCTTGAAGCTGGCTGTCCTGGCTTGCCCCCCCCGAGTGCCCACGAGGTCCGTATAAGATACATGGAATACTTTGCGGGTAGGGGGACCATCGATATGCCAGGCAGTGTCTGAGACATTTTTAAATAAAAAACAAATTTTAACTTCTAAAATATTTGCTGACATTTACTGCTTGTCTTTCTTTTAGATGACCCTGACATAAATTGTGTGAGTCCTGAAAATGGCGTGATTGTGTAACATTAGAAAGCACTGTTGGGTGTTATTTACTAAAGGCAAAGACACTTTGCACTACAAGTGCACTTGAGACTGCACTGAAACTGCGCTTGTAGTGCAAAGTGGATTTGCACTTAGGAAATAACCCCCATTGTCACAGAAACCAACAATTTTACCACCTAAAAATGTTTGGACCATTGAAAGAAGAATCCACACATTCTTGATTATCAATCTTTTTAATACAAGCACAATCACATGTGCATTTATCAAAGGTTTTCAAAACAAACCAATATGTTTGTTGTATAACAATTTTTGTGTCACATTAATAAAAGTAGAAATGTCCATTTAAGGTAAAACAGGCATGTTTAAAACCAGCAAGAAATACACAAATCTGGAACTTACAAAGTTCAACTTTGTTAGAAAGTGAAGGCAATATCAGACATTGGTATTTATAAACTGTGTTTGATATTGCGTAAAGATGGGGTGAAGTCACCCCTGGAAAAGCCAAATTTTGAAGGTGCACAGAAATTCACGAATGTCAACATGTGCTAGCTGCCATCACAGGGGATCAAGGGACATGTTTTGTGGCTGCAACCCCTTCCTATCAGCTACTTTATTATTGAGGAAGGGGTTGCACCCACAAAACGCCTACATTGATCTCCCGTGATGGCAGATAGCACATGTTGACACACTGTGCATCTTCTAAATTTGGCTTATATAATATAATATACGTAAAAAAATATTTAAAAAAAAAAAAAGAAGAAGAAATTTAGGGATTTCTGGGTGTTTTAGATTCTCCCTAAAACATCAATGATGTTCTTCATTTTGCTTTGAACATCATTGATGTTTTGCTTTATGTTTCCTGAATCTCGATTACACCCCATTATCTCCCCGATAAGGATCTGGGCACTTTCACTGGTGAAATGACATTCCGCTGCCATAACATCCCAATAACCTACAAAAAAACAAACAAAACACACCATGTATTATAAATATGCAGGCATCCATCTCTTACCTGAGGCTGTGGTCACAGACACTCACCTGTTGTGGTGACAATTCAAAAATTTCAAAATTTGGCTTTTCGACAATAGGTAAAAAAAGGTGCAACAAATTTTTTGGCAAAAAATGCCAACTACATTAGGGATTTTGAGGGGTTTTAAACTCTCCTTAGAACATGAATGATGTTCTTCATTTTGTTTTTAACATCATTGATGTTTTTCTGGATGTTTTCCAAGTCCCTATTACACCCCAAGATCTCCCCGATCAGGATCTGGGCACTTTCACTTGTGAAATGACCTGGATCCACAACATCACGATCACCTAAAATATAAAAAAAAAAAACACACCATGTATTATAAATATGTAGGCATCCATTTCTTACCTGAGCCTGTGGTCGCAGACACTCATCTGTTGTGGTGACAATTCCCACCACGTCTCCCTCCTCCTCCTCCTGTTGGCTTTGGGGAATTCCCCTTCTTCCTAGGGTAGGGGGGGTCACTGGTCTCCTCAGATGTCTTTTCTCCCTTATGTCAAAAAAATAGGTATACTTAGCACACAGGTATTTGATGGCAGAAATAGGAATATGAAACATTGCTTGGAAGTGGGGTACAACTGTCTGTTTTGGCAGAATTGCAAAATGAAGAAATATTTTTTTCCTTTGTCAAGCTTGAATACTTACCTGTTTTGTACAAGCTTCACAGATGGAGACACCCCTATAGTATACACTGGAGCACCTGTGTGGGCCCCCTAATAAAAAGGGTGTTCTGGTGTCCCACACTAGTGCTCCAGCGTCCAGATGTGTAAACAGCTGCCGAGTGTCCTTTCCTTACACAGAATCTAGTTTGCATTTCATTCTAGTTACCAACCCATCTAGACACCAAAATTATTTGAAGAGAAGTAGGCTAGCAAAAATGTATTCAAATGCATATGTCCAAAACATGGTGTTTTCTATGCCGAACAAACAATGTTTCATACGAACGAATAATGTGCCCATGAACATGAAAGTTGCCATTTTAAACTGTACAACAGTTAAGAAAAGCAAATGGAGCAGCACAAACGTAATAAAGATAAAGAATAGGAACACAGGACAACTACTTACTTTTTTGCAGCACTCTCCTGATCCTTCTGTACTGCTCGTGCTCCCTTAATTTGAGGTCCGACCACCGCTTCCTCAGTTGATCTTTTGATCGTCGTGCCCCAAAATTTCTGTGCAGACTCTTCACAACTTTTGCCATGATCTTGGCCTTTCTGACATTGGGGTTGGGGTAAGGTCCATACTTCCTGTCATAGTCGGTCCTCTTCAAAATGTGGACCATCTCCAACATCTCCCCAAAGGACATATTTGAGGCCTTAAATCATCTCCTTCGGGATCTGGACGTTTCTAGCTCCGGGCTTTCCTCTTCCTCCTCCTCGTTGCTGTAATTAGCATGCACCTGTTGTGTCTCTGCCATGTGCTCTTCCCCCACTGCGCCGAACGAGAAGAGGCGGGGAATAGACTAGAAAGAACGTCAGGGGCGGGCGGAGTTACACGCATGCGCAGTGTATATAAAGCGCAACACGCGTGCATAGTACGTATAATCTGTGGGCGGAGGTAGAAGTATCGGAGGTGCCGATCGTGATAATGAAGGTAAGATTTAAAATTGGGCCTATACTAGATTGAGGCCTATATCGTGAAAAGATTAGGAGAGTTTAGCCTTACATTAGGGTTTGTCTTGTGTTGTGTCTTGCAGATAAAATGGACGGCTTCAATTACCACAATTTCCTCCCCCTGTTCATAGACAAATACAGGGAGCTGCCCTGTCTGTGGCAGATCAAACACCCCCAATACAATAATAAACAAAAGAGACAGGCAGCGCTAGAGAAACTGCTGGAGTTGGTGAAGCCGGTGGTCCCCACAGCAACCATCCCCTATTTAAAAGCCAAAATTGGTGGCCTGAGGAGCACTTATCTTAGGGAGCGCAAGAAGGTCTAGGATTTCCAGAGATCCGGAGCTGCAGCAGATGACATTTATGTCCCCAAGCTGTGGTACTATGAGAGACTGCGATTTCTGTCAGACCAGACTGAAGTCAGGGAATCCCTCTCCACTCTTCCTTCCACCTTATCTTCCACCCCAGCTGAGTCTTCCGATGTCCAACCTGGGACTTCCAGCCAGGAAGAAGTGGAGGAGCCCAGCTGGAGTCAGGTATAGCATTCTTTTACAGATTTGTTGGTAAAACATAAATGATGTTTACTAGAAGTTATTATTGATCACTAATTGCTGATTTAATAAAGTGTTTTACATATCAATAGACAGTAGTGGGCAAATATAATTGGGACAAGAATGAAAAATGCTGGGCTCAGAATGATAGTCTTTTATATTTCTTAACATTCGATTTGCAACAGTCATGAGGTGAAAATTGTGTGTGATTGATGAAGAAAAAACTAAAACTAGGTCCCTTTTTCATACACAGGAAGACCTCAGCCAGGAGGAGGCTGTGGAATGTGGCACACAGGAGGAGGCTGTGGAATGTGGCACACAGGAGGAGGTGGGGGTTAGTGGCAGCCAGGAGGAGGCGGGGCTAAGTGGCAGCCAGGAGAAGTGTGGGCCCAGTAGGAGCCTGGCAGAATCGAAGGTCCCTCCCCTCCGCCTTCCAAACAAAAGACCCAGGAAGGGGAGTAACGTGCAGAATTCAGCACTCAGGCTGATTCAGGAGGCTTCTGCGTCCCTCAGAGCCTTCCCCACTCATGAAGAGGCCTTTGCTTGCATGGCTGCCACCAAACTGCAGGACATGCAGGAGGGCCAACACCTCATGTGTGAGGACATTCTTTATAAAACCTTATGGGGGTGAGGGGCTAAATCACACCCAATACCCACCTGTGCGAGTTGGACCATCCTCCTCCTCCTCCTCCTCCTGCCACAACTCCACCACCACAGACACAGCGTGGAAGGAAGCATGGAAGGAAGACCAGAAAGTGATGACCTGGGTTCAGTCTGGTCTGACAAAAGATGCAGGCTCTTGTATGACCACAGCCTGGGGACATAGATGTCATCTGCTGCTGTTCATGATCTCTTGGACTTCTGGCCCAGATTGAACTCCCTTAGATAAGGACTCCTCAGGCCACCAATTTTGCCTGGAAATAATTGATGTGTGCCCTGGGGGCCAAAGGCTTTGCCAATTTCTGCTGTTTCTCCAGCGTTGCCTCCCTCTTTGTTGGTTATGAGCCCTTAATAAAGGATTTTTGGTTTCAATTATACTCGCCTATGTGTGTTTTCCTTCAAAAAGGACAGTTTGTTTGTGATGAGGCAGGTACATTTCAAAAATACAATGTGAAATTAACAAGAGACACCAACACCAAACAACCTCCTTGAGATTAAATACTACAAGATAATAATGGTGTTGTGGTAACTTGACACACAAAACACACCCAAAACTATTCTGGAGTTAAAAAACAAAAAACAAGATCAGGCTTGAAAAAAATACAAACCAAAAAAAAAAAAATTAAATTTACATTTTTTAGCCAGATGTGACAAATCAAATTATTGTGATGAAATCACGATAAATAATAAAGAAAGAAGTTTGTGAGAAGTCTGTGTGAATATGAGCAGCAAAACCACTTCATTCTTCGAGCGTTATAAAGAAGAAGAGAGTGCGCTGCATTAAACTATTTAAAACATTGCAGCTTGACGAAAGTGCTATATCCATTCCAAACTCTAATTTTACCAGACCGAGCAGTTCCGTCTCGGAATTTATTCTGAGCATGTGTGGCACTTTGTGCGTCGGAATTGTCCTCACACGGTCGAAATTGACGCGATCGGATTTTGTTGTCAAAAAATTTTATAGCCTGCTTTCAAACTTTGTGTGTCGGAAAATCTGATGGAAAAAGTCAGATGGAGCCCACACACGGCCGGAATTTCCAACAACAAGCTCCAATCGCACATTTTCCGTCGGAAAATCCGACCTTGTGTACTGGGCATAACAGGTTTTCTTCTAAGATTGCCCTGTATTTGGCTCCATCCATCTTCCCATCAACTCTGAATAGCTTTTCTGTCCCTGCTGAGGAAAAGCATCCATTAAGGCCAGATTTGTGGAGTGCATGACTAATAATTGTCCTGTGGACAGATTCTCCCACCTGAGCTGCGGATCTCTGCAGCTCCTCCAAAGTTACCAGGGGCCTCTTGGCTGCTTCTCTGATTAACCGCTTGCCGACCAGCCACCGTCATTATGCTGCGGCAGGTCGGCTCTCCTTCGCAAATCACTGTAGGTTTATGCTGGTCTTTGCACAGGAGATAGCAGGTGCAGGCGCCCGCTGTGTGCCACGGGAGTGTGCCCACAGGTCCGGGGGACTTGCAGTGTACAGAGGCAGAACTTGGAACTGCCTATGTAAACAAGGTGATTCCCCGTTCTGCCAGATGACATGCCATAGATCTTCTTTTCCCAGTGATGGTGAACAGTGGTCTCTGTCATGTCCCTGGTAGCCCATCCCCCCTACAGTTAGAACACACCCAGTGAACACACTTAACCCCTTGATCAGCCCTAGTGTTAACTCCTTCCCTGCCAGTGTCATTTTTACATTGATCAGTGCATTTTTATAGCACTGATCAATGTAATAATGTCACTGGTCCCAAAAAGTGTAATTTGGGGTCAGATTTGTCCGCCGCAATGTCGCAGTCCCGCTAAAAATTGCAGATCACTGCCATTACCAGTAAAACCAATAAAAAAATAAAAGTCCCTAAATCTATCCCATAGTTTGTAGATGCGATAACTTTGCAAACCATACCAATCAATATATGCCTATTGTGATTTTTTTTACCAAAAATATGTAGAAGAATATATTGGCCTAAACTGATGAATACATTTTTTCATATATATTTTTTGGGATATGTATAATAGCAGAAAGTAAAAAAAAATGTTTTTCTTTCAAAATTGTTGGGGATTTTTTTGTTTATAGCGCAAAAAATAAAAACCACAGGGGTGATCAAATACCACCAAAAGAAAGCAAAAGAAAGCACTATTTGTGGGAAAAAAAAGGACATCTTTGTTTGGTTACAGCATTGCATGACCACGCAATTGTCAGTTAAAGCGCCGCAGTGCCGTATCGCAAAAAATGGCCTGGTCATTAAAGCGGGGGTCCACCTGTCTATCGTTTTTTTTTTTTGGAGTTCATTCACAAACTTTTCTTCTCATGATTATCTACTCACATGTTCTGTGTAATAAGTCCATCTGTGTCCAATTTCATTGTAAAGAATAACTTATAAAATTCACTGAAGGCGGTTTCCATCTTCATTGTGGGCATTTGAAGCCCACAAGCATGTATTTCCTGGATGCGGTGAATGCTGTGCTCCCAGCATTCCCTGAGATGTTGTGATGATGCTGTTGCAAAATGCATGCTGGGAAGCCTGAGACTAGCTCCCAGGGGACTGTGGGAGGTCTGGGAGAGGCTAGAAACACGCCTACTCCCATGGGAGGAAAACCAGGAAGTGCTAAGAAGATTAGAAAAAAAAGGTAATTACGGCGATTTAAATTTTTTTACACAGCATGTCGGCATCTAGGTAAGGAAGAGAATGCATAGAGATAATGTTCAAAATTTGGGTGGAACCCCGCTTTAAGGGGGCAAATCCTTCCGGGGATGAAGTGGTTAATGCTCTCCCTGCCCGGTAGGTCAGTTTAGGTGGATGGCCATGTCTTGATAGGTTTGCAGTTGTGCCATACTCTTTCCATTTTCAGATGTCGGATTGAACGGTGAGATGTTCAAAGTATGGGATATTTTTTATGACCTAACCCTGCTTTAAACTTCTCCACAACTTTATCCCTGACCTGTCTGGTGTGTTCCTTGGCCTTCATGATGATGTTTGTTCATTAAGGTTCTCTAACAAACCTCTGAGGGCTTCACAGAACAGATGTATTTATACTGGGATTAAATTACACACAGGTGTAATTAGTATTAGTATTCACTAATTAGGTGACTTCCGAAGGCAATTGGTTCCACTAGATTTTAGTTAGGGGTATCAGAGTAAAGGGGGCTGAATACAAATGCACACCACACTTTTTAAATACTTATTTATAAATAAAAACTTTTTATCATTTTCCTACCACATCACAATTATATGTCACTTTGTGTTGGTCTATCACAATAAAATTATATTTACGTTTTTGGTTGTAACATGGCAAAATGTGGAAAATTTCAAAGGGTATGAGGCACTGTAGTGTTTTCCACCAAGAAATTATTGTCTTGTTCATGCACAATGAGTCACCATAGACACTAAGGGGGTTATTTACTAGAGGAAAATCCACTTTGCACTGCAAGTGCACTTGAAAGTGCACTTAAAGTGCACTTGGAAGTAAAGTCACTGTAGATCCTAGGGGGACATGCAAGGAAAATAAAAAACAGCATTTTAGCTTGCACATGATTGGATGATAAAATCAGCAGAGCTTCCACTCATTTCAGAACTACCCCTTAGATTTAGAGCGACTGCACTTCCAAGTGCACTTTCAGTGCACTTTCAAGTGCACTTGCAGTGCAAAGTGGATTTGCCTTTCGTAAATAACCCCCAAATTCTTTAGTAAATCAGGCACTTTTTATAAGTAATGCATTGCATTGAGAATACAATTCTAAAACTATATTTGAGAGTAATATCCTTCTTTATGTCCCATTGCATAACCTTTTCGATGCCTTTGCTGCCTTATGAATAACCACTTTCCTCTGTTGATATCTGTTTTCCTGTGCACACTTTTTTAAAATATGTCTACAGTCAAGCATATGAAATATACAGAATCCTAATTCTGGGTAATTGCAATTTTGTCTCTATTACCACTGGGGTTTATTTAATAAAGGATTTGAGGCTGACATTGATGGGTATTCAACTGAGCAAAGGTTCAGCTCTATTATCAGCATTCACTTTGCAAATTGAACCTACACTTTTCAGAATGAACATTTACTTTGGTAAGTGAAAAAAACAATATTCTTTTAGTAAATTAACCTCAAATAGCTACAATAATAAAACATGTAGTAGCCATTACTGCTTAGTCAATATGATGGAAAATGTTTTCCAGGCACTGTGCAAACTCAACTAAAATAATCAACAGCATTTTAAAAACATGTTCAGATACACCTGTACTGCACCCAGGGTAGCAGATAACTCAAGACTGTCCTTATTGTCTACTGTATTAAGTATGCAAGTATCATTTTAACTTTTAAAGGACAAGTACTATTTAAGTAAAATAAAGTGCATTAGTCTACCTCGTTATCCCCCAGGACCTAAACCAACCAAAGACTTCCCACCCTGTTGCAGACTTACCTCAGAATTACATTGATGGCTTCCTCTGCTGTTTTCTCCAGTAGAGGAAATCTTCTTCAACATTGAACAACTGGGCAATGTGCCCCCATAGGCCTGAATGGGGCAAGACTCTTAGCAGTCCTGGAGTATGGCTTCAATCAAGATTATGATGGCTCACTAGAAGAGAGAGTACAAAGATTTTTAAACATTTTAAAATGAAAGCAAACATGTGTTATATAAATAAAAACATCTTGTAAAAAAGCCAGTCTTGTAAATTATGTTAATGAATTTACTTCCTTTAGAGAAAAGTATGACCATATTGAATACATGCATGCTAATTAGACTGCTATTTGCCAATCAAAATAAACCACATACATGTGGATTAATAAAAAAATGTTAACATAATCAGCCTGGGATTAGGCTTTTCCTGTTTTAAGTAACCCTTTTCAAAACATGTAGAAAATAATAAACTTCACATGATGTTTTGTTCTCTTCCATGCATTTTGGACCACCTTACATCACTGGTTTTCCAATTATTCATTTAAATACTATATACTAAATCTATATGAAAAACTGTAGGGGATTTTGAGCCTGACAATGAGTAGTATGAGCTAATAAGCCGTAATACCTGGAAATGTTTGAAAGATTTTAATTAGACCTTTGTATATAATGCACAATAATAATGACTTTGTGAATACTAATTAGTTTGCTATTCAAATATTTCAAGACAACGGCTTCATTAATCTGAAGTAAAACATAATTAGAAAACAAGAATGATTAACAAGTATGATATTTCACTATACTAGTTTTATACATTGCAAATACATATACAAAAATACAGCATAATATTGTATGACCATTTTTTGTAGAATAACAACAATAGTATTATTATTATTACTATTCACCTTTAGTTCTATATTATATGTGGTGTTATTGGGGCTAAAATATAATTGAAAGGGGGAGAGGCTCAACAGTAAAGCATGCATGAGACAGGGACACTCAGAAACTGTCCGAGCAGGTTTGTCTTGTACTTTTAGTCAGCTAGGCAATAAACAAACACAAATTCATTGCAGTAGAATGTTGTACAGAAAGTCCAAAGCATAAAGCAAAACATCTACTTATCCGAGTTAATAACTAAACAGTTCCTGACTAACAGCATGTCCCCATGGGACTGCCCCAGTATAGGGTTTAGGGGAAGTTGCTGTCCACACCCACTGCATGTTTTAAGCAGTATATTTCTGTCTACTGTTCACCTATTTGCAATATATCCCTTGCTGTATTTTAACTACTTGCTGTATCATTGTTGTTGCTTCATATCTATTTTACTTTCGGGGTACTGCATATACATGTGCAATAAATATTCCTCACTGAGTTGAATATGTCAGAGTGCGTGGTGTGGTTGCAGAGTCGTGGGCACAGGAACAGGGGACTCAATATATCTAACGGCTTCTTTGAAGGTAAATGCTACACATTTTTCTCTTTGTTGTGAGCTATCTACTCTGGTGGAGAATACAGTAATCTGTAATCATTTGAAAATGTTTGTCCAAAAGGTAATACCTCAATAACTTTAGTGCCCACTTTAAAGCTAGATACTCCTCTTCCTCTATTGATTAGTTCCTCTCTGCAGGGATCATTTTCTGAAGTATGCTTCTTCCCCATTAATTCCCCGTGATAAGGCTGCTCCCAGACAGACATCAGAGGCATCTGTTTGTACAAGAAATGTTTGATTAAAGTTGGAGGTAGTTAACACACAATACTGCGTTCAGCTATTGAAATGCTCTCTTTGTCTCTTCTTTCCGTTTCACTGTGGTAGGCTTACACCCCTTGGTGAAATCAGTGAATGGAGCTGCTATAATAGCAAAATTAAGTGCAAACCACTAATAGAGTCCTACATTATCTATAAAAAAATGCTCCAACTTGTTTAATGACATGGCTGTGGCCAACTTTTAATTACTTCATTCTTGTCCATTAGAGACTTTAGGACCCCAAACCCAATTATGTAGCCTAAATCCTGGGCTTCTTCCAGGCCTTTGGATTGGCTGTTCACCCAACCTTACAAATAGAATGCCAAATCTCCTGGACCTTCTGTTAGTGGGATTCCCAGTCAAGAATAGAATGCAATCATGTATATACAGATTTCCAAAGCATGCACTGTGTGGGGTCTAGGAAGTCATGTTCTTCACTTTTTTGAATGAGGTCAGGGCCCCATGTAAGCCAAAAGGGAGGACCATGTACACCATCTGGTTTTACAAAAGCTGGCTTTTTGTTGGCCCTGACTATTAAGGGAACCTGCAAATACCCTTTAGTAAGAATGAAGCCGATAATATAGTCTTTGCAGAGCTTCAGACTGCCATCCTGCTTAGGGATGAGAGATTTTAGACTTGGTCACTAGCTCTTAGATGATTCTATGATACCAAGGACTAACATTGTCTGTATCTCTTTTGAAACTGCTTATTTGGAGCTTCAGTTGCCTGAAAAGGTCTTAATTTTACTTTGACACAAAGCTCAGTCACAGTGTCATGGTATATTATATAAATTTGGCCAGGCAGTTCTAAAAAATCCTTATCCTCCTGAACCTAAGTAGCAGACATCATAACCTCTGATATATGTTTTGCTGGTGATATTTAAGGGTGGCTTTCTGCTGAAAGAGCCTTATGATTAGGGATGAGCCGAACACCCCCCTGTTCGGTTTGCACCAGAACTTGCGAACAGGCAAAAAATTCATTCGAGCATGCGAACACCGTTAAAGTCTATGGGACACGAACATGAATAATCAAAAGTGCTAATTTTAAAGGCTTATATGCAAGTTATTATCATAAAAAGTGTTTGGGGACCTGGGTCCTGCCCCAGGGGACATGGATCAATGCAAATAAAGTTTTAAAATCGGCTGTTTTTTCGGGAGCAGTGATTTTAATAATGCTTAAAGTGAAACAATAAAAGTTTAATATCCCTTTAAATTTCCTACTTGGGGGGTGTCTATAGTATGCCTGTAAAGGGGCGCATGTTTCCTGTTTTTAGAACAGTCTGACACCAAAATGACATTTCAAAGGAAAAAAGTCATTTAAAACTACTTGCGGCTATTAATGAATTGCCGGTCCAACAATACACATAAAAGTTCATTGATAAAAACGGCTTTGGAATTCCCCACAGGGGAACTCTGAACCAAAATTTAAAAAAACAAAAAAAGATGTGGGGGTCCCCCTAAACTCCATATCAGGCTCTTCAGGTCTGGTATGGATATTAAGGGGAACCCCAGACAAAATTTAAAAAAAAAAATGGCGTGGGGTCCCCCTCAAAATCTATACCAGACCCTTCAGGTCTGGTATGGATTTTAAGGGGAATCCCATGCCAAAATAAAAAAAATGGCGTGGGGTCCCCCTAAAAATACATACCAGACCCTTATCCAAGTACGCAACCTAGCAGGCTGCAGGAAAAGAGGGGGACGAGAGAGCGTCCCCCCTCCTGAACCATACCAGGCCACATGCCCTCAACATTGGGAGGGTGCTTTGGGGTAGCCCCCAAAACACCTTGTCCCCATGTTGATGAGGACAAGGGCCTCATCCCCACAACCCTTGGCCGGTGGTTGTGGGGGTCTGCGGGCGGGGGGCTTATCGGAATCTGGAAGCCCCCTTTAACAAGGGGACCCCCAGATCCCGGCCCTCCCCCCTGTGTGAAATGGTAAGGGGGTACAAAAGTACCCCTACCATTTCACAAAAAACTCAAAAATTTTAAAAATGACAAGAGACAGTTTTTGACAATTCCTCTATTTAAATGCTTCTTCTTTCTTCTATCTTCTTTCTTCTATCTTCTATCTTCCTTCGGTTTCTTCCTCCATCTTCTGGTTCTTCTGGTTCTTCTGGTTCTTCCTCCGGTGTTCTCGTCCGGCATCTTCCTCTGCGGCGTCAGCGTTCTCCTCCCTTTTTCTTCTTGGGCCGCTCTGCATCCATGATGGCATGGAGGGAGGTTACCGCTGTGTGGCGCTTCTCTCTTCATCTTCTTCTCTTCATCTTCTTGTCTTCATCTTCTTTTCGGGCCACTCCACATCCATGATGGCATGGAGGGAGGCTCCCGCTGTGTGATGCTTCTCCTCTTCTGAAAGTTCTTAAATAACAGGGCGGCGGAGCCACCTGGTGACCCCGCCCCCCTCTGATGCACGGGGACTTGACAGGACTTCCCCGTGGCATTCCCCGTGACATCAGAGGGGGGTAGGGTCACCCATTACATAACCCCTCCCCCTTCTGACATCATGGGGAATGCCACAGGGAAGTCCCCGTCAAGTCCCCGTGCATCAGAGGGGGGCGGGGTCACTGGGTGGCTCTGCCCCCCCATTATTTAAGAACCGTCAGAAGAGGAGAAGTGTCACACAGCGGGAGCCTCCCTCCATGCCATCATGGATGCGGAGCGGCCCGAGGAGAAGAAGGGAAGAAGATGCCGACGCCGCGGAGGAAGATGCCGGACGAGAACACCGGAGGAAGAACAAGAAGAACCAGAAGAACCAGAAGAAGAAGAAGATGGAGGAAGAAACCGAAGGAAGATAGAAGATAGAAGAAAGAAGATAGAAGATAGAAGAAAGAAGAAGCATTTAAATAAAGGAATTGTCAAAAACTGTCTCTTGTCATTTTTAACATTTTTGACATTTTTTTTGTGAAATGGCAGGGGTACTTTTGTACCCCCTTACCATTTCACACAGGGGGGGTGTGCCAGGATCTGGGGGTCCCCTTGTTAAAGGTGGCTTCCAGATTCCGATAAGCCCCCTGCCCGCAGACCCCCCACAACCACCGGCCAAGGCCTTTGTCCTCATCAACATGGGGACAAGGTGTTTTGGGGGCTACCGCTTTCTCACCCCCCATATTTTCCTGTGGCCTGCCAGGTTGCGTGCTCGGATAAGGGTCTGGTATGGATTTTTTGGGGGACTCCACGCCGTTTTTTTTTTTAATTTTGGCGCGGGGTTCCCCTTAAAATCCATACCAGACCTGAAGGGTCTGGTATAGATTTTGAGGGGGACCCCACGCCATTTTTTTTATTTTGGCCGGGGTTCCCCTTAATATCCATACCAGACCTAAAGGGCCTGGTATGGAATTTAGGGGGACCCCCACGTCATTTTTTTTTTAAATTTTGGTTCGGGGTTCCCCTGTGGGGAATTCCCATGCCGTTATTATCAATGAACTTTTATGTGTATTGTCGGACCGGCAATTCATTAATAGCCGCGAGTAGTTTAAATTACTTTTTTCCTTTGAAATGTCATTTTGCTGTCAGACTGTTCTAAACATGGGATACATGCGCCCCTTTACAGGCATACTATAGACATCCCCCAGGTACGAAATTTAAAGGGATATTACACTTTTATTGTTTCACTTTGAGCATTATTAAATCACTGCTCCCGAAGAAAAAACGGCCGTTTTTAAAACTTTTTTTTGCATTGATCCATTTCCCCTGGGGCAGGACACAAGTACCCAAACACTTTTTATAACAATACTATGAATATAAGCCTTTAAAATTAGCACTTTTGATTTCACCCATAGACTTTTAAAGGGTGTTCCGCGGCATTCCAATTTGCCGCGAACACCCCAAATTGTTCGCTATTCAGCGAACTGGTGAACAGCCGATGTTCTTGACTCGAACTCGAAGCTCATCCCTACTTATGATCCTTTAAGGGATAAATTAGGTTAACATTTATAGTTGGAGGGGCTTTCTTTTTCTGCCTTGATACATAGTTACATAGTAAGGTTGAATAAAGACACCAGTCCATCCTGAGTGAGTGTGGGTGCATGTCTGCAATTATCCCTATTTACTTGAGGTACCCATATAGTGCCGTCAATTTACACAGCGCTCCACACATACATTGGACACTCACATCAGTCCCTACCCTCAAGGAGCCCACAATCCAAGGTCCCCAACTCACATTCATATACTAGGGCCAATTTTGGACAGAAGCATGTCTTTAGAGTGTGGGAGGAAACCGGAGTACCCAGAGATATCCCACGCAGGCAAAGGGAGAACATGCAAACTCCAGGCAGGTAGTGTCGTGGTTGGGATTTGAACCAGCGACCCTTTTTACTGCTAGGTGAGAGTGCTACCCACTACACCACTGTGCCACCCTATGATATGGTACACCTGGTACATGAAATCACTGATTTTCTCTCTGATAGGGACCTTCCACTTTACCCAAAATGTACATCAATATAAAGAAGGCACAAGACCTAAAACTCTGCCTCATGGGACAAAGGTTATGATTTTAACAGTGCAGCATGATTTAAGAGATGATTTAAGAGTTATAAACTCTGGCCTATGCCTCTTGAATTTTCTTTTTTTTTTCTAATTGTTTATTTATAACCATTTTTCAAAAAATATACATTGCAGTACAAAAAGATATAATTTGATCTTTTGATAGTACAGAGTGATGTATATATAAACTTGTGGAACTGAACGTGGATACAGGTATGTTCAGATCCAAGCGTCTTCCAACAATGGGTCATTCAAACATAGTTATCATACCGTATCATATGGTAAACAAAATGAGAAAAGAATGTATAATTCTGAATCTTAGCAATACAAAAGAGAAAGGGAGGCAAAGTACAACGTAACCAGGATATGGCACCAGGAGGTTTAGGGGGCATGAAGGTTATCAGATTCAAGGGGATATACAGAATCATCCCATGTTTTCCATATTTTATAAAAGAAGGGTAGTGTGTCCTCAATTTTAGCAGTCAAGTGTTCCATCCTACGTATATCTGCCATTATGGAAAGAAAGTGATGGAATGTGGGGGGAGAGGCAGAGAGCCAATGTCTAGGGATAGCTCATTTCACGGCCAAAAGGATAAAGCACATCAGTTTCCTAGAAGATTTAGATATTCCCAGGAGAGCGAGGCCTCGAAGGAAATGTATGGGGTTCAAAGGTATGGGTGTAGATAGTAACGTTTGTAGAAAATCTTGAATCTTAGTCCAAAAAGAGCCAATGAGAGGGCATTCCCAAAATATATGAAAATGAGAACCTATGGACTCGCTGCATCTCCAGCAAACATTGGAGGCAGCTGGGTTGTGAGCATGCAACAAGTCCGGGGTCCTGTATTAGAACATCAGGATCTTAATGGCAGTTTACTTCTGTACTACACAATGTGACATTTTTTATGTAGATTCCCAAATTTTCCCTCAATCTAATATAGAGATTGGTCATTGCAGTATGCAAGACCATTTTTTCATGTAATTATGTGTGAGTTTTGTTAAAGGTGGGGTTTCATGCAAAATTTTGTATATAGAAGAGATCTGTTTGGTTTCATAAGGACCATTGGTGCATAGGATTTCAAGATCTGTGGGTTTCTCTAATGAGAGTGAGGTGGAGTTAGAGTGAAAGAAATGTTTAAATTGTATGTAGGAGTACAGAAGGGAAGCAGAGAGTTTATATCTTGCTTGCAAGTCTGAAAAGGACATAAGTTTACGTGTGACCGGATGTACAAGATGTCGCAATTGAAAAATTCCCGCCTGAGTCCAAGGGAGCATCCTCATATAGGACAGTCCATCAGGTATGTCCGGGTTGAAAAGTACATTTAGGAATAGAGAGCATTTGGAGGATAGGGAAAACTGCTCCACACATCTCTTCCAAATAGTTAGGGTAAATAGCATCGGTGCCAGACAGAGAGATCTCAGTTGAGGCATAAATTTAGTTGAGGAAGGACATAGCATATAGCACGGATGTACCGGAACAGTAATCCCTATTTCGGTCTCGGCCCACCTATTCTGAGCTTTCCTAGAAATCCAGGAGGGTATTACCCGAAGGTGAGAAGCATAATAATATTTGACGATATCTGGTGCCGCCAGTCCTCCTCTGTTTTTTAAAGCGTAAACTACTGATCGTACAATCCTATGAGATGCGTTTTTCCATATGAACTTGAGGCATTTTCTCTGGAGAAGTTTCAATTGTGACATTGGAACTGGGATTGGAAATGTTTCAAATAGGTACAGTAATTTAGGAAGTATCGACATCTTAAGGATGTTAATTCTACCGAGGAGAGAGATAGGAAGAAGAGTTCAGAGATTTAAGAGACGAGTTATTTCCATAAACATAGGAGGAAAGTTGGCCTGATAGAGGAAAGAATATGAGGAAGTGAGATGAACATCCAAGTACTTCAATGACGAAGGGCACCAACGATATTTGAAGGTATGTTGGAGATAGTTAAGCAGAGTTGGTGAAATGTTAATGGGTAGGGCCTCCGTTTTTGAGTGATTAATTTTAAACCCCAATATAGATCCAAAAGTGGATAGAGTATCATGTAGAAAAGGTAAAGATGTGAGGGGATGGGTGAGCGTCAACAAAATATCATCCGTGAAGAGAGATAGCTTATAGTCTTGTTGTCGCAGCGAGATCCCCCGGATATACGGAAGGGACCTAATGGCCGACGCCAGAGATTCTAGGCTCAGAATGAACAGCAGGGGCGACAAAGGACACCCCTGCCTGGTGCCATTGATTAGGGGGAATCGCTGCGACAAGTTTGAGGACAATTGAACCTGAGATGAGGGTTTAGAATATAAAGCCTGTAAGGCTTGTATAAAAGGGCCAGAGAATCCGTATCTGGAAAGAACCGCAAACATGAATGGCCAACTTAGGCGGTCAAATGCTTTCTGTGCATCCAAGCTTAGGAGGATGGCAGGTTGTTTGGTTTTAGTCAAAAGGTCTATCAGATCTATAGTCCTTCTCGTATTGTTACCCGCATGTCTTGTTGTTGGGACGAAACCTACTTGGTCTTTGTGAATCAACGTTGTTAGTAATGGAGAAAGTTTGTTGGCCAGTATTTTAGTAAAGATCTTACAATCCGAATTTAATAATGCGATAGGTAGTTCTCTGGTAGTGACGGGTCTTTACCCGGTTTAGGGATGACAGTTATATGGGCATGTAGAAACTGAGAATGTGGGATGGAACACTTGAGCAACGAGGAATATAAAGTCTGCAAATGGGGGTTTAGAATTGAAGAAAAGATTTTGTAATAAACATAAGGGAGCCCATCCAGGCCTGGGGATTTGTGAGCTGGTAAGGCTTTAATTACTGCCACTATCTCCTCTATAGTGACAGGGGCGTTGAGCATAGAATTTTGTGCAGTGGACAGTTTGGGTAGATCTAAAGAAGACATAAAATCATCAAATTTCGTCTGTTAAAATTGGGGTATCGAATCTTAGCTTAAGCAATTATAAAGTTTTCTGTAAAAATCACCAAATACCTGGGACATAACCTTAGGACAGTATGTAGGAGTACCATCTGGTTGCATCAAATGGTCAGGTATCGAAAGGAAAGGACGTGGTTTCAGTTTATTAACAAGCATTCTATGTGGTTTGTTAGCAAATTCGTAGAACTTTTGCCTGGCCCATAACATTGATTTGGCTATCCTTTTCATGCCCAATGATTTGATACGGTTCCAAATTGAGGTAACTACTCTGAGTTGTTCCACCATGGGGGATTCAAGTAGGTGCATCTCTGTGACTTCCAATTGAGCGAGGAGTGCAGCTTTTAATCTGGTGGAGTCCCGCTTAAGGCGAGATCACGCAGATATGCATTCACCCCTGAAAAAAGCCTTATGGGCTTCCCACAAGGTGGAAATTTCCGGAACCGATCCATCATTTAGTTGAAAAAATTCAGATATTTTTTGTTGCAATTGGATTTGAATCACAGGATCTTTGATCAGGGATTCATTAAGTCGCCAATGGCAAGTTTTGGGGGTGGAAGCAGTGAAGACAATATCAAGTTCAATGGGCGCATGATCCGACCAAGTAATGGGATTGATCTCAGAAGCAACTATATACGGGAGAAGTGGGGCAGTTACAAAGAAATGGTCCAATCTGGACTATAACTTGTGAGAGGGAGAGTAAAATGTATGAGTAGGATGTTTCACTCTCCATGTGTCAAAGAGGTTATGTGATCTGGTCAGTTTATGGAAGGAGGTGGAAAGCTTCTGGGTAGCGATTCGTGGGGTATCTTGAAATAGGGCCTGTCTATCCTTAGTCGGGAACATGCACACATTGAAATCTCCTCCCATGATCATAAAAGGTTGAGAAAATGATTGTAGTTTCTCTAAGATTTTTGTGATAAAACTAATCAGTCCTACATTTGGGGCACAAATATTGGCCAGAATGAATTGAGTGTTCAGGTGACTACAGCTCAGGAGCACAAAACGACCATGGGGTCCTGATAGGAAGAGAGGACACGTATCAGGCAAGAACGTTTAATGAGAATTGCCACACCGGCCTTCCCAGAAGGATCAGAAGCTATATAGGCCATGGCGAAGTGTTTAGAAGCAAATTTAAAGGATCCACCCAGTCTGAAGTGGGTCTCCTGAACCATAATCACCTCCACATTGGAAGACCTGAACTCCTTCAAAGCTTGCCATCTCTTCTTGATGGAATTCAGGCCCTTTACATTACAGGAGTATATTTTAAGAGCCATACTGAATCAAATGTGTATATAGCTAACGTAACATAAACTTTAAACAAACAACAATATGACCATGGTGTAACATACATGGATACATATAATCAATTAAGTTGAAATGGTGCCAAAAAAAGCACTAGTAACCAAAATAGGGTACAAAAATAGATCCAGAAAATAAGAAAAAGATACCAAAAAACAAAAAAAGTAAAAAAAAAGAAAACATAATTGAAAAAATTATTTGAAAATATTTTTGAGAGCCCTGAAGATAAAAAAACTTCAAACTTTGTGAGGGGCATGGCAGACTGCAAGATCTGATGATGGGTTCCCCTCTCTTCAAAGAAAGCAGTCAACACCGTTTAGTGAAGAGCAGTCAATATATCAGAAAGGAAGTAGTAGTCAACTGTAAGATTACCATGGTTGGTAATTGCTCCAAAACAGGATTTAAAAGAATAACACTGTTGGAAAAATAAAGTGACCCAGTTCCATAGAGCCACAACCAGATGGAATATCATGAGACATCATCCAGTCATGGCAAAGGAGAGGGAGAACATGGAACAGGGGGGTCATTTCAGGTAGGAAATCTGTTGGGGTTAGCCCATTGAGGAGTAGAGAAGGTCTTCTGCGATGTCCATTGGACGGGGGTCCAGATCTTGGCTGGTGTCGTGAGAGGCTTGGGGTTCTGGGCAGGAAGCTGAAGATCCTCCTCAGGGATGGGTGGAAGACCTAGGTTGTGGATAAAGGCTTCACTTTCGGAAAGGTCTCTTAGCGAAAATTGGATGCCATCTTTAGAAACAGACAGATGAAAGAGGAATCCCTAGCGATAAGGCACTTGATGGTTCTGTAAATGGGTGGTTACCGGGCAAAAGCTGTGTCTTTTCGCCAAAGTGATAGGAGAGAGATCACTGAAAATTTGGATCTTGGCTTTTAAAATCAATGCAGGATTTGTTGCAAGTTGCTACGGTGAGGGCTTCTTTACTTTCAAAATAATGAAAACGGACAATAATGTCTCTGGGGTTAGAGCCACGGGGAGGTTTAGGAGCCAGAGATCTGTGAGCCCGGTCAAGTTGCCAATTAATGTCCGGAATGTGGGGGGCTAGAGTGACAAATAGGACCATGAGATATGGGCGCAGATCCTTGTCACTGATAGATTCAGGTACCCCTCAGATTCTGAGGTTCTGGCGTCTTTCCCTGTTCTCTAAATCTTCCTATTGTAACTGGAGTTGGGAGACTGTGTGCCTCATAGCAATGTTATCTTCCTCCAGGACATGTACATATTGGGTCAACTTGTCAAATTTGTTCTCCATGGTGTCCGTACGTTCCCCAAGTTGGTCTATTTCCCCTCGGAGTTCATGTGCAATTTTACCCACCTCTCTAGCAATGTTGTGGGTCGAGTCCTGAAGCAGCGATTGCAGTTTAAGTTCCAACACGGCTACTGTTACTGCCTCTATAGTGTTGGATGTTTGGGATTGCTGGGATCTGTAGTCCACGGGAGGCATTTTTTCGACCATCAGGCAAGGTTCGGTGGGGTCCGGAGGCCCAACTGCCGCACACGAAGCCAGGGATTGCGGCCTATACAGGTAGTGCTCTATGGTGTGGTTAGGCCGCAGTGGTGGCGGCGGGACAAATCCACGGTAGATTGCTTTCTGGGAGCCAATCTTTCTCATAAGATGTCCTGGACTAGCTGGCAAACGGTGTTGTCGGCAAACGGTGTTGTCGCTCCTGGATCTAATGAGGCTGCGGGTGCTGTGCAGGAGCTGTGAATATGGAGATGGGGACTGGAGCTCTGCTCTTACATTTCCTCCATCTTACATGCCATGCATGTACTCCTCAGATCTAGAGTCTTTGCAGAGGGGATCCAGGCCCAGGGGTATTAGGAAGGCCCTAATAATCCTGCTGCCAGGTGGAGCAAGATGGCTGCTGCATATGGATATGGGGACAGGGACTCAACCTCCACCTGTGTTGCTAGAGGAGAAGGCACCACTGTAATCTCCAGCTAGGGACCTGATTTATATGGGCAGGGTGTCCTTATTGTGCAGTGCAGCGTGGATCTGGCCCAGGGGAGAGGAGGAGGCTGCTGGTATATGCCTGGGTGTAGCAAGATGGCCGCTCACCTGTATATTTAATGCCCTTTCCAGAGGGTTTAGGAGCATGTCTTGCGAAGTCTACCAGCCGCAGGTGTTGTGCTGAGTAGCCCCGGTCCGTTTGGGAGGAGGAGAACAGGCTGGGAGAGTCTGGAGTGCCTGAATGCGGTGATGGTGTTGCCGCCAGGTGTAGCAAGATGGCCGCTCCCCATGAGTAGGCGGAGCCATGGATTGTCCTCCGGATGGCCGGAGCAAAGCTTCGCTCAGCACTGGTGGTACCCAGTGATCCCCTGACAGGTCTAGGGACACAGGAGACTAGGCAGAGAGATCCAGGCAGGGCTGCAGGGGGTTACAGTCCTATCTAAGAGGCCTCTGTGTAGCTGGAGCTCCTCTCATACACATCCGCTTCTGAATTTTCTGTGTATGTTCCAAAGTTATGGGCATAACTTCTACTATTCTCTCCTGTATATGAACAATGTATAGCCTCTTGGTCCCATGTTTGCTGAGCTACATCCAGGAGTCCTTGGGGTGTCTAACTTGCAAAAATGTAAATAGTAAAAACCCTATGTAGGACTGTAGCACTTCCCTTATTGAAAACATTATGTATTTTATGGTAACAGGAGGTTCTATTCTTTTCTATCTTTAATAAACACTTTTTAGCATGTTTCCCAGGGTTCTATTTAACTGCTTTGCTGTTCCATCATTCATGGCTAATATATATATATATATATATATATATATATATTAACATGTGAGTAATTTTCAATAACTTACACTGATCTTTGATTATCTTTGGTTACCAGAGGTTAATTGATTGGGATTTTTTTAGGAATATGGGAGAGATCTGGATTTGAGTTGAAACCAGCCCCTTTACAGTTCATGGACCAGTCAAACTATTTGGCCAAAAGTGGCAGGTTTGCACACCCAAAGCTCAAACTGCTGTATGTAAACAAATAGCCAAGGACCCAAGAACATGTTATTGACCAATTATGGCCATGGCCTTAACTAGTCAATGACATCACCAAGAATCACCATCTATGGGATTTACAAAACAGTAGCTTGCCTATTCTGTTACATAGCATTGGTAGTACAGTGGCAAAAAATTGTCAGGTGGTGTGTTGATTTTGTGGTGGGAAAACTTTGTCGAGCAGCCAGTTGGTATAATTGATGATGGATCTACATCACTAGATGATGTGATTGTCTATGAATTTACACTGAGGGACATTTTTTGCAAATAAGAAAAAATGTATTCACAGCATGGATGTCTTTATTTGCTTGTAATTCTTTGTGGGGAAAGTTAAGGGGTACTAATGTGTACTGTCCCTTTAAAAAAGGAAAAAACCGACGGTGTTCCTCTTAAAATAATAACTAGGTGCCTATCCTGGCATGTCGCCTGGGTGGCCAAGAAAGAATGATGTCTGGCCAATGATGTAATCCAAGATCCCTGACTATGTGTACACATTACTGTTGCACCTGAAAATTCTTACTTAGTGAGTGTGGCGGGCTAACATCATCATGCAGGGGATGTGTAATTGACAAGGATTTACACTGCTGAACAACATGATAATGACAACAACTTGATGATGTTTTATATCACTGGTCAACAGTACTGAAGTTAATTTACATCAGGTGAAATAAATAAAATGTTTATGCCACTGAACATTCATAAGCAATCCCAAAAAAATGTCCTTTAACCACTTGCTTACTGTGCACCTTTACCCTGACCAGGCCAGGTTTCAGCTTTCAGCGCTCGCACACTTTGATTGACAATTGCGCCGTCATGCAACACTGTACCAAAATGACATTTTTATAATTTTTCCAAATAAATAGAGCTTTCTTTTGGTGGTATTTAATCCCCACTGGGTTTTATTTTTTGCTAAACAAACAAAAAAAACAAAACATTTTTCACATTTTGTTATAACATTTTGCAAACAGGTAATTTTTCTCCTTCACGGATGGGCACTGATGAGGTTGCACTGATGGTCACTGATGAGGCGGCACTGGTGGGCACTGATCAGGAGGCACTGATGAGGCTGCACTGATGGGTGGCACTGATGGGCACTGATAGGTGGCATGAAGAGATGGCACTGATAGATGGTACAGATGTGCACTGATGAGGTTGTACTGATGGTCACCAATGAGGCAGCACTGGTGGGCACTGATCAGGAGGCACTGATGAGGCTGGACTGATAGATGGCACTGTTGGGCACTGATTAGCAGTACTGATGGGCACTGATAGATGGCACTGGTTGGCACTGATTAGCAGCACTGGAGGGCACTGATTAGGAACACTGGTGGGCACTGGTTAATGGCTTTCTTCTTTTCTTCATGCTGACAGTGTGAAGAAAAAAATCTGGTGACAGCTTCTGTTTACTTCCCTGATCAGCTGTCATTGGCTGACAGCTGATCATGTGATAAAGGGCCTGCTGTTATTGGCCCTTTGCCCTGCTCTGTGATCAGCTGAGTCCCTTAGGTGGCACAAGAACAGGAAGATGTCCATGTACGCCCTCCCAGAAAAGGGAGCACACGCTGTAGCCGTCTTTTGGCTATAGCACAGGCGTCAAGTGGTTAAGTTTATAGTAAAAGAGCTGTTCTTCATGTTTTTCATATCAGTATTTCTAAGTAAGAATGAGTAAACCTTGTTGGGTTTAGTTTACAGGTACTATGAACCCAGCAGGAAGACCATGAATTTAGCACCAAACCCATTGAAATCAATGGGGGTGAAACTAGTTTTTGTTTTGTGGCTTTTCTAATGCTAATAGGCAAAATATTACTAAAAAGGGGATGGGTTACCGGGTACTGCCATTGGGGATATGCACCAATGCAAAAAAAAATAAATAAACATCACCCAGGATCCCCATGTTTGCATGCATCCAGAAGATCTGTTGTTTAGTGGTGGGAGTGCAGCAGAGAAATATTATCAGGGGTGGGTCATCAATATTGAAGATGGAGTTTCATAGTGGGACATTATTAACCTATTTTCAATTTTTTTTGCTATTAACCACTTCCTCTTTGCAATAGGCTAGGCGGGACTTTTGTCATTCTGGGAGGATGTCAACAATGGGTGGCTTCCTTTCATGCCATACATTATGTACAATTGTGTTGCTAGCTGTGATTGGTCACAGTGATCACATGGTACAGACAGGACCAATCATAGTCCATATGTACCTGTGGCCAATCACAGCTAATCACAACAATACTCACTGAATGAATCAGTTTCATTCAGTAAAAATGGTTGCTTATACCAATGAAATTCATTCATCCTTGTAACACTGTATTGCTCTGGTTAGAGTGTATTAAAAAAAATGTTAAAAAATTGAATAAACAATTATTACTTTTTTTTTTACATACTGTTACAGGTCAGTGTCCCTGATCACCACCACACCAGTTATATGATAATACTGTACTGCACTGGTGACACTATGTAAAAAAAAAAAATAGTGAAAACCACAATTTTTTTTTTTACTTTTTCCTTTATCTAAAAAATTGTTAAAAAAAAATTACAACTTCAAAAAGCTCAAAACTCGCTATGCCTCTTACTAAATACCTCGGATTGACTACTTTTCAAAACGGGGTCATTTGGGGGATAGCTGTATTGTCCTGGAGTTTTTGGGCCTCAAAAAATGAGACATCAGAATTGATCAATTTTCAGATAGTTTGTGGACTCAATGAGGGAGATTTACTAAAACTGGTGCACCCAGAATTTGGTGCAGCTGTGCATGGGAGCCAATCGGCATCTAACTTCAGCTTGTTCAATCCAGCTCTGAAAATAAACCTGGAAGCTGATTGGTTTCATTGGAGAACTGTAGCAGATTGCACTCTCCGGCTTTAGTAAATCAACCCCTATAACTTTCCTAAAGACTAAATAATAAATACTAATTTGGGTTATTGTCACCAAAGAAATGGAGCAGAATACACGTTGGCCTAAATTTATGAATAAAGATTATTTATTTGCAAAATGTTATAACTGAAACAAAGAAAAAATATTTTTTTCAAAATGTTTTTTGTTTATTTATAGCACAAAAATAAAAAAAAACAATAGTGTAGTAAATACCACCAAAAGAAATCTTTCACAAGTGGAAAAGATTATATAAATTTCATATGAGTACAGTCTTGAATAACTGCGCAATTGTCATTCAAAGTGTGACAGCGTTGAAAAAAAAAATAGCCTGGGCAGGAAGGGGATAAAAGTGCCCAGTAGTGGTTAAAAGACCATGAATGGTAAATGGGATAGATTTGTGTCAAACACATGTTCAATTCAAACCCAAATTTGATTCCTATTTTTGCTAAAGTATTTGATACAGTTCCCTACACACAGCTAATGTGTAAGTTAAAGTCTACAGACATTGTAAATGCAGTTTGTAAATGGATAGAAAACTGTCTAAAAGACTATATTTTGAGAGTATTTTGTTCTCAGAAAGGTCTAGTGTTATTAGGGTTATACCCTAAGGTTCATTATTGAAACCCTTACTTTTTAAATATATTTATAAATGATATAGATTTTGTGATCAAAAGTACCATTTCTAAATCTGCAGATAACACCAAGCTATGCTGTGGAATAATGTCCATACAGGATGTCTCCAATTTACAAGCAGACCTTAATGCACTGTTTAATTGAGCAATTATGTGGGAAATGAAGTTTAATGTTGATACATGTATAGATATGCACTTGGGGGCTAAAAACTTGCACACATCATAGATACTAGGAGGAGTACAACTAGAGGAATCAAGTGTGGAAAAGGATCTAGGTGTTCTGGTAGATCAAAGACTTAATAGTAGCATGCAATGCCAAGATGCAGTTTCTAGACCAAGCAAACTACTTTCTTGTTTTAAAAGAGATATAGGTGTGCCTATGTACCTCATCTAGATTATACAGTTTAATTTTAAGCCCAGGATCACAAAAAGGATATTGGGGAACTGGAGAAAGCGCAAAGAAGGGCAACCAAACTGATAAGAGGCATGAAGGAGCTGAGCTAGGATGAAAGATTATCTGAACTAAATGTATTCTCTCTTGAGAAGAAGTGATTAAAATGGGATATGATCACCATGTATAAATACATAAGTGGTCTATATAGTGAACTTGGTATAAAGGTATTCACTTTAAAGTCACACAAAGGACAAGGGGGCCTACTTTAAATATGGAGGAAAAGAGATTTAAACTCCAAATCTGGAAAGGCTTCTTCACAGCAAGAGCTGTGGAATAGACTTCCTCAAGAGCTGATTCTAGCCAGCCAAGCAGATTGTTTTAAAAAAGACCTGGAGTCTTTCCTCAATGCACAAAATATAACTGGATGTTTATATTTATAGGTATGAGCACCAGGGGCAGTTGTTTCCGGGAATATCTAATTGCTCCTGGGAAATCAGGAAAGATTTTGTTTTTTACTGCTGAAGCGAAGTGGACAAGTTTAAATTGTAGTCTGTTTTATTTGAAAAGGTTGCGAACTAAACAAACAGAACAAAATAGAAAATAAATCCTTGCCATCCGGGGCACTATGGACAGATTCCTTTCTGACAGGTAAAGGGCTTATCCCAGTCACCAATAAAAAACAAGCATTTTCTTTCTCATACAGGGAGATTTCCACATGTCCATTTCGCTTAGGTAGCTTTCTTGAGTCCCAGGCCAGAGCATCCTATTTCTCCAGGCCTTTCTTCTTTATCCCACCAGTTGTTGGTTAAAAGTGAGAAGCAAAACCCAGCTCAGATTCCACACTGCCAAGGTAGTCTAGAAAATGTGGATAGAACCTTAGTTTACCACATATGAAAGCATGAGTGGTAAAACATACCCTCCCTCAACCACATTCCCTTTCAATACGTAACACTATGTAGAAAAATTATAAAATGTTGAATAATAAAACCATTTGTCCCTATGTTGCACATTTCCTTCAGATTAATCTGAAATGTTTACCTAAAACTGTAAAACACAGCTCTCCTCTATCTCCAATACAGAAGAGCAGGACAAGATGGCCAAACCATGTATCTCCATCAGACAAAACACATCTTCTCCCTTTCTCTGAGGATGAAACCATGCTGTCAGGGCCTGGACTTGAAACTGGATTCTCTGCTGTGTCTGGCGATGACTCTGCTCTCTGAGAGCTATCTGAGATGCTGGACGGTACCCTGTCTGATCCATTGGACAACCCTGCCTTGTGCCTTAACTTCTGCTGAATCTAGAACTCTTTGCTCCTCCCATGAACTTCCTGATTTAAGCCATTTAAGCCAGTATCTCTCT
Source organism: Aquarana catesbeiana (assembly GCF_042186555.1). Taxonomy (NCBI): domain Eukaryota; kingdom Metazoa; phylum Chordata; class Amphibia; order Anura; family Ranidae; genus Aquarana; species Aquarana catesbeiana. The sequence continues at coordinate 255,303,954 of NC_133325.1, read as the reverse complement.
CTTTTTATTTTATTTTTTATTTTGTAGACACTGTAACTTTTGCGCAAACCAATCAATATACGTTTATTGTGATTTTTTCCCAAAAATATGTAGAATACATTTTGGCCTAAACTGATAATGATTTTTTTTTTTAAACTGGGGTATTTATTATAGCAAAAAGTAAAAAATATTGTTTTTTTTTCAAAATGTGTTTCTCTATATGTGGGAAAAAAGGACATCAATTTTGTTTGGGTACAGCATCACATGACCACTCAATTGTCAGTTAAAGAGACGCAGTGCTGTATTGCAAAAAATGTAATGGTCATTAAGGGGGTAAATCCTGCTGAGGCTGAAGTGGTTAAAAAACAATAAAAAATAAAAAATGTAATAAAAAATAAAAAAATATAACATTACGTACTGTCACCGGTCAGTGTCCCTGATCACTGCCACACCAGTTATATGATGACTTTGTACTGCACTGGTGACAGTATGTAAAAAAAAAATAAATAAGACTGAACTTTTTTTTTTCCAAAAAATCATGAAAAAAAATTACAACTTCAAAAAACCCACCATGCCTCCTACTAAATACTACTAAATACCTTAGACTGTCTACTTTCCAAAAAGGGGTCATTTGGAAGTTATTTCTACTGTCCTGGCATTGTAGGTAGGGATGAGCTTTGTGTTCGAGTCGAACTCATGTTTGACTCGAACATCGGCTGTTCGCAAGTACGCCGAACAGCGAACAATTTGGGATTGTTCGCGGCAAATTCGAATGCCGCGGAACACCCTTTAAAAGTCTATGGGAGAAATCAAAAGTGCTAATTGTAAAGGCTTATATGCAAGTTATTGTCATAAAAAGTGTTTGGGGACCTGGGTCCTGCCCCAGGGGACATGGATCAATGCAAAAAAAGTTTTAAAAACGGACGTTTTTTCAGGAGCAGTGATTTTAATAATGCTTAAAGTGAAACAATAAAAGTGTAATATTCCTTTAAATTTCGTAGATGGGGGGTGTCTATAGTATGCCTGTAAAGGGGCGCATGTTTCCCGTGTTTAGAACAGTCTGACAGCAAAATGACATTTCAAAGGAAAAAAAAGTCATTTAAAACTACTCGCAGCTATTGCATTGCCGGTCCGACAATACACATAGAAGTTCATTGATAAAAACGGCATGGGAATTGCCCACAGGGGAACCCCGAACCAAAAATTAAAAAAAAAATGACGTGGGGGTTCCCCCTAAATTCCATATCAGGCCCTTCAGGTCTGGTATGGATAGTAAGGGGAACCCCGGCCAAAATTAAAAAAAAAATGATGTGGGGTCCCCCCAAAAATCCATACCAGACCCTTATCCAAGCATGCAACCTGGCAGGCCGCAGGAAAAGAGGGGGGGACGAGAGAGCGCCCCCCCTCCTGAACCATACCAGGCCACATGCCCTCAACATTGGGAGGGTGCTTTGGAGAAGCCCCCCAAAACACCTTGTCCCCATGTTGATGAGGACAAGGGCCTCATCCCCACAACCCTGGCCGGTGATTGTGGGGGTCTGCGGGTGGGGGGCTTATCGGAATCTGGAAGTAGCCCTACCATTTCACTAAAAAACTGTCAAAAATGTTAAAAATGACAAGAGACAGTTTTTGACAATTCCTTTATTTAAATGCTTCTTCTTTCTTCTATCTTCCTTCATCTTCTTCTTCTTCTTCTGGTTCTTCTGGCTCTTCTGGTTCCTCCTCCGGTGTTCTCGTCCAGCATCTCCTCCGCGGCGTGTGCTATCTTCTTCTCCTCAGGCCGCTCCCCACCCATGGCATGGGGGGAGGCTTCCACTCTTCTCTTCATCTTCTTCTCTTCTTCATCTTCTTCTCTTCTTCATCTTCTTCTCTGGGCCGCTCCGCATTCATGCTGGCATGGTGGGAGGCTCCCGCTGTGTGACGCGTCTCCTCTTCTGACAGTTCTTAAATAATGGGGGGCGGGGCCACCAGGTGACCCCACCCCCCTCTGATGCATGGGACATGATGGGACTTCCCTGTGGCATTCCCCGTCAGAGGGGGCGGGGTCACAGGGTGGCCCCGCTCCCCATTATTTAAGAACCGTCAGAAGAGGAGACGCGTCACACAGCAGGAGCCTCCCACCATGTCAGCATGGATGCGGAGCGGCCGGAGAAGAAGATGAAGAAGAGAAGAAGATGAAGAGAAGATGAAGAGAAGACCGGGAGCCTCCCATCATGCCATGGGTGCGGAGCGGGCCGAGGAGAAGAAGATAGAAGACGCCGCGGAGGAGATGCTGGACGAGAACGCCGGAGGAAGAACCAGAAGAACCAGAAGAAGAAGAAGATGAAGGAAGATAGAAGAAAGAAGAAGCATTTAAATAAAGGAATTGCCAAAAACTGTCTCTTGTCATTTTTAACATTTTTGACAGTTCTTTAGTGAAATGGTAGGGGTACCCTTACCATTTCACACGGGGGGGCAGGATCTGGGGGTCCCCTTGTTAAAGGGGGCTTCCAGATTCCGATAAGCCCCCCGCCCGCAGACCCCCACAACCACAGGCCAGGGTTGTGGGGATGAGGCCCTTGTCCTCATCAACATGGGCACAAGGTGTTTTGGGGGGCTACCCAAAGCACCCTCTCAATGTTGAGGGCATGTGGCCTGGTACGGTTCAGGAGGGGGGCCGCTCTCTCGTCCCCCCCTCTTTTCCTGCAGCCTGCCAGGTTGCGTGCTCGGATAAGGGTCTGGTATGGATTTTTGGGGGACCCCACGCCGTGTTATTTTTTTAATTTTGGCGCGGGGTTCCCCTTAAAATCCATACCAGACCTGAAGGGTCTGGTATGGAATTTAGGGGGACCCCCACGTCATTTTTTTTTTAAATTTTGGCCGGGGTTTCCCTTAATATCCATACCAGACCTGAAGGGCCTGGTATGGAATTTAGGGGGACCCCCACATCATTTTTTTTTTTATTTAATTTTGGTTCGGGGTTCCCCTGTGGGGAATTCCCATGCTGTTTTTATCAATGAACTTCTATGTGTATTGTCGGACCGGCAATGCAATAGCCGCGAGTAGTTTTAGATGACTTTTTTTCCTTTGAAATGTCATTTTGCTGTCAGACTGTTCTAAACACGGGAAACATGCGCCCCTTTACAGGCATACTATAGACACCCCCCAGGTATGAAATTTAAAGGGATACTACACTTTTATTGTTTGACTTTAAGCATTATTAAAATCACTGCTCCCGAAAAATTGGCCGTTTTTAAAACTTTTTTTTTGCATTGATCCATGTCTCCTGGGGCAGGACCCAGGTCCCCAAACACTTTTTATGACAATAACTTGCATATAAGCCTTTAAAATTAGCACTTTTGATTATTCATGTTCGTGTCCCATAGACTTTAACGGTGTTCGCGTGTTCGAACAAACTTTTTTCCTGTTCGCATGTTCTGGTGCGAACCGAACAGGGGGGTGTTCAGCTCATCCCTAATTGTAGGGCTTCAAGAAATCAGGACATTAGGACTGATCAATTTTCATATATACTGTATACCATAGTTTGTAGACCCTAACTTTCACACACTAAATAATATACACTTATTTTCACCAAAGAAATGTAGCAGAATAAATGTTGGGCTAAATTTATGAAGAACAATTAGTTATTTGCAAAATTTTATAACAGAAGAAAACCTTTTTTTTTCAAAATTTTCAGTCTATTTTCATTTAAGCAAAGAAAAATAAAAAACCCAGTAGTGATTAAATACCAGCAAAAGAAAGCTCTATCTGTGTGAACAAAATGATGAAAACTTAGTGTGGGTACAGTGTTGCATAACTGCGCAATTGTCATTCAAATTGCTACAGCGCTGAAAGCTGAAAATTGGCCTGGGCAGGAAGGGGATAAAAATACCCGGTATTGAAGTGGTTAAAAAGTAAATTAAACTAGCGTACTCAGATGAAAGTGATAAAATTGTGTCAAACCTTATATCTCTACCACATGTAACACTTATGCCATCCACCTTCAATAGCTACCGTTACTTTCCATTTACTTTCAATTAGAGGAATTCCTGCATCAACACATCAACACAAATAATGATTCCTTAATAACCTTCATAAATTGGTCTCCCCGTTTGGGATATCCTTTGTAAGTTTGTCTCTTCATTTAGTCAATTTAATAAAAAGGAAATGAGTGTAAAAAACATTTTCCAAAAAGGGCGCTGCGGCCCTTCTGGTTTACGTCTGACGCCACTTACTGACACGTTTCATCGGGATTGACTTCCTCATAGGATGTGAACATCAGACTTTCAAAGCCAAGAATATATAGTCCACTCCACTTCTGCCCTTAGTCTGTTGGCCGCTCACCATCTTAGCTACTGGACAGTGTTATTTACATAACCTAAAATGCTCTTTACTAAAACCTCCATTAGTATTTATTGCAAACTTTGCATTCATACTTTAAAATCAATTAGTAAAAAAATTAACAATTAAGCCTATTTAAAATATTTATAATAAGGGTGGCATGGCCAGCACGGAGGTAAGATGGCTGCTTGAGATGGCTGCTTGAGCTGTTAGCTACTCACAACGGATCGCTTCATACAGCATCTGCCCACACACCAGCAATCTGAACGGACGCCCGGAGACCCGGCAGCACCTCGGCTCCTTCCGACACAACATGTCACTAAAGAGGAAGGACGATCAGCTCCCCAGAAAGCTCACAGCCTGTTTCAACTGGCCACGAGGGGCAGCCAAAATGGCAGCACCGTGGCTGCTCCTAGCTCAACCACTGCAGCAGCGCTCACCTCTCAGCAGCAGGGATGAGACACTCTGGGAACAGAGAAAGTGGGAACCCCTCCAAGCTCCAGAGACAACTCACCACATTCCTTGCCAAGTTCTCCCACCTCTGGAAGCCCAGCCAAGGCTAAAATGAGAATGAACCCTCAGGCAGCCAGCATACAGGTGAGCCAGCTTCCTCTATTCCCATCTCTAGCCACTCAACCAGACTCCATAGCCTCCTTCCCTACTATGGGACAGCCCATACTAGACTCTACCTTAAAAGACATGCTACATGTCTCTGAGGAGCTCTTTGCAAGCAGACTGTCACGATCAGGCATCAGGCTTGAAGACCAGTTGCTATAGCAGTTGTAGGATTACCACCAACCAGCAGGATAGGTACACAGTCAGTCACCTTGGCAGATGACACAGGCTCACCTGAGGTGCAGAGTCTAAGTACTAACTGGTGTTCCCTAGAGCTCCTGATGGTGGAGATGGATTTAGCTGCATACTAGTACCAGGTCGCGGTCCACGGGTTTGTCCCACAAGGGTGTGAGCATGCCGGGGTCCAGAAGTGGATGAGCTGATGAGGATCAAACAACAGAGTGGTCAGTAAATAAGCCAAAAGGTCAGTAACGAGCAGTTGCAGTTTGGGATCAGGCAGTTGAATAGTCAAGGAACAAGCCAAGCGTCGATCACGAGTGGTAGCAAACTACAGACGGCAGCAGGGAAGACAAGAGCAAGGCACTGGCTGAGAAGGCACAATAAACTGGCAAAGAGGAAGTGCTGAGACAAGTCTTATATAGGAAGTTCATGGGAGGAGCAAGGAGTTAAAGTTTCAACAGCAATCAAGACACAAGGCAGGGTTATCCAATGGATCAGATAGGATTGTCCAATAGGACAGGGAGCTTTCCAGCCTCCCAGATACAGTAGCTCAGTGGAATAAGTCAACGCCAGACACCGAAGAGGTCACAGATTTGAGCCCAGGTCCTGACAGTACTTTCCTCCTCTCAGGACATCCTCTGGATGTTTTAAGGCTGGGTTTGTGATGAAACCTCTGGTGGAATTCTCTTGTTAATCTAGGGGCATGAACATTCTCCTCAGGCACCCAAGAATTTTCTTCTGACCCATATCCTTCCCATTGGACCTGATATTGTAGCTTGTTTCTAAAGATCCTGGGATCAAGAATTTTCTCTAACACAAATTCTACTTCACCCTGAACCTCAACAGGTGGAGGAGGTGGAAGAATTCTTCCAGAAAAGGGATTTTCATGTAATGGTTTAAGTAGTGATATGTGAAAAACAGGATGAATTTTCATATAGTATCAGGAAGTTTTAAGCGAAAGGTAACTGGATTGATTTGAGCAGAAATCTTAAATGGTCCTACAAACTTTTGGCCCAGCTTCGCAGACAAAATATGGACCTTCAAATTTTTGGTTGATAACCAAACTTTGTCACCCACATTAAAGGTAGGAAGTGATCTGCAATGTCTATCAGCAGCCTTCTTGTAACATTCCTTAGCCTCCCTCAAAGTTTCCATCAATTTCTCCTGAATCTCCTGCAGAGTAGTTAATCTGTTGGTAACAGAAGGAATTTGAGTTGAGATAGGGAGATCAGGAATAAAAACAGGATGATACCCGTTGTTTAGATAAAAAGGACTTTGAGAAGTGGAGCTATGTGTATAATTGTTATATGTAAACTCTGCTGTAGAAAGAAAATCCACCAAGTCAACCTGAAAATGACTGACAAAACATCCAAGGTACTGCTCCAAGGTTTGATTGGTCCTCTCGGTCTGACAATTAGACTGGACATGAAAAGCAGAAGACAGATTACCAGTTACACCTAAGGCTGAGCAAAAGTGTTTCCAAAATTTTGAAGTAAACTGTACTCCTCTGTCAGACACCACATCGTCAGGAATTCCATGTAGTTTAAATACTTCTCAAGCCATTAACTCAGCAGTTTGTTCAGCTGAAGCTACCTCCTTAATAGGTATAAAATAAGCCATCTTAGTGAGACGGTCAACAACGACCAAGATGGTGGTCATTTCCTTTGAGGGAGGTAAATCTACCACAAAGTCCATAGAAATTGGGCCCCATGGTCTTGATGGAACAGGGAGTGGCTGGAGCAACCCCAAAGCAGAAGCTCGGGAAGTCTTGCTGTGTGCACAGGTCAGGCATGAGGCCACATAGTGTTTGACATATTTCTTATAGCTGGGCCACCAAAAGGAACGTGACAAGAGCTCTTCTGTTTTGGAAATCCCAAAATGCTTAGCAAGTTTTGCGTCATGAACCAACCTGAGGGCTTCAATCTGAGCAGATTCAGGTACATAGCGACTATGTAGGTAAAAAAGACCTGAAGGTCGAATGCTGTGCTAGAAATAAATATAATAAACTAAAAGTGAATCAAGTAAAAAAAAAAGCTGCCAGCACCAAAAGTTTGGAATACAAAACTCAAAATCATAAAAATAAAATATGGGTGCAGCTCTAATGCAATTTAAATTCCCAATTATATGTGAAAAAAGGGAAAAAGAATACAACAAAATTCTAAAATGACAAAAACAGTCTGAAAATGAAAAACTAAAGTAGAGTTCCAACCCGAAGAATTGGAATAACTGCAAACAGATTAATAAACAATATAATTAGTAGTATCGTGCTATGAGGTAGATATGAAATGATAAAGTGCTCGAAAAATGAATAAACATGTAAGTAAATACTAAAATGCCTTCAGAAATACATGTGTAAGCAATAACCAAAAAGCCTTGAAATACTGATAAAAATAAAAAATTTCCAAAAACATTTGGTGAAAAAAAGTCTAATGCCGCGTACACACAAGTGGACTTTTCGAGCGGACGGGTCCGACGGACAGAGTACGGCGGACAATTCAACCGTGTGTGGGCTTCATCAGACCTGCAGCTGACTTTTCCGGTCAAAAATCTGATGGACTTTAGATTTAGAACATGTTTCAAATCTTTATGACGGAACTCCGCTGGACCCAGATCCTATTGAAAAGTCCACTCGTATGTATGCTAGTCTGATGGACGAAAACTGACACTAGGGCAGCTATTGGCTACCGGCTATCAACTTCCTTATTTTAGTCCGGTCATACGTCATCACGTACGAATCCATCGGACTTTGATGTGATTGTGTGTAGGCAAATCCGTTTGTTAGGAAAGTCCGTTGGAAGTCCGCTGAAAGTCCGTCAGATAGTCCGTCGGACCAGTCCGGTCGAAAAGTCTGCTTGTGTGTACACGGCATAAGAAAAGAAAACTAAAGCAAAGTCTTCAAAGTGATAATTGAGAAATTGATACACAGTCCCAAATGGATAATCTTGTGATGAAAAAGTTAACCAGTAGATTTTCATAAAGGTGTGCAAACAAGATATCAGAGAATAATCGTGAAGTAGGATCCCTGCTCCAGAAGGTTTGTGAGTTTGTAAAGTGAGTTTGTAATCTCCTTACCAACTCAAAAGACCATTAAGGTGGTCTCACCAAGCCAAGGGAATTCGGTCTCCCAAAAACCTGTATGGATTTCTAAAGCTGCTGGATCCGTATCACTCAAAAGACATAAGCAAGAAAGGCTCCCATAGTGTATTATTTGAATGAAAATTTAATGAGCTAAAAGATATTGCACTTACAAGAAATAACTTTCTATGTGCAGTATATCACATTAGATCGAAATGGTGGCATCTCCTCAGGCTTCCTCCGCTCGCTGCCAGCTGTAACCATCACCTCCGAAGAGGAAAACGTGATGACGTGAGTGTCACAGGCTCCACCCTATGCGTTTCTTCACAATAGGATGTGGTCTGGGGATTGGATGCTGTGACTGTGTCATCACGTACGTCTTTTAAATAGTGCCGCAGCACCATCTTAACTGAGGGCCGTTCAGGAATTTAGGATGGGAATATATAAGCGCCACCATTTCTAACTACTGCCAGGCTTAGGTCAACAGAGCATATAGAGGAAACCAAAAGAAATAAAATAGATACCAGTGCCTTCTAATGGCAGAACAAGATATCAATAAAAATACACAGAAGGTCACAGCAAGGAGCAAGCAATAGAAGCCAAGGGAGATGCCGAACATACAATTAAGACAATAAATATGATACAAATGGATTCAAAATGAAGCAAATAGAATGTACATATAGTGCAAAGAATTATAGTGTACAATCTAAAATAGATAAGCGCATATAGAAAATATGCACAAATCCATAAGGTTAAAAAAACTTGATTAAAAAAAAGGAGCTATAAATAAAATGAGATTTTAGGCATTATTCAGAAAGCAATTTATGTCCCAATCAACATTTAAGCCAAAGGGCACATAAGATCTCATATCAAAAATCCACTTCGTTTCAAGCTTGGAAATGGATCTAATCTTGTTAGTACCCCTCCAATGGGGATGAATTTTGTCAATAGGTAAAAATAGGGTCCCTTTGAGTTTTTTATCGTGGTGTTTGGCAGAATGCCTAGAAAGATCATGCTTAGTAAACCCACGTTTGATGTTTTCTACATGTTCCTCAAGGCGTACATGTAAAAGCTCTTTTAGTGCGCCAAATGTACTGTTTGGAACATGGGCACTGGATTAAGTATACTACACACTCAATGGAACATGTAATAAAATACTCTATGTTATAAGATCTATTCATCTGAATGAAGTCAAAGGTTTCACATTTTATTCCTCTAAGAGAATTAATTTGACAATTATTACATTTCCTACATGGAAAAAAGCCCTTCATTGAATGGAAAAATGAAATCATTTTCGGAGGGTCTACAACATTAGGAGCTATGATATGGCGCAAAGAGGGGGCTCCTTTATAAATGACTATCGGTTGGTCAGGGATAACAGGACCTAATATCTTGTCATTTTTAATATATTCCAGTGTTTGTTAAAAATCTTCCTAACGGAAAAATGTTGGTCGGAATATCTAGTGATCATGGATCAATCAAATTTGTTATCTGACACTTGATTAGCCCTCATTGGGCTATTAATCATGTGGTCTCTATCCATATCACAAATATTTTTGATAGTCTCATCAATGTCCTTCTCTATGTAGCCCTTATCCAGAAATCTAGATTTTAGAATCAAAGCTTGCTGCTGATAGTCAGAAATGGAAGTGCAGTTGCGCCTAATCCACTGGATATGGCCTTTGGGGACTGCATTAAGCCATGCTGAATGATAACAACTGGTTAACGGAATGAAGGCATTGCGATCGGTCTCCTTGAAGCAGGTGGTTGTAGTCAGACATCCATCCCTAACAATGATATTGAGATCAAGGAAATGGATCTGAGACTCACTCGCCTCGTACTGTAGGAAAATACCTTGATCTTTGGAATTGAGTTTAACAAAAAAGGCCTCAAGAGAGGGTAGGTCACCCTCCCACAGGAGAAGGACATCATCGATGTACCTTCTCCAAAGGTGCAACTCACTCGGGGGGTCTGTATCAATTACCTCCCGTTCCCAACAAGCCATGAATAAGTTTGCCAAGCTCGGAGCAAACTTGGCGCCCATAGCAACGCCAAAAATTTGTAAAAAGACATTACCCCCAAACCAAAAATAATTGTGGCTTGTGACAAAAACCAAAAGACCTATAATAAAGTCTTTCTGTAGTGACGTTAAGGTGTGATCTTGTTCCTAATAAAATTTTACCGCCTCCAAGACATGCTAATGTGATATAACAGTATATAGAGAGGCAACATCAGCTGTTGCCACAATGCAACCATCTCTCCATTCACATTCAGCCAATATTTTAATAACTTGAGTTGTATCCTTCAAATTAGAGGGAGTTGCTGCAACCAAGGGCTGAACGAATTCATCCACATATCTGCCGATTCTGGTCGTTACAGAATCGATGCCGCTAATAATAGTACGGTCAGGTGGTTTAGACAGATTCTTCTGGATTTTGGGCAGATAACTGGTACCCTTGGCATTGAAGGAATCATCTATTATAGATAAAAGCTCTCTTTTATATTTGGCTGTAGGGTTTGAGGCCAATTTTGCATATGTCATATTATCAGATAAAAGCCTATTCATCTCTTCCAGATAATCGCTTTTATTTAAAACAACAATGCCCCCACCTTTGTCTGCGGGGCGTATAACAATATCAGTACATCCACAGATCTGTTTCAAGCTCATTTGAAAATCATGATTGCTTCTAAATCTAGGTGTTTTGAGAGCCACCAAATCTTTAACTACCATCTCTTTAAAGATTTGTAAAGACGGGGCAACAAAACCTGGGGGGTTAAATAACGAAGCATTAGACAGCTTGGTATGACGAATGTGAGCCGTACCAGTTCCACCCCCATTTTCATGGGGTAAGGAGTCAGCTTTTCTATTCTCATTATGAGAATCATCAGTAGATACCCTATTTGCTGTTATAGCCTGGGGTATATTAGTAGCAAGCAGTTGGCTCTGATTGCCTATTGGGTTGAGTAAAAAATGCCTTTTAATATTCATCTTATGGATGAATTTGTGGACATCAATGAATGTCTCAAATTTATTGAGTCCACAGGGGATGTGAATTTAAGTCCCTGACTAAGAACTCTTTGTTCACCCTGTGAGAGTTGAACAGAGCTCAGATTGAAAACACCACTGATGCTTATTGTTTTCTTTTCTTTGGACCTGATCCTCCTCCCCCCTCTGACACCTTTCTTTCATCTTGTCCCCTTTTGGGTCTGTTGTTGCCCATGGGAAAAAAACGTGGTTGTTCCATTCTCCCAAAAACAAAAGGGGATTCAGATTGGTATTGTCTTTGTCTAATTGGATAATCCGTAAATTGACTAGGGTGCCCGGTAATAACAGACTCTGCCTCAAAGTTATCATCCGGATAGTATGAAAGGGGAGCATACCTATTTTGGAGAGGGATTTGATTATCTATAGGAGTCTGTATTAGAACCCATCCCATAATGGTTAATGTAATCTCTAGGGTCATCTCTATATTCTTTTTGTCTCTGATAGTTATAATCATTCCCATAAGATGTCCTTGGTATTTGAGAGCCTCCCCTAATAAAATAATTACCAAATGAGCCGCTTTGGCGGTCAACAACACCTTGTTGGCGGGAGTGATTACCTTCATTTTTTAAATTATTTTAATTTTTATTATTTGGTTTAACAGAGGCGTGACCTCTCTGATTATTCTGAACTGTCTGACCCCTTTGTCCATTATTCCCTCTGTGTGATGGATCGGGTAACGATGCACCAGAGTATGTTAGAGGGAAAGAAGATATAGGTAGAGATGAAGAATGTGAGATTCCCTCCTCACCTTCCATAGGCTCATCAACCTTAATCTGCCATTTGAATACCACTTTATTGGAATAATCAGCAAGATCACGATTAGATTTTTTTCTTTTTCTTGATTTTTTTGATCATGATCTTCTTTTTCAAGAAAAAGTCCCAATTGGTCAGATTTTTGTTTATAAATTTCATGAACTTTGCATGGCCCCAATTTATTTTTTATCAAAGTAATTTCTTCATTAGGAGATTTAAGCTTATTGTGCTTTTTACCCAATAGAAATTGGAGAAATTGAACACCAGTCTTGTTAAAGTACACAAACCACCCTTCTAAATCACTCTCCTCTTTTTGGGGGTTCACTTCCCACCTCGAACTGCGAGGTACCATTTTTTGTGTGACATATTGTTCGAGATATGCCACATCCCAACCAGTATGCAACTCAGAGACCAAAACGTTTTTGAGTTTAAGGAACAGTCCATCTATTTCATCGCACTGCTTGACATTCCCATCAAATACCCCTTCAGTATTAATGTTACATTGGGATCTAAAGTCAAAATTGTCCATAATGACCTTTCAGCTGGAACGTTCTTGTATCAAAGTAGCAAAGAAGGTAAAAAAGACCCAAAGGTCAAGTGCTGCGCTAGAAATAAATATAATAAACTAAAAGTGAATCAAGTAAAAAAATAGCTGCCAGCACCAAAAGTTTGGAATACAAAACTCAAAATCATAAAAATAAAATGTGGGTGCAGCGCTAATGCAATTTAAATTCCCAATTATATGTGAAAAAAGGGAAAAAGAATACAACCAAAATTCTAAAATGGCAAAAACAGTCTGAAAATGAAAAACTAAAGCAGAGTTCCAACCCGAAGAATTGGAATAACTGCAAACAGATTAATAAACAATATAAACACCAGTATCATGCTATGAGGTAGATATAAAATGATAAAGTGCTCGAAAAATGAATAAACATATAAATAAATACTAAAATGCCTTCAGAAATACATGTCTAAGCAATAACCAAAAGCCTTGAATTATTGATAAAAGTAAAAAAAATTACAAAAACATTTGGTGAAAAAAAGTCTAAGAAAAGAAAATTAAAGCAAAGTCCCAAAAGTTGATAATCTTGTGATGAAAAGATTAACCAGTAGATTTTCGTAAATGTGTGCAAACAAGATATCAGAGAAAAATCGTGAAGTAGGATCCCTGCTCCAGAAGGTTTGACACCCAAAGTGAGTTTGTAATCTTACGGACTCAAAAGACCATCAAGATGGTCTCACCAAGACCAGGTCTCTCAAAACCTGTATGGATTTCTAAAGCTGCTGGATCCGTATCACTCAAAAGACATAAGCAAGAAAGGCTCCCATAGTGTAGTATTTGAGTAAAATTTTAATAAGCTAAAAGCTATTGTAAGATATAGCTTTCTATGCACAGTATATCACGTTAGATCGAAATGGTGGTGTCTCCTCAGGCTTTCTCCACTCACTTCCCGCTGTAACCATCACCTCCGAAGAGGAAAACGTGATGACGTCAGTGTCACAGGCTATACCCTACGCATTTCATCATGATAGGATGTCACCTGGAGATTGGATGCTGTGACTGTGTCATCACGTACGTCTTTTAAATCGTGCCGCGGCGCCATCTTAACTGAGGGCTGTTCAGGCGCTTAGGATGGGAACATATAAGCGCCACCATTTTAACTACGGCCAGGCTTAGGTAAACAGAGCATATAGAGGAAACCAAAAGGAATAAAATAGATACCAGCGCCTTCTAATGGCAGAACAAGATATCAATAAAAATACACAGAAGGTCACAGCAAATAGTAAGCAATAGAAGCCAAGGAAGACGCCGAACATACAATTAAGACAATATATATGATACAAATGGATTCAAAATGAAGCAAATAATATTTACATATAGTGCAAAGAATTATAGTGTACAATCTAAAATAGATAAGCGCATATTGAAAATATGCACAAATCTACAAGGTTAAAAAAATTTGATAAAAAAAAAGGAGTTATAAATAAAATGAGATTTTAGGCATTATTCAGAAAGCAATTTATGTCCCAATCAACATTTAAGCCAAAGGGCACATAAGATCTCGTATCAAAAAACCACTTCATTTCAAGCCTGGAAATGGATCTAATCTTGTTAGTACCCCTCCAATGGGGACAAATTTTGTCAATAGGTAAAAAGAGGGTCCCTTTGAGTTTTTTATCGTGGTGTTTGGCATAATGCCTAGAAAGATTATGCTTAGTAAACCCAGGTTTGATGTTTCCTACATGTTCCTCAAGGCATACATGTAAAGCTCTTTTAGTGCGCCCAATGTACTGTTTGGAACATGGGCACTGGATTAAATATACTACACAGTCCGTGGAGCATGTAATAAAAGACTCTATGTTATAATATCTATTCGTCTGAGTGGAGTCAAAGGTTTTTTGAGGTTAAGGTTAATTTGACAAATATTACATTTCTTACATGGAAAAAAGCCCTTCATTGAATGGAAGAATGGAATCATTTTCGAGGGGTCTACAACATTAGAAGCTATGATATGGCACAAAGAGGGGGCTCCTTTATAAATGACTATCGGTCGGTCAGGGATAAGAGGACCTAATATCTTGTCATTTTTCAATATATTCCAGTGTTTGTTAAAAATCTTCCTAACGGAAAAATGTTGGTCGGATTATCTAGTGATCATAGAATAACCAAATTTGTTATCTGACACTTAATTAGCCCTCATTGGGCCATTAATCATGTGGTCTCTATCCATATCACCAATATTTTTGATAGTCTCATCAATATCCTTCTCCATATAGCCCTTATCCAGAAATCTAGATTTTAGAATCAAAGCTTGCTGCTGATAGTCAGAAATGGAAGTGCAGTTGTGCCTAATGCGCTGAAATTGGCCTTTGGATCCTACTTCACGATTTTTCTCACCTTTATGAAAATCTACTGGTTAACCTCTTCATCACAAGATTATCCACTTGGGACTGTGTATCAATTTCTCAGTTTCGCACTTTTGGGACTTTGCTTTAGTTTTCTTTTCTTAGACTTTTTTTCACCAAATGTTTTTGGAAATTTTTTATTTTAATCAATATTTCAAGGCTTTTGCTTACACATGTATTTCATGTTTTTTTACATGTTTTTTATTTTTACATAGAGACTATGTGCATGAGTCCAAAAGCCATTCTTGTACACAAGGTTAATATCCGTAGGTGGATGATTGAGAAGAGGGTCATTTTCATACCCCTCCTTTAGGAGACTCAAGAATGTCTTGAAACCTGTGGCCCCTATGAAGTTTTTTTGAGGCAGAATAGTGCATTCAGGGTTGTCTTCCTGGCATGGTTCAGTCAACATCCTTGATAATGCATCGGCCTTACCATTCCTTGACCCAGGTCGATACGAGATGATAAAATTAAACCTGGAAAAGAACAGTGACCAACGTGCTTGTCTAGAAGACATCCTCTTGGTAGAACAAATTAATTCTATATTTTTATGATCAGTGAGAACAGTTCTGGATGCTTAGCCCCTTTCAGCAGATGAAAAAGGGCGTAACTAATGTGCAAACCACAGGGAAAATGAATAATCTATAGCCTAACAAAGTAGCTGCCAACATAAAGGTGTTCTCACACTGGATCAAAATAAAAATAAAAATAGTAATGTGGCGCTTACTCAAAATGACAAAAACAACCATACTAAAATAATACATCCCTTCCAGCAGATGCCTCCATTCAGAAAAGGCTTCCTTAATTGCCAATAACTCCTTATTCCCAATGTCATAATTTCTTTTGGCTGATGATATTAAGCAAGAGAAATATGCACAAGGATGAAGCTGCATCTTTTCTCCTTTTCGCTGAGAAAGGATAGCTCCCACAGCAGAGTCTGAGGCATCCACTTCCACCATAAAATGAACTTCAGGATTGGGATGTACCAATATTGGTGCAGAAGTGAAAAGAGTCTTTAGCTTAATAAAAGCAGTCTGTGCCTCAGCTGACCACACAAAGGGCATCCCTTTCTTTGTCAGCTGTGTAATTGGTTCTATCACTTTAGAGAAGTTTCTTCTGAATTTTCTATAGAAAGTTGGCAAAACCAACAAATCATTGTATCTCTTTAACATTTCTAGGGGCAGGCCAATCCACCATTGCTTTGATCTTCTCAGGATACATGCTTACTCCTTTAGGAGAAATAATATATCCCAAGAACTGCATCTGGGTTTGTTCAAACTCGCATTTCTCCAATTTAATATAAAGTTGGTTCTTCCTTAACCTTTCAAAGACAGTGCAAACATGTTGCCATGTTCCTCCAGGTAATTAGAAAAGATGAGAATATCATCCAGATAAGCAATCACAAACTGGTCCAATAGGTCTCGAAAAGCATCATTGATGAAGTGTTGGAAAGTGGCAGGGGCTTTGCAGAGGCCAAAAGGCATAACCAGGGACTCAAATGGCCATATCTGGTTCTAAAGGCGGTTTTCCATTCGTCTCCTTGATGCATACGGATGAGGTTATATGCCCCCCGTTAGCCTAGTTTTGTGAAGACTTTGGCAGAGCAAAGTCTTTCCAACATTTCAGACATTAAAGGAAGTGGATAGCAGTTTTAATAGTGATTTTATTAAGGTCTCGGTAGTCAATGCATGGACGCAAGGTGGAATCTTTCTTTGCAACAAAGAACGGGGCTGCCCCTGCAGGAGACATTGAGGGTCTAATGAAGCCCTACTCTAAATTCTCATCAATCCATTCACTGAGATCCTTTAATTCATGTTCTGAAAGATTGAAAAGGCAACCAAAAGGCATTTCAGCCCCTGAGAGCAGTTCAATGAGACATTCATATGAGTGCTGAGGAGATAACTGATCTGCATTCTTCTTATCACAGACATCCTGGAACTCATGATATTGCGGAGGCAGGTTATCATATGACTGCATAGTAATAACATCCACCTGTGATTCCTTGACCGGCAAAAAACTTGTTTGACAAGGTTCTCTACTGAATTCCTCACAATGGGGTGATGTAAAGTTTATAATCCATGTTTCCCAGTTGATGGAGGGATTATGGGTGGAAAACCAAGGAATGCCCAGGATGACAGGAAATTTGGGTGACGTAATCAGCTGAAAACTGATGGTCTCATGATGATTAGCCTTAAATTGCAGTACCAGGGACTGTTTCATGGGTAACAGGTCCTGAAGCTAAGGGTGAACCATCGACCGTCTTCATATCGATAGGAGCAGACTTATTTCTTGTCTGGATATTATTACTGTGGGCAAATTCTATGTCCATAAATTTACCCCCAGCCCCGGAGTCCAGCATAGCAGAGCAAGGAATTTCAATAACATCAGAGATGAGTTTAATAGGGATGATAAAATGAGATAGTACAGAATTGAATTTATTCTCTTCATGAATCAATGGTAAGATCAACTGGGTAATAGAGTTTATTTGTTCAGGCATGATCACATCAGTCGCTGCAATTGTTCTTCTAACCTTGTTAGGACAGTTAACTGCGTAATGCCCAGAGTCCCCACAATATAAACACAGGTTTTCTGAAAGTCTTCTCTCTTTCTCCAGAGTAGAAATGGATCTCTTAATTGCATCAACCTGCATAGGTTCAGCTGTGTCAGAATCTGGAGAAACTCTTGGATCCGTCTGAACAAACTGGCTAGCAGAGAAATGCATGCCACCATTACTTCCAAACATTCCCAGTCTCTCCTTCCTCCTTTCTGTAAGTCTTTGATCAATTTGGATACATAGTTGGATGAAGGTCTCAAGATCATTAGGAGTCTCCACTCTGGCAAGTTCATCTTTTACCTGTTCAGAAAGCCCCTGGCGGTACTGACTTTTTTGTGCTGCTGGGTTCCAAGTAGTATCTGTGATCCAACGTCTGAATTCAGCTGTGTACTCAGCAATAGAACATTTACCCTGCCATAAACTATGCAACTTTGCTTCAGCAGTAGCACAGCAGTTGGGATCATCAAAAACCTAATTCATCGCAGTCTCAAAAGTTCAGAAATTATTCAGCGTGGCACTATCTTGTTCTCTATAAGGGGAGGCCTAGGCTAGCGCTTCCCCAGTCAGGAGGTCAATAACAAACATTAGTAACAAAAAGATAAAAACCACAGGAATCCACTTGTGTTTAAGTGTCAAAAATTATAACAATAATGATTGATCAGCCGATACGTCTATATGACGGGGTATCTCCCTAGTAGCAGAGTAATAATCTTGTAAGAAAAAAGGGGGGTTGGGACCAGAGCAGTCCCAGGACTGCAATCAATGGGAGAATCACAACGGTATTGATATATGAAAAATACAGATTTATTGATTATTGCACAGTACTATAAAAATATATAAATCTCACTGATGTGGCACCAAGGCCGTATGAGTGAGATGGGTTCCCTCACAAAAAACACCAACACTAACATGTATAGCACACTGTAGAAAAAAAAGGGGTGATAATAACCCCTTCCCGCCGACCGTACGCAGACATGCATACTCGGCTTTCCGGGGTTATACCGGGATAATGCCCATGGCTGCAGGCATCATCCCAGTACCGTTGTTTACAGCGGGCGATCGGCTACCCGAGTATAACAACCGATGTGGCTAAAAGCCGCTCGGCTGTTATACCGGAGGAGCGGGAGGGGACATCCCCCCCTCCCACCACCTCCCGCCGCTCTTACCAGGCCTCCCGTGCGATCGGGAGGCCCGGTGTACAATCAGCTGCCTCCGGCGGCTGTGGGCGGGCTGGAACGAAGCTGTGGGTGGCTTCGTTCCAGCCTTCTCAATGTAAACGCGGAAGCGATGTCATGACGTCACTTCCCGTTTACTCGGCTGCCAATGGCGCCGGTTTTAAAAAAATATACAGTATTCAGAATCACCATTTTTGGCGATCTGAATACTTTGAAGTGCAAAGGAGGGATCGGGGGTCTTTTAGACCCCCGATCCCTCCATAAAGAGGACCTGTCACCCCCTATTACTGTCACAAGGGATGTTTACATTCCTTGTGACAGCACTAAAAGTAATAAAAAAAAAAACATTTTAAACACCATTTTTAAAGTATAAAAATAAATAAAATAAATTTAAAAAAAAAATTTTAAAGTGCCCCCGTCTCCGCGAGCTCGCGCAGCGAAGAAAACGCATACGGAAGTTGCGCCCGCATATGTAAACGGTGTTCAAATCACACATGTGAGGTATCGCCGTGATCGTCTGAGCGAGAGCAATAATTCTAGCACTAGACCTCCTCTGTAACTCAAACCTGGTAACCGTAAAAAAATTTAAAGCGTCGCCTATGGAAATTCATAGGTACCGTAGTTTGTCGCCATTCCACAAGTGCGTGCAATTATAAAGGGTGACATGTTTGGTATTTATTTACTCGGCATAACATCATCTTTCACATTATACAAAAAAATTGGGGTAACTTTACTGTTTGGATTTTTTAAAATTCATGAAAGTGTCCCTTTTCCAAAAATTTGCGTTTAAAACACCGCTGCACAAATACCATGTGATATAAACTATTGCAACAATCTCCATTTTATTCTCTAGATTCTCTGCTAAAAAAAATATATATAATGTTTGGGAACTCTAAGTAATTTTCTAGCAAAAAATACGGATTTTAACTTGTAAACACCAAATTTCAAAAATAGGCTTAGTCATGAAAGGGTTAAACAACATTGTTACATTAAAAACTCTGGAGCCCTCCTTGTAGGGATAGACGTTGAATCTTTGTATACATCGATCCCACACGAATGGGGCATTTTGGCGGTGCACCACTTCCTTGATCATAACTTCCCCCATATGGGCGCACAGAATGAGTTTATTTTGGAACTACTCGAAATTGCTCTAAAGAATATTTACTTTCACTACTCTCGACAGATGCGCGGCACCTCTATGGGGGCCCCATGGGCTCCAGCGTATGCTTGCCTTCATCTTGGATGGTGGGAGGAGGATACTGTGTACACCTCATCGATGTACCAGAGCCATGCCCATCTATGGCTACGGCACATCGATGAAGTTCTGATGGTTTGAACTGGCACCCATCAGGAACTTGTAGATTTCATGGACATATTGGGCCAAAACACACGCAACATACGTTTGATGTATGTAGCTGACCCCTGTGAAATCTCTTTTCTTGACCTGTCAATTAGGATTGAAGAAGATAAGTTGATCACCAAAACGTTTCATAAAGAAACTGCCACTAATACTATGCTGCAGGCTGATAGTCATCATCCATGGTCCCTGATAAGAGACATCCCAGTGGGACAGTTCCTTCGCATCCGGAGGAACTGCTCCACTAATGGTGATTATCACTGCAAATCTAAATCCTTATATCAGCAATTCTGTGAATGGGGATACTCACATCGCATGCTCAAAAGGGCCAAGAGGATTGCGGGTCAGAAAACAAGGGCCAACCTGCTTGCACCCCGGACAGGAAGAACAGATACATTGAGTGACCCAGTAAGGTTCATCACCCCGTACGGGATACAATGGCAACAGGTGTGGTCCATCCTCTCTGATCATTGGCATAGCCTCACTAGATCAGACACCCTGAAAGCAATAGTTGGTGATAGGCCACACATGGTGGCCAAAAGGGCCCGTAACCTGAAGAATTATTTGGTCCAATCAGAATTTAGACGACCAATCAATAGGAACTGGCTCACCGACATGCCGAAGTTGCAAGGCATGTTCACGTGTGGTCACTGTGCAACATGCAAATTCGTTGACCGCTCTAGAACGTTCCGCAACTCGGACTCAACAAGGGGAATATGAAATTAAATCATTCATCAACTGTGGGACATCCAGGGTCCTCTACATCCTGGAATGCCCATGTCACAAGTTGTATGTCGGCAAAACAAAACGCCAGTTGCGAATCAGATTCGCTGAGCACCTAAATAGTATCAGACTCAAGGAAGAGACCACAATAGCACAACACTTCCTAGAATTTCACAAAGGGAGTCCCTCAGGCCTCACTGTCAAAGGTTTATTTGCCCTCAATTTATCTGACCGAAGGGGTGACTTTGACACTGTACTGCTGAGAACAGAAAAATTATGGATTTTTAGGCTCCAGACACTCCAGCCGAGGGGACTCAATGTTGAACTGAGTCTGAAGGTATTCCTGGAGCCTTAAATCTGGGGAGTGTCTCTTTCTTTAAGTGAATGTACAATGACGCTCTTTAATGTGGCCATGTATCTACTATTGGTTCATACCTTGTAGACTCTCCCCCTTCTCCACTTTCATTGTATGATGGGTATATGTCTCCTACATTATAGGATACTGCCTTTAACATTTTTGAACTTTGAGCTCTTTTACAGCTCGTTTTGCTTCCTGCTTTCAACATGTGGCGAATTGCATCCCTCTGCATATAAACAACCCTGTTTAAACTATCTGTCACATCCCAATACACTGCTGTGATTCAGTGTTTGGGAAATCTCTTTTGAGTTAGCGAGATTTGGCTTAATTTGTCAGTCTCTAGTTTTTCTTGATCTATTTGTCGTCACAGCCCTGCATGATTTTCATCCTTTTTGCCTGTTTTCCTTATATGTTTAAGATAGCTGTAATATTAAGTTGTTACAACATGATGGCGCTATGCAATCCAAGGTGCGAGTGATTTTTTGATTGGCAGGTATGCCCTATATAAGAATGATCATTTCATAAGCACAAACGTCCAGATGAAGTGCTTGTTCAAAGCGCAAAATGCGTCCATGTAGCAATGCTATAGACGCTGGCAGCCCCCCCGGGACCCCACTCTATCTCTGACAGCAGCGGGACATTCCCTGCTATTTTTATACTGAAGAAACAAGAGTTACCATGGAATTACCTAAGAGCTCCCTCTAGTTGCCAAACACATCTGTGCAGTGAACCGAACACAAACGGATCCATTGCTTTCCATGCAAATGAGTGGCTACACCGTTGGACACATGGAAAAATCTCCAAGTCTGCATGTCAGCAGCTTTTCTTTGCCTCACCAGCCGAAACCCCAGCATGTGAGACACCCCCAGTAAGGACTCTGACTTCAGACGAGGGAAGGGTAAGAACCCCACAGGGACAGTTACCTCCACGCTATTTGTGTCTTTACACACACTTAAACCTGTGGTCACAGCTTGCTGCTATCAGGCTAGGCTGCAGCAGCACTGTGTTTTGAACCACCCTGGCATGTGTTTACAGTATGTTGCATTTGCTGAATGAACTGTGTATATTCAAGTGTGCCTCTATCTTTTTTTGGAATTCTGGTGATTTACTGATCAATTTATACATGGATACATTGTTATTGGACCATATCCTGCACTGGCCTGGCTTTCAGTGTTAGCCACATGCTTGTTATTATCACATACAATCCACGGTTCCACTGCCTATTGTGCATGCCTACTGACTCCTTCACCTTTCATTCATCAAGCCCGTGCCAGGGCATTAGTGTACAAGGTTACATGAAGTCAGTTTTTGGGGGGCCTGCTGATACCACTTTGCCAAACAAGGGACTCTTATCCTCATACGCTCAGGGTCTCTATCATATCATTTCAAGGAGACCACCGCTCAGAGCCGATCTGCATATATGGGGGAGGGTGTGCCAGCATGCTTGTTTTTAATGTAACAATGTTGTTTATTATCACCCATTTTTTTTCTACAGTGTGCTATACATGTTAGTGTTGGTGTTTTTAGTGAGGGAACCCATCTCACTCACATGGCCTTGGTGCCACATTAGTGAGATTTATATATTTTTATAGTACTGTGCAATAATCAATAAAGTTGTATTTTTCATTGATCAATACCATTGTGATTCTCCCATTGATTGCAGTCCTGGGACTGCTCTGGTCCCAACCCCCTTTTTTATTACTAATAACAAACATTACCTTCTGTTTTTCAGAAGTAGACACAGCGGGTCGCATTTGGAAATATATGCAACACTGGTTAAGAAATCCTCTGTAATGGTGGTGATCTCCATTAAACTTGGGTGGGTGAGGCATATGTGCGTTACCATCATCTAGGGAACGTAGATGCAGAGCACGGATTTCTGTATGTTTCCCTTTCACCACACTTTCCAGTCTGGCAAATTTTTCTTGGTAGGTGACACCAAGCTCCTCCAGCTCTGCAATTTGCTGCCTGAAAGGAGCCACAGCATTTACTATAGTGGCCTCCCTGTTTTAGGCCAGGTTATTCTGTCATGATCAGGGATCAGGCTTGAAGACCAGTTGCTATAGGCAGCAGGGAGGACAAGAGCAAGGCACTGGCTGAGAAGGCACAATAACCTGGCAAAGTGGAAGTGCTGAGACAAGGTTTATATAGGAAGTTCATGGGAGGAGCAAGGAGTTCAAGGTTCAACAACAATCAAGACACAAAGCAGGGTTATCCAATGTATCAGATAGGATTGTCCAATAGATCAGTCAGGTGGGCTGTCCAGCATCCCAGATAGCTCAGTGGGATGAGTCAACAACAGACACCGAAGAGGTCCCAGGTTTGAGCCCAGGTCCTGATACAGACATGATCTCCCTCCTGCAGAATATTGGCAACAAAATGAATGTCATTGAGGACAGAATGTCCTTCATGGAATCTAACATGGGCTACATTACCACTTTAGTGAATGATATCAAAGATTTCCAGGACAAGCAAATGGAGGATAACAACAGGATTAACGATAAACTGGTGTATATTGAGGATAGGTCCCGTCGCAACAATCTTAAAGTGTGTGGCATACCCAAATCTGTACAAAATGCTGATCTTTCTCAATACATGCAGGGATTGATTAAAATTTTGCTCCCTGATCTGAAAAATGTCTAAGTGATCATTGAACAGATACATAGGCTCCCCAAACCACTATTCCTGTCAGAATCGGTGCCTAGAGATGTGATTCTGCGAATCCACTTTTACCATGTGAAGGAGCAGCTCATGCAGAAAACAAAAAACATGGGAACTCTACCAGACCCATATGAGCAACTGCAATTATTTACAGACCTATCCAGACACACCCTAAGCAGCCGTAGACAGCTTAACACTATAACCAAAGCACTACGCAATCATCATATCCAATATCAATGGATAGCCCCAATAAAACTATCCATTATCTACAATGTTTCCAAACATATAATCTCATCACTTCAAGATGGCCTGCAAATCCTGCAGTGCTGGGAAATACTCCCAGATCATTCAGCCAATGCACCTATGGACCAAAGCCCGGCACCGGATCATCAAACCTTGCCGTTGCCCCAACAGTCTATCAAAACACATCACCATTCATGCGCTGTGTTCATTTCTCACATGTAGCGATACTGTAAGTGAGAACCCGTATTCCGCTCTCAGAACTTTTCACCCCATCTTATTTTCTCCTAAGGCACCACAGTGCTCACTACTCAGGAGAACAGGTCAGGTAACTACTACCTGTCCTTTTTGTTTACTTCTCTTTATGCATAACGTTTTCATTTACTAAACTTTATTACTTGCCAATGACATCAGTTCTGGTTGCAGAACATTCCTCCACCATCAAAATCTCTCATTGCTGACCCTAACCACCAATGACTTTGCCCTCTCACCTAGCACCCTCAGTCCTGCCTCTTCACTGTTACTAGCCTTATTTATAGGAGCACCCTTGACAGAAAACTACCTCTACATACAATCACAAAGTACTAAGGGGACTTCAATATGCCCATTAAAATCCTATCATTGAACACCAATGGACTCAACCACTCAGTCAAAAGATCTTCATTATGGAAACTATCTGTGGATTCTCACTGCAATATCTTGTGCGTGCAAGAAACCCATTTTCAAGCATCCAATCCTCCCCGATGTACCAATAAACATTTTGCCAACATCTATACCGCTAATTCCCCAACCAAGAAGAAAGGTATCCTTATCGCCATCAACAATGCCTTGTCCTATCAACTGCAATCTTGCAACAAGGACCCAGACGGACATTACATCATACTAGTTTGTTCTTAACAGCGTAACCTACACCATAGTGTCCGCCTATACCCCTAATGCACACCAGCTACGCTTCTTCCGAAAACTCCACAAGAAAGTTCAGGATGTCCAACAAGGTCCAACCGTGTGGTGTGGGGACTTTAACATTACCCATATTTTGACTCCACCTCCCTCCCCAAAAGAGGCAAACCAGCACTCAACCCGTTGCTATCCACTCTTCATTTATATGACGTATGGAGATGCCAGCATGCAGAAGAAAAGGACTTCACTTTCTTATTCCCCTGTCACAACTCTTATTCCCACATCAACCTATTTTTAACAGACCAATGGACACTGCAAAAGATATCTTCCTCATCTGTACTCTCGACTACCTGGTCAGACCATTCCCCAATATGCATTACTATTGAAGACAATTTTAAAACTTCCCCAATGTACCTTTGGAGACTGAACACTAGACTTCTACAGACTGATCCCTATGCAAAATCTCTCTGTTTCCACCTCGAGGACTTCTTTAGAATGAATGTTGGCTCAGTTTCTGATCCCCTTATTGTTTGGGCCAAGTATAAGGCATTTATATGACCTCTTAAATGAAATACAACATAATGACATACTTAACAAACAATGCCAATGCGCCAAGCTAAAATCTAAAATTCTTAAATTAAGACATGAATTGAGATCCCTTCTCCTTGAAAACTTTGAAAAGACCCAAAATGCCTCAAAATGCAATTTTATGTAGACAGTAATAAAACAGGTAAATGGCTGGCATGCCAAATTAGAGGTAACCAAACTAAAACTCCTATCCCCTTCGCCTATCTATCATCCCATTACAAAACTAAAATTTCTCGACCCACAGGCCATTGCTGACACATTCAGTACCTACTACAGTACACTCTACAATTTAAAAAATGATCAGACCCTTGAACAGTCCGATAGCTCAACCATTCAAACATTCCTAAATTCCGTCCACCTCCCCAGCCTATCACAGACCCAACTAACTCATCTTAATTCCCTGTTCACAGAGGACGAAGTAGAGAAAGCTATCAATCCATTACCCAACAATAAAGCACCAGCCCCAAATGGATTTGTGGGGGAATACTACAAACAGTTTAAAACTATCCTCACTGAACATATAGCACAATTGTTCAATGCCACTGCTTCCTCTGCCTCATCCCCCCCCAGAAATGCTTACGGCCCTGATTATAACTTTGCTCACTACTTAACCATGACACCAAACTATAAGCCAAAGTAATAGCAAACAGATCGCTCAACTTACTCCCAAACCTCATCCACCCCAACCAGTCAGCATTCACAAAAGGGCTTCAAACATCAGACGTGACTCGTAGGATAATAGATATCATTCATTGCGATGTACACCAAGGAATGCATTCTCTGCTCCTCTCTTTGGATGCAGAAAAGGCATTCAATAGAGTCCACTGGTCATATCTAGAGCTGACACTATGAAAATTTGGTTTTCAAGGACACATTCTATCAGCGATCATGTCCCTCTACTCATCCCCCTCCACACAAGTTTATTGTTCATCCATGGTATCCGCACCATTCAGCATCACTAACGGCACAAGGCAAGGGTGCCCCTTATCCCCCTTAATCTTCAATCCAATTCAATTATGGAACCCCTAGCCAAAAGTATTAGATTCCAAGCAAATATTAAAGGCATCACAATTGGCACTACTGAACACAAAATAAACTTGTTTGCTAATGACATTATCCTTATGCAGACCGACCACAATCCCTCCCTGGATTCGGTAAGTAGTACTCTTGATGAATTTAGCCATGTGTCATACTATAAAATTAATGCAACTAAATCCTTAATTTTACCCCTTGGGATAATAGAGTAGCAACAAATAATTTAAGCAAAATATTCCAATATTTGTGGGCCAAGGACTTCATTTCATACTTAGGGATCCAGCTAGCCAGATCGTGACTTCTCTCTACCAGGCAAATTTCCTCCCATTTCTACATAACCTCCAAAACAAACTAGAAAGCATTTTTAAACTCTATCTCTCGATGGTCAGGTAGACTTGCAGCTTTCAAAATGCTTAACCTACCACAATCGCTTTACCTTTTTTCGATCACTACCTATACCTATTCCTAGAAACTTCTTCACTTCCCTTCACAACACTCTAAACAGATTAGTTGGGCAACATTCAAGAACTAGAAGTGCTCGAGCAGTCCTAATCAAACATAGATCAGTGGGAGGGACAGGATATATAGATTGCAAAGATTACTAATTTGCTGCTGTGTTATCGCAGCATAAAATCTGGTTTACCCATGACTCTATAAGTTTATGGAGAGATATTGAATCCACACAGATACCTGGGTGAGATCTCAAAACCTGGCTTCTCAGCAAACCCAAACTAAAACCAACAGATAATACCCTCTCTCCTACCATCATGGCAACTGTGATGGCCTTTAACCATATCATCTCACACACCTGTTAAAAACAAATCACAAAAAATCCCAATGCCTATTTCAATATTCTCCCAGATTATTCCCAATCTATCCACCCGCGTCTGGAAAGATTTTGGAATACTACAGATTTCAGACCTATACACAAGGAGTCTATTAACACCCTTTACAAACCCACAACAATCATTCCTACTTCCCAACAAAGAGTATTATAAATACACTCAAATTACGCATTGCCTGTTGCGTAACCCCCACCTCCATGCTTTTATAAATGAATCAGCATGAATCTACCTCACAACATCTCATTCTAAATGTAAGGACATCACCCTATTCTATAACATATTACAAAAGCCAAAAGCCAAAATACAAAACCTTCTTCAATAAATTACCACCGATGGTAAAATGGGAAAATGACATAGGCAAAAGTTTCACTGACTCCCAATGGCAAACTGCTTTGAAATCTAGTTTCCAAACAACTCATTCCTCCAACCTCTGGGAACTTGTCTACAAAGTCACTATTCGTTGGTACATCACACAAGCCCAGATCCATACTTTTGACTAGGGATGAGCTTCGAGTTCGAGTCAAACCCATGTTCGACTCAAACATCGCATGTTCGTCCGTTCATCGAATTTTGAACATTATGGGCCGTTTGCACCAAATTCGAGTGGCACGTCACGGCCCATAATTCACTGCGGCATCGCAGTGCATTGCTGGCTGATGATTGGCCAAGCATGCACTATGACCCGCATGCTTGGCCAATCACAGCGCCATCTGTACAGAGAGCCATAATTGGCCAAAGCCAGGGTGGCTATGGCCAATTATGGCTCAGGGGGTTTAGTACATGCCCCACAATATATAAGTGTGTAGTGTGTTGCAGTGGCGGCGGAGAGCAAGACAGAGAGACAGTGTCATTTGATTTAAGTTAGATAGAGTAGGCAGGCGAATCAGTTAGCTGCATTTACAGTGTATTGTGTATATACATGCATCCTAGGTGTTTTATATATATATATATATATATATATATATATATATATATACACTGAATTCAGTTTAGCTGGCTCCGTTCCTGTTATTCTCTTCCTACTGACAGGCAGGCAGGTGTTTTTACAGTATAAAGAAAATTGCTGGTGTTCTACTGATCCAATTAGTCCTATTAGCTACAGTATTTACAGTTAATGTAGTGCGTTCTCTGCACAGTGTGCACCTAAAGCTACCTGAAGAAAATTGGTGGTGTTCTTTTGATCCTATTAGTAAAGCAGGCATCTGCAGTATTTACAAGTTAGTGTAGTGCGTTCTCTGCACCGTGTGCACCTAAAGCTGCCTGAAGAAACTTGGTGGTGTTCTTCCGATCCTATTAGTACTGCAGGCAGCTGCAGCATTTATAGTTAGTGTAGTGCGTCCTCTGCACAGTGTGCACCTAAAGCTACCTGAAGAAAATTGGTGGTGTTCTTCTGATCCTATTAGTACCGCAGGCAGCTGCTGTATTTACAAGTTATTGTAGTGCGTTCTCTGCACAGTGTGCACCTAAAGCTACCTGAAGAAACTTGGTGGTGTTCTTCTGATCCTGTTAGTACCGCAGACAGCTGCAGTATTTACAGTTAGTGTAGTGCGTCTTCTGCACAGTGTGCAGCTAAAGCTACCTGAAGACAACTGCTGTTGTTCTAATCCTAATAATACCACAGGCAGGCAGCTGCAGTATTTACAGTTAGTGTACTGTGTCCTCTGCACAGTGTGCACCTAAAGCTACCTGAAGAAAATTGGTGGTGTTCTTCTGATCCTATTATTACCACAGCCAGGCAGCTGCAGTATTTACAGTTAGTGTACTACATCCTCTGCACAGTGTGCACCTAAAGCTACCTAAAGACAATTGCTGTTGTTCTGATCCTATTAATACCACAGGCAGGCAGCTACAGTATTTACAGTTAGTGTACTGCGTCCTCTGCACAGTGTGCACCTAAAGCTACCTGAAGAAAATTGGTGGTGTTCTTCTGATCCTATTAGTACCACAGACAGGCAGCTGCAGTATTTACAGTTAATTTACTGTGTCCTCTCCACAGTGTGCACCTAAAGCTACCTGAAGAAAATTGGTGATGTTCTTCTGATCCTATTAGTACTACAGGCAGGCAGCTGCAGTATTTACAGTCAGTGTACTGCATCCTCTGCACATTGTGCACCTAAAGCTACCTGAAGACAATTGCTGTGTTTCTGATCCTATTAATACCACAGGCAGGCAGCTGTAGTATTTACCGTTAGTGTACTGTGTCCTCTGCACAGTGTGCACCTAAAGCTACCTGAAGACAATTGTTGGTGTTCTCATCATAATAATAATAACATCATAATAATCTACTAGCTGCAGTATCAGTATATATATATATATATATATATATATATAAACATCCCAGCCATTAGTATGTCTGGAAGGCCAACAAGGAGAGGCAGACAGTCACAAGCCAATAAAAGAGGATAAGCAGGCTCTGTGTCCAGAGGCAACACTGCTGGTCGTGGAGACGGTGCATCCTCATCAGCATGTGGCCGTGGGACACGCTTGTCCTTTTTTTCGGCAGCTGGCCGTGTTGAGCCGCAACATGCCAAAGACTTGGTAGAGTGGATGACCAAGCCGTCCTCATCCTCCTCATCCTCTCCATCCTCATCCAGGCTCAGGGTAGTTTGTCTGGCAAAGCAGCTGCCAACGCGGCCTCTTCCCTTGGCTCAATGGCATCAGTGGCTCCTTCCCTAGCCCCACCATGTCCTCCTGAGGAGTCCCTCGAACTGTTTGACCACAGTGTTGGGTACATGCTTCAGGAGGATGCCCAGCATTTTGAACGCTCCGATGATGGTACCCAGCTAGAGGAAGGCAGTAACATGAGCCCAGAGAGAGGGAGTGCCCAAGAAGGACAGCAATCTGGCAGTCATGTTCCCCCAGCTGCAGCATACTGCCAGCTTTGCTCCAGTGATGAGGAGGGAGGCGATGATGAGGAAGTCACTGACTCCACGTGGGTGCCTGATAGGAGAGAGGAGGAGGAGGAACCACATCTCCAACGAGGCAGGATGCCCTCCAGGGGCCAGTTTAAGGGTCTTTGCGCAATATTTTCCAAAAGTTCTTTGGTGTGGGCCTTTTTTGAGATGAGTGCATCAGATCCCACCGCTGCTATTTTCAACATATGTCTCAAGCGTATCTCGTGTGGCCAAAACATCACCCGCTTGGGCACCACATGCTTTACCAGACATATGTCGACCTGCCATGCAGTTCATTGGCAAGCGTACATAAAAGACCCACACCAAAGCACAAAGAGGACCTCTCCTTGCTCCTCATCAGCTGGGATCTCCAACCCCACTATACCTTCAGCCCTCTCTGAAACCTGCACTGAGAGGAATAAATGTGTGGAACTAGGTGTGCCACAGCCAAGTACTTGTGGGCAATCTGCTATCGGTACACTGATGTCAGATTGTACCAGGCAAATTTCCCTGCCCCAGCTGCTGCACCGCCGAAAGAAATTTGCTCCCAGCCATCCACATAACCAGCGGTTGAATGCTAGCTTGGCTAAATTGCCAGCACTTCAACTGCTGCCTTTTCAGTTGGTAGACTCTGTCTCCTTCCGTGAGTTTGTGAAATGTGTGGTTCCTCAGTGGCAGGTTCCCAAATGCCACTTTTTTCATGGAAGGAGATTCCAGCTCTCTACCGGCATGTGGAAGGCAATGTCTTGGCCTCGCTGGACAGGGCAGTCAGCGGTAAGTTGCATATTACCTCTGACTCATGGTCCAGCAGGCATGGACAGGGACATTACCTATCTTTCACCGCGCACTGGGTGACTCTTCTGGCAGCTAGAAAGGATGCAGGACAGGGTGCAGTAGTGTTGGAGGTTGTTCCACCAACACGCCTCCAAAATTCTACTAGTGGTGATTCTGCCACACCTCTCTCCTCCACCCCCTCCTCTTCTTCTTCCTTCATGGCCTCTTCCTGTGCTGATTTGTCCTCGGAACTAGCAGTGCTCCGTAGGCGTTCAAGGGGCTACGCAAGCATGCAGGCAAAAAGATGCCATTCGGTGCTTGAGCTGGTGTGCTTGGGGGACAGGAGACACACTGGGGCAGAGATTCTGTCAGCTCTGCAGGGGCAGGTTCAGAATTGGTTGACGCCATGCCAACTTAAGGCAGGTATGGTGGTTTGCGACAATGGCACCAACCTCCTCTCCACCCTCTAACAGGGACAAATGACCCATGTGCCCTGTTTGGCTCACGTCCTTAACTTGGTGGTGCAGCGGTTCTTGGGCAGGTACCTGGGCATACAGGATGTCCTGAGGCAGGCCAGGAAAGTCTGTGTGCATTTCCGCAGGTCATATAATGCCAGTGCTCGGCTGGCTGACCTCCAAAAGGAATTTAACCTGCCCAAGAACCGCCTAATCTGTGACATGCCCACCAGGTGGAACTCAACGTTAGCCATGCTGCATTGGCTGCACATGCAGTAGATGGCCATCAATGAGTATCTATGTGACTATGGCACCAGGACAGGATCAGGGGACCTTGTTTTTTTTCCCCACGCCAGTGGGCTATGATCAGGGATGCATGCACTGTCCTGTTACCATTTGAGGAGGCCATGAGGATGGTGAGCAGTGACAGTGCATGCATCAGTGATACTGTCCTACTTGTCTACCTGTTGCAGCACACGATGCATGGAATAATGGACAGGGCACTTGAGGCAGAACAGAGGGAGGAAGAGGAGGACTTCCTTACCTCTCAAGGCCCCCTTTATCCAAACAGTGTTCCTGCGTGCCCATCAATCACACAGGAAGAGGACGAGGAGGAGGATTGTGTCAGTATGGAGGTGGAGCCTGGCACTCAGCATCAGCAGCAGTCTTCAAGGGTTCATTTACAGTCCAAAGAAACCCATGGACTTGTACATGGCTGGAAGGAGGTGGCTGCGGATCATGTCATCCTTAGTGACCCAGAGGACTCTGGACCGAATGCCTCAGCAAACCTACGCTGCATGGCCTCCCTGATCCTGCAAAGCCTGTGGAAGGATCCTTGTATTCGTGGTATCAAGGGGAGGGATAATTACTGGCTGGCAACCCTCCTTGATCCACATTACAAGTGTAAGGTTGCGGACCTTATCTTGCCATCGCAGAGGGAGCAGAGGATGAAACATCTTCGGGAGGCTTTGCAGAAAGGTTTGTGCAACATGTTTCCAGAGCCTGGGAGGTTACAATCTCCTGGTCCTCCTGCACAACGTGTAGCTGAAGCTTTGGTCAGTCACAGAAGGAGCGGTGGAGAAGGTGGCCGTCTGACCGATGCGTTCAGACAATTTTTTAGTCTGCAGCCCCAAAATCTGATCGGTTCCAGCAACCATCGCCAGCGTCTGGTTCACATGGTGCAGGATTACCTAGGGATAAGATCTGACTTGGACACCTTTCCCACCGAAAATCCACTGGGTTACTGGGTCTTGAGGATGTATCACCTGCCAGAGCTTGCACAGTATGCATTTGAGCTACTGGCCTGTCCTGCATCCAGTGCTCTTTCGGAACGCACATTCAGTGCTGCTGGAGGCTTTGTAACCGATCACATAGTGTGCCTCTCCGCTGAATCGGTCGATCGGCTGACCTTCATAAAAATGAATCAGTCTTGGATCACCAGCTACCAAGCACCCGATGCTGATGTAACCGATTGATTTTTTTTTTAATGTGAGATCCCTTCAAGACTGCCTATGTTGATGCTGAGTGACTATCCTGTTATGCTGAGTCACAATCCTCTTCCTCCTCAATTTTCATGCTGATAGCTTGTAAGAACATTTTTGGTTTTGGTTCTGGGCACCGCCACCAGTGGCCAAGTCCCAAGTTTTCTGCCCCTGTTAAACAGGGGCATGTAATTACAATTTTTGATGCAATACTTTGCAGCAGGGCTCATTCCTGTACTCCAACTATAGTATCTGTGAGGGGTTGCAGTGTTGTGGCACCAGCACCAGTTCCCAAGGCCCAATTTTTCAGCCCCTGTTTAACAGGGGAGTATAATTACAATTTTTGATGCAATAATTTGCAGCAGGACTCATTCCTGCTCTCCAACTAGAGTATCTGTGAGGGGTTTATAAAAAAAACTTATAAACCATGCGCTTACTCCAAAGAAGTCATAAACGTAAGCAGCTAACACAACAAATAGAACATTTGAAATAAATCATATACAACCAGGTGTAGCGCTAAAAATTGAGTGCGGGGAATGTCCGCTGCTAGTTGTTGACGTGTTTGGTGAAGCGAGGAGAGCAGCTGCAGCGTCTGTCCCTGTGCGGGCGAGAGAGAGAGAGGGCGGGGGCAGTGTCCAGCCTGGAGGATCCCAGCTGTGCCAGGGGCTCACAGCAAGTGACAAGGACACGGCATTGCTGGGGAGATCAACGAGTAGTATCTGCATTTGCTAGAACAGGAACAGACCCTTCTTCATTACATGTGGGTAATGTCCGTTGGTGTCCGAGCTTCTATATGGAGAAGACTTCTTTGGGATAGCAACGTTACAACTTCACCATTCACCAGCCCTTGGTATCCTACCTCCATTGCCAGTGAGCAACCTAAGCCTGTTTGACCCACATAGCGTATGCTAGGTGGGTCCCAACTTTCTGGTAAGCCTCCAGTCATCTCGGGTGGTGGATTCGCACAAGTGTCTGTCAGCACATGTTGGATTATATTCAGAAATTTTTCACGAGTATATGTTTTGGAATTTATCACCATTGCAACATTTATGTTCACCGTATCTGCACATTCAGTTTTGGACTTTATTGCCATCATTACATCCTGTCATTACTTTTGGTGACCCTAAGGCTTTATAATATGAGTGACTTTTATGTATGAACGTTCACAAAACATACAAAACACTATTTTTCACAATTTATCTTGCTATTTTATGTGGTATAGCAATGTTTTCTTTCTCAATTTTTAGCGCTACACCTGGTTGTATATCTGTGAGGGGTTGCAGTGTTGTGGCACTAGCACCAGTGCCCAAGGCCCAATTTTTCGGCCCCCGTTTAGCAAGGGCATGTAATTACAATTTTTGATGCAATACTCTGCAGCAGGGCTCATTCCTGCACTCCAACTAGAGTATCTGTGAGGGGTTGCAGTGTTGTGGCACCAGCACCAGTGCCCAAGGCCCAAATTTTCAGCCCCTGTTTAACAGGGCCGTATAGTTACAATTTTTGATGCAATACTTTGCAGCAGGGCTTGTTCCTGCACTCCAACTATAGCATCTGTAAGGGGTTGCAGTTTTGTGGCACCAGTACCTAAGGCCCAATTTTTCTGCCCCTGTTCAACAGGGACATGTAATTACAATTCTTGATCTAATATTTCACAGCAGGGCCCATTCCTGCACCCACCAAGAGTAACTGTGAGGGCTTACAGTGTTGTGGCAACACCACCACCACCACAATCAAAGGCCCAATTTTTCTGCCCCCGTTCAACAGGTGCATGTAATTACAATTCTTGATATAATATTTCACAGCAGGGCCTGTTCCAGCACCCACAAAGAGTAATTGTGAGGACTTACAGTGTTGTGGCACCAGCACCACCACCACCACCACCAAAGGCCCAATTTTTCTACCACTGTTCAACAATGGCATGTAATTACAATTCTTGATCTAATATTTCACAACATGGCCCATGCCTGCGCCCACCAAGAGTAACTGTGAGGACTTACAGTGTTGTGGCAACACCAACACCTAAGGCCCCAATTTCTGCAGAGTATATAAGGCAGGCCCCTTTTTTCAAACATCCAACTTATAAACGACTCCTACTTGCAAACGAAGGAGACAACAGGAAGTGAGATGAAATGAACCCCTAGGAAGGGAAATTCTCTCCTCTGAGAGTTAATATGGGAAAAACGTGTCTCCTCTTCACTGATGCTTTATCACCAATCCTTATTTCATTAAAAACCCCAAATTTTCAAAAACAATTTGTCATTGGGACAGAAAGTGAGGTGAAATCTTCTGAAGAGGTGCACAGACAGCAAAACAAATGTTACAGGGGTGATAACTCTTCCCTATGTTTTCCAAAAAGCTTAAAAATAGATTTTTTGGTTGGAGTTACACTTTAAAAATGTACCAGTTCAAAATTACAAACATATTCTACTTAACAACAAACCTACAGTCCCAACACTGCCTGTATACTGCTGTTCAGAGTATATAGGCCTGGGTGCCCCACGCCTTTCCTTTTTTAATTTGGGTGTGGGGTTCCCCTTAATATCCATACAAGACCCAAAGGGCCTGGTAATGGATTGGGGGGTGGGGGTACCCATGCCATTTGTCTCACTGATTTTCATCCATATTGCCGGGACCCGACATTACATTAAATCCGCAAGCAGTTTTAAATGACTTTTATTCCTTTAAAAATGTCATTTTGTACAGGGACTGTTCTAAGCACGGGAAACATATGCCACTTTACAGGCATACTATAGACACACCCCAGGTACGATATTTAAAGGAATATTTCACTTTTATTTTTTCACTTTAAGCATCATTAAAATCACTGCTCCCAAAAAAACGGACGTTTTTAAAACTTTTTTTTGCATTGATACATGTCCCCTGGGGCAGGACCCAGTCCCCAAACCCTTTTTAGGACAATAACTTGCATATTAGCCTTTAAAATTAGCACTTTTGATTTTGAACGTTCGAGTCCCATAGACTTTAATGGGGTTCTAAAGTTCGCGCAAACTTTCAGTCCGTTCGCAGGTTCTGGTGCGAACCGAACTGAGGTTTTTTGGGCTCATCCCTACTTTTGACCCTTATAAACCTCCGCTCTGCTGAAGGAATTGTGGAAAGGCAGGCAATCTGTACCATATCCTATGGGAATGCAATAAGTTATCTACCTTTTGGCATGAAGTGTTCACACTACTGCATGATATCACCAATATGCCCATTACACCCTCACCAGAATTTGCCTTGCTAAGCACCGACATCAGCGAAATCCCTTTGCACTTACGTTATGTATCACTCCACATTCTCTTGGCAGCAAGGCTGACTATTACCCATCACTAGAAAATTTACTGACCCCATATTCATAAACCATGTCATCCACCTAGTGCATACCCATGGTTCCTACAAACGCATGTTTGCGGCCTCACAAGGGTGCTTAAAATCCATCAACCAAAGATGGTCCCCTTGATTAAACTGGTACGACCAAGTATTCTGCGATACCAATTGAAGTCAC
Source organism: Aquarana catesbeiana (assembly GCF_042186555.1). Taxonomy (NCBI): domain Eukaryota; kingdom Metazoa; phylum Chordata; class Amphibia; order Anura; family Ranidae; genus Aquarana; species Aquarana catesbeiana. Next base: position 255,267,534 of record NC_133325.1, on the reverse strand, counting down.
TCTGCGATCTACACTCTTATTTTTGATACTATTTCAGGGCGCTCTGGGTACTCCTATCCCGGTACTATTTGTCCACACTCTGTATCTGTATTCCAGCATGTATCTACCATAACCAAGGTCTACACCTCTTCTTCTTATTGTTATACTTCAAACAAACCTATCTACTCTTTATATAACCAAGAATCAGTGTGTTGCCTCCTCCCAAGACACAGTTTGCTCCCAATTGGGGTGTCTGGGGGAGGTGGACTGCACCCTTACCTTATGCTTAGCTACCAGAACTGATCCCAATGTTCACTTATGTTTGTTGTCTGTCCTGACATCTGGATTAATATTTTTGTATTTTGTGACCCCCTTTGTTATAATCTATATACAGCAGATATTGAGCACATGTTTGATCTCTTTAAAAAAATCAATAAAACCCATTAAACGTTTGCAGTGGTTATACTGGGATGATGCTTGCACCTGGTATGAAGATTTTCAGCCTGCGATTCCCAGTACTGCAGAAGTGATTTGATTACTTCTGTGGGTGACGGGAGAGGGTCTGATCGTGGAGCGATGTGACCGGTGGCCACAGCTGCACAGCACAAAGAGAGAGGAACTGACATTTTTCCTCCCTCTGTGTGAACCCGGAAACCAAAATCAATGAGTATGTTGTCACTTCCGGTTACGCCTCTCTGTTTACCTGGCCATTAGCGGCCAGGAAAGCAGCCTATCAGACCGATCTGTGTCTGATTGGCTGCTTAGAAGGCCAGAGAAGAGATTTGAGAACCTGTCATGGCCCATGCTGTCACAGGGGATGTTGTTCATCCTTTGTGATAGCAATAAAGTTAATCAACAAAAAAAATAGAGACAGTGCAAATAAATGTTTTGGATAAAAAGAAAGACTTTACGCCCCCCCCCCATGCTTAGGTGCAAATGCAATTGCATACGTTACTCGCATATGTAAACAGTTATCACACCACACATGTGAGGTATTGTCACGAAAGTCAGAGTGAGACTAATATTTTAGTACCAGATCTCCGGTGTATCTCTAAACTGATAACCTCTGTAAAGGCATTTAAAGCGTCACTTTTTTAAGTACTGTAGTTTGCCGCCATTCCACAGACAGACGCAATTTTAAAGCATGACATGTTAGGTATCTATTTACTTAGTGTAACATCATCTTTTATATTTTACAAAAAAATAGGTATCATATTGTGTTTATCTGCAATAAAATGAATTAAAGTGTATTTTTTTCTCTCAACCCAAGAGGGTCCATGCTTAATCCTTGCATACTATCTAAGGGAAATAAGAGACAGCATCCCTCCTTCTCACCCCTCATCCATTCACCATGACCATTCATCTACCACAATCTTGTGCCTGACCATAATCTACCTTCTCCCAAGCTCCAATAAGACCTTCCATACATTTTGGCAAGTCTCATCTCCTACTTCATGACAACTGATTTATCAGCCAGTACTGATAGTTTTATATGTGGTTTTGGCTCTCTCAGCATCGCCCTATGCCTAGGCTCTTGGCCATGTTGCTCAGAGGCGTGAACCACTCTCCTATCAAGAACTTGTGTGACCTCCTTTTTCTGGTTCTTTTTTTGAGGGTTCTAAGTAATTTTGTAGTAAAAAAGTAGATTTTTACACGTAGGAAAGAAGTGTCAGAATTGGTCCAGTTTGCAAGTGATTAAAATAAGTATGCTCCCTCTGGTGGTCAACACAAAACTGACATTCTAATTACTAAATAAAGGGGATGAATTCATAATCATACTTCTTCTAGTGGTCAGCTCTAAACATACTTCCTAAATAGACAAAGGGAGGGAAGAGAGTTATCTATTAAAGTGATTGTAAAGGATCTTTTTTTTTTTAAATAACAAACATGTCATACTTACCTCCACTGCGCGGTGTGTTTTGCATAGAGTTGCCCCGAACATCCTCTTCTGGGGTCCCCCAGTGGCTCTCACAGCTCCTCCCCACATTAGATAACCCCCTAGGAGAAGCGCTTTCCCAAGGGGGTTACCTTGCGGGCTCACTCCCGAGTCCAGCATTTGCGTCCACAGACCCAAATCCCGGACTCGGCCCTGCCCCCCGACACCCACGTCAGTGTATTTGATTGACAGCAGCGGGAGCCAATGGCTGCGCTGCTATCAATATATCCAATCAAGAGCCGGGACGCCATGGAGAGAGGGACAGCGTGTCCCTGCCGAAGAGATGAAGGGGCTCAGGTAAGTAAGACAGGGGCTGGGGGGATGTATTAAGGTGAAAAAACACAAGGGTTTACAACCCGTTTAACTTTACAACATCTAGTTGTCTAATATCATCCAAATCCATATTATATATAAATAAATACTAACCCCTAAATAAAGGGAATACATTCATAGCCATACTCCCTCTGGTGGTCCATTCTAAACATACATTCTGGATGAAGGGAGAAATACTAATTATCTGTACTCCCTCTACTGGTCCGTTAAGAATATCATCCCAATCCCTATAATATATATGACATTAAAATACAATTTTTTTTTTGTGGATTGCTCCCTTATATTAATAATTATTTATTATTAATTATTAAAAAAAAATAAAAATAGAAATAAAACAATTCAAATCCAGCTCAACATTTAATCCTCTCGGTCGCATAGAATCAAGCTCATACAGTAAATCCAAATGTTTTGTTCATGGACACTTCTCTGGTACAATTACACCCTTTCCAATGTTCATTAGTTGTATCAATAATACAACATTTAAGCAATGATGGATTGAAATTACAAGCCTCTCTAAAATGTTTAGACAGATTGTGGTTCCTCAGACCAGGGGCGGATCCAGGAGGGCAATGGGACAATTGCTCACTCCGAGAAAATAATGAGAGGGTGAGCGGATGGGCAGGCTGGTGAGCAGGCCAGTGAGTGAGCAATCATGCTGGCGGGTGGTCAGGCTGGTGTGCAGGCTGGTGTGTGACTGAGAGAGCAGGCAGGTGTTCTGTCAGGAAGCCACTACCCATCTGAATATGCAACTGAAGGGACATTGCGTCGTGGCCATCTTGGTACACCCGCACTCGTCCACAGTAAGCCTAATGTTATGAGTCGGCAAGTGGACATCTTTATACAAACACCAGTGTGTCTTGCTTTTCACAGTTATTTTTAACAGTAAACTCTTTAAAATCTCAATAAACCTTTGCAAGAATCACATATTATCTCTTTTGACATGTACAACCACTTTTTACTCTACATGTTTCACTCAGAAGAGCTTCTTCAGGAGCATTTGAAAGTTTTGCATGAAGTTATATATACTATAAGAAAAACAACAATTGTAAACGATTATGCTTGAAAATTTCCATGAATAAAATCGCATGGTATGTCAATAAGACATACCTGTATGTATTTTGAAGAAAAATGTTTATACATTATACAAAGTACATTTTATACAGGATAATGGTAAACTGAAGATGAATGCCTACCGGATGCCTGTGTTCAAGAAATATTAATGTTTTAATTTTTTGTAAGGCTGTGGAAATTTAAGATTAATTCCTTGATTAATTGATTAATTTTTTTGATCGATCAAAATTCTTTTGATCGGTACTCACCTCTCCGCTGGCTTCCAGGTCTTCAGGGAGTTCCGTTGGAGATCTGGTGATGTCACGGACATCGACGTCACCGGACTCCTCCCCCCTTCCCCAAGTGCCTCCGTCTGCTAACGAAGGGAAGGAGGGAGGAGTCCGGTGACGTCGAAGCTCTGATTGAACATAACACGTACGGGGGAGGAGCTATGCATGACATCACCGCTGCTGCCCTACAGAACTAACACGATTGTCGGCTTTACATGCCGTGTTTTTTTCATCTTTATGTGAGTAGTTTGTGTTTAAACACAAAAATTAAATATTATACTTAAGAGGTGAGCACTTAGATCTTTTCTTTCTATCCACAATCTGGTGTCCTTGCTGAGATCTAAGGAGACATGAGAGAAGTTTATGGTCCGTGTTAACTCTTTTGATACCCGCTTGCATGACCACCTGTTTTCACAGGGGTCCATGCCATAAGGTGAGAGTGATTAGTTATACCAGAGGTGGAGGGATGGTCACGATACTGTGGAAAAAAATTATTTACGTCAGTGCTACAGTTATTAACGTATTTGTGTGAACTGTGAAGTTAAGTCATGGATTGTGGAAACTAACTAGTGTTGGGTGATTGTATATAGTGTATACCACATTTACCACTGACTAATGCAGAGTTGCAATGCAAGGAGATCAGTTAAAAGTAGTTGGATCTGTATGGAAGAGATAATTAATCAAAATTAATCGATTAATCGGTTAAAAAAAATCAATTAATCGAACATGAAAATTGTAATCAGTAACAGCCCTAATTTTTTGATCCCTAGATTGAAACCAGGATTTACAGGATAGGAAGACCTTTGGTAACCAGAGAGAGAAGATAAAAAAATCAACATGTTGGATAAGGATAGGCATAATATTAATGAATGTGGTAATCAGTAAGTAGGGTAAACATTTACCTCAGTTTTAAATAGTAGAATGAGATAGAACCAATTTAAACTTCCATCCCTAAACTGAGGGGTGATCAAATGATTGGGACATAAAACAGGGGGACAGGAGGTGGTAAGTGCTGCCCCTTTTCCAGTGCCCAGAAACGCACCCATGGCACTCCTGCTGTTGGGTTCTACTGTTAGAGGGAGCAACCTGTATTGTCCTATAATCAAGAAAAAATTAATTCTTTTACTAATGGTGATTCCTATATAAATATGGTTTAAATGTTCAATATATTAGGTGTTTCCAATCATTGGGGGCAATTAGCAAAGGGGGTTAGTTTGAAAGGGGGGAGAGATTGAAAGCAGAGCTCATGAGGACCAGATGGCATTTAAAATCCTCTATAGCTCTGCGGACAATACCCCCTTACACTGCATAGGTAGGTGACTGACCACCAAGGAAGCTCAAATGCCCAGAATGAAAAACTGTGCAAAGTCATAAGTTGCAAAAGATACATACTGGTGCAGAGAAAACCCCAAAGGAAACTGGCTAAAGGAGGGAGAAGGAGAAAGGATGGCCAAGCAGTCTCTCTCTCTCTCGTGTAATGTTTCCTTGTCAGTGTAAGGTGTACGAATGACACCATTTATGCCTCTCTCCATCCCACCAGCGCCTGACGTACCCGGTGGGGCATGGACATGTTAGCGGCGCCATTGCGCATGTCCATGATGCAAGTGGCGGACGTGACCTCACACTCTAAGCGTGTCTGGCCACCATCCGCCATCTTGGAAAATCAACATCTACCAGGCTAGCGTCAGGGACGGTCAGGCTGAAGTCCACGCTGCCCAGACAGTACAGCAGACAGATGGGTTCTCCCAGTGTGACAAGGGAGCAGGTGAAAAGCTCACAGTCAAAGCACTGGAAAACGGAAGAGAATGGGCATGCTAATAATCTGTGCCTAAGGGCCCGAGTAAAATAAGACGATTGGTTAAACACTGTTGTTACAAGTGCCCTGGGCCTCCATAAGATTACTGGTTATTCCCCAAACCTGGCGACTTCATTAAGAAACAAAAGGAAAAAGGAACGATCGATTATACATTGATTAAAATAAAAAGCATCTGAACAAACATCATTCATTATCAGTTCCACATGTACATATAATTACAGACAAATAAACTACACACTGTTTCCTCATCAGAGAAAAAGTGAAATAACAATTAGGTATGATAGAAATAAATTAGAAAAAAAAAACAGAAAATAAAGCACAAGAGCAAATTGAGGGCTATTCATTAGAGTATCTATTTTGGTTAAGTAAAGACACTAAGAATTACATCAGCAAAATGGAGTTACAGTTACAACAGTACCACTTCTGCTTATGCATTGGTTTAAAATGTTCAAATGCACTGGAGTCAAAAGATGGGGGTAGGGGAGTGGAAAGGAACCCCATTTAAACTGAATTATTGTACTTTATAAGAAAGGCTTGAAACTGAATGCATAATTTAGTCCAGGTGGCTTGAGAGCTGATAGATTATGAATCCAGCGTGCTTCTCTTTGTAATAATAGTTTGTCATTATCACCCCCTCTCTCATTTTTTGGTAAGTACTCCAGGGCAAAAAATTGCATCGTTGACAAATCAAATGCATGAAAGAGACCATGTGACAGCTAATTGGGGTTTCCATTTTGGATTTGGAAACCAATCTGATCTCAAATTCGAAAGAATGGTCTCTTGAAGGCCTCACGACCCCTCACAGGAGCCTCTTTTAAGTAGGGTTGTGCAGAAATTTATGAGAGCACCCAAACAATATATATATATATACTGAATACAAGCTTAGCTGGAGGTAGCTGCATCATTCTTTAAGATGATGCAACACACAAGGACAATAAAGGTGGCTGTGGGAAAATAATACAAAGAATACAAAACTTTCCCACCACCTAGCCTTTTAAACCAGTTAACAGGACCTAACTATAATTAAATTATAGTTAGCTTTATCTTTTAATAATTATGCACTTTTTGGAAAGCCAGCTGCAGCTTTCAGGTCTTGTTTTGTTTAATGCTCACACACAAGGTCTTCAGCTTCATAGAGCAGCTCAGGATGTCTTGTGGTTTGCAGTATACTATTCCCAAGTAGGTTTAAGCCCCGTACACACGGGCAGAATGTCAGGAGACATTTACCAGTACAAAAAATACCAGCAGACATTCTTCCCGTGTGAATGTTGGTCTGTCGGACGTGCATTCTGGAAAACCAGCAGCCGACCAATCCCGATCAGCACTCTCAGCCAATGACCAATCGGAGTGTTCTGGTGGGGGGGCATCCCCCTGTCAGAAAACAATAGCTCAGCGGGAGGAGATCGCTGAACTAACCTCACATGGTTAGTACAGCGGCTCCTGACCAGAGAAATTACATTTTTGATAAATTTATCTCTTAAATTAGTGGTTCTCCTATAAATAAATGTGTGTTTACTGGGTATCATTGGTCCTAATACTCCATCCTTCACTATCATGGGCCAATACATTTTAATAATATTTTCTACATCCTCATATTAGCAATTAAAATGAAAAATTAGCGCAAATTCCAAATCCTTATTATAATTTTTCTTTTTAAACTGTGGTTGCTTTCTTTTTTATAAATTGTATTTTTATTAAGACATTTTTCAAAAATAGAAGAAACATAGTATGCATATTGTAGTTATAACAATCAAGAAAATAAAATAAGCAGGTGTAAGATTGCAATAACAGTAAATCAATGCATATTGTAAACAGAGGATATTATAATATAAACAACAAATAAGAGCCAAATGAAATCAGTAAAGGTTGATCATCTTGCTGTAAACTCTATTATAAAAGTTCAGTTTATAGATAAGGGGCAGTAATAGAAAAACAGAAGCCGGAACCCTATGAAAGGCTCTGTATATAACGGTCCCAAGGAGCCCAAATCCTATCAAATCTCTCCACATCATCCTCCACCATGGCTGTCATATGCTCCAATCTATGAATATCAGTAATAGTTTGTACAAGCTGCGTCTGGGTGGGGGGGGGAGTGGAGAGCCAACACACAGGGATAGCTCTTTTTGCGGCCAGTAATACATACGATGCCAGTTTGTTCAAGGATTTTCCCAAACTAGGGAATGGGAGACCTAGAAGGAGATGAACCAGGTCTAACGGGATCTTGGATTCAAGAATCCGCTGAAGCACTGACACAACCATGGACCAAAAGGGAACTATCAGATCGCACTGCCAAAAATTGTGATAATGGGAACCTCTGATCCTTCCGCATCTCCAACATAAAGGAGAGAGGGAAGCATTGTAATGGTGAATAACCTCAGGGGTCCTATACCAAAACAAAAGCACCTTATAAGCTCTTTTTGTGCTACACATCGGGATATTTTGGATGTTGAGGTCCAAATTTTAGTCCATTGGGGTGGAGAGATTTGTTGTTGTGTCAGAAGCTGTGGTTGCTTTCTAATCCAACCAATGTACTGCTTACTCATCTTGTATCTTATTTTATCCAGCCTATCAAGATTGTACCTCTTATCAATATAATGTTTTTCTAATAATTTCTGATTGTACTATATAATCTTCCAACTTGGAACAATTTCTCATTAACCTACTAAATTGTCCTTTTGGGACATTCTCCACCCATAAAGGGTGATGACAACTAGATACTGGGATATTCCCATTACGATCCCTGGCTTTAATGTGGGTTTTCATATACAACTTCCCTTCTTGGCAAAAATGTTAAAGTATAAAAAAAATCAACCAAATGTATATCAAACGTTTTAGAAAATTCCAGGCCATAAGCATTAGCATCTATACATGTAAAAAACTCCATCAAGAAGCCCATACTACCTTTCCAAATTACTAGAATGTAATCAATAAACCCTTTGCATATTTTAAGCCCCTCCCACACTCGACCAAAGATAACCCTGTGTTCCCATTTTGACATAGAAAAGGCTGGGGGCAAACTTAGCCCCAGTGCAACACCTTTTCTTTGGATATATAATTTAACCCCCATACCAGAAATAATGCTTTTGAATGCCAAATTCTAATAACTGAATTATACATTTTCTTTGTGTCCTATGTAAATGTTCTTCCCCTTTATCTATTTAGGAGGTATGTTTAGAGCAGACCACTAGAGGGAGTATGGTTATGAATTCATCCCTTTTATTTAGCAATTAGGGTGTCAGGTTACATGCTCAATTTTATATAAATTATCGCCTATTATTTAATTCAAATAGGTTTAATTGTAGTCTTAAAAAAAAAAAATATTGATTTTAAGGTATGCATTCAAAGTTTGTAATAAATACTAATGGAGGTTTTAGTAAAGAGCATTTTAGGTTTTGTAGATAACACCATCCAGTAGTTAAGATGGTGAGCAGCCGACAGAATAAGGGCAGAAGTGGACTATATTGTTTGGCTTTGTAAGTCTGATTCAGATCCTAGGTTTAGTATTTATTTATTTAGTATTTATTACTAGGTTTAGTAATAAGATGAATGTAAAGAGTTGAAATAAGTCTCTTAGTGTGTGGGTCACGTTTACATATATTTTCAAAGCACGTTAATTTATCTAAATTAATTCTAAATTAATTTTTCCTTGTATATAGGGCATATTTTTTTTTTTTTATCTGAAGGTATTGAAAGAGCTCTGAATTAGGAAGTTTGTGACTTTCACATAAGTCAGGGAAAGTTTTGAATGAAGTAGAGGATGCTAGTTCACAGAGTTGAGTTAAATTAGTGGAGGTCCATGCTTTAAAAGATTTAGGGGAAGACCAAGCAGGATAGAAAAGTGGATTTTTAAGAAATGATAAAAGAGGTATATGGGGAGATTGTAGTCCATTTACTAATTTAAATTTATCCCAAATGGCTAGTGTATGTTTAGTAATAGGATTATTGAGTTTTTTACGGTCAGAGGAATTAGACCATACAAGGTTGGTTATTAAAAGTGGGTCACAATCTATTGATTCCAGCGCAATCCAAAGCAGAATTTCACATTTTGCGTGATATTTAGGGATATGGGCTAATTGAGCTGCATGGTAATAGGTGGTAAAATTAGAAAACCCTAGTCTCCCTTTGGGCTTTGGAAGGTAAAGAGTGTGTTTGGGTAGACAGGGTTTCAAGGAGTCCCAAACAAAAGTTAATGCCTTACGTTGTAGTATTCTGAGAAAGTATGTTGGAACAGGGTGAGGTAAAACTCAAAAAAGATAAAGAATTTTGGGCAGTATAGTCATCTTTATTACATTAATTTTACCTAACCAAGATAATGGTAGAGAGGACCATTGTGTCCGAAGATTAGATATTTGATGCAAAATTGGAGGATAATTAACAGTGAAAATGTCAGAAACGTTGGGTGTTAGAGTTATCCCTAGGTAAAGAAGGCGTGAAGTGGACCATGAGAAAGGGAGGGATGTTTGCGCTTGTTGTGAAATATGAGGAGGTAAAGATATATTTAAGGCTATAGATTTTTGAGAGTTAATAATTACACCAGATACGTGGGCAAAGTGATCAAGTTTACTTATAAGATTAGGAGCAGAAATATGAGGGGGTGAAATAAAGATTAAGATATCATCAGCAAAAAGGCAAAGTTTTTGTTGGTGACCAGCTAAATCTAGACCTTTAATAGAGGGGTCAGTATGGATTGATTGAGCAAGGGGTTCAATAAGTAGGGCAAATAAGAGTGGGGAAAGTGGACATCCCTGACGCGTACCCCTACAGATGTCAAATATGTTTGATTTATATCCAGCATATTTAACATAAGCTTTGGGATTTTGTATAATGAGGAGACCCAGCAAATGAAAAATGAGGAGACCCAGAAAATCAGGACCAAATCCCCAATGCTGCAGGACAAAATGTAGGTAATGCCAAGACACGGTATCAAATGCTTTTCTGATATCTAAAGATAAGAGACAGATGGGTATTTGTCGTGATTTATCTGCTTGTATTAGTAAAGTAGTCCTGTGTACATTATCTGCCGCTTGGCGCTGTGGGATAAAGCCGACCTGGTCTTTATTTAAAAAAGAACCTATTACACTATTTAAGTGGTTCACTAAGAGTTTCACTAGTAACTTAATGTCAAGGTTGAGTAATGATATGGGTCTATAGTTAGAACAAGATGTATCGGGGGGCATGGCCGGCGACTGAAGAGTATGGCTGCGGTGTGAGAGAGCTCTGTCATCCACGGAAACACCGGAGCTAATATCTCAATGCCTGAGCCTCGGATTGTGGTGGTTTTTGTGCCTAGAGGGTTGGGCACTCCTAGGGGACATGTCTAGAAAGAGGAAAGATGCCTGGCAGATTAGCAAAATGACAGAAATTCTCCAGCAGCCCCGTCATGTGCAGAACCAAGATGGCGTCGGTAAGCACAGAGACAGAGAGCGGAGCAGGCTCTCTAGTCACAGCAACACAATACAGCACAATTCTTACCAGCCACACAACTCACAAAAGGGGCTAAATAGTACATTTCAGTTATCCTCCTATTCCTCTAGCCCTGTTAAGGCTAAGCAACAGTATATACATGGAAAGGACATGGAGGAGGAGGAGATAGACACATCCCTCAATGACACCAGGGAACTCCAGGACTCCATCTTAGAATTTCCCACTAAAAACCAGCCTGTGATAGATACAACGCTGAAAGATATGTTAGTATCGCTACGCAGTACTATACATGCGAACATCCTATCCCTTACAAACCACTTCAAGGCAGAAATAAAGGCTGCTGTTATCAGGGTTTCCCATATAGAACACAAGATGGAAGAATTTTCTGGCACCATTAATGAAGTAATTGATGACCACAATGAGAGGGAAAATGAAATACAAAAAATGAAGGCTAAAATGGCCGACCTCGAAGAGAGAAGAAGAAAAGAAACAACATTAAAATCCATGGGATACCTGAGTCAGTCAAACCACCCGAATTGCAAGCCTACTTCCAGAAGATCCTCCAGGAAATGCTACCTGATGCTTCCTTGATAGATTTGTCTATAGATAGGATCCATAGGCTACCAAAACCAAGGCACTTGCCAGATCATCTACCGAGAGATACGATCACTCAGATCCATTTTTTTCAAACCAAGGAAAAATTCCTCCAGCTCATGAGAAACCCTCACAATGCACAAACCTGCACTAAAGGTCTTTCCTTCTATCCAGATTTATCAGCTTACACAATGCAAAGATTGAGGAATATTGCCACTATCACCAAACCTCTGAGAAACCACCAAATCACATACAGGTGGGCATATCCAGTGAAACTTCTCATCACAAAAGAGGGGAAAGCCTTTTACATCAATTCAGTGGAAGAAGGAATACAGCTCCTGAGAGAGTGGAACATCCTAGAAACAGATGAAGTTCATCAATCAGCATCCTCCTCACCTCTTCCTCAATCACCTACCTGGCCACCGGACACAAATGATTAAAGGCTCAGGTTACACAGTATCACTACTACATGACTTTAGCTCCAGTGGACCCATGGTCCAATGCCTAGTTCTTTTTTTTTCATCCCGTTGAAAGTTACAGGAGAATATCCCTACAGATTCGGTTGAATTGTTTACTTTTTTGCTCAATTTTTTTTTACATCAGAGTTTACAAGTTTTGTTTTAATCTCTGGTGCATTGTACTTTTGAATGTACATTACAGCACTCTGAATACTGGCTCACTGTTAGCGCAACCTAACTAAAGACTCTTTTGCTAGAGACTACAAAACTACACTGTTTGAAGATCTACGTCATCCAGTGATTCCTATCAGACATAGTCGATAACATGGGGTTTAAAATCTCTTCTTTCAACATTAGGGGGCTGAATAGGCCACAGAAAAGAAGCATGTTATGGAAGGAAGCGAGACTTCTACAAAGAGATTTTTTTATGTCTTCAAGAAACTCACTATTCTTCTCAGAAACCCCCAAAATTTCAAAACCAACACTTCCCAATGACATTCTATTCCAATGCTCCTAAGAAGAAAAGAGGGGTGGCTATTCTCATCAAAGATACAGTATCGTTCAAACATATTCATACAGAAATTTACCAAATGGGTAGATATATCATATCCATGTGCGAGGTAAATAACACAATCTAAACCATAGTAAGAAATATCCTTTTTAAATAAGGTTTGGAAATTGGTACGTGAGGTGCGCAAGGGTCATACCATACTATGTGGTGATTATAACGCCATACCCAACAAATCCTTAGCCGTCTCGGCTGGGACACAAAATCTACGTTGTGGAGCTACCCTCTCACACTTCATGTCCGCAGAAAACATGTATGGCGTGTGGCGATGCCAATACTCGACTGAGTGGACTACTCCTAATTCTCGAGTGTGCATCACACATACTCGAGAATTGATCTCTTTTTAGTTGACAAATTTCTCCTGCAAAATATTAGTGTGTCTACCATACATAAAATCTTGTGGTCAGACCACGCTCCTGTCTCCATGGAGGTGGAGGGGTCCCGCACCGAAACAAGGGCGAATAGATTGAAAAATGATGTTTTTCTATTTGAACACCCAGACCATAAACTCAAAATTACTAAAGAGCTACGTGACTTTTTTATGACTAATCCCTTCACGACATGGAACTGCCATAAAGCGTACATGAGAGGAACCCTCATGAAATTAAGCAGTATAACTAAGAAGCAGCGGAACCACTTTCTCAAATAGAAAAATTGGAATTGGCAAAGTGGCAAATAAGAAAGCATCTGACCCTAAAATTTGTTCACAACTGAATAAAACTAGGCATGAGCTCGGATTGCTTCTCATTTCTCAACACAATCACACTACACGGAAATGGAAAGCACACTTCTATTGTCAAGGTAATAAAGCAGGTAAGCTTTTAGCTAACCAGGTAAAAGAGATTATTTTCCAACCAACTACAAGAACTAAATTCTTTAACCCAAAAGAAATTGCTAACGCATTTAGAGACTATTACAATAATCTCTATAATTTAAAAGATGACACATCTACACCACAACCCTCACCTGAGATGGTCCAGGAATTCTTAGATTCAATTGCCATGCCCAAACTAGAAATGGACCAACTAATATTCCTCAACAAACCAATATCTACAGAAGAACTTCAAAAAACAATAATTTCTCTTACTAATAACAAATCCCCAGGCCCAGATGGATTTTCATCTGAATATTATCGCATGTTCTGCTCTATTCTAAGCCCACATCTATTAAAAGTATATGAGATGGCTGCTTCCAAAGCTTCATTCCCTAAGGTCCCTTTCTATCATTAGATGCAGAGAAGGCCTTTGATAGAATTCATATTTACAACACGTATTATGCAAATTTGGTCTAACAGGTACAATTAACTCAGCTATCTTAGCACTATACACTAGTCCCTCCGCAATGGTCTTCACAGAAGGCATGTTTTCTGACAGCTTCACCATCACCAATGGGACAAAACAAGGGTGCCCATTATCCCCCTTGATATTATCCCTTCTAATGGAGCCCCTGGCAGAAAAAATTAGATCTCACCAAGACATATCCGGCATCTCTGTCATACAACATGCGCATTCCATTTCTTTATTTGCAGACAATGTGATCTTATCCCTTTCAGAACCAAAAACCTCTCTTCCAGCTGTACATGACATATTAAATCATTTCAACCAAATTTCATACTACAAAGTAAATGCAACCAAATCTAATATACTTGCCATAAATGTAGATGGAAATCTTAAACAGACCCTTTCGTCAAAATACCCATATCCATGGACTCACCAATCTATCCAATATCTAGGCATACAATTGACAACTCCTAGTTCAAAATTATTTAAAGTGAATTTCTTACCCCTCATTTCCTCCATCCAGCCTGAACTAAACAGACTAAGTACCTTTTATCTGTCCTGGTCAGGAAGACTGGCTGCATACAAAATGTTGATTCTACCGAAAATTCTATACTACTTTAGAGCCCTCCCAATCTTTATACCAGCATCATTTTTTAAAATGATTCAATCTCAACTGCATAAGTTTGTGTGGGCAGATAAAAAACCGAGATGCTCCCAGTCTTCTCTACTAAAGCACAAAAAAGCCGGTGGAATGGGGCTTCCCATACTACAAGACTATTTCACGGCCAGTTTATTAGACCAAACAAAATTTTGGCTACGCTCACATTCATCCAAGCATTGGGCATCTATAGAGGAAAGCTGGGTATCGCCTAACTCCTTCTAGCCAATTCCTTCTCCAATACTCATTTTAACTCCACCCATCCTATTTTACAACTAGTGATGGATACATGGAAAAAACTTTGCATTTCTATGGAACACACCCCAGACCTGACCAAGATCACTACCCCCCTGTCTTCGATTCAAACCCACATAAGGGACCTCATAACAACCACTTGGGAAAAAGGAATCACCCTAGTCACAGACGTTTTAAATCTTGGGAAGATTATTTCCTTTGACATGCTAATCCATAAAAACTCACTACCTAAATTAGATCACTACATGTATGTGAGGATTGCAACATTTTTACGAACACACCCACTAACATACACATGGAGCATGGTCTTTTTGTAATTATGTAAATAACACTACAAAAGGCATCTCCCTATCCTATAACTTGCTAAACAGAAAAAAAAAAACCTTCACTAAACCACCATGACATCAAAAATGGGAGACTGATATGGGCACATACTTCTCAGAGGAACAATGGACAAAAGCAATCAAACATAATCTCTGCTACACAAGATCCACAACATATTGGGAAACAGCCCAAAAACTACTCCTTAGATGGTATTACATTCCCTTCATTACTGCAAAATTCTCTAAAAACAGTTCTAATGAGTGCTGGCACGGGTGTGGTAAAGTAGGCACATTATTACACATGCTTTGGGACTGTCCTAAACCTAGGAGTTTCTGGAAAGCAGTATTTCGCTTAATATCCAAAACTATACGTTTCCTTAAATCAGGCAATGTTGAAATGGCCGTACTAAGTATCCATGTAGATCTATATCCATCAAACCTTAGACCAATGGTAATTCAGATCCTGATGGCAGCCAGGCTGATAGTAACTACAGTAAGAAATGGAAATCCGTCACATCACCGAATATTAGTAAGGTCATTCAAAAAGTAGACGAGGCTTTTAAATATGAACAGATTATGACTAGTATAGAGGGAAAATCCCCCCACTTCTATAAACAGTGGAATCCTTGCATTCTCATTAGAAAGAATAAATGAAAGAATTCACTCCTGCTAGTTCTGTACCCTTTCTGATAGTGAGCCAGAGTATATAATCCTATGTTAAGATTTCTGTATGTTATAACTTCTTAAGCATAGGCTTCTGAATTTTGTTTTGCTTCAACTTCATAGTTTATTAATACCATTAAAATAAAAAGGCACCGTGTGCCTCTACATGAATTGTTCTCCGCAACTTCAAGTGATTCTGAGGATGTAATTCATGGCATTTATATGTTTGCACTATATGTTCATGTATATCTTGCATTGAAACTGACTGTGGTGTGTATGTTGTTATAATTTTGTCAATAAAAATTATTTAAAAAAAAAAAAAAAAAGAACAAGATGTATCGTCTGACTGAGGTTTGGGGATCATTGAAATTATAGCCATTAATGTTTTGGGACGAAAAGATTGATCGTTAAGGAGAGAATTAAATGCGTCTGTTTACATTGGAGCAAGGATATGAGAGAATTTCCTTCAGTATAGGGCAGAGAATCCATCTGGGTCTGAGCGTTTATTTGGTTTAAGAGAATTAATTGCTAATTTTATTTCGATAGCTGTAATGCAGCTTTCAAGACAATCGTGTTGAGCTAAAGGAATAGTAGGAAGTTTGATTTGTGAAAAAAATTATTCTGCTAAAGTTTGATCAAAAGAGCCTTCTTTTTTATATAAGGAGGTAAGATATTTTTGAAAGGTGTGGAGAATGAGATAATTTCAGTCAAAGTGCTTGGGCTAAATGAGTGTCTGGTTTATTCGCTTTAAGATAAAATTTATGTTTAGACTTACATGACATTTTATCTACAGATTCTGATAAAAAAAGGTCAAGATTTAAATGTGCTTTATTAAGCTGTAATTTAGTCACAGGGGTAGGATTGGATTGAAAGATTGTGTGGTATGTATTAAATTCTGCTTCTAATTCTTGTTTTAGTTGTCTTTTTTCTCTTTTAATAAATGAGGCTTGGCATATACAAACCCCCGTGGAGAACAGGTTGATGAGCTTCCCATAGGGTCAGTGGGGATATATCAGGGGTCTCATTATTGGCCAGGTAATCTTTTATGGCTATTTCTAGATCAGAGGAGTGTGATGGATGAGATAGGATTGAGTAATTAATATGCCATGTAGAATCTTGTGTTTTAGGTATTAGAGAAGTGAAAGTTGAAAGTACAGCACAGTGGTCAGTCCATGTAAAAGGGATAATAGATGAAGAGAGGAGTTCAGGGGTCATGCCTATTGAGATCAAAATGTGATTAATATGGGAAAATGATTTATGGGAATGAGAATAAAAAGTAAATTGGTGCCTAGCAGGATTGATTTCATGCCAATAATGTAATAAAGAGTGTTGGTGAAGAAGTTGTTGGAACTTACGAGATTGAGAACTAGATGCAATAGGAGTTGGGGATTTATCTAAAAAAGGATAAAGGACTTGATTCGAATCTCCACAGATTAAAAGTGTGCCTGTTTTATGAGTATCAATTACCTGTAATAAATGGGAGAGGAATGAGGATGGAGTTTTGTTAGGAGCATTATAGGATACCACTGTGATTAGAGAATTGAATAGATATCCTGTGAGTATAAGATAGCGACCTTCTTGGTCTTTGATCTATGTCAGAAGGGAAAAGGGAGTAGTACGATGAAACGCTATTAGCACCCCTCATTGTTTTGTTTTGGCAGAGGTTGTGAAAACTTGGGGAAAAGCTGAACCAAAATATTTAGGGGTCACCTTATCTGCAAAATGGGTTTCTTCAAGGCATACAACATGTGCTTTTGAGGAAGCAAAGGAGCAAAAAACTTTAGTTTGCTTTTGTGGGATATTTAGACCTTGTACGTTTAACGTAAGGACATTTAAGGGGGCCATTGTTAAATCTTAAAGGAAATATTCCAGAATACTGCATTCACAGATTGTGAGTCTACAATTACCCCAGGGAGGGCAAGAACCAAGAGGGGAGTAGAGACAGAATAAAGAGGATAAAGACAGAGTAAGATTCATATAGTCAAAAAATAGTAAGTAAATTTCTGCGACTAAGAAAAGTAAAAAGGCGGCGTACATAAGAAGATTATTTTAACCCAAGTTTTGAAGTCCATACAAGAGAAACACTGGGAGTTTATAGGACAGTGGCAGTCAAGAAAAGGCGAATGCATAATTTCTGAAGGTCTTGGTGTCTTATTTTTTCTAGTGAGAGCATAAGAAGACTATTATAGCCCAAGTATGGAAGTCCATTTTTAAAATATGATATATCTTTTAAAAGAGACTGCGGAGAACATAGGAAACACTGGCTTTTGTACACTGCACAGTCTATTTGCCTTTAGTAAATTCACCCAACTGTCTTGTAAATACTAGCAATTCTTCAAAAATTCTTTTGGTGTATCCTTCACAACATGACATCAAGTCTTTTTAAATTATGGCATAGGGTAACAAGGAATTCTGCGCGGCCAAAAAAAGAAGAAGAAGCAGCTAACACGACCAATGGGATATAGGCATATAACAGTAAAACAAAAATTTATGTGTAGCGCTAAAAGTTCAACATGAAGATAGTGTCCAACCAATGATGAAAGGTATCAAGAAAGAGCCTAGAAGGAGGTCCTCCATGTGTGTAAGACTCATAAAGTGGTTGATGTAATTTCAGTGACTTCGTGTGAGGAACATATCAAATATGTGACATCTGGGGTGAACACAGAAGAGACACACCACCACCAACCAGGGAGGCTTACCAGATGACGTGGACCCAAGAGGGCATATGCCCAACTGGGTCAAATCAGGCTTGGGTTAAGGGTGATGATAGATGTTCCAGAGGAGTGATGAGAATGGAAGTCCGAGACCGGATGCTAGTGGGTCCCTCTTGCAGTGCTCGCTATCCACAGTAGGAAGAGGTAAGCATCCATGTCTCTGTAGAGAAAGGTGCCCGAGCTGTTCCGGAAGAATACATACGCGTCTGTATCAGGATGCTTTTGCCGTTGTTTTTACATCGATGCGTTTATCAATGTGTAGCATTGTGCAAAATGCTCTCCTTTACGCTGTAGTGTGTCATACTTGGCTGTGCCCAGGATGTGCATAGGTGGGTACAACTGCTGACTAGAAATCAGTGTGTGACAACCTGTAGGCGCATTTTCTCCCTCTCAGTTCAGCAAACGACAAGGACGATGTAGCGTAGCATTCGTTATATAAAGAAACCCGCACGTCTCAGCTCACCCGCACTTTGGGTTTATTCTTAGCTTTCACATTACACAGTCCATCATCCACTTTTGATTTGGATACAATCACATACTTTCTTATTTCATTTTGTGGGTTTGTTTCTTTGTTTTCTAGTTCATACATTTCATCACAACACCATTCATCACTTCACTCATCTACTGATATAGGCTCCACTCATTACTTACACACATTCATTTCACATGGTTTCATTTTCTTACCATTGCAGAGCAGTATGGACTGGTAAGCACACACCAGAACCACATGGTTGTGACATGGTCACCTGGTCTTCACCTGGTTGCTGTTTCTGGCTTGGATGGGATTCCTCACCTCAGCCCCGGGTGAGATGATCATCCTTGTCCCTCTTCTTCCTTTGGATTCTAGGTTGGGCGCCACCATTTGGCCGCACTGTAAGTTACACACCTTTATTTTGAGAGATTGTTTCTCCGTTTAAAGGATATCCCTACTCAGAAATATTACTGATTTATTTTCAGAGCATCTTACTCCTGATGATTGGCAAGAGCCATGAAACGTGCGTCGAGTTATATCAAACTGATGCTTTAAATAATTTTGGCCTACCATGAAAAATCGATCATGTTCTTTGAACTTTTGTGAATGGATGAGTGTCCTTTTGTAATTAATATGTTTATTTATTATTTCGTACTTTCTTCTGTAAAATTGTTTTATATTTATAATTATGCAAATGTATTACACCGGATTGTGTCCTGTATTACAGATTGACACCTTCCTTAATGTAATCTGCTTTTTCTTAATAAATTGAACAATCCAATGACTTGCCTCATACAAAGTCCCATTTTCTTTCTCCTTCTTGTTGTATACAGCTCATGATATATTAGCATGATAAGTAAGTTATAGATATAATAATAAGTAAGTAATATGGTATATGTAACATATTTGATACCCAGATCAGATTCCTTTTACATTGGTTGTCAGTGGGAGAAGGGCCCATTTACATTGATGGTCAGTGGGTCAGTCAGAAAAATGCTGTTATTTTGAGGTTTATTGGGAAGAGTTCTCCTCATATTGGTGATTAGGGATGAGCCAAATACCCCCTGTTCGGTTTTCACCAGAACCTGCGAACGGACCGAAAGTTCTCGTGAACTTTAGAACCCTGTTAAAGTTTATGAGACTCGAACGTTTCAAAATCAAAAGTGCTAATTTTAAAAATAAAAAATAAAAAACTGTGCTAGGGTGAATTTAAATTGTGTACCTAAACACAAATTGTACTAATAATTAATAAATATTTTACATAATGACGTGAAAAAAGCAGCAATTCTTCTGCACAACAAAAATACAGTGTTAAATTTGGAAAATAAATAGAATTGCGCTAAACATTAGCATAATAATGTATACATACATTAATCCATGACAATAGTGATGTATCATGTACATGTACCATATGATGTGAACGAATTAACAAACAGTAGCGTGACACCAAAGCAAAAAACTAAAGTGAAATAAAAATGAATCAATAAATGGTGATATAAATAAATTACATGGGGTGAAATGTCCAAAAGCTTAGGGTGACCAAACACCGTGAACTAAATAATAATTGGTGAAGTAATAAAAAAAGTCCAACCAAGAGAAACTGAAGAGACCAGTCCAACCAGAAGAGAAACTGGTGCTTAGCAGAACCCGATGATCCCCCACTACAGAGGATCAGGGGAAGCCTGAATAGAAGATGCCCTCTGGAGCATAGCAAACAAACCCAGAATCTGGAATCGTTGTTGGTAATAAGGTATCCAAAAACACCAAATGGAGCTAATTGACCTCAGATCCCATCATGACATTCCCAGATCGTGGATAAGTGAGTGTGGCATGTATTACCAGCAATTACCAGCATTGCCTGTACCTGTTACTTCCAGCATGGAGGAAATGTTTGTTCCTCACAGACCTCTTTCAGAGCGGTGATGTTTTTCTCTCTCCACATCATATGGTACATGTACATGGTACATCACTATTGTCATGGATTAATGTATGTATACACTATTATGCTAATGTTTAGCGCAATTCTATTTATTTTCTCATTTTAAAGGCTAATATGAAAGTTATTGTCCTAAAAAGGGTTTGAGGACCCAGGTCCTGCCCCAGGGGACATGTATCAATGCAAAAAAAAGTTTTAAAAACGGTCGTTTTTTCGGGAGCAGTGATTTTAATAAAGCTTAAAGTGAAAAAAAAGTGAAATATTCCTTTAAATATCATACCTGGGGGTGTCTATAGTATGCCTGTAAAGTGGGACATGCTTCCCGTGCTTAGAACAGTCCCTGCACAAAATGACATTTGTAAAGGAATTAAAGTCATTTAAAACTGCTTGCAGCTTTAATGTAATGTCGGGTCCCGGCAATATGGATAAAAATCAGTAAGACAGACAGCATGGGTACCCCCCCCCAAGTCCATTACCAGGCCCTTTGGGTCTTGTATGGATATTAAGGGAAACCCCACACCCAAATTAAAAAAAGGAAAGGCGTGGGGTCCCCAGGCCCTATATACTCTGAACAGCAGTATACAGGCAGTGCAAACAAGACAGGGACTGTAGGTTTGTTGTTAAGTAGAATCTGTTTGTAATTTTGAACTGGTACATTTTTAAAGTGTAGCTCCAGCCAAAAAATCTATTTTTAAGCTTTTTGAAAAACATAGGGAAGGGTTATCATCCCTGTAACATTTGTTTTGCTGTCTGTACACCTCTTCAGAAGATTTCATCTCACTTTCTGTCCCAATGACAAATGTTTTTTGAAAATTTGGGGTTTTTAGTTAAACAAGGATTGGTGATAAAGCATCAGTGAAGAGGAGACATGTTTTTCCCATATTAACTCTTACAGGAGAGAATTTCCCTTCCTAGAGGTAGATTTCATCTCACTTCCTGTTGTCTCCTTCCGTTTGCAAGTAGGAGTCGTTTGTAAGTTGGATGTTTGAAAGTAGGGGCCTGCCCTATATACTCTGCAGAAATTGGGGCCTTAGGTGCTGGTGTTGCCACTACACTGTAAACCCTCACAGTTACTCTTGGTGGGCGCAGGAACTGGCCCTGCTGTGAAATATTAGATCAAGAATTGTAATTACATGCCATTGTTGAACAGTGGTAGAAAAATTGGCCCTTTGGTGGTGGTGCTGGTGCCACAACACTGTAAGCCCTGACAGTTACTCTTGGTGAGTGCAGGAATGGGCTCTGCTGTGAAATATTAGATCAAGAATTGTAAATACATGTCCCTGTTGAACAGGGGCAGAAAAATTGGGCCTTAGTCACTGGTGCCACAACAATGCAACCCCTCACAGATGCTATAAGTGGAGTACAGGAATGAGCCATGTTGCAAAGTATTGCATCACAAATTGTAATTATACGCCCCTGTTAAACAGGAGCTGAAAAATTGGGCCTTGGGCACTGGTGCTGGTGCCACAACACTGCAACCCCTCACAGATACTATAGCTGGAGCGCAGGAATGAGCCCTGCTGCAAAGTATTGCATTAAAAATTGTAATTACACACCCTTGTTAAACATCGGCAGAAAAATTGAGCCTTAGCCACTGGTGGCGGTGTCCAGAACCAAAAATGTTCTTACAAGCTATCAGCATGAAAATTGAGGAGGAAGAGGATTGTCACTCAGCATAACAAGATAGTCACTCAGCACCAGCATAGGCAGTTTTGAAGGGATCTCACATTAAAAAAAAAAATATTCGGTTACATCAGCATCAGGTGCTTGGTAGCTGGTGATCCAAGACTGATTCATTTTTATAAAGGTCAGCCGATCGACCGATTTGGTGGACAGGCACACCCTGTGATTGGTTTCAAAGCCTCCAGCAGCACTGAATGTGCATTCTGAATGAATGATGGATGCAGGACAGGCCAGTAGCTCAATTGCATACTGTGCAAGCTCTGGCCAGTGATCCATCCTCAAGATCCAGTAACCCAGAGGATTTTCGGTGGGAAAGGAGTCTAATTTTTCCCCTAGGTATTCCTGCACCATGTGAATCAGATGCTGGCAATGGTTGCTGGAACCGATTATACCTTGGGGCTGAGGACTAAAAAATTGTCTGAACGCATCGTCAGACCGCCACCTTCTCCACCGCTCCTTCTGTGACTGACCAAAGCCTCAGCAACACGTTGTCCAGGAGGACCAGGAAATTGTAACCTCCCAGGCTCTGGAAACGAGTTGCACAAACCTTTCTGCAAGGCCTCCTGAAGATGTTTCATCCTCTGCTCCCTCTGTGATGGCAAGATAAGGTCCGCCACCTTACCCTTGTAACGTGGATCAAGGAGGGTTGCCGGCCAGTAATGATCCCTCCCCTTGATACCACGAATACGAGGATCCTTCTGCAGGCTTTGCAGGATCAGGGAGGCCATGCTGAGGCATTCGGTACAGACTCCTCTAGGTCACTAAGGGCGATATGATCCGCAACCACCTCCTCCCAGCCACATACAAGTCCATGGGTTTCTTCAGACTGTAAATGATCCCTTGAAGACTGCTGCTGATGTTGAGTGCCAGGCACCACCTCCAGGCTAACACAATCCTCCTCCTCCGCTTCCTGTGTGATCGGCGAGCATGCAGGAACACTGTCTGGATGAAGGGGGCCTTGAGAGGTAAGGAATCCTCTTCCTGCCTCTGTTCTGCCTCAAGTGCCCTGTCCATTATTCCACGCAGCGTGTGCTCCAACAGGTGGGCAAGAGGGACAGTGTCACTGATGCATGCACTGTCACTGCTCACCATCCTCATGGCCTTGTCAAATGGTGAAAGGACAGTGCATGCATCCCTGATCATAGCCCACTGGCTTGGGGAAAAAAACACCAAGCTCCCCTGACCCTGTCCTGGTGCCATAGTCGCATAGGTACTCATTGATGGCCCTCTTCTGCATGTGTAGCAGCTGCAGCATGGCCAACGTTGAGTTGCACCTGGTGGGCATATCACAGATTAGGCGGTTCTTTGGAGGTTAAATTCCTTCAGCCAGCCAAGCACTGTCATTATATGACCGGTGGAAATGCACACAGACTTTCCTAGCCTGCCTCAGGACATCCTGTAATCCCAGGTACCTGCCCAAGAACCACTGCACCACCAAGTTAAGGACATGAGCCAAACAGGGCACATGGGTCAGTTGTGCCTGTCGGAGGGCGGAGAGGAGGTTGGTGCCATTGTCGTAAACCACCATTCCTGGCTTAAGCTGATTTCGCGTCAACCACCTCTGAACCTGCTCCTGCAGAGCTGACAGAATCTCTGCCCCAGTGTGGCTCCTGTCCCCCAAGCACACCAGCTCAAGCACTGCATGGCATCTTTTTGCCTGCTTGCTTGCATAGCCCCTTGAACGCCCATGGAGCACTGCTGGTTCCGAAGACAAATCAGCACAGGAAGAGGCCATGAAGGAAGAAGAAGAGGAGGGGTGGAGGAGAGAGGTGTGGCAGAATCACCACCAGTGTGGCTCCTGTCCCCCAAGCACACCAGCTCAAGCACTGCATGGCATCTTTTTGCCTGCGTGCTTGCATAGCCCCTTGAACGCCCACAGAGCACTGCTGGTTCCGAAGACAAATCAGCACAGGAAGAGGCTATGGAGGAAGAAGAAGAGGAGGGGTGGAGGAGAGAGGTGTGGCAGAATCACCACTATTAGAATTTTGGAGGCATGTTGGCGGAAAAACCTCCACCACTACTGCACCCTGTACTGCATCCTTCCCAGCTGCCAGAAGAGTCACCCAGTGTGCGGTGAAAGATAGGTAACATCCCTGTCCATGCCTGCTGGACCATGAGTCAGCGGTAATATGCACCTTACCACTGACCGCCCTGTCCAATGAGGCCAAGACATTGCCTTCCACATGCCGGTAGAGAGCTGGAATCGCCTTCCATGAGAAAAAGTGCCGTTTGGGAACCTGCCACTGAGGAACCACACATTCCACAAACTCATGGAAGGGGGCAGAGTCTACCAACTAAAAAGGCAGCAGTTGAAGTGCTAGAAATTTACCCAAGCTAGCATTCAACCTCTGGGCATGTGGATGGCTGGGAGTGAACTTCTTTTGGAGGTGCAGCAGCTGGGACAAGGAAATTTGCCTGGTACAATCTGACGTTGGTGTACCGATAGCAGATTGCCTCCAAGTACTTGGCTGTGACACACCTAATTCTACACCTTCATTCCTCTCAGTGCAAGTTTCAGAGAGGACTGAAGGTATAGTGGGGTTGGAGATCCCAGCTGATGAGGAGCAAGGAGAGGTCCGCTTTGTTCTTTGGTGTGGGTCTTTTAGGTACACTTGGCAATGAACTGCATGGCAGGTCAACATATGTCTGGTCAAGCATGTGATGCCCAAGTGGGAGATGTTTTGGCAACGTGAGATACGCTTGAGACATATGTTGCAAATAGCATCGTTGGGATCTGATGCACTCATCTCAAAAAAGGCCCACACCAAAGAACTTTTTGAATAATGCGCAGAGACAGCAGCGCCCTGCACATGCGGAGCTTTGCAGCGTGATGCAGTTGGTGTGCTGCCCTTAAGCTGGCCTCTGCCTCGTTGGTGATGTGCCACCTCCTCCTCCTCCTCTCTCCTATCAGGCACCCATGTGGGGTCAGTGACCTCATCATCCCCTCCCTCCTCATCACTGGAGCAAAGCTGGCAGTATGCTGCAGCTGGGGGAACATGACTGCCAGATTGCTGTCCTTCTTGGGACTCCTCAGGAGGACATGGTGGGGCTAGGGAAGTAGTGACTGATGCCATTGAGCTGAGGGAAGAGGCCGCGTTGGCAGCTGCTTTTCCAGACAAACTACCCTGAGCCTGGGTGAGGGAGGCTGAGGAGGATGAGGACGGCATGGTCATCCATTCTACCAAGTCTTCGGCATGTTGCGGCTCAACACGGCCAGCTGCCGAAAAAAAGGACAAGTGTGTCCCACAGCCACTTGCTGATGAGGATGCACCGTCTCCATGACCAGCACTGTTGCCTCTAAACTCAGAGCCTGCTTGCCCTCTTTTATTGGCTTGTGACTGTCTGCCTCTCCTTGTTGGCCTTCCAGACATACTAATGGCCTGCAGTGAGATGTAGCGGTACAAAGCTGAAATGTATATATATATATATATATATATATATATATATATATATATATATATATATATATATACACTGATTATACTGCAGCTAGCAGAATCAACTGCCTGCCTGTAGTATTATTAGTGTGAGAACACCAGCAATTGTCTTCAGGTAGCTTTAGGCGCACACTGTGCAGAGGACACAGTACACTAACTGTAAATACTGCAGCTGCCTGCCTGTGGTATTAATAAGATCAGAACACCAGCAATTGTCTTCCGGTAGCTTTAGGTGCACACTGTGCAGAGAACACAGTACACTAACTATAAATACTTCAGCAGCCTGCCTGTGGTACTAATAGGATCAGAAAAACACCAGCAATTGTCTTCAGGTAGCTTTAGGTGCACACTGTGCAGAGGACACAGTACACTAACTGTAAATGCTGCAGCTGCCTGCCTGTGGTATTAATAGGATCAGAACACCAGCAACTGCCTTCAGGTATCTTTAGGTGCACACTGTGCAGAGGACACAGTACACTAACTGTAAATACTGCAGCTGCCTGCCTGTGGTATTAATACTATCAGAACAACAGCAATTGTCTTCAGGTAGCTTTAGGTGCACACTGTGCAGAGGACACAGTACACTAACTGTAAATACTGCACCTGCCTGCCTGTGGTATTAATAGGATCAGAACAGCAGCAATTGCCTTCAGGTATCTTTAGGTGCACACTGTGCAGAGGACACAGTACACTAACTGTAAATACTGCAGCTGCCTGCCTGTGGTATTAATACTATCAGAACAACAGCAATTGTCTTCAGGTAGCTTTAGGTGCACACTGTGCAGAGGACACAGTACACTAACTGTAAATACTGCAGCTGCCTGCCTGTGGTATTAATACTATCAGAACAACAGCAATTGTCTTCAGGTAGCTTTAGGTGCACACTGTGCAGAGGACACAGTACACTAACTGTAAATACTGCACCTGCCTGCCTGTGGTATTAATAGGATCAGAACACCAGCAATTGTCTTCAGGTAGCTTTAGGTGCACACTGTGTAGAGGACACAGTACACTTACTGTAAATACTGCAGCTGCCTGCCTGTGGTATTAATAGGATCAGAACACCAGCAATTGCCTTCAGGTAGCTTTAGGTGCACACTGTGCAGAGGACACAGTACACTAACTGTAAATACTGCAGCTGCCTGTCTGTGGTACGAATAGGATCAAAAGAACACCAGCAATTGTCTTCAGGTAGCTTTAGGTGCACACTATGCAGAGGACACAGTACACTAACTGTAAATACTGCAGCTGCCTGCCTGTGGTATTAATAGGATCAGAACAACAGCAATTGTCTTCAGGTAGCTTTAGGTGCACACTGTGCAGAGGACACAGTACACTAACTGTAAATACTGCAGCTGCCTGCCTGTGGTACTAATAGGATCAAAAGAACACCAGCAATTGTCTTCAGGTAGCGTTAGGTGCACATTCTGCAGAGGACACAGTACACTAACTGTAAATACTGCAGCTGCCTGCCTGTGGTATTAATAGGATCAGAACACCAGCAATTGTCTTCAGGTAGCTTTAGGTGCAAACTGTGCAGAGGACACAGTACACTAACTGTAAATACTGCAGCCGCCTGCCTGTGGTACTAATATGATCAGAAGAACACCACCACAAATTGTCTTCAGGTAGCTTTAGGTGCACACTGTGCAGAGGACACAGTACACTAACTGTAAATACTGCAGCTGCCTGCCTGTGGTATTAATAGGATTAGAACACAAGCAATTGTCTTCAGGTAGCTTTAGGTACACACTGTGCAGAGGACACAGTACACTAACTGTAAATACTGCAGCTGCCTGTCTGTGGTACTAATAGGATCAAAAGAACACCAGCAATTGTCTTCAGGTAGCTTTAGGTGCACACTATGCAGAGGACACAGTACACTAACTGTAAATACTGCAGCTGCCTGCCTGTGGTATTAATAGGATCAGAACAACAGCAATTGTCTTCAGGTAGCTTTAGGTGCACACTGTGCAGAGGACACAGTACACTAACTGTAAATACTGCAGCTGCCTGCCTGTGGTACTAATAGGATCAAAAGAACACCAGCAATTGTCTTCAGGTAGCGTTAGGTGCACATTCTGCAGAGGACACAGTACACTAACTGTAAATACTGCAGCTGCCTGCCTGTGGTATTAATAGGATCAGAACACCAGCAATTGTCTTCAGGTAGCTTTAGGTGCAAACTGTGCAGAGGACACAGTACACTAACTGTAAATACTGCAGCCGCCTGCCTGTGGTACTAATATGATCAGAAGAACACCACCACAAATTGTCTTCAGGTAGCTTTAGGTGCACACTGTGCAGAGGACACAGTACACTAACTGTAAATACTGCAGCTGCCTGCCTGTGGTATTAATAGGATTAGAACACAAGCAATTGTCTTCAGGTAGCTTTAGGTGCACACTGTGCAGAGGACACAGTACACTAATTGAAAATACTGCAGCTGCCTGCCTGTGGTACTAATAGGATCAAAAGAACACCAGCAATTGTCTTCAGGTAGCGTTAGGTGCACACTGTGCAGAGGACACAGTACACTAACTGTAAATACTGCAGCTGCCTGCTTGTGGTACTAACAGGATCAGAAGAACACCACCACAAATTGTCTTCAGGTAGCTTTAGGTGCACACTGTGCAGAGGACACAGTACACTAACTGTAAATACTGTAGCTGCCTGCCTGTGGTATTAATAAGGGATCAGAAGAACACCAATATACACCACCAAAATTGGTGGTGTTCTTCTGATCCTATATTAATACCACAGGCAGGCAGCTACAATATTTACAGTTAGTGTCCTGCGTCCTCTGCACAGTGTGCACCTAAAGCTACCTGAAGAAAATTGCTGTTGTTCTGCTCCTTTTAATACCGCAGGCAGGCAGCTACAGTATTTACAGTTAGTGTACTGTGTCCTCTGCACAGCGTGCATCTAAAGCTACCTGAAGAAAATTAGTGGTGTTCTTCTGATCCTATTATTACCACAGGCAGGCAGCTACAGTATTTACAGTTAGTGTACTGTGTCCTCTGCACAGTGTGCACCTAAAGCTACCTGAATTAAATTGGTGGTGTTCTTCTGATCCTATATTAATACCACAGGCAGGCAGCTACAGTATTTATAGTTAGTGTACTGTGTCCTCTGCACTGTGTGCACCTAAAGCTACCTGAATTAAATTGGTGGTGTTCTTCCTACTCTATATTAATACCACAGGCAGGCAGCTGCAGTATTTACAAGTTAGTGTAGTGCGTCCTCTGCACAGTGTGCACCTAAAGCTACCTGAATTAAATTGGTGGTGTTCTTCTGATCCTATATTAATACCACAGGCAGGCAGCTACAGTATTTATAGTTAGTGTACTGTGTCCTCTGCACTGTGTGCACCTAAAGCTACCTGAATTAAATTGGTGGTGTTCTTCCTACTCTATATTAATACCACAGGCAGGCAGCTGCAGTATTTACAAGTTAGTGTAGTGCGTCCTCTGCACAGTGTGCACCTAAAGCTACCTGAAGACAATTGCTGGTGTTCTCATACTAATAATACTATAGGCAGGCAGTTGATTCTGCTAGCTGCAGTATCAGTATATATATACATCCCAGCTTTTTGCCACTACATCTCACTGCAGGCCATTAGTATGTCTGGAAGGTCAACAAGGAGAGACAGACAGTCACAAGCCAATAAAAGAGGGCAAGCAGGCTCTGGGCCTAGAGGCAACAGTGCTGGTCGTGGAGACGGTGCATCCTCATCAGCAAGTGGCTGCGGGACACATTTGTCCTTTTTTTCGGCAGCTGGCCGTGTTGAGCCGCAGCATGCCGAAGACTTGGTAGAGTGGATGACCAAGCCATCCTCATCCTCCTCAGCCTCCCTCACCCAGACTCAGGGTACTTTGTCTGGCAAAGCATCTGCCAACGCGGCCTCTTCCCTCGGCTCAATGGCATCAGTCATTCCTTCCCTAGACCCACCATGTCCTTCTGAGGAGTCCCCTAAACTGTTTGACCACAGTGTTGGGTACATGCTCCGGGAGGATGCCCAGCGTTTTGAAGTCTCCGATTATGGTGCCTAGCTAGAGGAATGCAGTAACGTGAGCCCAGAGAGAGGGGGTGCCCAAGAAGGACAGCAATCTGGCAGTCATGTTCCCCCAGCTGCAGCATACTGCCAGCTTTGCTCCAGTGATGACGAGGGAGGGGATGATGAGGTCACTGACTCCACATGGGTGCCTGATAGGAGAGAGGAGGAGGAGGAGGAGGCACATCACCAACGAGGCAGGATGCCCTCCATGGGCCAGCTTAAGGGCAGCACACCAACTGCATCACAACGCAGAGCTCTGCATGTGCAGGGCGCTGCTGTCTCTGCGCATTATTCCAAAAGTTCTTTGGTTTGGGCCTTTTTTGAGATGAGTGCATCAGATCCCACCACTGCTATTTGCAACATATGTCTCAAGCGTATCTCGCGTGGCCAAAACATCACCCGCTTGGGCACCACATTCTTGACCAGACATATGTTGACCTGCTATGCAGTTCGTTGCCAAGCGTACCTAAAAGACCCACACCAAAGAACAAAGCGGACCTCTCCTTGCTCCTCATCAGCTGGGATCTCCAACCCCACTATACCTTCAGTCCTCTCTGAGACCTGCACTAAGAGGAATGAAGGTATAGAATTAGGTGTGTCACAGCCAAGTACTTGGGGGCAATCTGCTTTCGGTACACCAACGTCAGATTGTACCAGACAAATTTTCCTGCCCCAGCTGCTGCACCACTGAAAGAAGTTCGCTCCCAGCCATCCACATGCCCAGTGGTTGAATGCTAGCTTGGCTAAATTGCTAGCATTTCAACTGCTGCCTTCTCTGTTGGTAGACTCTGCCCCCTTCCATGAGTTTGTGGAATGTGCTGTTCCTTAGTGGCAGGTTCCCAAATGCCACTTTTTCTCATGGAAGGCGATTCCAGCTCTCTACCGGCATGTGGAAGGCAATGTCTTGGCCTCGCTGGACAGGGCCATCAGCGGTAAGGTGCATATTACCATTGACTCATAGTCCAGCAGGCATGGACAGGGATGTTACCTATCTTTCACCGCGCACTGGGTGACTCTTCTGGCAGCTGGGAAAGATGCAGGACAGGGTGCAGTAGTATTGGAGGTTGTTCTGCCACCACTCCTCCAAAATACTACTAGTGGTGATTTTGCCATACCTCTCTCCTCCACCCCTCCTCTTCTTCTTCCTCCATGGCCTCTTCCTGTGCTGATTTGTCTTCAGAACCAGCGGTGCTCCGTAGGTGTTCAAGGGGCTATGCAAGCACGCAGGCAAAAAGATGCCATGCGGTGCTTGAGCTGGTGTGCTTGGGGGACAGTAGCTGGCCTGGGGCAGAGATTCTGTCAGCTCTGCAGGGGCAGGTTCAGAGGTGGTTGACACCACACCAGCTTAACGCAGGTATGGTGGTTTGCAACAATGGCACCAACCTCCTCTCCGCCCTCCGACAGGGACAACTGACCCATGTGCCCTGTTTGGCTCACGTACAGTAGGTGACCGTGATATTGTGTCAATCTCGCCGCATTTCTCGGCGAGATTTGACGCCTGCGAGCTCCGTCGCAGGAGCCAGCGCCGAGATGGCTCACTCATCGGGAAAGGAAAACTTTGTTTTCCTTCCGCAATGAGTGACAGGCAGTGCTGACAGCTGTCTGGTATGAATCCTGAGGGGGAACACCGCGCCAAATTTTGAATGAAAAAACCGGCATGGGTTCCCCCCCAGGAGCATACCAGGCCTTTAGGTCTGGTATGGATTGTAAGGGGAACCCCCTACGCTGAAAAATCGGCATGGGGGTCCCCTCAAAATCGATATCAGACCCTTATCCGAGCATGCAGCCCGGCTGGCCAGGAAAGGGGGTGGGTACGAGCGAGCTGCTCCCCTCCTGAGCCGTACCAGGCCGCATGCCCTCAACATGGGGGGTTGGGTGCCTTGGGGGAGGGGGGCGCCCTGCGGGGCCCCCCCAACCCCAAAGCACCTTGTCTACATGTTGATGAGGACAAGGGCCTCTTCCCGACAACCCTGGCCCTTGGTTGTCGGGGTCTGCGGCGGGGGGCTTATCGGAATCTGGGAGCCCCCTTTAATAAGGGGGCCCCCAGATCCCGGGCCCCCCACGCTGTGTGAATGAGTATGGGGTACATGGTACCCCTACCCATTCACCTAGGGAAAAGTGTCAATAAAAAAAAACACAGTACACAGGTTTTAAGAGTAATTTATTTATTATTAGGTAGCTCCGGGGTCTTCTTCCGACTTCGGGGGGTCTCCTTCCGACTTCTCCCGGTGTTCCGCCTCTTCTCCCAGTGTTCCGCCTCTTCTCCTGGGCCCCGCCGCTATCTTCTTCCAGCTCTATTGCCAGCGAGGGGCCCGGTCTGCTGCCGCTGTCTTGTCGCCGCTGTCTCGTCGCCGATGTCTCGCTGTCAGCCAGCAATACACTGTGATGCCGCAATGAAATATTGGCCGTAACGCACCACTCGAATTTGGCGCAAACGGCCCATAACTTTGCAATTCGACAAACAATCGAACAGGCGATGTTCGAGTCGAACATGGTTAGACTCAAACTCAAAGCTCATCCCTATTGGTGATCAGTGGAAAGATTTGCAAGCAGCTAAACGCTCATATGTGTCAATGGTTACTTGCCAAAAAGAACAACCTCTAGAGGAATCCTAGTGTTCTGCGGATACCTGGTTGAAAAAGGCTGTCTTACAATGTTCTGTATGTTACATGATAATGGACTGCTGAGCTCCATTTTGTACATTAACAAAGAATTGTCACATACTTAATTTCTGGTGTTGTGAAATAGTTTTATACTGTAAATTTGAATCATTATCTTTCTCAAAATTTTTTAAAACTTTTTCATCATTTTACTGACTC
Source organism: Aquarana catesbeiana (assembly GCF_042186555.1). NCBI lineage: Eukaryota > Metazoa > Chordata > Amphibia > Anura > Ranidae > Aquarana > Aquarana catesbeiana. The sequence continues at coordinate 255,234,789 of NC_133325.1, read as the reverse complement.
CTTATTTTTTATGTGTTAAATAAGTTGACATAAATAACACTCATTCTTACTCAGCATACATTTAAATGGACTTTTCTTCAGTAGTATAGTTTAAAATGGTATGCAACATTAACCACCACAAAGCTGTTGCAAGCTGACTTTTCTGTGTTTCCAACATGTCAGAGGCTTGAAGCCAACCTCATTTTTTTTTGGGTTTGTAAACAAAGTTGACATTTCTTACAGATGCAGCTTGTCAAATTGATTGACAGTACAATTCATTCTATAACTTGCTGACAGCTGCCATACATTTTGCTAATGTGCCTGAAGTTAATTTAACAAAGTGCCAAAAGCATCATCCAGAAAAGTGGTGCTGGATATTTCAGTAAAAATACTGGTAGAGAGGTCAAGAGAGAATTTAACACTAGCAGTGACACTCCATCTATAACCAGTGCCAATAACTATGTTCCACAAAAGTAGAATCAAGAATGCTATCTCAAGCCAAGAAGATTATATTGTTTCATTGTTAACTTTTCCATTTTTCCTGTTGCAGTAACAGCAAGAGATAAATGTGATAAACAGCAGGATGAACCAAAATACTAAAAATGAATCTTCCTAAATTTTTCAGGTACTCTCTCTCATAAGCCGGGTGGTGGTCAACCTACATGTAATTTAATTACAGCTATTTACATAAAGCTATGTATGCCCTATTAGTAGAGTATAACAACTGATTAAAACTGAGGATCCAGTAGAGGTGGGTGAAGATGCCTACTGGAGCTGATAAAATTGATATCCATGCATGATGTCATATATAATAATGATATAAATCTCACATATTTCTCATAAAAGCAGACTACAGGTGACTTTGTGTTAAGGCAGATGAAAATCACAAAACAGCCTTAAAACACTTGCTGAGCAGGGACACTGATTGATATTGTATTGAATGATCAGCACACTGGGCAGTCATTTCCAATAACTCTGCTCAAGGCACATTTGTCAGTATGACTCCTTGGCGGTATTTAGTGCCCACACCCATTCATAATTTCTGCATTCTCACTGGGAGCAAAGGGTTTTAATCATACTGTCATTCTATGTAATCACTGCACAAAACTCAACTCAGAGCCTTAGACAGAGGGCAATGATGAGCAAGCATAGAAGTGATTTTCTGGGACCCTCCTGATAAGAGTGTTCTAAGAATAGGGGCTTTGTGTGTGTGAGAGCTGTAGTTAGAATGAGTATGCTAGTCTAAAAACTAGTGAAAATAAAAAATATTATACTGCGCTACCTGGTGAAATATAAAGCAGCAGCTCAAAATAAATGGGATATACACAAAACAGTAAATATTATAAAACGTGAGCAGCGCTAAAAATAAGTGAACAAGCATATAGAGTGATATATATGTAAAAAAAAAGCCCTGAAGGACTTGGAAATAGCATATATGAAACACAATTAAGTTCAAAAAAAAAAAGAAAAAGAAAAAGAAAAAAAAAAGAAAAAGGGGGGGGGGGTAAAAATATGTCCAAATAGTGAAAAAATGTGAGTAAATGGATATTCAGTCCAGATAGAAGCCCCGAAGGACTCGGAAATAGCATATATGAAACACAATTAAGGTCACAGAAAAAAAAAAGGGGGGGTAAAAATAAGTCCAAATAGTAAAAAAATGTGAGTAAATGGATATTCAGTCCAGATAGAAGGGGGGAAGGAGTCCAACCAAAGATGTACAGATAAAAATAATTCAATCACAAAACACCAGCATGTGAGGGGATCCACCACCGTGCGTATTATGCGCTTATCAGATGGCAAGCTTTAGTAAGCTTATACAGCAACCTGATGGTCAATACAGGAACCGTCACACCACGGCTTTCAATGAAGGACCAGGACTCACACCACGGCTTCCAGTGAGGGACCAGGACTCAAAACAAGGCAGCTCAATCCAACCCGACATTCAATAGGCAGGACCCAGAAATATAAAACAACGGCTCTCCATAGTGTGAAATCGTTAAGACCAAGATTTAATGTAAATAAAGATTGCACTTACATGTGAACCAGAGATAAAAGCATATAAAAACACTGCAGCCAGCCGGCTAATGGACACCCGTTCAGGACGAGGTACGGGATATACTGTGATGACGTCAGCGCATCTACCATCCGACGTACGTTTCGGCTCACAAAGACATCGTCAAGGGAACAGGTGACGCACTGACTCATCGCACATTTATAACAAGAGAAAACAAAACCAAGCCTTGTTGTGAGACACGGTGGCAAAGCTCAACTTCCTGCTAAAAACAGGAAGTGATTGAAAGATGTTAATGTCTATATCTGGCTCTAAATTCAAAATAGAAATCAGATTAAAGTGATAAAATACATTGTATTAAAATGGATGTTATTCCCAATTTTGACAAGGAACTGAACATGGAAACAGATTACAAAAGTAATGTACAAAACTATATTAAATATTCCCTATGCCATCTAGTGGAGAAAAAAGGGGGAGGAAATCCAGGAAACCTTAAAAAGGGGCCATAGTGTTATATAGGTGTTGAATGACTAAACAACTGAAAGGAGGAGATAACATTAAAATAAAAAATGGAAAATGGAAATAAAAATAATAATAATAAAAATGAAATAAAAATAAAATTAAAATAAAAAAATAAAATAAAAAAAAATAAATAAAAATAATAATAATAATAAATAAAAAATAAAAATAAAAATAAAAAATTAATGTAGGGAGGAAAAATTCCTTAAACCCTCTCTTATACTAAAAATGAATAAGGCAAAAAATATAAAAATTAAAAGCCATAAGAGCTGAGGCAGATAGTAAGAAATCGCACCGAAATTAATTTGGGCTAAGCCACCGAGGACTCACACCAAGTGTACATATTGAATAGATAATAATTAAGAGTTGTCAATGAATGCATTAAGGTCCACCTCTACATTAAGTCTAAAGGGGGTGTAACATCTCAATTTATGTATCCATGACATCTCAAGCCTCGAGATCCCACGAATCAGAGATCCACCCCTCCAATGGGTGGTATACCTATCAATCCCCAAAAAGATGGTTTTAGCGGGATTCCGATTGTGGGCCTCAAGGTAATGTCTGGATACTGGGTGTTTAGGGAATCCAGTCAAAATATTTGTCACATGCTCATTGAGCCTAACAGAGAGGGGACGCTTGGTCCTGTTTACATATTGCAGTCCGCAAGGACATTGAAGCAGATAAATGACCCTCTCTGTTAAGCATGTCACGAATGGTTTGATCTCAAACTCCTCTGAAGTGCTGGTAGAAACAAACTTATGCGTTCTTCTATGTACACAACCACTCAGGGAGCATACCCTGCACTCCCTACATTGGTAAAAACCTGTCAGATTCTCAAAGAATCCTTTCTTAACAGAAGGAGGGATGAGAATATTAGGGGCCACTCTACTTCTAAGGGAAGGAGCTCCCTTATAAATAACTTGTGGCTTAGCAGGGAGCACACTTCCTAAAACTGGATCATTGGTGAGAAAATGCCAGTTTTTCTTAATGAGCCTAGCCACATTAGTATGTTGTATTGAATAGGTGGTTATGAAAGGGACAGAAGGTACTTTGTCACGACTAGGTGTTTTAGCCCTCAGAAGATCACCTCTGTCTAATAATGATACCTCCTCTAAGGTCTTCATAAGAGAGGCCTCTAGGTACCCCTTTTCCAGGAAACGCTTGATGAGAATGTCTGCCTGAAACAGAAACTCGTCATGATTGGAGCAATTTCTTTTCAGGCGTATAAGTTGACTTTTTGGTACTGATCTCAGCCATGTCTCATGGTGGCGGCTATCGGTAGGTATATAAGAGTTACGGTCAGTAATCTTAAAATAAGTAGCCGTACTAAATTGACCGTCTCCAACCCCAATTCTTAGATCCAAAAAATTGATTTCAGTCTGACTGGTCTCATAATTAAGGAAAATACCTCTATTATTGGTGTTTAGTTCACCCATAAAGGTATCCAAATCCTCTCGGCTACCATCCCATATGAGGAGGATGTCGTCTATATATCTTGCCCACATCACTACCTATGGCTGGCGGCGGGCATAGATGACATCCTCCTCCCACAGGGCCATAAAGAGGTTAGGTAAACTAGGGGCATATTTAGCCCCCATAGCAACTCCTCGGTCCTGTCTATAAAACTGGCCCCCAAACCAGAAATAGCTCCGGGTGGCTGCAAAATGAAGTAACTCCATAATAAAACAAATTTGTTCGGCAAATAATTCAGAGTCGCTCCTTAAGAAATATTCAACTGCAAATAATCCCAAACTGTGCGGTATCACTGAATATAAAGATGTGACATCCGCTGTCACTAGCCAGCACCCTGAAATAGGGGTGTAATTGGTTAATAGATTTATCACTTGTCGAGAGTCCTTGATATATGAGGGCATTTTGGTGACCAAAGGTTGTAAGTAAAAATCTATATACCTGCCCACCCGGGATGTGATAGAATCTATGCCACTGACAATAGGGCGTCCCGGGGGGCAGGTAGGATGTTTATGAATCTTTGGTAGGTAATATACCACCGGAGTGCGTGGGGCTTTTGGGATCAGATGTAGTTTCTCTTTATTATTAAGGATACCCTGTTCAAAACCCCTCTGGATAAGGGTTTCAAGTTCTTTCTTATATTGGGTCTTAGGATCCGATCTAAGGGGGGTAGGTGTCTCGATCATCAAGGATCCTGTACATTTCGGTCAGGTAATCTTTCCTATTCAAAATTATGATCCCACCCCCTTTATCTGCTGGTCTGATCACCAACTCCCTGTTCTCACACAGAGAGTTGAGACCAGACCTCATATCCCTATTCAAACTCACCTTTTTAAGGGACATAGAGTCCAAATCTCTTAGCACCACATCCCTGAAAACTTTTAGGGAGGAGACTAAGGCGCCAGGGGGATTAAACAGAGAGGCGTTAGAAAGCCCAGAATGGCGGAAATCGTTAGATACAGTCCCATCACCACTCTGGACAGGTTTAGAGATCATATATTTCTTAATATTTAACCTACGCATAAATTTATGTATGTTGATATAAGTCTGAAATTTATTCAGACCACGAGGAGGGGCAAACTTTAGGCCTTTGTTCAATAAGAGTTTTTCAGAGTCCGTCAACACAACTGAACTCAGATTGAAAATTCCATCACTGGTTACGGCTTTTTCCTTTTTAATTCGTAGTCGCCTCCCCCCTCTAGATCCTTTCTTTGGTCGGCCGACCTTTTGGTACCCTGATTGGGTCTGTGAAAAAAACAATATTGGGGGCCGGAATTTGAGGGGCCTGGACTGGCAAATTCACCTGGGCCCTTAGGAACTGAAAGTTGGGGTATAGCGGTAAGGCTGGCATCCTCCCTATGAGCATAATCAACTTGAGGACCCTCCATATCACTTAGAGGGAAAAAGTTGTTAGAGGTACTGACATTGTATTCCAAGTCATACCTACCATCACTTATAGAGTTAGTTTGCTGGAAGTCTCGACTATGTCTATCATATTGGCCTTGTCTAGGTCCGTAATCAGGACCACATCCATAACCAGAAAATGCTCCTGGGTCGGGTCCACGGGAGGATGGATAGCCATCATTGGAGCCATTATGACGGCCGTGCATCCCACCACCAAAGGCTCTACCATGCGCTTACCCAGAATTGGCATATGCATTACCTCAACCACGTCCCCCACTCGTGGGAGGCGAGGTGGTGGAGGGAAATAGTTGGAAGGGTAACCTCCTCTATTTGCCCCACCTCGTCTGAAGGGGGACGAATAAGAACCCTGCCTTCCTCTTACAGAGGGTCCACTTTGACTAATGGCGGGATTCCCATCCCTTATAGGCTGTGAGTTAGAAGGGGGGGACCCATAGCTAATGGTACCCCTACCGTCATGACATTGGTGGTTGTGGTAGAGGCCTGTTCAGCTAACAATCTTTTCTGCCACTCAAAAACAACCGCACCTTGATAGTCAAGTAGGTCTCTATTGTACTTCTTTTTCTTCTTAGTTTTTTGATCTTTATCCTCTTTCTCAAGCATTTTCAAAAGGGATGACGATCTCTCCTTATATTCATTACTCTCCTTGAAGGGATTGAGTTTCTCTTTAATAATCTAAATCTCTTCATCCAATCTAGTGAGTTTCGCATTTTTTCTTTCAATTAAAAATTTGAGGAGATTGATTCCTGCTGTATTGAAATAGGTAAACCATTCCTCAAGTTGGATGTCTCCCCTTTGGGGGCTGACCTCCCATCTGAGGCTCCTGGGGACCATACCATTTTTCATATAGGTCCCCAAGTAGGCTATTTCCCATTGTGTATTTGAGCCTCATAAACAGACCACTGAGGTGTCCTTCTTCCTCTTTATAAGCCTCAAATACACCCTCGGTGTTAACCACTTTGGTGGCTCTATAATCAAAGATATCCATATCCACACTTAAATAATTAGATGGAAGGATATGTGGAAAGAATATATATCAGGAAGCTGCAGTAAATGATACCCAAAAAATACCAGTGAAAATAAAAAATATTATACCGCGCTACCTGGTGAAATATAAAGCAGCAGCTCAAAATAAGTGGGATATACACAAAACAGTAAATATTATAAAATGTGAGCAGCGCTAAAAATAAGTGAACAAGCATATAGAGTGATATATATGTAAACAAAAAAGCCCTGAAGGACTCGGAAATAGCATTTATGAAACACAATTAAGGTCACAGAAAAAAAAGGGGGGGGGGGGTAAAAATATGTCCAAATAGTGAAAAAATGTGAGTAAATGGATATTCAGTCCAGATAGAAGCCCTGAAGGACTCGGAAATAGCATATATGAAACACAATTAAGGTCACAGAAAAAAAAAAAAGGGGGGTAAAAAAATGTCCAAATAGTAAAAAATTTGAGTAAATGGATATTCAGTCTGGATAGAAGCCCTGAAGGACTCGGAAAAAGCATATATGAAACACAATTAAGGTCACAGGAAAAAAAAAAGGGGGGGGGGTAAAAATAAGTCCAAATAGTGAAAAAATGTGAGTAAATGGATATTCAGTCCAGATAGAAGGGGGAAAGGAGTCCAACCAAAGATGTACGGATAAAAATAATTCAATCACAAAACACCAGCATGTGAGGGGATCCACCACCCTGTGTATTATGTGCTTACCAGATGGCAAGCTTTAGTAAGCTTATACAGCAACCTGATGGTCAATACAGGAACCGTCACACCACGGCTTTCAATGAAGGACCAGGACTCACACCACGGCTTCCAATGAGGGACCAGGACTCACAACAAGGCAGCTCAATCCAACCCGACATTCAATAGACAGGACCCAGAAATATAAAACAACGGCTCTCCATAGTGTGAAATCGTTAAGATCAAGATTTAATGTAAATAAAGATTGCACTTACATGTGAACCAGAGATAAAAGCATATAAACACACTGCAGCCGGACGGCTAATGGACAAATAGGGGCAAATAGAGGAGGTTACCCTTCCAACTATTTCCCTCCACCACCTCGCCGCCCTCGTGGGTCGGGCAATCCCACGAGTGGGGGACGTGGTCGAGGTAATGCATATGCCAATTCTGGGTTAGCGCAGGGTAGAGCCTTTGGTGGTGGGATGCATGGCCGTCAAAATGGCTCCAATGATGGCTATCCATCCTCCCGCGGACCCGACCCAGGAGCATATTCTGGTTATGGATATGGTCCTGATTACGGACCTAGACAAGGCCAATATGATAGACATAGTCGAGACTTCCAGCAAACTAACTCTATAAGTGATGGTAGGTATGACTTGGAATACAATGTCAGTATCTCTAACAACTTTTTCCCTCTAAGTGATATGGAGGGTCCTCAAGTTGATTATGCTCATAGGGAGGATGCCAGCCTTACCGCTATACCCCAACTTTCAGTTCCTAAGGGCCCAGGTGAATTTGCCAGTCCAGGCCCCTCAAATTCCGGCCCCCAATATTGGGGTTTTCACAGACCCAATCAGGGTACCAAAAGGTCGACCGACCAAAGAGAGGATCTAGAGGGGGGAGGCGACTACGAATTAAAAAGGAAAAAGCCGTAACCAGTGATGCAATTTTCAATCTGAGTTCAGTTGTGTTGACGGACTCTGAAAAACTCTTATTGAACAAAGGCCTAAAGTTTGCCCCTCCTCGTGGTCTGAATAAATTTCAGACTTATATCGACGTACATAAATTTATATGTAGGTTAAATATTAGGAAATATATGATCTCAACCTGTCCAAAGTGGTGATGGGACTGTATCTAATGATTTCCACCATTCTGGGCTTTCTAACGCCTCTCTGTTTAATCCCCCTGGCGCCTTAGCCCCCTCCCTAAAAGTTTTCAGGGATGTGGTGCTAAAAGATTTGGACTCTATGCCCCTTAAAAAGGTGAGATTTAATAGGGATATGAGGTCTGGTCTCAACTCCCTGTGTGAGAACAGGGAGTTGGTGATCAGACCAGCAGATAAAGGGGGTGGGATCATAATTTTGGATAGGAAAGATTACCTGACCGAAATGTACAGGATCCTTGATGATCGAGACACCTATACCCCCCTTAGATCGGATCCTAAGACCAAATATAAGAAAGAACTTGAAACCCTTATCCAGAGGGGTTTTGAACAGGGTATCCTTAATAATAAAGAGAAACTACATCTGATCCCAAAAGCCCCACGCACTCCGGTGGTATATTACCTACCACAGGGCGTGGCCTGACCTGGCATGAAGATGGCTTCTTAATCCTGTAGCTCCTGCTATCCGACGACCTGCCATCAGCTTATCGGTGGTCCTGACACCCCTCACTCGAACAAAAACATGGGGACAGCTTCCCGGAACACCTCAACCTCTCGATCACGCTCACCCAAAGAGCAACCGGGTACCACAGGCCATAATATCCCAGAAATGTTCCGGACTGGCAGGGGCAATATGGCGCCTCCCCGCCACAGTACCTCAGAGGCCGCAGTCTCTTCACAACTGGGAGCTATGCCACAATCTTTACCGCCTAGCCAGACGAACAGGACCGTGGCGGAAGACCGGCCCTTACCTCAGCTAAACATACAAGACTTACGGATGATAGCCGCAGATATCAAAGACACCCTCTCGGCTGCAATCTCAGAGTTACGCATTGACATCCGCGCCCTCTCTGATAGAGTACAGGCGGCGGAACAAATGGCGGATCGTCAAGATTTACAACTACGCAAAATGACAAGGCATGTCGATACCCACACGCTTCAAATGAGAGAAATGCAGAGACACCTCGAGGACCTTGACAACCGTGGCAGATGCCATAACTTAAGGATCAGAGGAGTGCCCGAAACAATAGAAGGCGAACAGATTGCTCACTCCACCATCAGCCTGTTCAACGACCTTTTACGCAGACCACTACAGACACCTATTGAATTAGAGAGGATACATAGGGCACTGCGGCCAAAAGGAAAAGACACAGATCCACCACGAGATATCATCTGCTGTCTCACAGACTTTCGGATCAAGGAAGAGATACTCAAACAGGCCAGAGGCGTACCGCAAATAGTACATGAGGGGAAAATTGTCCAAATATATCAAGACCTGTCAGGCATAACCCTCCAACATCGCCGTGACTTGAAACCCCTGCTAGACACTCTGCGCGCTAAAAACATCACCTACAAATGGAAATTTCCGTTTTGTTTAGCCGCCACCTCACACGGCCGCACAGCATACCTTAAAGTGCCTGAAGACCTCCCTATCTTTTGCAACACTCTGCACATACCGAGAGTAGAGGTACCCAATTGGTATGCAGATTTTCGGCGCTCCGCAGTTCGCAGAGAACGCCCACCTGATGAACCCATGGAGGCTTCTAATGCAAGCCAAAGGAGAAGAAAGTTCCCTTCTATCACACCACCTCATGGAGCGCACCGTGCGAACAACCGCAATCACAGCCCTCACTCTCCCAACTCCAGGAGAGCTAGGAGGGAACGCTGATACTACCCACAATCGTTTGTGATCGTCTGGGCTTCAGTACTTCTATCTATGCCTGGTTGGTATCTGAACCTACAGACCCAGATACTGTTCTATCACTGTTCTTTTATTTCAGTTATGTTCTGATTCTCACGGTTTTTACACTTTACTACCATTTCCAAAACTGGCTCCTTGCTTCCCCGGGGAAGTGTGACAGGATTGTATTCTCCGTGCCTCAACTAACGTACTCACGGGATGCTTATGAACAGCTTCCCCATTCTAACTACAGAGGTCAGAAGCGGGCTATGCACACTACAATTACCAGAATGCAAGACGATAGCCATCCGGAAACTGTAATTGATCTCCAAGGCAACACAACAGCTTCCGGCACCTCACACTCTCATCATAATTGACACGCCGGATACAGATGTCTAAAGATGGCCCGCTTACAACGCCTGACAGAGTCTGCTACCCACCAAACTGCCTCAGCGATCACATCCTGCTCACCATAGGACCCCCTTAGGTCTACGGACACATCTCGGCTCCTGACACCAAGCAACGACGCACCGCACCTGGATCCCCCATGGCTCGGCAACGCCCTACTGCTCGCTAGTGGAACTGTGATATTGCATACCGCACACCCTTCTGCACAGGGAACGGAGCCCAGATGACACTTCCTGCACAAAGTCATACACGGACACGAAATGACCACTTGTGCGACTAAGTTCTCGCGGTTGGGAATGACTAACCTCCCGGGACTACCGAATACGAGAGTATCTGGATCTGCCTTAAGTCCGAATCTACCTGCACCTGCGGGAGTTATGGGATACTCGACTTCTCGCCCCATTCAGGTACTTTCCTATACAGCCTACCGCCTCACTCTGAGTTTCCAACGAAAACTCCACAGGACACTGCATCACTGCATATTACTTTCCCTGCACGTAATTTTATGAGTGTTCTACTTTTTCTTTTAAGTTTTGTTTTATTTAAGTGTAAGTTGATACCTCATGTTATGACTATAATGTTTATGTAGTTTTTGTTTAAGGTCTACAACAAGACTGGGTATAAGACAGCAACTGAAGTGAAGCTGGGTCTGATAGACCCCCACTCCACTATGCAAACTAAAAAGTACTTTCTTACGGCCTTACACCCTGACTCTTCAACCACACCCCCAAGGGACCGTGGCGGAAGGCCCAGAAGTATGAGATTATATATATATATGAGACCGGACTGGAAGACAGAACTCGAGCCGCTTTCATATGAACGTATACCTCCCGAATTGGCTGACACTTTTCTACTACTCCTATTTTAAGTAATACTACATTCACCTGGACGCTCTTCTCTCCCAGACCCCTGCCCCGACCTTACTCAAACAACTGACAAGACCAGTATCCTCTACACTGAGCTACTAACAAATACCACACACCACCTTACTCAAATACCAATGGTCATAGGATGGCAGGCTACACCTGTCTCCGTACCTAAATACACTAATAACTCACTTGTGCCAGATCTTTACCAACCCCCACACAGCTGCAGTGAAGTTCACCAACCCGGACTCCACGGATTGGGAACCATCAGTGCTCTGTACCTGACCGATTACAATCTAATAAAGAGACAGCAGACTTGATTGATACCTCTGCTGCCTCATCGGTCTTTCCTTTGTGCTCCATTCACGACAACTTAAGCTACTGCTAACTCTGAAAAGCACACCTCCCCAACACATAGTCCCTAAGTGCAAAACCCTTCCCCCTGACCCCGACAGAGGTCATGGACCCCATCGACCTAGCCACTGCGCAAACCCCACCTTACTCAACACTCACACTGCGCTCTATGAATCTACGGGGCCTAAACACACCCGAAAAATGGTCTCTTCTACTTACCTCTTTACAGAAATCCAACACCCATATCGTGCTTATCTAAGAAACACACTTCAGATTAGATGCAATCCCCAAACTGCGGAACAAACACTTTCCAACTGTATACCATGCAACCAATAATGAAGCCAAATCGAAAGGAGTATGCATCCTTATATCGAAACACTGCCCATTCATCATCACTGATGTGCAACGAGACCCTCTGGGTAGATTCCTTTCCATCAAAGGCTCCTTACACAACAAAACCTATACGCTCCAAATTCACAACAAGTAACATTCTTCCGCAACACACTGCAACTCCTCACGACTTTTAGCACGGGCAGTCTTATAGTAGGCGGTGACTTTAATATCCCTCTCGATCCTTCCCTCGATACATCCAATGGCACCTCATCCTCTACCTATAGGGCTTTACGTGCAATAAAAACACAATTCAGAGAATTATTATTACACGACGCCTGGCGCACACTCCACCCACATGGTAAAGACTTTACCTTCTTCTTCCCACCACACTCCAAATATTCCAGGATAGACTACTTCTTCATCTCCCAAAATGATCTTTCATTACTTCACAAGTCCACAATTGAACCAATGATACTTGCGGACCACAACCCCGTTTCCATGACCCTTCACATTCCTAACAAAAGTAACCATTCTCACATCTGGTGCTTAGACAACTCCCTACTTACAGATACTGAAATCTCGCACACCATCTCCAAACACCTACATAACTATTTTAAAGAAAGCGGACAGGGCGATTCTGCTCCAGAAATAGTCTGGGCTGCACATAAATGTGTTATAAGAGGCACATTCTTGTCACAGGCCGCGCATAGAAATAGACAAAGGAAAGCAAAACTGGGGGAACTAACTACACGCATTTCCCTATTAGAACGGAAACACAAGGCATCTCTAGCTCGAGAAGCACTGACTGAACTGACACAACTGCGAAACGAACTCTTAGAAGAACTACACAAAAACGTCAAACGTAAATATATGCTTACACAAAAATGCTTTTATGAGTTCGGCAACAAATCAGGGAAGATGTTGGCTAGAGCATTACAAGCTAAAAAAGCGGCCCACACCATACACTCAATTGTAGACCCTTCGGGTAAAACAATAGTCAAATCCGAAGACATAGCAGAACAATTTGTGCGCTACTACACAAACCTTTACAATATTCGCACTCCTCAGTCATCTCCCACTTTAGCAGACAGGAACGAGGCAATACACAACTTCCTATCCCAATACGCACCCTCGCCCCTCCGGGCCGAAGAGTCGGAATCTCTAGACGTCCCCTTGACGACGGAAGAGCTCACACTGGCATTAAAACAGATGAAACCGGGCAAAAGCCCCGGCCCAGATGGGTTGACGGTCGGGTACTACAAATCCTTCCCTGATCTACTAATACCTCACCTTGTTAAGGCCTTTAACAACCTCTCTCCTACCAGTATGGCCTCAAAAGATATCTTAGAGGCCCATATCACCCTTATCCCCAAACCAGGGAAAGATGACAAATTGGTTTCTAACTACCGCCCCATTTCTCTACTAAATGTAGACGTTAAATTATACGCCAAAGCCATAGCAAATCGTTTTCTACCCCTGATCCCAAATTTAATTACCACAGACCAAGTCGGTTTTGTCCCCGGCAGAGAAGCTAAAGACAATACCTCCAAAGCCCTAAATGTACACCATTGGTTGACTTCCACTAACACTAAGGGCTTCTTCCTATCCTTGGACGTGGAGAAGGCGTTCGACAGGGTGGCATGGGACTTTATGGAAGCCACCCTACAATCAACAGGCCTCCCACCGAGACTAATCAACATGATTTTGACTCTTTATTCCTCTCCCGCAGCCAAAGTTAGAGTGAATGGTGGCTTGTCGAGTGCCTTCTCCGTGTCCAACGGTACTAGACAGGGATGCCCCTTATCCCCCTTGATTTTTATACTAACAATGGAACCCATGCTATGCAGAATTAGAGATAACCCAGACATCAAAGGCATCCAAATTAACCAAAAACAATACAAAGTAGCCGCATACGCAGACAATGTCCTCCTCTTCCTTACAGAACCGTCCACTACCATCCTGAACCTGCTCAAAGACTTCGCACTCTTTAAATCCCTATTGAACTTACAAATAAACTTCTCTAAATCCAAAGCACTCAATATATCACTGACAAACGAGACAGTCACACAATGCAAACATAACTTTCCTTTTGGATGGGAAACACAAGCCATAAAGTACCTAGGCATTAAAATCCCCACCAATCTGTCAGAACTGTTCAGGCTAAACTTTTTACCTATCCTACAAACCATCCAAAATGATCTCCAAAAGTGGCAAGCTGGACCATTTTCATGGTTTGGAAGGGTAGCTATCTTGAAAATGAACGTTCTACCTCGGTTGCTTTACTTTCTGCAAACCATCCCTATACTGCTCCCACACTCTTTCTTTGCCATATACAAAAGAATTTGCAGGAAATTCATTTGGCTATCCAAACAGCCCAGATTGAACTGGCACAGACTGACGACTCCCAAATCACAAGGAGGACTGCAGGTTCCGGACATACAAACTTATTACCGGGTCTGCCATCTAGTTAGAATTGTGGACTGGCACGTACACAGCAAGGAAAAAGAGTGGGTGCATATTGAAAATGCCTTTACCGAGATCCCGTTGAAACTTCTCCCTTGGATCAATCCAAAACAAATCCCGAAAACTGCCGCTTTGAACCCCTAATTAATTCCACCCTATTAAACTTTAAAGAGTCGTGCAAAATACTTAAGGTTCAACCCATGTCAGGACCAATGACCCCTATAGAAGATAACCCGGAATTTTCACCGGGTGTCACCCTAATCCGCCCAACCAAGGAACCACACAGACCCAGACTCCTAGCACAACAAATGTTCCATCAAGGAACTCTATTGACATACCAAGCTCTGATAAACAAATTTCCAGACTATCATATCCCCTTCTATAAATACCTACAGATCCATCACTTTCTGCAGAGCCTCCAACACAAAGAAAATATACATAGGGAACTCACACCCTTCGAACTTTTATGCTCCAGTAATGAACCCCAAAGACACCTCATCTCGACCATTCACGCATTTTTCTTTACACCTCAAGACATCAAAGAGGATAAACTGATAAAACAATGGGAGACTGACCTGAACATAACCCTAACCCCAGACGACTAGAGAAATGTGCACTATCACATTCATAAAGGTTCCATTAACGTAGCAACACAGGAATGCAGGTTCAAAATCTATTCAAAATGGTTTAGGACTCCCGACAAAATTAACAAATTTCTACCTAATATATCTCCCAAGTGTTGGAGATGTAACACAGCCAGATGCTCACTCCTCCACATTTGGTGGGAATGCCCTCTCATTCAATCTTATTGGGCTGACATCCACGGCCTAATCACTCAGATCACAACATACACCCCGGACTATACCCCGGCGCAATACCTACTTCACCATACTTCTATTCCTCAACGTGTGTACAAGAAGTCGCTAATTCTAAATCTCATTAATGCGGCGAACCTATGCATCCCCGTTCATTGGAGAAGCACGTCCCCTCCCTCAATCCCAGAGTGGATTCGGAGAGTAGACAGACTGGCTGACATAGAAAATCTCATACATCAAACCTCTGATTCACCATCTAAATACAAAGAAACGTGGGCATGTTGGGCTCATTTCAAAAAATCGCAACTAACGTACGCACAGACCAATCTCCCAAGCAATAATTCAGACGATAATATAGGCCAGATAGTTAATTCCCTCACAAACAAATAAATATACGTATCGTCCTATCCCTCCATCTTCCTCCCCCCCTTTCTCTCTCTCATAATTCCCTGTCGAATGAATAGCCTACTCACTTTTATCCATCACCTGCTTTGACATGTGAGAAATTCCACCTTACATGATACACAACACCGACATGCCCTACTAATAGGTGAATCAATACAACCGCACTGGGCACAGTCAGTACCCTATAGGGGTGCCCAGGGGTATGGGTAGATCTAATACAGTCGGTTAAGACAATTTGCATTACAAATACCCTATATCACACTCCTACTTAGAAAATGCCATATAACCTCATGCAGTTAGTGAAGATTTTACTACATTCATGATGTGCTCAGTATACATAACCATAACATTCCGTGTAAAAATAAAGGAATTGTTCTTTCTCATTTTCATTTTTATAGCATGTGATGTATTTGTATTTGAATTATAGGCCTCTGAACTTCTGTTCGATACTATCATCTACTTGTTACCGTTTAGTTTATTCTTTTTGTGAAACTATATGTTGACTGTGGAATACATACTCTTGTAAAAGATTGCCCCTAATTTAGCTAACCTCTTTATGGCCCTGTGGGAGGAGGATGTCGTCTATGCCCGCCGCCAGCCATAGGTAGTGATGTGGGCAAGATATATAGACAACATCCTCCTCATATGGGATGGTAGCCGAGAGGATTTGGATACCTTTATGGGTGAACTAAACACCAATAATAGAGGTATTTTCCTTAAATATGAGGCCAGTCAGACTGAAATCAATTTTTTGGATCTAAGAATTGGGGTTGGAGACGGTCAATTTAGTACGGCTACTTATTTTAAGAGTACTGACCGTAACTCTTATATACCTACCGATAGCTGCCACCATGAGGCATGGCTGAGATCAGTACCAAAAAGTCAACTTATACGCCTGAAAAGAAATTGTTCCAATCATGACGAGTTTCTGTTTCAGGCAGACATTCTCATCAAGCGTTTCCTGAAAAAGGGGTACCTAGAGGCCTCTCTTATGAAGATCTTAGAGGAGGTATCAATATTAGACAGAGGTGATCTTCTGAGGGCTAAAACACCTAGTTGTGACAAAGTACCTTCTGTCCCTTTCATAACCACCTATTCAATACAACATACTAATGTGGCTAGGCTCATTAAGAAACACTAGCATTTTCTCACCAATGATCCAGTTTTAGGGAGTGTGCTCCCTGCTAAGCCACAAGTTTTTTTATAAGGGAGCTCCTTCCCTTAGAAGTAGAGTGGCCCCTAATATTCTCGACCCTCCTTCTGTTAAGAAAGGATTCTTTGAGAATCTGACAGGTTTTTACCAATGTAGGAAGTGCAGGGTATGCTCCCTGAGTGGTTGTGTACATAGAAGAACACATAAGTTTGTTTCTACCAGCACTTTAAGAGGAGTTTGAGATCAAACCATTCGTGACATGCTCAACAGAGAGGGTCGTTTATCTGCTTCATTGTCCTTGCGGACTGCAATATGTAAGCAGGACCAAGCGTCCCCTCTCTGTTAGGCTCAATGAGCATGTGACAAATATTTTGACTGGGTTCCCTAAACACCCAGTATCCAGACATTACCTTGAGGCCCACAATCAGAATCCCACTAAAACCATCTTTTTGGGGATTGATAAGTATACCACCCATTGGAGGGGTGGATCTCTGATTCGTGGGATCTCGAGGCTTGAGATGTCATGGATACATAAATTGAGATGTTATACCCCCTTTGGACTTAATGTAGGGGTGGACCTTAATGCATTCATTGACAACTCTTAATTATTATCTATTCAATATGTACACTTGGTGTGAGTCCTCGGTGGCTTAGCCCAAATTAATTTCAGTGCGATTTCTTACTATCTGCCTCAGCTCTTATGGCTTTTAATTTTTATATTTTTTGCCTTATTTATTTTTAGTATAAGAGAGGGTTTAAGGAATTTTTCCTCCCTACATTAATTTTTTATTTGTATTTTTATTTTTATTTTTTATTTATTTTTAGTTTTATTTATATTTATATTATTTTTTTTTAATTTTTATTTTTTTTAATTTCATTTATATTAATATTATTTTTATTTCCATTTTCCATTTTTTATTTTAATTTTATCTCCTCTTTTCAGTTGTTTAGTCATTCAACACCTATATAACACATTTGGCCCCTTTTTAAGGTTTCCTGGATTTCCTCCTCCTTTTTTTTTCCACTAGATGGCTTAGGGAATATTTAACATAGTTTTGTACATTACTTTTGTAATCTGTTTCCATGTTCAGTTCCTTGTCAAAATTGGGAATAACATCCATTTTAATATAATGTATTTTATCACTTTAACCACCTCAATACTGTGCATTTTCGCCCCCTTCCTGCCCAAGCCATTTTTCAGCTTTCAGCGCTGTCGCAATTTGAATGACAATTTCGCGGTCATACAACACTCGACCCAAATGAAATTGTTATAATTTTTTCCCCACAAATAGAGCTTTCTTTTAGTGGTATTTGATCACCTCTGCGGTTTTTATTTTTTGCACTATAAACAAAAGAAGAGTGACAAGTTTTAAAAAAAACACAATAATTTTTACCTTTTGCGATAATAAATATCCAATTTTTTTTTCTTTAAAACAAATTTTTTCTCAGTTTAGGCTGATATGTATTCTTGTACATATTTTTGGTAAAAAAAAAATCGCAATAAGCGTATATAGATTGGTTTGCGCAAAAGTTATAGTGTCTACAAAATAGGGGATAGTTTTATAACATTTTTATTTTTTTTTATTTTTTTACTAGTAATGGCGGCGATCTGCGATTTTTATTGTGACTGCGATATTGCGGCGGACACATCGGACACTTTTGACACATATTTGGGACCATTCACATTTATACAGCGATCCGTGCTATAAAAATGCATTGATTACTGTATAAATGTGACAGGCAGTAAAGGGGTTAACACTGGGTGGTGATGGAGGGGTTAACTGTGTTGCTAGGGGAGTGATTCTAACTGTAGGGGGCGGGGACTCACTAGGGGAGGAGACCGATCGGTGTTCCCCTGTACTGGGAACACACCATCGGTCTCCTCTCCTCTGACAGGACCGTGGATCTGTGTGTTTACACACACAGATCCACGGTCCTGCTGTGTTACTGGTAATCGTGGGTGCCCGGCGGGCATCGTGGCCGCCGGGCACGCGCACCGGGTGCTTAGTGACACTGCGCGCGCGCGCGATCGCCGGCGGCAGTGCGCGCGCGCCCCCTGGTGGCCCAAGAAAGCGAGGACGTCATATGACGTCCGACCGCAACAAGAGCTACGCCGCCTGGCCGTCAATTGATGGCAGGCGGTTAATCTGATTTCTATTTTGAATTTAGAGCCAGATATAGACATTAACATCTTTCAATCACTTCCTGTTTTTACCAGGAAGTTGAACTTTGCCACCGATGTCTCACAACGAGGCTTGGTTTTGTTTTCTCTTGTTATAAATGTGTGATGAGTCAGTGAGTTGCCCGTTCCCTTGACAATGTCTTCGTGAGACGAAACGTACGTTGGATGGTAGATGCGCTGAGGTCATCACAGTATATCCCGTACCTTGTCCTGAACGGGTCTCCATTAGCCGGCCGGCTGCAGTGTTTTTATATGCTTTTATCTCTGCTTCACATGTAAGTGCAATCTTTATTTACATTAAATCTTGGTCTTAACGATTTCACACCATGGAGAGCCATTGTTTTATATTTCTGGGTCCTGCCTATTGAATGTCGGGTTGGATTGAGCTGCCTTGTTTTGAGTCCTGGTCCCTCAATGGAAGCCATGGTGTGAGTCCTGATCCTTCATTGAAAGCCATGGTGTGACGGTTCCTGAATTGACCATCAGGTTGCTGTACAAGCTTACTAAAGCTTGCCATCTGGTAGGCGCATAATACACACGGTGGTGGATCCCCTCACATGCTGGTGTTTTGTGATTGAATAATTTTTTATCTGTACATCTTTGGCTGGACTCCTTTCCCCTTCTAACTGGACTGAATATCCATTTACATTTTTTCACTATTTGGACTTATTTTTACCCCCCTTTTTTTTCTGTGACCTTAATTGTGTTTCATTTATGCTATTTCCGAGTCCTTCAGGGCTTCTATCTGAACTGAATATCCATTTACTCACATTTTTTCACTATTTGGACATATTTTTACCCCCCCTTTTTTTTTTCTGTGACCTTAATTGTGTTTCATATATGCTATTTCCGAGTCCTTCAGGGCTTTTTTGTTTACATAGATATCACTCTATATGCTTGTTCACTTATTTTTAGCACTGCTCACATTTTATAATATTAACTGTTTAGTCTAAAAACTAGATTTTTTGCCTCTTGTTGCTATTTATCATCTTATCCTCCTGTTCTCTCCATTATAATCAGAATGTATGTGCATTGCTATTTAAAAAAAATCAAAGCCTTATTTTAGAATTCTAATGTCCTACAAATAAAATCAATGCACTCTAACACTGCACATGCTTTATTTGGCACCCTAGAAAGTGTGTAAAAATTCTGAGTTCAGGTGGTGGAGAAAACAGGATCCCAACATTCAGCAGCCATTCTCAAAAAACACTTGATCTTGGACACACACTCTAGACAACTTTGTGAAGTAAACCGCCATTTAGAAGATCTACACAATTGTGGCAGACGCCACAATTTGCGTATGAGAGGCCTGCCTGAGACCATTGAACCAGAACACTTACAGGCTGACGTAAATGGCAACTTTAATGCCCTCCTGGAAAGACCTAGAGATGTACCAATCGTGATGGAATTAATTCATCGTGCCCCAAGACAGAAAGGAAAAGCTGATAACCCACCCAGAGATGTAATCTTCTGCATAGTAGATTACCATCTGAAAGAAGAGGTTCTGAGGAGAGCACGAATCACTGCACTGGTCCACCATAATGGTGCAGAGATTAGTTTCTTCCAGGATCTCTCGAGTAACACGTTGCAGCGACAAAGGGAACTTCGACCTCTCTTAACGGTACTACGCACCAAGGGCATCACTTACTGATGGAAGTTCCCCTTTGGCCCCTCTGCAATCACACAAGGCCGCACCGCTCTCCTCAGAGTACCGGAAGATGTCCAGCATTTTTGCCACACTCTAGGGATACCGGTCATGGAGGTGCCTGAGTGGTATGCGGAGTTCCGCATACCATCTGCTCACTCAACATCTGTCAGACCTGAACTGATGGAGACACAAGATGTCCGCTATAGCAGATATTGATCACCCTTTGAAAGCCAGGACCCAACATCCAGGATTGCATCCACTCCCTGCCGACAGCCCGACAAAACCTCCACACACCCGCAGAGCCAGGCGGGATCATTAAGGATCGCACACTCCAAGACTAAAGCAACATTTTCACTTTGCTCCCCTAGGCACAGACTGTTCACTGTACCACTTCCAGACTCCTCCGTTCTACTCTCATATAGATGAGAAGACTATGCTCTTTGTTGAATGCCTATACCTATCCATTCTTCTCAAGAATCTGATTGCCTCCACAACTAACCAAGTACTGATACGGGAGTTTACCCTTTTGGGATCTGGTAAGCGATCTGCACGCATTTTGGCAATGACTACAGATCACTGGCCGTACTTTGATCCTACCCCCCTCACGAGACAACCGTGCCTCCCCAGAATGGGATTTATTCATGCTCCTGTCACTACTATTTTTATTATAGATAATTGGCATTGACAACACCAAATAGCCTTCTAGCATGATCTGGTCATATGCTCATATTAATACGGGACTTATCTGTAATAGGCTAATTTCATAGAGAGAAGTCCTGGAGGCTTGGGCTCAGATGACATGTTGCAGATCCTCTGAATATAGCACACAGCACACTCCATTACATTTTTTTCTAACCTCTCCTCTCCTCTTCTTAAACAATGCCTCAAATAGCTGAAAAGGTTAGACCAGCATGATCCATACAGGTGACTCAATCCTACAGCAGGTTCACCCTATAATTTGGGCAGTTTTAACCATCAGAGTTACCCCTATATAGAGGATTGGTTACCCTGTCAAACACAACAACAACCCTGGCATACTGTGTGGCTATCCTATATGGATCCCCAAGTGGGGTGATCGGGAGACGTTCCAAGCCCATCTCTCTGTACTTTACAAATAATGTGTTGTGTCTTATCAGTACAGGATTCCTTTTAATAATCTATGACCTAGAGCACCCACACTGAAATCCGGAGGAATTTTGTCAGGCCTCAACAGTAATGACTACAGGCACTTTAGTTCAAAGGAACTAGATGAACAGGCAAAGTGACATAGATTATTTAGTTTTTGAATGCAAGCGATCCCTTCCCCACCCCAAAGAGTCCAACCTAAGACTACCTGGTAGTTCAGGACTGATGACCGCTACCACCCATGTTGTCTCTAGCAACCGCTATTGACATCAATCAACACTATGCCAAATGACAACTGATGAAACCAGTGATTTACTCCACTAGACCGAACACATAAGTACACGACAATATCACACGTGACTGGTAGCCTCACGCTACATGCATGCCCACTCCCATATCTAAACGAGGCAAAGCAAACGGAAACTCCAGACTACAATCTTCCAAAGTATCTGGGAATAAGTGCAACTTGAATTTTTTAGGAAACCTTGATAAGGCAACCGGTACCGCTGTCAACTATTTGTGTAACAACATTTTTAGACACCACAAGTTAAAACATTTAGACATTGAACTACACACACACACCCGAAGACGTGAATAGGGCTCCTGCCCAATGACCAGAGGCTTGATAGGTGAAACAAATGGGCCACTGAAAGACAATGGAAGTCAGTAGAAGAATTATTTGTTATTGTGACAGGAGGGCCCGTGGAACTCAGAATACATCTTATGTCTAAGTCACCCTGTGCCATCCTGGCACAGGGTGAGTGAGAAAATATATCTTGGACTACTTAAAATGGGACAGTAATATTTGTCCACAATATCTCCCAGGATGTATGTAGAGACTATTATTGGTTTGGTTGATTCTGAACTCAACATGTTAATTGAGTGAGCTGATCACATTAGCCTCCAGGACTGGCTAGGAAACGAACTGTTGATGAATAGGCTGAGGAGGGGGGGGAGATTGTTGTTTGTATTGTTAATTGTAATTAGCTCCAGCTATTGTGTTTATACTACTGTGTGAAGCTCGGTGCCCACAAGTCTGTCCTACAGGTCATGTCTCTGAGTCATCTGGTCTGGGTAAATTTAATAGTAAATTAGCTCATGTTAATTAGGTTAGCTTTGAGTCATCCTGGTGTATAAATGTGTATGAGATCTCAAATAAAGAGTTAGTCCTGATGTACTCCAAGACTGGTGTTGTCTAGTTCTTGGGGGTTCCTATAGCCAGATCCATTGGGCTTGTGTTCCAGAACTTAGGAAGCGGTATACTGACGGAAGCACTCAAGCAGAGTGAGGGATGTTCCGTGACAGTTATATTGTCTGTTATAAAGTGAATGCCTTTTCTAACTGATCAATTACGCTCCTTTAATGTTTTAAGGTTTATAAGTTACAGAGTTATTGATTTTAGATGCTGCCTTTCAAGGTTCTGTTTCAAGTAATAGGATCCTCACTCACATGATGATAAGGACCCGTACCTTACAGAGACCGCCTCGAGGTGTGGCAAGTATGGCTGATGCCACTTAAGATGAGACTATGAACACGTCACACTTATAAGCACAATCCAAGGTTATGTGTTCTGGACCCCGCCACCTTGACCATTCGAGTCACAATCTGGCATTTGTTGCCATGTCACAGGAATACTCTCAGGGACGCGCTTTCAGGTTTCTGAGAGAGATTCCATACAACACACAGACTCCACCACTCCACAATAGATTGCATGTTACACCCCCTGTCAGTGGGACATGACACATTTTGACAGGTTTCATTTTCCACCAACTTTGACCTCTCCTCCCTCACAGTGGAACAAGTCTCAGACCACACTCAAAATTTATTTTTGAATAAAATTGCTTCACATACCACTGACCCACTCCGGAATCATCTGCATACAAGTGTAAAACCACCTTGGATAAGTGAGCAGGACTCACGAATCCCTGGATATAGTACTGGTCTCCCCAGTATAGATCTCTCAATTACTCGCAACTTCGCTTTAGCAGATCACAGTCACTTGTTCCTAACAGGGCTCACCTTTTTGTTACGCTCTTCCTCCCCTGCGTCCCTTCCCTAACCCACTTCATACACAAAGGGTCCAAACCCGGAGCCCTTAGATAGTACCCCTAGGAGGGACTCAGCTTAACTTTCAAGAAATCTAACCCCCACACAGTAGTGTGTACGGGTAGATATCAGAGAGCTAGCAGAATGGTATAAACCCCACCACAACATGACCACCTACAAAACAACGAATCCAAAGGCCTTGCACAACTACAGTAGTGCTAAATTTGTCTCCCTAAATGTACGAGGTCTCAACACCCCTGAAAAATGCTCACAAGTTCTACTTTCCATGCGCAAACTCAGTGCAGATATAGTACTCCGTCCTCAAACTGTCAAATTCCTATTACCCATTGGAAACACACGCAACATCTAGAGAGACCAAAACCAAAGGAGTATCTATCCTTATTGGAAAACACTATCCCTTTCAGATATCAGACTCACTCTCAGATGTAGATGGCAGATTTCTGTTCATCAAGGGCTCACTGCATGGCAAACATATTACTCTAGCCAACATTTACGCCCCCAACGTCAAACAAGTTCTCTTCTTCAGAACAAAAACTCACAGACTTTCAGGAAGGTTCTCTGCTATTGGGTGGAGATTTTAATGTCCCATTAAATCCCCTAATGGACACATTCTCTTGCACCTCTAAATTACCTTTCAAAGCACTTTGTGCGATTAAAAAACTTCTCCAAGAATTGTCACTACATGACTCCTGGCGCACCCTAAATCCCAATGTTAAGGACTACACATTCTATTCAACACCTCACAGCTGCTATTCCAGACTGGACTACCTGTTTGTATCTCAAAGAGACCTACCCTTCCTCCTCACGACAACCATCGAGCCAATGTTTATATTAGATCATAACCCATCTCAGACCCATCTCTGCTCACAGATACACCCACTGTCCTTACAATCCAAGACAGATTGATTCAATTCCTTTAAGAGAACAACTCCCCAGAAATCCACCCATTGATTCAATGGGAAGCACACAAATGTTCCATACAAGGGGAATTCATGGCAATAGCAGCCAAAAAAAGACGGGGGAAAAACTGGCACACATCTCATATCTTTATACAAGCATTCATGATTTAGAAACAGCACATAAAATAACCCAAGCACTATCCACCTTACAAGAACTAACTCAAGTTAGGGCGGAATTAGTAGATGAACTGAATAAGAGAATGAAATGTAACTTTATATTATCGCAAAAAATGTTCTATGAATATGGTAACAAAGCTGGAAGACTCCTGGCCAGGGCACTACATGCAAAAAGAGCAACAACAACATTTCACCGTATACATGATCCAACAGGGAAAAAACTGACAAACAATATCCATATAGCGGACCGATTTGTCTGGTACTACACACAACTCTATAATCTTAAAACGGACACTCCCCAAACGGAGATGGAAGCTAGACGTCAAGTATTGAAAGACTTTCTTTCTAAACACTGTCCGACTCCTCTTTCAGAAGCAGAAGCAGCTGACCTGGAACAACCGTTATCATTGACTGAACTAGAAGTGGTACTTAAACAACTAAAACTGGGCAAAAGCCCTGGGCTGGACGGACTGACAGTAGGATATTACAAAACATTCATTGATACTATTAAAGTGCATTTTATTAAGGCATTTATTACTCTCTCCTCAGACACCACACCACCCCGAGACCTCCTCACGGCGCATATCACAATATCCCAAAACCTAACAAAGACCCAACTGCAGTTTCCAATTATAGACCGATTTTACTATTAAACATGGATCTTAAAATGTATGCAAAAATTATAGCAAACAGACTTATACCCCTACTACCCAGCCTAATTACGCTAGATCAAGTAGGATTCGTTCCAGGAAAAGAGGCGAGGGATAACACCCTTAAAGCTTTTAATATTCATCATTGGCTGACTTTGACACATCAACAAGGTTTTTTCCTTTCCTTGGACGTAGAGAAGGCATTCGACAGGGTGGCATGGGACTATATAACAGAAGTACTTCTAAAAATTGGTATACGAGAGCGTATGCTACAATTTATCATGGCCTTATATTCAAGCCCGACAGCTAGAGTTCAAGGTTAATGGTCACCTGTCAAATGCCTTCTCCATCTCCAACGAAACTCGCCAAGGTTGCCCTCTCTCCCCACTCTTTTTTGTTATCACCCTTGAACCTTTGCTTCTACACCTAAAGGAGAATACAGACATCAAAGGCATCACAATTGCACAGACCACTTACAAACTTGTAGCATTCACTGATGATATACTATTGTTCTTAAAAGATCCACACATCACAATCCCCAATCTTCTTAAAGACCTGGCCCTATTCGACACTTTGGCTAATTTGCAGATGAACTTTGCGAAGTCGGAGGCACTTAGCGTTTCATTGACAAATGAGATACTAACGCAATTCCAAGCTAACCTCCCATTTGCATGGGATAAAAAAATCAGTTACATATTTAGGAATTCAAATCCCTACCCAACTATTGGAACTATATAGCGCAAACTATACCCAGATTCTTCACAATATACAGAAGGGCCTCATATCGTGGTCATTAGGAATGTTCTCCTGGTTCGGTAGAGCGCCCATTGTTAAAATGAACGTTCTACCGAAAATTCTTTATGTCCTACAGATGGTCCCTATTTCTCTCCCCCAAACGTTCTTCACATCCTTGCGCAAAGCCTGCTTAGAATTTATTTGGGGTACACTATGACCCAGGCTAAGCTATGATAGACTAACACTACCCAAAATGTAGGGTGGTGTGGGACTACCGGACATTCGCAAATATTATTGGGCTTGTCAGCTGTTGAGGGTTGTTGATTGGAACCTGCATGCAAGCACCAAGGCATTGATTCACATAGAACATGCATTTTCGCATATACTGCTTAAGCAACTTCCCTGGACAGCTGCGACCCATATTCCATAACAGTGCAAACAGCACCCACTCATAGGTATCACTCTTCAGACCTTTACAAAAATGTGCCAGCAATTTAAAATTTCTACCTCACCAGGACCACTAACACCGGTTTGCCAGAACCCAGAATTTCCTCTGGGAATGGTTAACACATTTCCTCTCAATATGGGGCACCAATTTCAGATTTCAGAGCAGGACATTTCTTTTCAAATACCGGGCTTCTACCCAAGCCCGCACTCATGACCTTGATGGACACTCGTCAGTTCTCATCCAGGATGTACACATGACTTCGACACTTCCTTAACAACCCTAAGATTTTCGCAAGAT
This sequence comes from Aquarana catesbeiana, assembly GCF_042186555.1. NCBI lineage: Eukaryota > Metazoa > Chordata > Amphibia > Anura > Ranidae > Aquarana > Aquarana catesbeiana. The sequence goes on along the minus strand of NC_133325.1, from coordinate 255,207,832 downwards.
GGTACCAAACTCCAGTCAAACTACACAAACTTAACCCCCGTTCCCATCCATGTGTTGGAGGTGCCAAGCACAAGAGGGCTCCCTTTTACATATCCGGTGGGAGTGCCCCATTAACAAAAGTTTTGGATCGAAATCTGCCAACTCATTACACACATCACCACACTTAAACTTGACATCTCGCCAGCCCAATTACTTCTGCATCATTCCTCCATATCTAGGAAATCTTACCACCACTCACTGGCCCTACACCTCCTTAATGCTGCCAACAGGCGTATTCCAGTACACTGGAAATCTCCCCACCCGCCCATAATAGTGGAATGGATTAAACGAGTGAACAAGATAGCTTGGATGGAGGAGCTTGTACATCAAGACCATGACTCTTCCACCTCATTCCGGGAAACATGGGCTCGCTGGCAACATTTTCAAACCATGACAGACTATGCCGCACTTTTACAATGATATACCTATCAAGACCACAACAAAGGGTCGACGAGAAAGACGGAGATACACAAACTCACCCTGTTCTTTCCCCTCCCCTTCCCCCTTTTGAGCTCACTTACCTTGCCTTTGAGGGAACTCCCTTCACTGCATCCCTCATTGCTCCCGATTTTTAGGAACTGCTAGTGGCTGCACTTCAATGGTGTCATAGGATTGTTAGAGGTCCGCTGGTCACAATTCTACAGATTTTGCTTATATAAAAACAAAGTGTTCCACTGCCCCAGAAGAACCACACAATAAGCCAACTTATACGTCCTTGAGACCTGACTTTATCCAGCTAATACCCACTATAACCATCAAGATACCCACCATGAAATATCCTTAGGACACATATACAAGGTGAAAATAACCCAACAATAGCAGGTTATTCTTGTAAATGTGAACCACCAGCCCAAAGGGTGGAGATTACACTGGATAATTCATATGTCGTACATAACATTTGGATCATCTACCACCTGGTTCTTTTTTATCAGATCCGGAAGAACACATGTACAACATATACTGGATTAACAATGCATATTATTTTCTGTACATTACCTGTGTTACTGTTACCCATGTATACATGTACTACTGTTGTTTATGTACAGTATTTTATCCTTATGTTTCAATAAACTTTTTTTGGAAAAAAAAATCTAAAATCAATATAAAACCTATAGGACAGAATTGCTATGCTTTGTGTTTTGAAAGGTTTAAAGAAAGATGGGTAAATGACCAATCAGATTTGCTGTAAGGATCTCATTGTAAAGTCAACTGGATCATTCACATCACTGATGCTGGAATAATTGGACATATGGTAAATTTTTCAGGGGATGTGCAAATTTAAGAAAGCAGATAGAATTATTGTTTTTCTGTAGAAGAATAATGCTCCTTTTGTTTGGAGCCTGACTTTGAATTCACATAAGTTATGTGTAAGTAATTTTGTTTTTTGTTTTTAATAATTTTGTATTAATTATTGGCACAAACAGAGAAACAGATTATATAATAACTGTTGTTCTTACATGTGATGAGTGACAAGATTCACAGCATACAAAAGTATAAGGTTGTATATGTGAATATGGAAAATTCAAATAATAACTGTACATATATAATGGAAAATTAAAGAGTCACATAAAACCTTAAATGATTTTTAATACAAATCAGATGAAATTATATTGAATTGTAATGAAGATTATATTATTAATAATAATATAGAGAAATATAGAATAATTTGTAAATGAAAAACTGAAAGGTACAGTTAACCGTCATTCTATTATTGTGGTGTAGATATGAAGGTCGAGGTCAAGTGAAAGAGAAAAGAGAAAATAAGGAAAGTGCCAGAGAGAACGTCGGGAATGGACATCAATATGTGCAATTCATTGGATCATAAGCGTCACAAGGATTTATCAAAGTCTAGTGGGAGGTATGACTCAATCCAAGGATACCAGATTTTCTCAAATGTATGGGTTTTATCATGAACAATGGCAACAAGTTTTACATTGGTCATTTTGTTCTTATGTGTAAGAAATTTTGAGGGCTCATTTGTAAGTGTCTATTGGCTGTATAGTAGCATTTATCTTGTGTTGAATGTAGATTTGGGAAATTAAACTTGTGTATACACATGTGTGTAGTAAGCCCTTGTGCCAATAAAACACCCATTGTGCAACAACTATCTCAAATCTTTCAAATTAATTACAAAATAACACAAAGGATTTTTGTGCTAGACAGCGCTTGCAAAAATAATCATTACCACAATTAACACAATTAATAAGTGTAAAACAACGTATAAAATAATAGTGAAAAGTACTCAAGCCAATATATTATTAAATGCTCAGTCCAGAGTAATATTTTTCAAAGATTTAACAAGTGGCAATGACTCCACAAGCCACAATGTCCATCCACAGAAAAGTAAAAGAAGTGCTTGTGCCTTGACACCAGGAAAATTCTCCTGGTAATGCTACAGTATGTCACAATGTGCTTATATAAGGGTCCTCACTCACCAGAGTGTATTGAACTCAACCTCACTTTTTTGGTCACCCAAGGACCAGATAATGCCACTCAGTTGATGCCTGAAATGGATATCCTCTCCTTGTGTATAGATGGGTCAGTGATCCATTGACACCATTGGTAGAAACCCAGGGTTAGAAAAAAAGAGAGAACAGGGATCCTTTCATAGTGTAAAAACTGCTACTTTATTGGTAAAAAGCTGTTTGCTATCAAAGAAAACACTTTAAAACTTACCTTATCTATACGTTCATTCGGGAAACCGCTGAGCATTCTAATGCGTTCTACCTAGAAAATATGTTCTGCTAATGCATTTGGTCATCACGTGATGTCCTCAAAACCAGGAAGTCATGGTGCATGCCTCCTTCTTAAGTACAATACACAAACTAAAAGACCGCCCACTCCACCCAAACACTTAAGAAGAGAGATTTACAATAAAATGACAATTGTGGAGTGCCACTTATCATTTGAAACAAATATGCAGCATTACATAAATAAACCCTTGTTAAAAAAATGCATAACAAACAATGCCCACACTGGGAGTTAACTCTGAACAGATTATAGCAGCACTGACCTCGGTCTTTATTAACCTCTTGGAAGGACCAGCAGATACTGTGCACCGATTGAGTTTCTATGGGCACATAGAGCTTTGCGACCACGTCCTATAGAGTCTGCCCCTCAAAATTAATGCATTATACTTAACGAACACACTGGGTTTTATTTACTAAAACTGGAGAGTGAAAAATGTGAAGCAGCACCAATCAGCTTCCAGGTTTTATTGTCAAAGCTTAACTGAACAAGATCTCTCTGAAACGGTTATGGCTACCAGGCTATGAGAATTCTTCACTAAACTCATTGGTGCAAAGCAAGTTGGTTTTATGCTGGGTAGGGAAGCTAAGGATAACATCACAAAAGTGATTAATCTGATCCACAGATTAGGCAGGGGCACAATCAAGTGCCTTCTCCTATCCACAGATGCAGAGAAAGCCTTTGATAGAGTGGCATGGGACTTTATGCTGACAGTCTGAAAACATATAGGCTTACAGCCTCAAATGATGTCATGGATCTCTTCCCTTTATTACAACCCAACAACAATGGCACTCTATTGGACTCAGTGTTCATCTGCAATGGGACCACACAAGGTTGTCCCACTTCGCCCATACTGTTGATTTTAACCTTAGAACTATTCATTCGTACTGTGAACAAACTCAATTAAAGGCTTAATAGTAGGGGCTAAGACATACAAAAAAGCCGCATACACAGACAATCTTTTATTCTTCCTGACTCAACCTCACGTCTCTATCCCAAACTTACTACAGGCATTTTCACGTAATAGCTATGTCTCCAGCTTTAAGATAAATTTTGGCAAATCAGAGGCTTTAAATCGTTTGCTGTCAGCAGAGATGCTGACCCAAACACAGAGTATTTGCTTCTTTAAATGGGAATATACTGCCCTTAATTATTTAGTGATATGGCTCACACCTACCCTCCAGAAGCTTTTCAAGCATGATTATATTCCTTTACTTAGTGGAATAAAATGAGATATGGATATCTGGACAGCTAAACCTTTTTCTTGGTTTGGATGAGCCACTATAATTAAGGTGACGAATCTACCCAGAGTGCCCATTTTGGTACTTGCTTGCTTTTCCTTGTTAAAAGAAGTTTATTGAGTATACAATGTTATAAAGATACAAAAAGTAAGTTTACAAGGATCTATAAAGTAAGCTCATTGTTTTACAGTAGGGTTTATATAGGTAAATATCATGAAATTTCAAATATTAAACATTGGGTTCACGTAAACCTAAATTAAAGATATATATCATTTCCTTAGTTACTTTTGTAGGTATTTAAATGATTTATACCTACTATACATATTGTTTACAAGTAGAGTGTATATTAATTGTAAGGTGGAGAAAAGGAAAGAGAAAGAAGAAAAAGGGTTGAAAGGTAGAGGTATGGTCCACAAGGTTGTCCCGCTCGTCGGTTTATTATTCTTTTTAGTTCTCTTTGAAGCCTTAGAATGGGTGTCTCTGTAAGTCATTTAATCTGTTACCATGGCAACAGGACAGAGTCATTGAAGTTTGACAGGAACTGTTGTTTTATCCAAGGATGCCAAAGTTTTTCAAATTTTGGAATTTGATTTTGATCGATGGCTACCATCTTAGCATGGGACATTGTATTATTCATTCTGTGAATTGTTTCTGCTAGTACCAATGTAGGAGATTTCCATGCCTTGGCCACTGTTTGTTTTGCAGCCGTTATTAGTTGGATCATAAGTTTGAATTGAGAGAGTGTTAACCATTCCGGTTTTAGATTAAGTAAAGTTAAATATGGATCTGGTTGTATTATTTTTTTAAATATTTTAGATGCAATCACGAAGACTTCCTTCCAGAAGGTTTGGATTACTGGGCACGTCCACCATATGTGTAAATATGTGCCTATTTCTGGGCATCCTCGAAAACAAAGAGCTGAGGTATTAGGTGAATATTTTGCCACTCTAGCGGGTACAAGGTACCAGCGAGTTAGGACTTTATAATTTGTCTCCAGTGCTAAGATGTTGGGTGAAGATGACTTAGATGTGAGCCATATGTTAGACCAGTCCGTGTCTTCTAAAGTTCGTCCCAGGTCCTCCTCCCACCTCTGAACGTAAGAGGGTCTATTAAGATTTGCTACTTCATATAATTGATTATAAAGTGATGAAATTGTACCTTTAGCAAATGGATCTTTTGTACAGATTGATTCAAAAATGGATAATTGGGATAATGGTGTATCCCCCTTTAGGAATGGTGTATAGAAATTTTTGATTTGGAGATATCTAAATATCTCAGAGTTTGGTAGATCATATTTTTCTCTAAGCGATGGGAATGAAAGGAATGATTTAGATGCTATGAAGTAATTTAGTGTCTGAATGCCTGATGTTGTCCAAGCTTTAAAAGAATTTGGGTAGATCCATGCCGGATAAAAGGCCGGATTTCTGATAAAAGAAAGGAGAGGATTGTGTGGAGATTGTAACTGATATTTGGTTTTTAGTTTATCCCAGAGAGATAAGAAGTGTTTAGTTATGGGATTATGAATTTTAAAGCGGTCTTTAGGATCAAGCCATAATAAATTTGATATTAATAGAGGGTCATTTTCTGAAGCCTCTATAAATACCCATAATGGGATTTCCTGTTTTGCATGGTATTTGGACAGACTGGCCAAATGTGCTGCTCTGTAGTAGTTAGTAAAATTAGGGTATCCCAGGCCTCCTTTATTTTTGGGAAGATGTAGTGTGTGTATAGGTATACGTGGTTTAGAAGAGCCCCATATAAACGAAGTTGCTCTTTTTTGTACTATTCTCAAAAAATAGGAAGGAATTGGAATAGGGAGGACTCTGAATAGATAAAGCAATTTGGGTAGAATAGTCATTTTGATTGCATTAATCTTCCCTATCCAGGATAAAGGAAGTTGCAACCATTGTTTTATTAGATTTGTGATCTGTCTTAATACAGGAGGATAATTGGTTGAGAATAAGTCAGAATGAGATGCTGTTAAATGAATTCCAAGATATGGGATTGATTTTTCTGCCCATGTGAATGGGAGTGCAGCCCTAGCCGGGATCAATTCCATGTTTGTGAGTGAAATATTAAGCACTAGGCATTTCTTAGGATTAATCATAAGGCCGGATAGGGCTGCAAATCCATCAAGAGCTGGTATTAAGTTAGGACCAGAGACCTGTGGTGATGATAGAAAAAGTAATATATCATCTGCAAATATACATAATTTGTGTGTAATACCTCCTACTTCAATGCCAGTTATAGTTTGGTTTGTTCTGATGTATTGGGCCATGGGTTCGAGTATAAGGGCAAATAATAAGGGAGATAATGGGCAACCCTGTCGGGTACCTCTTTCGATATTAAAGGCTTCAGATTTGTATCCAGCATATTTTATATAGGCTTTGGGTTTATTATATAATGCTTTGATCCATGTTAAAAAGTGGAGTCCAAAACCCCATTTTTGTAATGAATATTGCATATATTGCCAGGATACTGTGTCAAATGCCCTCTTAATATCGAGAGATAGAAAACATAAAGGGATTTTCCGTTTTTTAGCAATATGTGTCAATAACACTGCCCTGCGTATATTATCGCCTGCCTGTCTATTTGGCATGAAGCCTACTTGATCTCTATGTATTAATTTTCCTATAATGCTATTGAGGCGTTTTGCTATTATTTTTGCTAATAATTTAATATCGAGGTTTAACAGAGAGATAGGCCGATAATTCACACAGGAAGTATCATCAGAAAGGGGTTTTGGGATCATACAAACAATTGCCATTAGTGTTTCTTGCCGAAAAGAATGTCCATCTAGAAGTTTGTTAAAAGTTTCAGTGAGAATGGGGGAGAGTATTTCTGAGAATGTTTTATAGTATAAAGCCGAGTAGCCGTCTGGGGCTGGTCTTTTGTTAAGTTTTAGGTCTTTTATGGCGTTAGCAACTTCATCTATAGTTATAGGCTCATCCAAACTGCTTTTTTGATTCTGAGATAACTCAGGTAAGGTTATTTTTGAGAAGAAGGATTCAGCCTCTGTAGGATTAAATTCATTGTTTGTCTTGTATAAAGTTGCGAGATGTGAGTGAAATTTATGGACTATTTTAACTGGATTACAAGTGTAAACATTTTTTGATAATTTCAAACGTATTGGTTTGAAAGATTTGTTAGTTGAATTTAATGTCCGAGCCAAATATTTACCTGGTTTGTTTGTATTCATGTAGAAATTGTGTTTGGAGCGTTTGAGGGATTTATCAACTGACTCAGTGAGAAATAGATCGTATTCCAATCTAGATTTTTCCAGATGAGATTTTGTACTCTGAGATGGATTATCTTGAAATGATATGTAGGCTGCATTAAAATAGAGTTCTAGTTTTTTTGCTAGATTTTTGCATTCCCGTTTAAATAGTGCCATTTGTCTTTGTATTGTACCACGCAAGACAGGCTTATGAGCTTCCCACAGTGTTATTGGGGAGATGTCTGTTGTATTATTAATTGATATGTATTCCTTTAAAGCTTGTTCAATGGCCATCTGATGTAGTGGGTGTTTGAGCATTATGTCCGGTAAGTACCACGTTGGGTCATGCGCTTTTGGTATGGCTGAGGCTATAGTAGTGTATACTGCATTATGGTCAGACCACAGAATCGGAATTATATCTGATGCAATAATTTCTGGTATCATTCCTATTGTTAGAAAAATATGATCTATTCTGGTGAAGGTTTGATGAGGGTGCGAGAAATAAGTGAATTTCTTTTTCATTGGGTTACTTTCTCTCCACGAATCTACCAGATTGTATTTGGAAAGAAGTTGAGAAAAAGGTAATCTAGAGGTTATTTTGGATGGTGTAAAAGGTGATTTATCTAGAAATGGGAGGAGGACCTGGTTCGAATCCCCACACATTATCACTGTTCCTATTTTGTGTGTATTAATCACTTGTAATATATGTGAGAGGAATGGTGTAGGTTGTTTGTTAGGAGCGTAGTAGGAAATCACCGTGATTGCTGTATCCATTATATAACCCATGAGTATCAGGTATCTACCTTCTGGGTCTTTAATTTCTGATGATAAGGTGAATGGTGTGGTTTGGTGAAATGCAATTAGAGTTCCCCTTTGTTTGGTACAGGCAGAAGCCGTGTAAATTTGTTGATAAAAAGGAGAAATATATTTTGGAGTAGAATCTTTGGTGAAGTGTGTTTCTTGGAGGCATACTATGTGAGCCTTCTTGTTACGGAAGGCTTTGGTCCTTTTTTGAGGGACATTTATTCCCTGAACATTCAGGGAAAGTATATTCAGTGGTGCCATGGCAATAGATCAAATAGTTTTGACTTACTTTTTGTTATGCAGAGCTGACTGCGCAGATCAACCTGTGTGGACTGAAGAGATGAATAGATAGAAAAGAAACCAGTGAATTCTGGAGTAAAGAGTAAACAAAAAACATATGAGATTAGATGATACATTGTATAAATTATATTTTGCAAGTAATCACAATTTACCCGTGAAAGAGAATAAATATCTCTCTCAGGGGAATAAGTGCCTTCGTCACACTCCCACATAATATGGTTGGGAGAATGAGGAGGGCTAATGGGGGTACACGGATCTTCCGCTTACAGGAGAGAAGTGCTATGTCAAAAGACATCAAAATGATGTTTCATTAATTGGAGTGCAGAATATAGTTTTTGTTGAAATTATTTATTCCAGGGTGGTTGTATATGGTTAGTCTTGCCCTAGGCTAAATAATTCAGTTAGAAAGGTACTATTAATAACTTTGGTATTGATGAAGATAGTTTGAATTATTTTGGGATTTTAACCCTTTTAGAGTAAACAATTACATATTTTATTCATATGTAACTGTTTAGATATGTTAACTCATAAAATTGAGGTTGTATTGCTTCAGATTAGAATAAACAAAAACATAATTCTAGGAACTAGTTAGGTAATAATATATTTGTATTAAGAAAAGAAAGAAAAAGCTTCCATTACTTCTGGATTATTGAACATATTTGTCCTAAAAAGTAATAAATCTATTGTTATTACCTGATAATATATAACTGAACAAGAATTTCTTTATTTCACTTATATATTCTAAGGCTATATGAATCAGAAGTAATAAGAAATATAACTGGAATGTAACATGATCCCACACAGTGTGTGACTATCAGAATGCAGTTACATTCAGTTATAAATATAGGTTTTTTATAGAGAACCATCTCTTAGTATAATAAATGAAGAGATATCAGGAATTAGGATGTCAGTCCATTGAATCTTCTTGGTCCATGGATGATGTGGCATAACGGCCTCTTTTGTGAGAATGATGATTCCCATTTTGTTCTGAAATTTTCTGGGTGCTGCCTGAAGGTGAAGATGATGCCATTCTTCTGCGTGTGGGAGTGTTGCTGCTTGTGGGTTCTGTCAGATTTAATTTTAAAAGGGTTTGTTGTAGTTCATCTGCTGATCTGCTTCTGTAAATTGTACCTTGGTAGTTAAATCTGACTGAAAAGGGGAAGCCCCATTGATACATAATGTTGTGGCGTTGCAGTTCCATTAGTTGGGGTTTCATGGATCGTCTTTTAGTAATAGTAAGTTGGGATAGGTCAGCAAAAATTTGATAATTGTGTCCTTGAAAATTAAGTTCCTTTTTTTCTCTTGCAGCAATTAGTATTTGTTCTTTCGTTCTGTAATAATGAAATTTTGTGATTATATCACGTGGGGGTCCATCTTTCTTTTTGGCTGTGAGGGCTCTGTGTACTCTGTCCAGTTCTAAACGTTCAATAGGGATATCTGGCTTTAGTTCTTGTAATAGAGCAGTAATAGTAGATTGCAGGTCTGTCACAGTTTCAGGTATTCCCCTTATGCGCAAGTTTGAACGTCTGGCTCTATTTTCGTAATCTTCAAGCTTAGTTTGAAGTATTAAATTCTCTTTTTTTAATTGTTCCAATTCTGTTATATTTTCTTGGGTTGTAATTTCAATTTCATCCATTTTTATTTCTAAGGCTGCGGAGCGGTTTCCCAGCTCTCTTATTTCTTTGGTTAGGCTTTTTGTTATTTGGTCTGAGGTTTGTTTTAAAGCCTTATGAAGCATCTTTTCAAATTGTAATAATATTACTGGGGATGCTGAGGAGGCTTGTGGAGAAGTTTGTGAGAGGATTTGTTCTGTATCTGACTCAAATGGAGAGTCTTGCTGTGACATTTTCTGTCTGTGAGAGCGCCCTGATGCTGTATCTTGTGAGGTGACTGGAGCTGCTTCAGCTGCAGTGAGTGCCTGTGAGCTCTTTGTGAGGTGATTTTTATTTCTGCCACGGTTTCCTCCCAGTACCATATTTCCTGCCCAAACTTTCACAGTTTGTTCCCTAGGGCAAAAAGGTTCAAATGGATACCTTTTGAGCCTGCAGGCTCCGCTTTGTCCTTCTCTTCTCTCCTCAGCGGTGTGGCGCTCTAACAATGCATGTCTGCTCCTCTAGGCTCCGCCTCCTGCCCCCCACTGGCTTGCTTTTCAAACAACTCTATTCTATTATGCATAATTTTATATGGGCAAAAGGCAAATCTCATATTCGTTTGCAACTACTTTTCTATCTAAAATTTAAAGGTGGGATTGGATATCCCAGTTTTAAAAATTACTATTATGCCACTCATCTGGCCAGGATAATTGACTGGAGCTGTCATGCTGGTACCAAGGATTGGGTGTGAATTGAAAGTGACACCTTTACCCTGCCTTTAAGATTCCTACCATGGACCCCTTGGGATAAATGCCCACTACATATTAGACAAACCCTATAATCTGAGCTACTTTGCCGATGTTTCATAGGGTTTCCAAAGGAAGTCATATTTCTAATTCCCCTCACCCCCTCACCCCTCATGCAGGCAACCCAGATTTTTCCCCTGGGATGGGAGCCAAGATCATTCCACTGAAGGATCAAATTCTGCCTCTTCTGGCTACACACTGTGTAACCTTGGATACATTGAAGTCATTCAATGAATTGGTCATGGAGCTGGGATGGAAATGCCTTCCATTTTGGACTTATCTCCAACTGCATGATTACCCCCACTTCCCTTTACACAAAAAATTATTTCTCAGACCGCTTTCTTAGCTAGAAACCCTCTGCCTATGGGGTGAAGCCCTCTGGCTACAACAATCACTTAAGATAGATACACACAGATTCCAAGTACACTGAGAAACTCTGCTTAAAATGAAATTGTTTGATGGTCAATAGACCAATGCCTTCATTTTGGCTCATAAGTGCTCTATAAGCACAAGACTGCAAGAGACCTCTTATAAATTATTGACTAATACGCTACTGCTAAACTAAAAAAATGGTTTCCACAGACATTGGACCTCTGTTAGAGATGTGGCTAGGCTAAGAGCACTCTTTTGCACATATGATGGGATTGCCCCCTGCCATTTTGCCAAAAAGTATGCAAATTGATTGCCCAAATTACTGATACCAATCTCTCCCTTACCCCTGCATGTTGCCTACTATATATCTTTAACTATCCTCTGAACTATCCTCTGAAACGCAATAAGCCCTTCATGATTAGGCATTTATTAAATGTGGCAAAAGCAATAATACCACACCATTGGAAATCTACCCATACCCGATCAATTAGGGAGTCGCTATATAAGGTAGAAAATGTATTTGATATGAAAGAAACTGTGGCCTTGGCTGCTGAATATATCAAGAAATACCATAAACTCTGTACTGCCTGGTTTATGTTTAAATACTCTGAGGCATATGACAAATGGGTCAATGGTTGATTCCTTGTTGTAAAATGATCTGTGCTCATTATTTGGCTGTTTAGCTATTTTGAAGATATCCTAGTTTACCCTCAATAGCTATTTATTTACTTTTCTATATTTTTGGGTCACACTGACTATACTCCACTAGGATTACCTGTGACACTTTCTTTTACTCTCCTAAATGTCCCCTTTCTCCACCTCTTTTAGTGCTGTATATTATATAATCATTTAATTGTGAGCTTTTTGTTGGCTATTCTATTTAAAGAACTATTTTACCAAATACATGGTGACTTTTTTGATTTTCTTATGTTGTTGAAATACACTTCAATTGACTTTATTTTGTCTAACCCCAAAGTTTGGACTGTAATTCTGAACTACTGTACTCTTTTATACTTTGAGTAAAATTCTATTGTTACAAAAAAATTGTTACAAAAAAAAAGAAACAAAACTGCAGAATAGACATCTTATAAAATAAATTAAAGGAAAAGGGGGCGTGCCCAAAGCACAAATGAAAATGGCAGCCTGAGTTGAGAGCTTCTATCCAGATCTAGATTTCTAAGAACATGCAGCACCTGCAGACACACTGTCAACCAGCTCTACAGCTAGATTTCTTCCTTCAGCCTGCTAGCAGACCTTCCTTCATCAGCTTCTGCAAACATAATCAAACAAATACTGTTATCACTGCACAGGGGAATCCAACATGATGAACAACCTGCTGTCTCCCATATACAGACAAAAAATTATCAGTTTATTGCATAGTGGAAAGAACAGATTTTGTGACGGAAAATGGGGAAATGTGCTTTAGCACACAGCAAATTAATTGGTGGTTATCACTCAAAAGCTCAGGAAGTATAAAGGATCGACACAGAGCAGGGCTTGGGAACAACCACTCATGAGTGCCCCCATAGCAAGCAACTTGTTATTAAAAACCTTTAGTATCACTTTTAGTGTGTAACAGATATTCTCCATGAACGGACACTTTTAGTATCACTTTTATGCCCCGTACACACGATCGGACATTGATCGGACATTCTGACAACAAAATCCATGGATTTTTTCCGACGGATGTTGGCTCTAACTTGTTTTGCGTACACATGGTTGCACAAAGTTGTCGGAATTTCCGATCACCAAGAACGCAGTGACGTACACCACGTACGACGAGACTAGAAAAGGCCAGTTCAGAACCAAGCGCAGCACCCTTTGGGCTCCTTTTGCTAATCTCATGTTAGTAAAAGTTTGGTGAGAGACGATTCGCTCTTTTTCAGACTCGTGGTTTTCAGATCGTTTTCTGCTGTTCAGTTTGTGCTTGTGGGTTTGCATCTGGTCTTCAACTGCGTGCAGCGAGTTACGCGTGACTCTTGCCATTGTGTTCTTGTTTGTTCGTTACTGTTTTTCAGGTCGCTCTTCACAGGCCTTGCTGTTCTTCCGTGTGTTTTGTTACTTAAATGTTATCTTGATGTTGGCCAAGAATGTTTGTGTCTAATCTGCTTTCCCTGTTTATGTGCAAAATGACTAATTTTTTTTATTGTTTGACTCCACAGTTTCCTTCCACGCCACAGGAATGGCAGACTGTGGCCTCCCACTTTGCGCAGCGGTGGGACTTTCCTAACTGCAGAGGGGCAATTGATGGGAAACACGTCCACATCGTCCCACCACCCAACTCGGGGTCATACTATTTCAACTATAAGGGGTTCAATAGTATTGTGATGTTGGCGGTGGTGTCGGCTACCTACGAGTTCCTGTATGTGGACGTGGGGAAGAATGGCCAGATGTCCGATGGTGGAGACATCACCCAGACGGAGTTCTACAGGCATCTCCAGAATGGCAGCTTGGACTTGCCACCTCCAGAAGACATTGTGGAAGGACTCCAATTCGTCTTCGTAGCGGATGAAGCGTTTGCGCTGGGGGACCATCTTATGCGACCATTCCCGATGAGGACCCTCACTCTGGACCAGAGGGTTTTTAATTACCAGCTGGTCAGAGCCAGAAGAGTGGTGGAAAACATGTTTGGAATCATGGCCAGCCGGTTCCGCCTATTTCTTACACCCATACACATGGCAGAGTACAAACTGAATCACATCATCCTGGCGTGCTGTGTTCTACACAACTTTTTACGGCAATATTCTGCCAACTATGCTGGCTCAGTTGGGCCTGAGGCTGGAATTCAAAATGAACCAACCCTGACGGAGCTTGAAAGTGGCCGTCCTGGCTTGCCCCCCCTGAGTGCCCGTGATGTCTGTCTAAGATACCTTGAATACTTTGCGGGTAGGGGGGCTATCAATATGCCAGACAATGTCTGAAACTTTTTTCAAATAAAAAAAAATTAACTACTAAAATCTTTGGTGACATTTACTGCTTGTGTTTCTTTTAGCTGACCCTGACAGAAATGTGGTGAGTCCTGAAAATGGCGTGATCGTGTAACATTACAAAGCATTGTCGGGTGTTATTTACTAAAGGCAAAGACACTTTGCACTTGAAGTTGCACTTGTAGTGAAAAGTGGATTTTCCCTTAGGAAATAACCCCCATTGTCACTCAAAACACCAATTAGAGCACAACAAAAGTTTTGGAGCGTTGAAACAATAATCCACACATTCTTGATTAACAATCTTTTTAATACCAGCACAATCACATGTGCAATTAGAAAAGGTTTTTAAAACAAACCAACATGTTTGTTGTATAACAATTTTTGGGGTCACATTAGAAAAAGTAGAAATGAAAGATAAAACAGGCATGTTTAAAACCAACAAGAAAGACACAAATCTTGAACTTACAAAGTTCACATTTGGTAGAACTTGAAGGCAATATCAGACATGAGTATTTACAAACTGTGTTTAATATTACGTCCAGATGGGGTGAAGTCACCCCTAGAAAAGCCAAATTTTGAAGATGCACATTAATTGCCGAATGTCAACATGTGCTAGCTGACATCACGGGGGATCAAGGGACGTGTTTTGTGGGTGCAACCCCTTCCTCACAGCTACTTTATTATTGAGGAAGGGGTTGCACCCCCAAAACGCCTACATTGATCTCCTATGATGGCAGATAGCACATGTTGACACACTGTGTGCATCTTCAAAATTTGGCTTTTCACAAATATGTCAAAAAATGGTAAAAATTTTTAGCTCACAAAAAGCACAAAAAAAACATAGGTATTTCGAGGGGTTTTAAACTCTCCCTAAAACATCAATTATGTTCTTCATTTTTTTTAACATCATTGATGCTTTTCTGGATGTTTTCCAAGTCCCTATTATACCCCATGATCTCCCCGATCAGGATCTGTGCACTTTCTGAGGTGAAATGCCCTGGATCCACAATATCACGATCACCTAAAAAGATAGAAACAAAAACACACCATGTATTATAAATCTGCCCGCATTCAACTCTTACCTGAGCCTGTGGTCACAGACAATCACCTGTTGTGGTGACTAGTTCCACCACATCTCCTTCCTCTTCCTCCTCCTGTTGGCTTTGATGGGTCTCCACTTCTTCATGAGGTGGGGGGTCTCTGGTCTCCTCGGATGAGGGGTGTCCGAGTCTTTTATCCCCTATGTAAAAAAAAAATAGGTATACTTAGCACACAGATATTTGATGGCAGAAATAGGAATATGAAACATGATTGGAAGTGGGGTACAATTGTCTCTTTTGGCAGAGTTCCAAGATGTAGAATTTTTATTGTCCTTTGTCAAGCTTCAATACTTTACCTGTTTAGTCCAAGCTTTACAAATGGAGTCACCCCTATAGTATACACTGGAGCACCTGTGTGGACCCCCTAATTAAAAGTGTGTTCTTGTGTCCCACACTAGTGCTCCAGCATCCAGATGTGAAAACTGCTGAGTGTCCTCTCCTTTGCAATCTAGAATCTAGTTTGCATTTCATTCTAGTTACAAACCCATCTACACAACCAAATTATTTTCGGACAAGTAGGCCATAAAGAATGTTGGCAAATACATATGGCCAAAACAATGGTGTTTTCTAGGCCGAACGAATAATGTTTTATATGAACGAATAATGTGCCCATGAACATGAAAGTTGCCATTTTAAACTGTACAACAGTTAAGAAAAGCACATGGAGCAGCACAAACGTAATAAAAATAAAGAATAGGAACACAGGACAACTATTTACTTTTTTGCAACACTCTCTGGATCCTTCTGTACTGCCCGTGCTCTCTTAATTTGAGGTCCGACCACCACTTCCTGAGCTGATCTTTTGATCGTCGTACCACGAAATTCCGGCGCAGACTTTTGACCACTTTCCCCATGATCCTGGCTTTTCTGACATTGGGGTTGGGGTAAGGTCCATACTTCCCGTCATAGTCGGCCTTCTTCAGGATGTCCACCATCTCCAACATCTCCCCAAAGGACATATTCAATGGCTTAAATCGTCTCCTTCTGGATCGGGATGATTCTAGCTCCGGGCTTTCCTCCTCCTCGTTTCTGTAATTATCTGACACCTGCTGTGTTTCCGCCATGTGCTCTTCCCCCACTGCGCCGAATGAGAAGGGGAGGGGAATAGACTAGAAAGAACGTCAGGGGTGAGCGGAGTTTCACGCATGCGCAGTGTATATAAAGCGTAACACGAGTGCGTAGTACGTACGATCTGTGAGCGGGGTAAGGAGTAACGGAGGCGCCGATCGTGATAGTGAAGGTAAGATTTAACATTGGGCCTATACTGCTTCTAGATTGAGGCCTGTATTTGCACAAGTTTCGAAGACTTTAGGCTGACATTAGGGTTTGTCTTGTGTTGTGTCTTGCAGTGAAAATGGATATCTTGAAGGATCAGGACTTTATGCCAATCTTCAAAGATATGTTCAGGGAGCTGCCCTGTCTGTGGCAGATAAACCACCCTGATTATAAGAACCAAACAAAGAGGAAGGCAGCGCTGGATAAGTTGATGCAATTTGTGAAGTCGGTGATCCCCACGGCAGACATCACCTATTTGAAGATCTTAATTGGTGGCCCGAGGAGCACTTATCTAAGGGAGCACAAGAAGGTCCAGGATTCCCTGAGATCAGGAGCTGCAGATGACATTTATGTCCCCAGACTGTGGTACTATGACAAACTGCATTTTCTGGCAGGTTAGACTGAACCCAGACCAGCACTCTCCACTCTTCCTTCCATGCTTCCTTCCCCCCAGCTGAGGCTTCTGACGCCCATCCTGGGCCTTCCAGGCAGCAACATGTGGAGGAACCCAGCTTGAGCCAGGTATAGCATTCTTCTAAATATTTCTGGTTGTCCAATCGATGATGTTAAATAGATGTTAGTTAGGAGTACTAATTTATGATTGTGATTGATGAACCAAAAACTAAAACCATGTCCCTTTTTCATATGTAGCAATAACTCTCGGTGGAGCTGCTGGTTTAAGCGGGCTTGTTACCTTCACTCTCAACACCTCTGTTTCACCGTCACCGGGTCTAGGGTTCCGTTGAATTTACCTCTGGACGATATAAGCACCAAACACTTGAGTAGGTTTTCCAATGCTTTAATAAAATGAACACGGGTAGTAGCAGGAAAGAGGTAGTAGGAAAGCTGCAGGGAAGCTCAAATACCTTTCTGTTGTATTTCTTCAGAACATTCTTTGTGATTGAACACTTGTAATTGAATAGTCCCCCTTTCGTAGGATTCAATCTTTGCCCGCCTGGATAGACATCTCTCACTTGCCTAGCAGCCAGCACGTACTGTAGCACGAACAAAAGTCTCTGTTACAGACTTATCTGGAATAAAACCCAAACGATCCTTTGCCACAGGATGTATTGGTTTGTGATGAATGTCAGATACAGTACTTGAACCTTTAAGCCAACCCGGCAGTACTATACTGTAAGATTACTTTGGAATCCGTCCTCCAACTGAGTCACCAGGCCCCTCTCCAGACCAGCACTCTGCATGATCCTTCCATGACGGGTCCTCCCCTGGGATCTTCTCGGTTGTCCAGCTTCTTCATTCAGGATAGACAGCTCAGGACCATTCCTCCGCTACTGTGGTAGGCCCCAGACAGGCTTCTGGGCCCACCCACACGCTGCAGCGATGCGGGCCTCCGGAACAGAGGACCACGAGGTGGTATTCCTAGTGCATACCTGTCGGCCAGGAGGGCCAGCAGGTGGCTGAAAATGAACTCTAAAACATGGCGTCTGTCCCATAAATACCCCCTCCCAGAATGCAACCTGGAGGACCACCTCCACCGAGCTATCCCCGGGACAGAGGACCAATCATTCGCTTCAACAAGTTACTTTTCCAACACCCGCCGATGGTGACAACGACACCCACCGGCACAATGTGGAACCGCACGCAACATCAGCCAAGCTGGAACAGAGGCAAATCTAACTTCCTATAATAAGCGACCCATTAAATTTACCTATCAGCGGTAGATAAAATCTACCAGTGCTACACATACACAGGGAAGTCTCAGCCAGGAGGTGGGTGGGCCAAGCAGGCTGCCTGATACCCAGGTCCCTACCCTACACCTTCAAAGAAAAAGTGGCAGGAAGAGGAGTAACCTGGAGGAGGCTGCCATAGGCCTCTTTTGGAAGGCTACTGAGGCCCTCAGAACACCCCACAGTGTGGAGGAGGACTTTGCTGGCATAACTGCATGCAAAATGATGCAGATGGAGGAGGGCCAATGACTCCTATGTGAGTTTTTAATTTTGGAAGCTCTAAATAAGGGGTTGAGGGGCCAACTCACATGTGCAACCCACATTTGTCACCTCACCCATGGTCCTCCTCCTCCAGCTCCTACTCCTCCTTCTCCTCCTCCTCCTCCTCCTCCAGGTTCTACTCCTCCTCCTGCCACATCTCCAACACCAGAGCCACAGCTGGGAAGGAAGCGTGGAAGGAAGACCAGAGAGTGATGACCTGGGTTCATTCTGGTCTGGCAAAATATGCAGGCTCTTGTAGTACCACAGCCTGGTAACATAGATGTCATCTGCTGCTTTCCAGATCTCTGGGACTTCTGGACCAGACTGCACTCCCCTAGATATGGACTCCTCAGGCCACCAATTTTGCTGTAATATAATTGATGTCTGCCCTGGGGGTCAAAGGCTTCGCCAATTTCTACTGTTTCTCCAGCGTTGCCTCCCTCTTTGTTTGGTTATGACCCCTTAATAAAGGAATTTTTGTTTCAATTATACTTGCCTATGTGTGTTTTCCTTCAAAAAGGACAGTTTGTTTGTGAGGAGGCAGGTACATTTCAAAAATACAATGTGAAATTAACAAGGGACACCAACACCAAACAATCTCCTTGAGATTAAATAATAATAGATAATAATGGTGTTATGGTAACTTGACACACAAAACACACACAAAAATATTCTGGAGTAAAAAAAATAACATCAGCCTTGAAACAAATACAAATTAAACAAAAAAAAATAAAAATAAAAATCAGCCTTGAAAAAAATACAAAACCAAAAAAAAATAACCAAACAATAATTTTTTCAGATGTGACAAATCAAAATATATTGAGGGGATCACGATAAATAATAAAGAAATAAGTTTGTAAGAACTCTGTGTGAATATGAGCAGCAAAACTACTTCATTCTTCTAGCATTATAAAGAAGAAAAGAGTGCGCTGCATTAAACAATTTTTAACATTGCAGCCTGACGAAAGTGTTCTATCCATTCTGAACGCTAATTTTACCAGACCGAGCTGTTCCGTCTCGGAATTTCTTCTGAGCATGCGTGGCACTTTGTGCGTCGGAATTGTCCACACACGGTCGGAATTGACGCGATCGGATTTTGTTGTCGGAAAATTTTATAGCCTGCTCTCAAACTTTGTGTGTCGAAAAATCCGATGGAAAAAGTTAGACACGGTCGGATTTTCCGACAACATGCTCCGATTGCACATTTTCCTTTGGAAAATCCGACCGTGTGTACGGGGCATTAGTGTGTAACAGATATTCTCTATGAGCAGACACAGACAACTGTGCCCGGTGCACTGTAAGTGAAAAACGACGTTCGCTGTGGGTTTTCTTTAAAACATACAGCAGGTGCTATTCCAGTGATGGTGTCTCCCGTTGTAATTGTGCAGAGACTCACCAGCTGTTTGTCCCCTGCAGGGGTAACGTGTAGTCACAGTATGTGCCACTGTGCAGCAGTACTTGGCAGGACCAGGAACAAGGTAATATCATAAGGACATGAAGGAGAAAAGAAAGGATTCCATAGTGTAAAACCGTTTAAAACACTATTTATTAGGTCAGATGTAAAGGGTACTCACATTGTAGTAGAAAAAATGAGCGGTGTACAATGAGCAATAAGATGTTTCTAAGCGTCAGCTTACAGGGAGATGTCTGCAAGGCGTTCAGTCCAAGCCACGCCCTATGTACGTTTCGTCACACGGACTTCTACGGGAGCGTGGTCCCTGCGTCCTCTCCCCTATCCTTATATACTGTGCGGTCCGTAATGCGCTTGCATTCCAGCGGCCATGTTATGTGTATTTGTGTTCCAGCGGCCATGTTTTTGTGTGCCGGTGGCCATTTTTCATGGGATAATGCAGACCGAAGCCCGCGATCCTAATCAAGTGGTTAAATTACCGTAAAGCGGCCTGATATAACACAAAAATGTATTCTGGTGACACCTTACTGGTATATGGGCCCTTTGTATATGTGTCACGGAGGTATCGGTCAAATATAATGTTATATTTATACACATTTCTACCGCACAATATATATGGTGTATAGTTGCTAGTCTGACCTTATTAAAAAACATAGACAATAATGTGAACAATTAATATCTAAATTAAAAATATAAAATATTATTCTTCTAAATTTTGTTAATAAAATGACATATATCCTAACGATGCGGTATAGAGACAGAGGGTATAAAACCAGATAGATTAAGAAATGAAAATATTAAAATACAGGGATAAAAATAAAAATAAAAATTAAAATAATTGTATTATTAATAGCTCCTGTTGTGAGGGTATATGTAAGAGGTGGGGCAGGGGGAGGGCATATCCCAATTCTGTGTAAGACAGATAATATAGGTATTAGTGTTCAAAATGCATGTTAAAATGCTTAAAAAAATTTTTTAAAACTTATTAAAATATTTTGCAAAAAATTATTTTTATATATAACAACTTGTTAATAAGGGGAGGGGGAACATATTCGTCAGAAGGGATGTTTCCAAAAAGGTACTTAATAGTTGGTGAGAAAACAATTGAGATCCACATCTATATTCATTCCCGACGGTTGGAGTGTATCCAGCTGAAAGATCCATCTGGTTTAGTTTTGTGACACTTTTGTTTTTTTGTTGTCACCCCTCCAGTGTCCCTTAATTTTGTCAATGCCATAGAAAAGCATACCACTGGGGTCCCTATTGTGATGATCTCTAAAATGTCTGGATACACTATGTTTTTTAAAGCCGTTCTTTATGTTTGTGACGTGTTCTCTGATTCTAATGTGCAATTTCCTGGTGGTGCGTCCCACATACTGTTTACGGCACGGGCATTCTAACACGTAAGTAACGTGTGTATTATTGCACGTTATTAGATCCCTAATTGTGTATTCCTTGCCGTTTGTTGTGGACTTGAACTTTATGGTCTTTTTATTCGTTCTTTTGGTTTCTCTGCACGGTAAACACTTTCCACATTTATAAAAGCCCTTTAAATTATTGCCTATTTTAATTTGTTTCGGGGGGTCAAGTGCATTATGCACTAATTTATTTCTAAGGGTTGTGGCCTTCCTATAAATAAAAATAGGTTTCTTTGGTAACAGTGTTTTTAAAACTTGGTCTGACTGTAATATAGGCCAATGTTTTTTGACAATCGATTCTACGGATCTATATTGTCTGTTATATCCAGTCAAAAAGGCAAGGCCCAAAAATTTGTTTTTATCCCGTTTGTGAGAGTTCTGTGTTCCTTCCGTTAGTTTGTTTCTATCCATGTTTTTTATTTGTTCTTTCAATGATAATAGATCCTTCTTTTTGTATCCCTTATCCACAAACTGTTTAATCAGATCATCTGTTTGTTCATCAAAATCGGTTACGTTGCTACAATTTCTACGTATCCGCATGAACTGTCCCTTAGGGATGTTTCCAATCCACTTTGGGTGATGACAACTACTAGTGGGGATGTAGCCATTTCTGTCTGTGTCTTTAAAGTGCGTCTTTGTGCTAAGGTGTCCATCTTCCTTAAATATCTGGAGGTCGAGGTAGTTGATGTTGTGTCTACTCCAATTCCCGGAAAAAGATAAACCGTAGATGTTGTGGTTTAATTCATCAAAAAATATTTGTAGTTCTTCCTCAGTGCCTCCCCAGATAATTACAATGTCATCTATATATCGTCGGTAAAATTTCAGATGACTTCTGTTGGTACTGCAGATTTGTTCTTCTTCCCATTTATTAAGTAATAAATTAGCTACGCCCGGGCGTATTTAGCCCCCATGGCTACCCCTTTCACTTGAGTGTAGTAGTCTCCCTTATGCCAAAAGTAGTTGTGGCTCATTGCTAACTTCAGTCCTTCTAATAAATATTTAATTTGTTCTTCTTTGAGGTCTGTCTGTTGGTATAAGGCCCATTCTGCTCCGCTGATACCGTCTGCTTGTACAATATTGGTGTATAATGAGTTGATATCGATTGTTACGAGTATGTCTTCTTCTTTGACATTTAGACTTTTGAGTTCGGTGATCAACTGTTTACTGTCTTTGAAGTATGATTTACCCCTAATTACCAATGGTTGTAGGTATCCGTCTAAGTAGGCCCCTAACTTTGAAAATAGGCCATCGATACCACTTATTATGGGTCTTCCTGGCGGGTTGGTTTGGCTCTTGTGGATTTTTGGGACATAGTAGATCACAGGAGTTTTTGCTGCCTCTGGGATCAAATATCTTGCCTCTTTTTTATTTAGAATTCCTTTTTTCTCCCCTTTGTGTATATAGGCTTTTAGTTTCTTATTATATTCCACCTTTGGGTTACCCTTCAATTTTTTATATGTGTTTGGGATATTAAGTAGTTTTCCCATCTCTAGTTCATAATCCTGTTTATTTAATATAACTAGGCCACCTCCTTTATCTGCTGGCCGTATGACGATATTCTTTTTCTTTTCTATTTCTTTGATGGTTTTCCAGATTCTCGATTTAGTTTTTCTTGGGTTCATCTTCCTAATATCTTGTTCCACCATTTTTTTGAAGGTTATAAAGCTCTCATTTTGCTGAGTATTGGGATTAAATGTGGAATTGTTTTTCAGTTTCGAGTGCTTGTATATTGAGTCTTCCTTTTCTTTTTGTGGTTCTTGTACCCCTTTAATTGCAAAAAATTTTCTAATGTTCAGCTTCCTAACAAATTTTTGTAAATCTATGAATACTTCGAAGGGATCCAGACTTTTTTCTGATGCATATTTTAATCCTAAGTCGAGTACTCTCATTTCATTTTCGTTGAAAGTGGCTTCACTAAGGTTAAAAATTCCTCCACCTAGTACTCTCTTCTTCTTTTTCTTTGCCCCTCCTCTCTTTCCTCTTGCCCGTTTTATTAACAAGTTGTTATATATAAAAATAATTTTTTTGCAAAATATTTTAATAAGTTTTAAAAAATTTTTTTTAGCATTTTAACATGCATTTTGAACACTAATACCTATATTATCTGTCTTATACAGAATTGGGATATGCCCTCCCCCTGCCCCACCTCTTACATATACCCTCACAACAGGAGCTATTAATAATACAATTATTTTAATTTCATTTTTATTTTTATTTTTATCCCTGTATTTTAATATTTTAATTTCTTAATCTATCTGGTTTTATACCCTCTGTCTCTATACCGCATCGTTAGGATATATGTCATTTTATTAATAAAATTTAGAAGAATAATATTTTATATTTTTAATTTAGATATTAATTGTTCACATTATTATTATTGTCTATGTTTTTTAATAAGGTCAGACTAGCAACTATATACCATGTATATTGTGCGGTAGAAATGTGTATAAATATAATATTATATTTGACCGATACCTCCGTGACACGTATACAAAGGGCCCATATACCAGTAAGGTGTCACCAGAATACATTTTTGTGTTATATCAGGTCGCTTTACGGCGATTTAACCACTTGATTAGGATCGCGGGCTTCAGTCTGCATTATCCCATGAAAAATGGCCGCCGGCACACAAAAACATGGCCGCTGGAACACAAATACACATAACATGGCCGCTGGAACGCAAGCGCATTACGGACCGCACAGTATATAAGGATAGGGGAGACGACGCAGGGACCACGCTCCCGTAGATGTCCGTGTGACGAAATGTACGTAGGGCGTGGCTTGGACTGAACACCTTGCAGACATCTCCCTGTAAGCTGACGCTTAGGAACATCTTATTGCTCATTGTACACCGCTCATTTTTTCTACTACAATGTGAGTACCCTTTACATCTGACCTAATAAATAGTGTTTTAAACGGTTTTACACTATGGAATCCTTTCTTTTCTCCTTCATGTCCTTATGATATTACCTTGTTCCTGGTCCTGCCAAGTACTGCTGCACAGTGACACATACTGTGACTACACGTTACCCCTGCAGGGGACAAACAGCTGGTGAGTCTCTGCACAATTACAATGGGAGACACCAACACTGAAATAGCACCTGCTGTATGTTTTAAGGAAACCCCACAGCGAACGTCGTTTTTCACTTACAGTGCACCGGGCACAGTTACCCATATGGACTGTTCATTAATATTATAGAGGCCACATTACATATGGCTTATTTTAAACCATCTGCATGACACGAGTGTTAACTATATTCTATATAGTGATTATTTTAATAGGGCACTAGTCACTTTGTTATTTGTAAAATTTGTAGAGTGATTAATTTAATATATTGGTTTATTTAGTACAAGACACTTTTGGTTAATTAGCACAAGACACTTTTTGGATATTTTTGCATGTCACGTGTGATGTATTTATCGCATTCATTGTGCTTTCTAATGTTTAAGACACAAGTCACTTTAACCTATAGTAGTGGTAATAATTGATTTATCTTCGGAGAAATTGTTTTATATACCAATATATCTCTTTTGAGGGAATATAACACAAGATATAAATTTAAATATATATTTTTCTACATCCACTGACTTTACCAACAAGTTTAGGGACAGCGCCACACTCACACATTTTTCCTTTTTCACTAATTTTCGCTTATTCCACTCTTTGTGGAGTCAGCGTATGTGAGGGCAGCAGTCTATCAATCAATTAAGTGATATAGTTCCCACTCAGTCTTTCAATTAATTTCATTGCGCGGATTCCCCATTTCTTCTGCCATATTCTATACTTGGTATTTTTATACCAAGCAGTAGTCTGCTGCAATGGACATTTTTAAATATTTTAACAATAGAAATATAAACCTTATGGAAGTATTCAATCAAGAACAAGTAGTAAACAAAAAAGACATGGATAGCTTGTTTAAACAATTAAGACATACCATAGAGAAGCAAATTAGAGTTTGGTGGGACATAGCCACAATTGAAATGTACATCACAGAAAAAATCACCCCAGGAGGCTCAGATGGGATGTCTCACCAAACGATGCAATCAATGATAAAGGCCTAATGGAGGAGTGGTATAGATTTTTCAATGACAGCGAAAACACATTATTACGCAAAATAGTCGTACGAAGACAACATAAGCTGAAAAACATTGAATCAGAAATTCTACAAATTAGAGATCAGCTGATGCCATTCCTCGATTCAAGGGAATACAAAGATAAGGAAAATACTTTACAAGAAACAGCCAAAAAGTACGATAAAGAGATACAACTAAAAAAACAGAAAAAATTTAGAAGAGACGTACTGGACTACAAGAATCAACATGTTTACAAGTGGCAAACGGATGAAACATACATGGAAGAAGACCACAATATTTCAATGATTGATGAGGCTGACGACAGCTCAATGGAAGAAGATGTACCAACATGGCAAGAGACAAATACCGCAACCAACAGGACACAAAGGGAATCATTAGAACAGGCGCCAATATTTGAAAACGGTAGGCGAGGGCATAGTCCCGAATATAGGAGAAACAGACAACAGGAAACTCATGACAACAGAAGACAACAACAAGAAAATGTACCATTCACACCAAGAACACCGAGGTATAGAAACAGATACTCACCACTAAGGTACGAACAAGAATATACCCCTTATGTTGAACCCCAACAGAGAAGGGTTTTTTTCCCAGGGAATACCGCGGAAGACCACCGGCCTACAGGTGAAGAATGTCACCATACAGGGGTGGAAGAGATCCACAAGGATGGAGACCTTTCAGGATTCCAGACAGGAATTACAACAAGCATCCACGATCATGGTGGAACTCAAGGGTGACAAGAAATACAGACACAAGAATGAGAAACAGAACACAAGAAGGCACGCAATGGGAGGAGAGAATGAATCAGGGATACAGAATACTGAGAGGAGGAAGAGAAAACGGGCAAGAGGAAAGAGAGGAGGGGCAAAGAAAAAGAAGAAGAGAGTACTAGGTGGAGGAATTTTTAACCTTAGTGAAGCCACTTTCAACGAAAATGAAATGAGAGTAATCGACTTAGGATTAAAATATGCACCAGAAAAAAGTCTGGATCCCTTCGAAGTATTCATAGATTTACAAAAATGAGTTAGGAAGCTGAACATGAGAACATTTTTTGTAATTAAAGGGGTACAAGAACCACAAAAAGAAAAGGAAGACTCAATATACAAGCACTCGAAACTGAAAAACAATTCCACATTTAATCCCAATACTCAGCAAAATGAGAGCCTTATAACCTTCAAAAAAATGGTGGAACAAGATATTAGGAAGATGAACCCAAGAAAAACTAAATCGAGAATCTGGAAAACCATCAAAGAAATAGAAAAGAAAAAGAATATTGTCATACGGCCAGCAGATAAAGGAGGTGGCCTAGTTATATTAAATAAACAGGATTATGAACTAGAGATGGGAAAACTACTTAATATCCCAAACACATATAAAAAATTGAAGGGTAACCCAAAGGTGGAATATAATAAGAAACTAAAAGCCTATATACACAAAGGGGAGAAAAAAGGAATCTAAATAAAAAAGAGGCAAGATATTTGATCCCAGAGGCAGCAAAAACTCCTGTGATCTACTATGTCCCAAAAATCCACAAGAGCCAAACCAACCCAC
Organism: Aquarana catesbeiana; assembly: GCF_042186555.1. Taxonomy (NCBI): domain Eukaryota; kingdom Metazoa; phylum Chordata; class Amphibia; order Anura; family Ranidae; genus Aquarana; species Aquarana catesbeiana. The sequence continues at coordinate 255,180,987 of NC_133325.1, read as the reverse complement.
CAGGAAGACCCATAATAAGTGGTATCGATGGCCTATTTTCAAGGTTAGGGGCCTACTTAGACGGATACCTACAGCCATTGGTAATTAGGGGTAAATCATACTTAAAAGACAGTAAACAGTTGATCACCGAACTCAAAAGTCTAAATGTCAAAGAAGAAGACATACTCATAACAATCGATATCAACTCATTATACACCAATATTGTACAAGCAGACGGTATCAGCGGAGCAGAATGGGCCTTATACCAACAGGCAGACCTCAAAGAAGAACAAATTAAATATTTATTAGAAGGACTGAAGTTAGCAATGAGCCACAACTACTTTTGGCATAAGGGAGACTACTACACTCAAGTGAAAGGTTAGCCATGGGGGCTAAATACGCCCCGAGCGTAGCTAATTTATTACTTAATAAATGGGAAGAAGAACAAATCTGCAGTACCAACAGAAGTCATCTAAAATTTTACCGACGATATATAGATGACATTGTAATTATCTGGGGAGGCACTGAGGAAGAACTACAAATATTTTTTGATGAATTAAACCACAACATCTACGGTTTATCTTTTTCCGGGAATTGGAGTAGACACAACATCAACTACCTCGACCTCCAGATATTTAAGGAAGATGGACACCTTAGCACAAAGACGCACTTTAAAGACACAGACAGAAATGGCTACATCCCCACTAGTAGTTGTCATCACCCAAAGTGGATTGGAAACATCCCTAAGGGACAGTTCATGCGGATACGTAGAAATTGTAGCAACGTAACCGATTTTGATGAACAAACAGATAATCTGATTAAACAGTTTGTGGATAAGGGATACAAAAAGAAGGATCTATTATCATTAAAAGAACAAATAAAAAACATGGATAGAAACAAACTAACGGAAGGAACACAGAACTCTCACAAACGGGATAAAAACTAATTTTTGGGCCTTGCCTTTTTGACTGGATATAACAATATAGATCAGTAGAATCGATTGTCAAAAAACATTGGTCTATATTACAGTCAGACCAAGTTTTAAAAACGGTGTTACTAAAGAAACCTATTTTTATTTATAGGAAGGCCGCAACCCTTAGAAATAAATTAGTGCATAATGCACTTGACCCCCCCAAAACAAATTAAAATAGGCAATAATTTAAAGGGCTTTTATAAATGTGGAAAGTGTTTACCGTGCAGAGAAACCAAAAAAACGAATAAAAAGACCATAAAGTTCAAGTCCACAACAAACGGCAAGGAATACACAATTAGGGATCTAATAACGTGCAATAATACACACGTTACTTGCGTGTTAGAATGCCCGTGCCGTAAACAGTATGTGGGACGCACCACCAGGAAATTGCACATTAGAATCAGAGAACACGTCACAAACATAAAGAACGGCTTTAAAAAACATAGTGTATCCAGACATTTTAGAGATCATCACAATAGGGACCCCAGTGGTATGCTTTTCTATGGCATTGACAAAATTAAGGGACACTGGAGGGGTGACAACAAAAAAACAAAAGTGTCAGAAAACGAAACCAGATGGATCTTTCAGCTGGATACACTCCAACCGTCGGGAATGAATACAGATGTGGATCTCAATTGTTTTCTCACCAACTATTGAGTACCTTTTTGGAAACATCCCTTCTGACGAATATGTTCCCCCTCCCCTTATTAACAAGTTGTTATATATAAAAATAATTTTTTGCAAAATATTTTAATAACTTTTAAAAATTTTTTTTTAGCATTTTAACATGCATTTTGAACACTAATACTTATATTATCTGTCTTATACAGAATTGGGATATGCCCTCCCCCTGCCCACCTCTTACATATACCCTCACAACAGGAGCTATTAATAATACAATTATTTTAATTTCATTTTTATTTTTATTTTTATTTTTATCCCTGTATTTTAATATTTTCATTTCTTAATCTATCTGGTTTTATACCCTCTGTCTCTATACCGCATCGTTAGGATATATGTCATTTTATTAATAAAATTTAGAAGAATAATATTTTATATTTTTAATTTAGATAATAATTGTTCACATTATTATTATTGTCTATGTTTTTTAATAAGGTCAGACTAGCAACTATACACCATGTATATTGTGCGGTAGAAATGTGTATAAATATAATATTATATTTGACCGATACCTCCGTGACACATATACAAAGGGCCCATATACCAGTAAGGTGTCACCAGAATAAATTTTTGTGTTATATCAGGCCGCTTTACGGCGATTTAACCACTTGATTAGGATCGTGGACTTCGGTCTGCATTATCCCATGAAAAATGGCCACTGGCACACAAAAACATGGCCACTGGAACACAAATACACATAACATGCCCGCTGGAACGCAAGCGCATTACGGACCGCACAGTATATAAGGATAGGGGAGACGTCGCAGGGACCACGCTCCCGTAGATGTCCGTGTGACGAAATGTACGTAGGGCGTAACTTGGACTGAACACCTTGCAGACATCTCCCTGTAAGCTGACGCTTAGGAACATCTTATTGCTCATTGTACACCGCTCATTTTTTCTACTACAATGTGAGTACCCTTTACATCTGACCTAATAAATAGTGTTTTAAACGGTTTTACACTATGGAATCCTTTCTTTTCTCCTTCATGTCCTTATGATATTACCTTGTTCCTGGTCCTGCCAAGTACTGCTGCACAGTGGCACATACTGTGACTACACGTTACCCCTGCAGGGGACAAACAGCTGGTGAGTCTCTGCACAATTACAACGGGAGACACCAGCACTGGAATAGCACCTGCTGTATGTTTTAAGGAAACCCCACAGCGAACGTCGTTTTTCACTTACAGTGCACCGGGCACAGTTACCCATATGGACTGTTCATTAATATTATAGAGGCCACATTACATATGGCTTATTTTAAACCATCTGCATGACACGAGTGTTAACTATATTCTATATAGTGATTATTTTAATAGGGCACTGGTCACTTTGTTATTTGTAAAATTTGTAGAGTGATTAATTTAATATATTGGTTTATTTAGCACAAGACACTTTTGGTTAATTAGCACGAGACACTTTTTGGATATTTTTGCATGTCACGTGTGATGTATTTATCGCATTCATTGTGCTTTCTAATGTTTAAGACACAAGTCACTTTAACCTATAGTAGTGGTAATATTATCTTCGGAGAAATTGTTTTATATACCAATATATTCTTTTGAGGGAATATAACACAAGATATAAATTTAAATATATATTTTTCTACATCCACTGACTTTACCAACAAGTTTAGGGACAGCGCCACACTCACACATTTTTCCTTTTTCACTAATTTTCGCTTATTCCACTCTTTGTGGAGTCAGCGTATGTGAGGGCAGCAGTCTATCAATCAATTAAGTGATATAGTTCCCACTCAGTCTTTCAATTAATTTCATTGCGCGGATTCCCCATTTCTTCTGCCATATCATTGATAACAAACTGGATACAGCCAATCCTTTTTTCAAAGAGATATCAGTCCTTCCACCCTTTCTGAATTCAGAATAAGTTTATGATCCATGACACCAAAAAAGACACTACCTACTTTTCACATATGCAACACTCGTATTCCAGGATTCATATATTCCATACTGATAAATATACTCTTCAACATACCACCAAGGCTAAATTACATGGTCTGACCCTGCCCCAATATCTATAGATATATTCTTACTGTCTCATAATACAGGGCTCAAAATTTCAACTCCTCAGCTACTAGCCAGGCCTTAAGAGTTACTCGCCACCAGTTGCTCCACCCAACCCCTACCCTGCCCCACTCCTAATTCTGCCCCTAAACACATTCTCATAAATTATCTCATGAAATTACACTGTTAAATGTTTTATGCAGAATTAAGTTGCAAAAATAAATATTAACAACAACAACTTTAAAAATATTATCATAAAGCAATATTCATTGATCTGAGTGTGATAAAAAAATAAGGATAAGGTATGATTGGCTACTATAGACACTGTACACATTATTACTGCCTTGTTAACTAAATATTTTAATGCTATATTAAATATAGCATAAAAAAAATAAAACAAATAAATGACACTTTCACTGATTTAGGGCACAGCACTGGACAGAGTAGCAGGAGCTGCCAAAGTTACCTTTTCCTATTAACAAGCTGGTGATTAGTTGCTAGGCAATCCGAACTAACCAATCACCAGCTTGTTAATAGGGAAAGCTCCCGGCCAATCCCTCCTCCCCACCCCGCCCTGGCCTGCTCCCACCTCACCTGGTTCTTTTCTGACTCCTGCCGTATGCCAGGCCCTACTAAGTTAATGGCAGGGGGCAGAGGCTGGGAGGAGAATCCGCTCTCATTCAACTCCACCTGCTGGCAGTGCCTGTCCTCTTCTCCGATGCGGCTCCACACTGGCCCTTAATTTATTTCCACTCAGCTAATGCATGCAGGACATAATACAAATAGCTCTGTTAGATGGCTCAATTCAGCCCTGGAAAAAATTTAGTTTTATATAAATTTGGCATAACTGGCCCCTTTGAATCTGCCATTTCTGTGTTATATACCAACCCCAGTGTAAGAGAAACCATTTAGGCTCCATGCACACTAGTTTAAAAAAAAAAAGCTTCTATCAGCAGCTTCTGAGTGTTTTTTTCTGCTTCTAGAAGCAAATAGTGTTATCTTATGTGTCCATGTACACTATTTTAGTCTAGAAGCACTTTTGAAGCTTCATTCTAGAAGCAGAAAAAAAAAACAGATTTTTTTTTTTTTTAGCGATTTGCCAGCAGAAAAAAAGCTGAATACTTCTATCTGTTGCTAACTGCTAAAACGCTGCTAAAAGCTGGCACAAAAGCACTATTATGAGAGTTTTTCATCCAAAATTTTCTGGCTTTTTTAACTTATAGTGTGCATGGAGCCTGAATATAGCAAATGGTACTAGACAGGGATGCCCCTGTTTCCCCCTTGCTCTTTCCAAACTCAAACTCAAACATCTCTGCCATAAAAGCAGGGTTCATGAAACATAGGATAGGACTCTATGTGGATGATATCCTAATCTCCATGAAAAATCATGTCTCCTCTCTTATTTTTTGCAAAATATCACAAGTTTTGAACAGCTTTCATTATATAAAATTAACAACACCAAATCTTTCATGCTACCTACACATATAACATTGCCTCTTAAAAAACAAGGTTATTGAGTCTCGTCATTTTAACCGGCTCCGGCCTCTCAAATGACCTACTTGAGAATAACTCTTACATCCTTGGGCAAAAAAATTATCTCATATTCTTTACCTTTTCTGTTCCCTGCCAATAACTTTGATATCCAACTTACCTTCAATCTCTTCAGAACCCTATATACAATTTTATTTGGGGGAACAAAAATAGCAAGAATTAATAGGTTGTCCATCTATGCTACCAAATCACATGCTGGTATGGAGACCCCAGATGTAGCACAATACTACAATGTGACTCTCCTGGACTATCTCAGGCAATCTTGGTCCCCTCCACCTGATAAGGATTGAAATAAAAAAATAAAACTGCTGCCACCACCAACTTTTCCTGTTTATTAGAAGCTACTTCTTTAAATCAGCACATCTCTAGGCTCTACCCAGACAGCATTAATGCAGCTCTTAAAACATGGCAAACTATCTCCAGAGCCTCCTGCATTACACTTCCTGCAGTTTACAAAACAATCATGCTAGGATCTTTAAGCTTAGCAGATCTGGACTTATGCCTGTGGACGGCAGTTGGGATCCAATCGCTAGGACACCTGTACACTGATTTGACTCTTCAGTCCTTGAAAATGTAACATCCATGTACTCCACCCCTCTGAAAGGATTTTTTAAAATGCCTTTTTTCAAATGTACTCCATTCAATTCAACATTGCTTCAAAGTTTCTTGAGACTCTACACCAACCCCAAACCAAGAAAAAAAGGATTTGCACCCATATACTCTCTCCTCAACTTCCATTCACAACCTAAAAAACTGCTCACAATGCTACAATGGGAATCGGATATGGGTGTTACCCTGATTATACATCAGTGGTCCACTGCCCTGAAATGGACTGGCAAAGCATCCAAATGTCTCTTTCGCTGGGAAACTGTACAAAAAATCCTACACAGATGATATTTCACACCTTAAAAACTGACTCTGTATTATCATCAACAATGCTTGCCACTTTCCTGGAGAAATTGTGGTCACATTGGATCCATAATTCATATAGTTTGGAACTACTTTGTTCTTTCCCTCTTCTGGAAGGAAATCTTTCATTTCATCACCTCCATTACTGATATATCTTGCCTTGGCCTCTACATACCAGATATTCCTTTTTACATACAGTGACAATTGCAAGACTGGCATTGGCTAGAGCTTGGAAACAGAAAGAAGCCCCATCATTATCTTCAGTCTTGAACACTCTTTATATACACATCCTTTGAAAGTATGTTTGCTCGCATACACAGTGCTTGGCACAAATTCTACAACAGTTGGAACATCTGGCTAGTAGACACTAACTGATTGGTCTAAATTATACAGCCTTTCAGGGATTTCTCACTTTAGTATTTGAATTGTATTTGCTAAGTTTCTATTGCATGTAATTTTATTGAATGACCTTTTTTTTAATTTAAAATTTTCACCTGGTACATGACACTGTACCATTAAGTTCAATCATTGTGTCTTTCAAGTACATGTTTGATGATGAGACCTACACGTTGTTATTCTTTGTTCCTGTAACAAGTAACTGTCTAATTTCCCTCTTCTCTTTAATATATCCCTGGATCTTTTCACACTTCCTTCTCTTTTCCTTGTCACTAGCCGAATATACACTCATCTCTAGCAGGCCATGTAACTGCAAGTGCTATTGACAATTTAACAGATGTAAGGAGGAAGATGAAAAAATGCGGAGTATTTGAGTAATGAGGAAGGCATGAATGAATTACAAACAAAAGATTTAGAAAGGGGAAAATTCTGAACTTTTCAGTAGTATCTTATTAGATAAGTATCTTATTGTAAAAAACGTTGCTTAACTGTACTGATTTGTCTGCTGATGATGCAAGTTTCTGGTACTTAATGGTAAATACACTCATTGGTCACTTTATTAGGTACACCTTGCTAGTACCGGGTTGAACCACCTTAAGAGAAGTGTGTTTGGAGAGAGCTGAGAGGAGTTTGAAGCTGGAAGGACCCCTGTTACCTATGACTTGATCCTGCTTGCCTCTTTTACTTATACTTTCATGGGGAATGAGTGCCCATCCATCATCTAGAAGATTCTTGGTAAGGAGACGCATTTGGGATCCGTTCTCAGTAAAGACCCGAGGCTGGGGTAGATAGCCACACGCCTTCACAATCTCCTTAACAAGAGATCAAAGGAGCTGGTAAGGGGCAGTTTATTTAAAGGTGGAGGAACCTTTCTGTCATCACGCTCTTCCGGGTGATAAGGTTGCATGTTTCACACCGCTTGGATGACTGTTAATTCCTCCTTTGAAAGATTACTCTGCCAGTGAACTTTTTACTCTATGCACTTTGGAATTGGACTGTACATGTTCATTGATCCATGGGTCATTTTATTACATTTGATTTATGATGACAATCAAACTTTTTTCTTCACTGTTAGTCCACAATATATGGGTGTACAATTTGTATGTATTAAGGTGATCACATTGTCTTATTTTTATTTCATTTCACAAGTTGCAGCGCAGCTATTTTTGCTTTTTTTTTTTTGGAACCCCCTTATGCCTTCAGTACTGCCTTAATTCTTCTTGCCATAGATTCAACAAGGTGCGGAGGCACCTGGAGAACCCAAGATTACCGCTTAAGGCGGGAGCTCTGCACTGCCCTGGCTATTCAGCACACCTAGCAGCAGATTGCAGCCCACAGGACGAGCATTGGCAGTAGCATTAGCTGGGAAAAGCCCCCAGCATCAGCACATGTCCGGAGGCTCACTTCGCCATGCGCTACTGCCACATTTTTCATCCAGCGCCATTCCGACTGATTCCATAATGGGGGCTATGGTTCAGCAGGGACAAGCCTTGTTGCCAGCTTCACTACCACTAACCCCCCCTTTGTACATGTAAGTAGCCACCAGAATATGGCTCCATCTCCTGTATCTACAGAATCCCTAATTGGGCATACAATAGAGAACTACATGCTGTCCCCAATGGAGTCACTCTGCTTCACCCTGATACTGTAACATTTCCAGGGGGCTTAAGCCTGGATCTGCACCTGAACACTGCAGATCTATTTCACAAACACTCTGAATTACTGGGCAGGGACTTGGCCGAAATGGCTGCTAAAATCACAGGGGATTTCCGGGCTGACGTTTTTAAAACCTAGGATCTAGAATGGAAGCTATTGAACATAAATTAGATGCTACAGTTTCAAGAGCTAACAAGAACACGGATCATATTCATTTTCTACAAGAACAGCTTGACATCACACTTTCAAGAATTAATGACCTGGAGAACAGATCGAGGAGATACAACTTTAGAATTAGAGGCCTTTCAGAGGCAATTACTGACATTCTGGCTGCAGTCCAGGAGCTCATTAAAGACCTTATTCCTAACATTTCTCCACAAAGACTGGAGCTGGATCAGGCACACAGAGCTCTAGGACCCCCCAGGAAGGATGGATCACCAAGAGATGTGATAGCCAAACCCCATTTCTATGCAGTTAAAGAAGAAATTATGAAAAAGTCTTGTTTACAATCCCAACTGGTCTGTCAAGGTCATACGATACAGATTTTTGCTGATTTATCACTGTCGACAATCCAAATGCGAAGATTCCTGAAACCACTACAAGCGCTCCAAGGACAATAGACCTCCTTGATACTATCCTGCTCCTACAACACACTTCTGTAGCGCTGGTAGATTTATGATCTACCATCTGATAGGTAAATTTAGTGAATTGCTCATTATAGGAAGTTAGATTTGCCTCTGTTCCAGCTTGGCTGATGTTGCGTGTGGTTCCACATTGTGCCGGTGGGTGTCGTTGTCACCATCGGCGGGTGTTGGCAAAGCAACGTGTTAAAGCGGATGAGTGCTCCTCTGTCCCGGAGACAACTCGGTAGAGGTGGTCCTCCGAGTTGCATTCAGGGAGAGGGTATTTATGGCACAGACGCCTTGTTTAGGGATTCGTTTTAAGCCACCTGCTGGCCCTCCTGGCTGACAGGTATGTGTTAGAGGACCACCTCGTGGTCCTCCGTTCCGGAGGCCCGCGTTGCTGCAGCGCGTGGGTGGGCCCAGAAGCCTTTCTGGGGCCTACCACAGCAGCCCAAGAATGGTCCTGAGCTGTCTATCCAGAGTGAAGAAGCTGGACAACCGAGAAGATCCCAGGGGAGGACCCGTCATGGAAGGATCATGCAGAGTGCTGGTCTGGAGAGGGGCCTGGTGACTCGGTTGGAGGACGTATCCTGAAGTAGTCTTATTGCATGGTGCTGCCAGGTTGGCTTAAAGGTCCAAGTACTGTTTCTGGCATCCATCACGAACCAATACATCCTATGGCAGAGGATCGTACGGGTTTATTTCAAGCAAGTCTGTGGCAGAGACTTTTGTTCGTGCTACGTACTGGCTCCTAGGCAAGTGAGAGAGGCCTATCCAGGCGAGCAAAGATCGTGTCCCACAAAAAGGGGATTGCATTCAATTACAGTATTCAACTTTAAAGGATGTTATAAAGAAACCTATAGAAAGGTATTTGAGCTTCCCTGCAGTTTTCCTCCTGCCTCTTTCCTGCTACTTCCTTCATTACTTGGTTCAATAAAGCATTGAAAATGTACTCAAGTGTTACTGCTTATATCATCCAGAGGTAAACTCAACGGAACCCTAAACCCGGTGTCAGTGAAACAGAGGTATCGAGAGTGAAGGTAACAGCCCGCTTAAACCAGCAGCTCCACCGAGAGTTAGTGCTACACTTTATTCCTGGAAATCCCAGGTTTTTGATCAAGGGGTCCTCTTCCCCTAAGACTGGTTCCCAATTCTGGTTCTCATTTTTTTTTCTTTTTTTTCCCTTTTCTACTTTTTGAACTCTTCTTGATAGCTAATAGACATTTATAAACATGATTGTTTATTCTTATCTTTAGATCATAGGGGGACTTCAGATCTTGAGGTGATCACTCACTGGGTAACCCAAGAATGCCTCCTAGGTTTATAAGGGCATCCTTAGGGTGACCTGGTTCATGATCAATGCACGCAGTGTCCCTACAAATTTTGGACACATGCCCTCTTTTTTTAATGTGGCTCTTCACCCTACCACACTGAGCCTCCCGCCCTACATTCCTTATCCTCTCCCCTCCTTCCCATTAGTCCTTCCACTCTCTTCCATTTCCCTTTCCCCCTTCCCTCCCACCCTATCCCAACAAAGTGGGGCATATAAATTGCTCAACTGTGAGTTGCGATCTCCTTAAATACTATAATTTTTTTAAATGTTTTTGATTAAGGGTGCGCTGTGACCGGGGCAGTCACCGTGCACCTCCACCTTCCCTGTGGATATGGCATCCCTATGTCCACATGGTAGGACTTCATTCGCTTATGATGGGGATGATACGTTTTGTTATCTTGTTGGCAGGGAGGAACTATTGGTACACTCATTCCACATATACTGTGGCCATAAATGTAAATCCTACATGAATGATGCATACATAAACAACCAAAGCGTAATAAGTGATAAATAATAGATATAATTTGTGATTGTCCCACATATATATAAAATTAGAGTCCTTCTTTAAACTTTGTGCTTCTTTAAGTGCCTCCTCATGGGAAAAAACTTCAGTGATAAATACCACCACCTCCACCACCAGGTGAATGGCCTGCTCACTTTAGTAAGCGAACCCACTGGGTCTTATCATGCCTTTAACCACTTCCCTACTGGCCTATAGTCATATGACATCTGCAGGAGCACTCTGCCATCCTGGGTGGATGTGATATGATGTCCTCTGCTATTTGCCGCTCCTGCGGGCCCCCGGGGGCCTGCAGCGCTGCGATCGGGGATGAGGTGTGTCCCTCTGACACAGCCCATCCCAGATCAGTGTAAAGAGCCAATAGAAATCGACTCTTTACCACGTGACTGGCTGTGTCCAATCACAGCTGGTCACATGCACTGTCCTCATGTGCGGCGCTCTAGGAGCGCGCAGAGCGGCGATTGGGGATGAGGCTTGTCACCCTGACACAGCCCATTCCCAATCGCGATATTGACTCTTTACCAAGTGAATGGCTGTGTCCAATCACAGCTGGTCACAGAAAGTCAACAAACCGTGGTAACGAGCTGTTACCGGGTTCTCTTTTTCACACACTGATCATGTGTGAGGAGAACATTGCAGTCACTAGCCCATCAAAGTACCTGTCACCAACCCATCAAAGTACCTGTCGCCAGCCCATCAAAGTACCTGTCACCAGCCCATCTGAGTACCTGAGTACCTGTCACCAACCCATCTGAGTACCCGAGTACCTGCCACCAGCCCATCTGAGTACCCGAGTACCTGTCACCAGCTAATCTGAGTACCTGAGTACCTGTCATCAGTCCATCTGAGTAATCAAGTACCTGTCACCAACCCATCTGAGTAACCAAGTACCTGTCTCCAGCCTATCAGAGTACCTGAATACCTCTCACCAGCCCATCAGAGTAACCAAGTGCCTGTCACCAGCCCATAAGAGTACCCGAGTACCTATCTGCAGCCCATCAGATTACCTGAGCACCTGTTGTCAGCCCATCAGATTACCCGAGTACCTATCTGCAGCCCATGCCTCATAGGATATTCCTTGGGGTGTTTGCTTTCCAAAATGGAGTAATTTTGTGGGTTATTCCACTGTCCTGGTGCTCCAGAATCTTCAAAAGTGTGATAGGAAGGAATGAAATAATATGTGTAATTTATGCTCCTAGAATGCCTGAAGGTACTACGTCAATGTTGAACCTCTCTATGTGGACAGGCTGTGTAAAAGTCTCACACATGGAGTATCACCATACTCAGGAGGAGTAGCAGAAGTATTTTGGGGTGTCATTTTTTCTATGTACATGCTGTGTGTTAGAAATATATAAATTGACAACTTTGTGTAAAAACAAATATGTTTTAATTTTCTTTCTATGTTTTCCGAAGACTTGGGGTGTTTGCTTTCCAAAAATGGGGTCATTTTGGGGTAATTCCATTGTCCTGGTGCTCCAGGGCCTTTGAAAGTACAAAAGGTTGTTAGGACAGTTTAATTTATGGTCCTAGAATTCCTGACTGTGCTCCCTGCATGTAGGGCCTCTCTATGTGTACAGGATGTGTAAAAGTCTCACACATGTGGTATCATCATACTTGGGACGAGTAACAGAATCTATTATTATTAGAAAATATCTTATAAATAGACCACTTTGTGTAAAAGAAAAAAAAAAACTTTTAATTTTCTTTCCACTTTTTTCAAAGACTTTTGGAAGAAAATGAACTGTTCAAAAGACTCATAATGCCTCATAGAATATATGTTGGGGTGTTTGCTTTCCAAATTTTCCATTTTGTGGGTAATTCAATTGTCTTGGTGCTCCAGGGCTTTCAAAATTGTGATAGGTCGTTAGGAAATTTTATGTGCAATTTATGCTACTAGAACGCCTGTCGTTGCTCCCTGCATGTTGGACCTCTCTGTGTGGCCAGGCTGTGAAAAAGTATCACACATGTGTATCGCCATACTTGGCAGGAGTAGCAGAATGTATTTTGGGGTGTAATTTGAAGTATGCATATGCTGTGTGTGAGAAATAAGTTGCTATTTTGACAATTTTGTGTAAAAAAATAATAATTTATTGATTTTCCCAAGAATTGTGGGAAAAAATTAAAACTTCAAAAAACTCACTATGCCTCTTACTAAATACCTTGGACTATCTACTTTCCAGCATTTGGGGGGTATTTGTACTTTCCTGACATTTCAGGGCCTCAAGAGATGAGATAAGCCATCAGTGCATCAGGTGTGATCCATTTTTAATGATTTTTACCATAGCTTGTAGACTCTACAACTTTCACACAGACCAAATAATACACACTTATTTGGGTTATTTTTACCAAAGATATGCAGCAGTATAAATTTTGGCCAAATTTATGAACAAAAATTACTTATTTGCAAAATTTTATCACAGAAACTAAAAAAAAATGTTTTTTTTTTCAAAATTGTTGCTCTTTTTTAACTTATGTTGCAAAAAATAAAAAAAGTGGTGATTAAGTACCACCAAAATAAATCTCTATTTGTGTGAAAAAAATGATAAAAATGTTGTTTGGGTACAGTGTTGCATGACTGAGTAATTGGCATTGAAAGTGCAAGAGCGCTAAAAGCTGAATATTGGTCTGGGCAGGAAGGGTGTATAAGTGTCCTGTGTTGAAGTGGTTAAGCTGGTATATCCTGGCAGGAAACCGTTGCTGTGTTTACTCTCTTTAAAACTCCTTCGATGAAAAGGGCCAACTATTCTCTGGAGTGGCTCAGAGTAAAAGAAAGGCTTTCATTGCGCAAAATTGTATAAAACAAGGTAAGTTATTAAAACTAACAATTGCCCACTCACATAATAATCATCTTGTATTAGCAAAAATATCATTGAATTCTGCATGCTCTTCTCCTCACCGCTACTACTGGGTTCATACGACACCGGAAATTATGTCACTGACTCCTTCCAATGTGTTGCATCACAGATCATGTGACTTCTTCAAAGGATATCCTTGAACTTCCTGTTGGGGTGGCGCCATGAGCTCTGGAGACAGTTGGCCCCATTGGTCACATAGGCGCTTGCGCAGTTGACCTATGAACGCAGCACGTACATCATAGCATGTAGCTCGAGCATATGCGTGGGTGTCCGGCGCCATTATATATCGGTCCGCGGAAGGTAGTCAGCAGAGCCATGACAGTGGAGACAGACTACACACTGGGAGTTTGCTGCAACCAAGTATACGCTGAAATTCCCCATATGTCCCTAGTTTGAGGTCCCTGGTCTTTACCTTTGGTTTAAGACCGAGGGACCTCATAATATTAGATAACAACACATACGTATCTCATACCGCTGCAAGCTTTTTTTTACCTACACCAAGGACAAATCTATTCTAACCTTGAAAAAAAAACAGCAATTCCTAACATACATATACAGAATCAGTTGCCAGTAAGAATACATATACTAAGTCCACTCTATTACATGATATTTTTGATCTTTTTAGGTCAAATTATTTTTTGATGTCTACTATATATGACCCATCTTGAGGTGGCCCTCTACAGGAGTATTCTATACTCTGGGGACGGTCTTGTGCCATCTTACCTGTCTGGCTTACCCTTTGACAATTGACCTTTTGCAGGTCTTTTACTATCTAAGTGCATTGACTCATAAGATGTTAAATGGTATGTGAAGTTGTAAATGTTGTGTATGTTTTGGCCCTCTACTTCTGTCGATCTGATGTCTTCTATAATGCTATATATTTTTTGTCATTAGACTTACTATACGTATACAGCTCTCCTTGTCACTACCCCTGAAGAAAGGCTTTCAAAGCCAGAAATGTGTTAGGTACACTGAAGATCTACTAAGTATCTGCATATGTTTTTCAATGTTCAAAATTATATCTGCATGTGTCTATGCACAGATATGTTTTTATTGATGTGTTTCATTTACTTTTTTAATAAAATTTGTATTTTTTTTTACTCTTGGTGTTTTTGTTGCCTCAAAAGTCCTGGTCCCTAGGGGGTTCTTTTTGTATCTATTTATATTTGGGATATTGGTGACAGAACACCAGGTTCTGTCAGGGGTGGAATGTTTCTTTGTATCCCAATTAGACATGGCTCCCCTTTCCTTAAATCTGGCTCTTATGGCCAAAGCAGAGAAGAGCATCCATGGGAGAGGGGCTAGATTTTACCAGCAACGAGACAAACTATCTCCCCGGCTGTGTACATTATCATTACTGAAAATCCAGATGTCAGAAGTACTTCAACTTTGAACCCCCTCCTTATAATGCAATTCTTTCATGCGTTTTGCGAGGAATTATATTGCACAGGTACTAAAGGGGATCCATCCCATGTAAACTAATTTATGGATTATTTACTGATTCCAGTTCTAGAAGATCATCACCAGGATAGTTTAGAAGCTCCCATCATGGCTGAAGAAGTGATGCAAGTCATTAAAAACCTGAAGCATGGCTCGGCTCCTGGCCCGGATTTGCTGTTCTCCGAGCACCTCACCAAGCTATATAATCAAGTAAGTGTGTCTGCGCTAGAAAAACTATAATAAAAAATAACAATCAATATGTGAGAAAAAAATCAAAAAAATTATTGAACATTGAAAAAAACAATATACAGTAAATTGCGATCTGTGACAAGTATTTAGTGATATAGTCTACAAAGTATAATGTGCACAAAAATCATATACCAAAATTCCAAGTGCAAACTCTAGCTGAGAAGAGTGCTCACTCTTTCAATAAAGTGATCAATACAGTTCATAAATAAAAATTGTAAAGTGCATAAATATAGTGTCCATCTCCAGTGATATCCATCATGCTCATCCAAAAAGTGAAAATATATAACATGCTCCTGTGCTCCTCCAGTGACCCCCAAAAGCATATGCGCTCACCTCAGAGCGTGTGACACAGTACCTAAACTATGTCAAATCACGCTTGGGAGCCACCCCTGGGCTCTAACAGATATGATGATGTTGTCCTCCACTTTACTCAGTTAACAGCATTCCATTTCATAAATGAAAAGAAAAGAAACTCCATAGTGTAACATTGCAAAACAAATGTTTATTCCAAATATAAACTCCCCTCTTGGGGTACTCACATTGTGTAGGTGCTTGAGTGCACCATCCCAATCAAGGTTTCACTTGTGAGAAAATGAAAGCGCTGGTATGGCTTGCGGTGTGGTATACTCCTCTCATCTGCTCCTCCGTGCTGACAGCTCCATCCTGGCCCCTCCCCTACGCGTGTTCGGCACAGGGATCACGTGCCTTCATCAGGGAATCGGTTGTTGTATCGCACACTGGAACCTTGGGTTGGTTCCAGTGTGCGATACTACATGTCATTGGGCCGACTCTTCCCAGCTGACCTCATGTTCGTGAGTCTGTGCATTCGATCGTAAGCGTGCTTCGGCTTCTCCGTTCGTGGTCTTCGTTGGCGGTTCCTGCTCACTGTCGCAGGGTTTAGAGGGATTGGTGTCCAACAACTGATCCCCCTGATGAAGGCACGTGATCCCTGTGCCGAACACACGTAGGGGAGGGGCCAGGATGGAGCTATCAGCACGGAGGAGCAGATGAGAGGAGTATACCACACCGCACGCCATACCAGCGCTTTTGTTTTCTCACAAGTGAAACCTTGATTAGGATGGTGCACTCACGCACCTACACAATGTGAGTACCCCAAGAGGGAGTTTATATTTGGAATAAACATTTGTTTTGCAATGTTACACTATGGAGTTTCTTTTCTTTTCATTTATGAAATGGAATGCTGTTAACTGAGGACAACATCATCATATCTGTTAGAGCCCAGGGGTGGCTCCCAAGCGTGATTTGACATAGTTTAGGTACTGTGTCACACACTCTGAGGTGAGCGCATATGCTTTCGGGGGTCACTGGAGGAGCACAGGAGCATGTTATATATTTTCACTTTTTGGATGAGCATGATGGATATCACTGGAGATGGACACTATATTTATGCACTTTACAATTTTTATTTATGAACTGTATTGATCACTTTATTGAAAGAGTGAGCACTCTTCTCAGCTAGAGTTTACACTTGGAATTTTGGTATATGATTTTTGTGCACATTATACTTTGTAGACTATATCACTAAATACTTGTCACAGATCGCAATTTACTGTATATTGTTTTTTTCAATATTCAATAATTTTTTCGATTTTTTTCTCACATATTGATTATTTTTAATAATAGTTTTTCTAGCGCAGACACACT
Organism: Aquarana catesbeiana; assembly: GCF_042186555.1. Taxonomy (NCBI): domain Eukaryota; kingdom Metazoa; phylum Chordata; class Amphibia; order Anura; family Ranidae; genus Aquarana; species Aquarana catesbeiana. The sequence goes on along the minus strand of NC_133325.1, from coordinate 255,164,133 downwards.
TACTTGATTATATTACTATTTTGCACGGGTATGAAACGTGATTAGTGTTTGCAGCTACATCACTAGAGGTTTAATTTGGAGGCATTAACCCATCTGTGGCTCGCAAGATCTTCCAATACCTCACCAAGCTAGTTTCTATAACTTCAAAAGGCAGGGTGAGCGGTTCAATAGACACCTAAATTTGGCCCATATTTTGCTGATCCCCAAGCCAAATAAAGACCTGGGGGAAGTAGGGAATTATAGACCCATATCTTTAATAAAAAACGACATGAAAATTCTGACCAAGATCTTAGCGAATCGTATAGCCCCTTTATCAGTCTCTATGTCCACAAGGACCAGGTGGGCTTTATCCCTGGTAGACAAGGTCCAGATCAAGTTAGGAGAGCGATCAATATTGTTTCCCTTCTCCAATCAGATTGGGATGGGGGCCCACGCCAAGAAGGTATGTGGCTTTTAATTGATCTTCAGAAGGCCTTTGACTATATTTTTGCAATTATGCATCGTTGGGGTTTTGATCAGAACTTCATGGGGTTATTGAGAGCCCTCTACTCAACCATGGACCATGGTTCAACTTCAGGGCTATTATTCAGATCCCATTAGGATTGCTAGGGGCACCCGACAGGGATGCCCGCTCTCTCCCTTAATATTCATTATAGCGATAGAAACACTTGCAATAGCCATTCAAATGCACCTGGATATTAAAGGAGTTCTTTGTGGCCCTCAGACGCATAAACATCTGCTATTTGCAGACGATCTGCTCCTTTTTGTTACTTCCCTGATTACTTCTCTACCTAACATTTGTAAACTGCTGGATGATTTTCCTAAGGTCTCGGGCCTACATGTGAATCTCTCTAAATCCCAGGTATTAAATGTTTCTGTTCTGCCTACTGTGGTAGAGCAGATGAAAAATGTATTCTACTTTTAATTGAGTGATTTGACTATCCAATACTTATGGATGAATCTAACCTTCAAGACAGAGAAGTTGTATTCGGCTAACTATCCACCTATTCCAGAAATTGGAATCTGACCTTAGAACTTGGTGGTAGTACGAGCTATCATGGCTAGGCAGAGTCAACTCCAGTTAAGATGACTCTCCTACCTTGATTGCTTTATCTTTTCCATTCTATTCCAATTCCAATCAGAAGGGACCACATTCAGTCCTTTCAGAGTAAAATAATTAGGTTTATTTGGGGCAAGACTGGGATCCGTTTCTTGCAACGAGTCCTCTTCAGCCTTAGATCCTGTGGAGGACTGGGTTTTCCAAACTTACTTTGGTACAACCAAGTGGCATGATTAGCACAATTGTCAACTCCTGTCTGGAGAAACCTGATTGGGTGCATATAGAGAGATGAGTTCCTACATACAGACTAATTGCTTTGGTGCCCCCAAAGTGTCAACCCCTAATGCTGTCCCCTACTTTATCCAACTCTGGGACAATCTTAAAAATCTGTCCGCTCTGATCTCAGACATATGACCTCTGGCTCATATTTTTCATAATCCTCAGTTTAATCCAGGTATGGACATTAAGACTTTCAGGTGGTGGCTGGATAAGGGAATGTACCGCATCGGTCACTTTTTCTCCTCACTTGGACCAATTTCACTTAGCCATTGCACTAGCAAACTTGAAATGCCAGTTTCTGAGAAATTTAGATTCCTCCAAATCTCGCATTTCTTGCATACATTATGGAAATACAAACCTGATCCCCAAAAATTTATGACATATGAATTATGGTGTGTCCAGACCGTGGAGCAAAGGGGAGGTATTTCAATAACCTACTCATCACTAGCAACAGACTCTGCTAAACTCCCATATATGTTGGCATGGGAGAATGATTTGCAGGAAAGCTGGAACTTGGGGGATTGGTACAGGTTCTTTAAAGGGATCTGTAATTCCTCTCTAACAGTTCGAATCTCAAGGTGCTCACAAGATGGTATTTGGTTCAAACCAGGTTAGCTAACATGTTCCCCTTCACCTCACCCCTGTGTTTCAGGGGGTGCCATATGCTAGGCTCAATGGTGCATGTGTGGTGGGAATGTCCAAAAATCAGGGGTTTCTGGAACAAGATTTTTTACCTAATTTGTAACGTCACTGGTAAGGTGGTTCCCAAATCCACAGCTTCTGCTCTTATTAGCTTTACCATCCCAAGAGTACCCAAGCATACGCAGACGCTAATCTTTTTTATTTTCCTGCAAGCCAAATTGACCATAGTTAAGGCATGGAAACAACTCAGAGTTTTAATCTTGGCAGACAAGAGGGAGATCTCTTGGCACAGGAGAAAATGGTAAGCACCTTACTAGACTCAGTCCAAAAGTTTGAGGCAATCTGGGAACTGTGGGCGCACCATATGGGTATACCCTTGATTCCAGGACTTACTGTACCTTGAGTAGATGGGGTGACTGAGAGGTAAGCAACCATTCTATTCTATCTTCTCTTCCTCTCTCTTTTCTGTGTAGCTTATTTTTTCTAGTACTTTCCTATTTCAAAAAGCTAGTACTGCAATATGTACTCTGCCCTAAGGCATTGAGAATCATTTATGCCAAATGTTTAAAATTCTAGTTTAATGGCATACATGTTACAAGTTAGAATGGTTAACTATCTACTATTATTACAACTTACTCAGGGATTGCCAGGCCCTGATCCTGGCAATTATTTTTTTCTTACGGTCCTACAGCTCTTTGATCAGTGCTTAATGATCTGGTTCACGCAATATGGTATTTAGCTCAAAATTTTGATGACAAAAAACTTCACAGTCAGATTAACATTAAATTTTTTTTAGTGACAAAAAACGTTTGGTACTCCAGTTAAATGCAATAAGATGGTTAGAAAAATAAGGAGGATAATATTGTCTACAGCTCTATGACACAGTTTACTCCCAGTTGGGGTGTTGTAGGGAAGGGACAATGCCCTCCAAATCCAACTAGCTCTAATACCATGTTAACTGCCCAAATTAAAGCAGGACCTGTGTTATGTTAATAGTTCTTTTTCAATCTGTACTCGTGTTTTGCTCTAAAACATGTCACGGTATGCCAATGTCTTATTACTTCCCTGTACTATCTTTTTGTGAAAAAAAATATTTTCTATATGTTTGTATTGCCGGTAATGGTTTTGTATTGCCGCCAATTTATCTGACTTTTTCTTTATAAATGTCAGTTTTGCTGCTGCAGGTTCTATACACTGTACTGATGTACCACTTTAAAGGCAGACTAAGGGGACCCCCTAGGAACTGAATTTAAAGGAATTTATCATTTTTATTGTTTCACCTTAAACATCATTAAAATCACTGCTCCTGTAAAAATTATCTTTTTTTTAAAAACAATGTCTGCATTGATACATGTTCCCAGGGCAGTACCTGGTCCCCATACCCTTTTTATGGCCAATAACTTGCATTCAAGCCTTCAAAATGGGGACTTTTTATGTTTCAAGTTCGGGTCCCATAGACTTTAATAGGGTTTGTGGTTTGGGTCCGAACTTTTGCGATGTTTCATAGTTCTGGCGTGAACCGAACCGGGGGGGTGTTCGGCCCAAATCTAGTCTGGAGTACAAATCTTTCTCTAACTTAGTAAGATAACACATAGCCCTGTACACACGGTCGGATTTTCCGACGGAAAATGTGCGATCGGAGCTTGTTGTCGGAAATTCCGACCGTGTGTGGGCTCCATCGGACTTTTTCCATCGGATTTTCCGACACACAAATTTTGAGAGCAGGCTATAAAATTTTCCGACAACAAAATCCGATCGCGTCAATTCCAACGCACAATGTACCACGCATGCTCAGAATAAATTCCAAGACGGAACTGCTCGGTCTGGTAAAATTCGCGTTCGCAAAGGATATAGCACTTTCGTCAGGCTGCAATGTTTTAAATTGTTTAATGCAGCGCACTCTCTTCTTCTTTATAATGCTAGAATAATGAAGTAGTTTTGTGCTCAATATTCACAAAGACTTCTCACAAACTTCTTTCTTTATTATTTATCATGATATTTTGATTTGTCATAGCTGACTAAAAAATTTTCATTTTTTTTTGTTTGCATTTTTTTCAAGCCTGATACTGTTTTTTTTTTTTTTTTTTTACTCCAGAATATTTTTGGGTGTGTTTTGTGTGTCAAGTTACCACAACACCATAATTATCTTGTATTATTTAATCTCAAGGAGATTGTTTGGTGTTGGTGTCTCTTGTTAATTTTACATTGTATATTTGAAATGTACCTGCCTCCTAACAAACTGTCCTTTTTGACGGAAAACACACATAGGCGAGTATAATTGAAACAAAAATTCCTTTATTAAGGGGTCATAACCAAACAAAGAGGGAGGCAACGCTGGATAAACATCAGAAATTAGCGAAGCCTTTGGCCCCCAGGGCAGACCTCAATTATTTTACAGCAAAATTGGTGGCCTGAGGAGTCCATATATAAGGGAGTACAATCTGGTCCAGAAGTCCAAGAGATCATGAAAGCAGCAGATGACATGTATATCCCCAGGCTGTGGTCATACAAGAGCCTGCATCTTTTGCCAGACCAGAATGAACCCAGGTCATCACTCTCTGGTCTTCCTTACACGCTTCCTTCCCGGCTGTGGCTCTGGTGTTGGAGATGTGGCAGGAGGAGGAGTAGGACCTGGAGGAGGAGGAGGAGGAGGACCTGGAGGAGGAGGAGGAGGACCATGGGTGAGCTCACAAATGTGGCTTTCGCATGTGAGTTGGCCCCTCAATCCCTTATGTAGAGCTTCTAAAATGACAAACTCACATAAGAGGCATTGGCCCTCCTCCATTTGCAGCATTTTGCAGGCTGTTAGGTCTGCAAAGTCCTCTTCCACACTGTGGGGTGTTCTGAGGGCCTCAGTAGCCTTTCAAAATAGGCCAATTACAGCCTCCTCCATGTTACTCCCCTTCCTGCCACTTTTTCTTTGAAGGCAGAGGGGAGGGACATGGGTATTGGGCAGCCTACTTGGCCCGGCCACCTCCTGGCTGAGACTTTCCTGTGTATGAAAAAGGGACATTGTTTTAATTTGTGGTTCATCAATCACAATCAGAAATTTGTACTCCAAACTAACATCTATTTAACATCATTAATTGGACAACCAGAAATATTTAGAAAAATGCTATACCTGGCTCAAGCTGGGCTCCTCCACATGTTGCTGCCTGGAAGGCCCAGGTTTGATGTCAGAATCCTCAGCTGTGGTGGAAGGAAGCGTGGAAGGAAGAGTGGAGAGTGCTGGCCTGGGTTCAGTCTGACCTGCCAGAAAATGCAGTCTGTCATAATACCACAGCCTGGGGACATAAATGTCATCTGCAGCTGCTGATCTCAGGGAATCCTGGACCTTCTTGTGCTCCCTTAGATAAGTGCTCCTCATGCCACCAATTAGGGCCTTCAAATAGGTAATGTCTGCTGTGGGGATCACTGGCTTCACAAATTCCAGCAATTGGTCCAGCGCTGCTTTCCTCTTTGTTTGGTTCTTATAATGTGGGTGTTTTTTTTTTTTTTTTAAAGTAGTTTATTAAGTTTTCACAAAAGTAAAACAAGTGAAACAAATATATGCACATGTTACAGGTTGGCAATGGATAAAGTTGATAGTTACAACATAGTTGGTTATTGTTTATATCACATTACATATTAGTAATAGTAGTAAGAATCAGCTAATAATGAACCTGTTATGGTCCGTAGGTAGGAGTGAAAATAAAAATATAAGTGCAGAATAGTAATAATAACACGTGATGTAGAATAAAAATCTAAGAAGGGAGTTACGTTATGCCTGAGATATCCCTGTGGTGTAAGATAACACGTCTAGGTGTAGTTTTCCCAGCCGAAAAATCTCCACTCCTACACCCGAGCACCCCTATATGGGCGCTTAACTGTGCCCGGGTGGAGGAGTAAATGAAAATGTTAGTTAGTGGTGACGTAGTTGAGGCCAGGGAGCTTGTTCCGATGAGGTGCTATCTTCCCCAACGTATTGGGTCGCGTATGTATTGCCTTTGAGGGTTTAGGGTTTGCAGGGAGCAGTTGATGTAATGATATGGGAAGAGGGGATGGGAGGAAGGGGAGGATGACGGAAAGTAATGGTATTTAAGTGTTGATTTATGGGCTTAGGTAGTCGTTTGTGTGTTAGTGGATCCCCCTGAGTCTGAGGGGTGGGGGGTGGTTGAACTAGACTGTATTTGGGACGATTTAAAGTGAGTCCAACATGCCCAGATGTTCATGTATTTGGTTGGCGTATCTGCTGTTTGGTGAATAAGGCTTTCCATTTCAGCCACTCTATCAACCCGTTGAATCCATTCTATTATGTGGGGGGGATGTGGTTCTCCAGTGTACTGGGACACATAGGTTTGCCGCGTTGATGAGGTGTAGCACCAGAGATCTCCTATATGTGTGTTGTGGGAGAGAGGTATGGTGGAGTAAATATTGTGCCGGAGTGAAGTCTGGAGTGAATGTTGTTATCTGAGCAATTAACCGATGGATTTCGGTCCAGAAGGTCTGGATAAGAGGGCAGTCCCACCAAATATGGAGTAGTGTGCCTCTTGATACTTTGCAACGCCAGCATAGAAGAGGGAAGTTAGGTTGATACCTATGGATCCTATCCGGGGTCCTGTACCATTTTGTAAAGATTTTGTATCTGTTTTCTTGAGTGGATATATTGCAGGAGCCTTTATGCATATGATGGAGAGCTCGCTGCCACTCCTCTGTGGAGAGGTCTATGTTTAAGTCCTGCTCCCACCTTCTAATTAAGTCATCATTTTTATTTTCGTCTGTTGGGAATAGGAGTTTATATAGTGATGAGATGAGGTGTCTTTGGGGTTCAGAATTGTTACATAATAGTTCAAAAGGTGTAAGATCTCTGTGCAGGTCTACCGTGGGTTTGAGGCTATAGATGAAGTGACGTATTTGCAAGTATTTGTGGAAGGGAATGTGGTAGTCTGGAAATGTGGAGGTAAGGGCATGGAACGTCAAGAAGTTTCCATTATGGAACATTTTATGTATCTTGAGTTGTGGTCTGTTGGGATCTGTTACCGGGTTGAGAGTGTGTACTCCTGGGGTAAACTCTGGATTGTTTTCCAGAGGTGTCATGGGGCCGGGAAAAGGTTTCAATTTGAGTGGATTGCAAGCTGCTTTGAAATTTGTTAATGTGGAGTTGATGAATGGGTTTAGTTTGGCTTGTGTTGGTACTATTTTTGGGTTGATCCACGGTAACGTGCATATCGGTATCGGGGTGGAAGCGTTCTCAATATAGACCCAGTCCTTGCTAGTATCGTTGGCATGCCAGTCTACAATTCTAGCTAGGTGGCATACCCAATAGTATTTTTGCATGTCTGGAATGTTTAATCCCCCTTGTGACTTAGGGTTTGTTAGTCTTTTCCAATTTAACCTGGGCTGTTTGGAGGACCATATAAAATTTCTACAGAGCTTTTTGAGGGTGGAGAAGAAGGCAAGGGGAATTTGTATGGGTACTGTCTGAAATAGATATAGCAGTCTTGGGAGCACGTTCATTTTTAGGACAGCTGCCCTTCCAAACCATGAAAACGGCCCCGAGGTCCATTTATGTAAGTCTGTTCGTATGGTATTTAGGTAGGAAATTCAACTTGTAAATCTCTGTCAGTTTGGATGGTATTTTAATGCCTAGATATGTGAGAGCCTGGGTTTCCCAGCTGAAAGGAAAATTTTGCATGCATTGGGCGACTATTTCGGTGGGTAAGGAGACGTTAAGGGCTTTGGACTTAGCTAGGTTGATTTGCAGATTGGAGAGAGATTTGAATGTAGCAAAATCTTTGAGGAGGTTAGGCAAAGTAGTGATTGGGTCCGTTAGAAATAACAGGACATCGTCCGCATAGGCCGCAAGTTTAAAGTGTTTATGGTCCACTTCCACCCCTTTAATATTTGGGTTTTCCTTGAGTTTGCGGAGGAGTGGTTCCATCGTGAGAATGAAGATTAAGGGGGACAGGAGGCAGCCCTGTCGTGTTCCGTTGGAGACGGAGAAGGCGTCCGACAGGTGTCCATTCACTCTTATTTTTGCAGTGGGTGAGGAATACAAAGCCATAATCATATGGATCAGTTGGAGTGGGAGGCCTATAGCGTGCAATGTGGCTTCCATATAATCCCAAGCAACCCTGTCGAACGCCTTCTCCGCGTCCAAGGACAAGAAAAAGCCTTTAACGTTGTTGGTGGTCATCCAGTAATGGATGTCTAGGGCTTTAGTGGTGTTGTCCCGGGCTTCCCTTCCCGGGACAAAACCAACTTGATCTGTGGAAATTAGTTTGGGGATTAGTGGTAACAGACGGTTGGCAATGGCTTTGGCATATACTTTAATATCCACATTAAGAAGGGAAATTGGTCGATAGTTGGAGACCATGGTAGCATCCTTACCTGGTTTGGGAATAAGTGTTATGTGAGCTTCTAATATTTCTTTGGAAGCTATACTATGGAGCGAGAGGTTGTTCAGTGCTTTAACTAAGGGGGGTATGAGTATATCTGAGAAAGATTTATAATACGCTACAGAAAGCCCGTCGGGTCCCGGGCTTTTACCTGGTTTCATCTGCTTTAGTGCTAGAGTGACTTCTTCTGTTGTCAATGGGGAGTCTAGTGCATCGGTGTCTTCTGTCGTGAGGGGTGTGGGAGCGTATTGGGAGAGGAAGGTTTGGATTGTTGTCCGTCTATCTTCTGGGGTATCTGTTTGTGGGGTGGATCGTAGGTTATACAGGTCTGTGAAGTAGTTCACAAATTGTTTCGCTATGTCTCCAGATGTAACGGACGGTTTGCCTGAAGGGTCTTTGATTGTGTGTATGGTCTGGGCCGCACGTTTAGCCTGCAGGGCTCTCGCTAGGAGCTTCCCCGATTTGTTGCCATATTCATAGAAGCATTTTTGTTGCAACATATACTTGCGCTTAAGTCTGGTGTGTAATTCGTTTAATAGTTCAGTTCTAGCTTGTGTCAGCGCTGTGAGTGCGTCAGACGCCAGAGATTTTTTATGTTTTTGTTCAAGTTGAGAGATGCGTGTAGTCAGTTCTTCCAGTTTAGCTTTTCGGAGCCTATTCCGGTGTGCTGCTATCGAGATGAGCGTGCCCCTTACAACGCATTTATGTGCGGCCCAAACCACGTCTGGCGAGGTATCACCCGGTTCATTGTCTGTGAAATAATTGGTGAGGTGCTGGGAAACCTTACTTGAGATATCCAGATCTGTAAGTAAGGAGTTGTCCAATCTCCAGATGTGTGGGCGTACCGATTTGCTGGGAAGGTGAAGGGACAGTGTAATTGGGTTATGATCTGACAGTACCCTCGGTTCAATAGAGGTGTGTTTCAGCAGAGGAAGATCGTCTTGGGATATAAAAAAATAGTCAATTCGTGAATATTTAGAGTGTGGCGTAGAGAAGAACGTGTAATCCTTTTCATTAGGGTTCATGGTGCGCCATGTGTCATGCACCAGCAGGTCGCTAAGTTGTTGTTTTATGGCACGGAGGGCTCTGTACGTGATGGAGGAATGGCCGTTAGAGGTGTCAAGGGCTGGGTTGAGGGGTACGTTGAAATCGCCTCCCATTATTAGCGTGCCCGAGCTAAAGGTCGCGAGTAATTGTAATGTATCTCAGAAAAAGGAAACTTGGTGCTCATTCGGGGTGTATAAGTTGGCAATCGTGATTCTTTTCCCGTATAGGGTTCCTTTTAGGAAGAGGAAACGTCCTTGTGGGTCAGTATGTGTGTCCGAGACAATAAATGGGCAATCTTTAGCTATGAGAATGCAGACACCTTTTGATTTCGCTTCATCGGTGGTGGCATGGTAGATTGTGGGGAATCGTTTGCTGTGTAATCTGGGGATAGCGTCAGTTCTGAAGTGTGTTTCCTGGATTAATGCTATATGTGTTTTAGACTTATGTAGCGAGGCGTGTAGGAGAGAACGTTTTTTGGGCATATTTAGGCCCCGAATATTGATAGATTGGAGATTCAGGGGTGGGTGTGATTCCGCCCCAGTGTTTGTTATTCGATTTGTGTCCATTATTTCCGTCAGGGTTAAGAATAAGGGTCCGAGATGAACAAATAAAAATGAAAAAGGAAGGAGTGAGGGGGAGGGGAGGTGTGGTCAGGGGAGAGTTTCTTTTATTCTTGGATGAGAGTAGGTTATGTTTGATATCTAGGAACTCTGTAGAATAACCGATGAGTCCACTGGGATAGTGAAGTATCCCGTGTCCTCACTTTATAGTAAGGGATCGGTAATGTACAGCTCAGGGGCTGCGCACAACCCGTTGTGAACAGGCCGGTACACAACTCCGAAGCTGTGTGGGGGTTGGAATATGCCCGACCCGAGAGAGTTGGCCGAGGTATAGAGAGAATGAGTGTGTGTCCCGCCACCGCACGGCCGTTGGGCAGATTGAGGGTAAATGGAGGGGTGTGAAAAGAGCCTGTATGAAAAGAGTGTACAACTCGCGCCAACGAGAGTGTGCATACAAATATCAATATAGACATCTATTGGTTAACTATAACATCAATAACCACTCTAGTAAGAAGGAACAAAACGGGTAAGTTCGTCAGTATCAACCCCTGCAGGAAGTCTAGTCGGACCACCGGAGTCACGCCCGTACCAGTGGGAAAATGCACTGGATAATCACAGGAGTGCGTCACTGCATATCATGCAGGGGTGCAAGTACCGACGAAGCTGAAAGGATTCCACGGCATGAACAACTGAGATTGCTTATCAAGCATGGAATAACCAACAATTGCTCAGAGATGTAAGTGTATTAACCATGCAAAAAACCTCAACACACAATAAGGTAAAATTCAAGGTGTACCTGTAAGTCAAGCTCTGGAGCTTAAAGTTGCTCGGGGCCGTGGTTACCTAAGAATTACACCCGGTATATAGTAGGATACCCCCTCCCTCTCTGTATCCCTGGGGACGGAGGAATCTGGGACACAATGCTTGCATATAGTGGATTTATATCGTAAGACCTTAAATGTGTCCTGTGAGCCGTTCTGGGGAGTGTATGGTAGATGATCAAATACCTCTTAAGGTCCGTTGCTCACTCCAACTTTAGGCTTCGGGGTAAAAATGGGCAAAAGTGGGTCCTGGTAAACACACGGAGTGAGGGGAGTGTCCCCGTAGGTGCCATGCAGGCTGTATGTCAGTGAGATACAGTTGCTACATTGAGGTCCTTTGCTGTGGATGCGTATGAAGAGCATCTCTGCCGGCGATATCTCCATAGCGATCTTCCGTGGAGAGCAAGTCGTCTGGAGATTCAGGATGATGTAGCGTGGTGTCAGGTGACTGGTGCGTACGTTGGTCATGGGGATCGTTGTGAAGGTTCCGTCATTCGTCCTTCTGTGCAGGTCTGGTGCCATTGGTTGCGAATCCACGTGTCAGGTAAGCTGAAAGAGCTGTGACAAGAGCCGCATTGTGTGATTGCTTCCGTCGCTGTGGCGGTGAGTATGTCAGTGTTCCTGTTCAGCTAGATGAGGGCAAGGGAATTTCCGTATCCTGTACGAGGGTCCCCTCGTACTTCCGGTTTGCGCTGCATTCTGGTTATTGTAGTTTGCTGCTTGCGCTATGTGAAGCCCGCGAAAGAGGCACAGTAGCTAGAGGCTCTTTTGAGTCCCAATAATAAACTGGTTTTATTCATACAGGGCATGTGTACTCACAGTTTGTCCCGTTAGAGATCGACAGCATTAGGGGGTGACATATATGTGAGAGGCTTGTCCAAAAATCAGCGTCCAATAACTGTAGTGGAAAACAAAGAGAGCCTAACGAGGCTCAACAGAAAAAGAGGGTCACTGTAAAATGAAATGAAGTACTGCCCCGAGGCATTAGCGATCTCTTCTGGCCCTCCTGGATGAGGGCGAGTCGGCTGTGCTGAGGTCGCGGTGCTGGGAGCGGCGAGTGCCATGATATGCTGAGGCGGAGGGTGATCTTCTCCTCCTGTGCCCTGTATTCGTGGTTTCCATAGGCATTTCATGGTGTTGATCTCTTCACACAGCTGAGCGTCGAAAGTCCGCATACCAGTTAGGTATGTCCACAGCGGGAATATTGAGGGTCTCGCAGAAATAGGGAAGATCCTCAGGTACTTTGAGGAAAGCAGTGCGACCTTGCGAGGTGGCAGCCAGGCAGAAGGGGAACTTCCATTTGTAATTAATGCCTCTGGTGCGGAGGGTGTCTAGCAGGGGTTTTAGATCCCTCCTGTGTTGAAGAGTGATGCCTGACAGATCTTGGAATATCTGGATAGGTTTCCCCTCGTGCATTAGCTGTGGAATGCCTCTAGCCTGTCTAAGAATATCCTCTTTGAGTTTGTAGTCAGTCAAGCAGCAGATTATATCCCTGGGTGGGTCAGTGTCCCTTCCTTTAGGTCGCAGTGCGCGATGGATTCTTTCAAACTCCACAGGTGTCTGGAGGGGCCTGTGTAGAATGCCATTGAATAGGCTGACAACCGATGGGGTCAGTTGGTCTCCTTCAATCGATTCCGGGAGCCCCCGGACCCTCAGGTTGCGTCTTCTGCCCCGATTGTCGAGATCCTCGAGGTGTCTCTGCATGTCCCTCATCTGTAGGGTATGAGCATCGACATGGCGGGTAGTTTTGCGCAGTTGAAGGTTTTGTTGTTCAGCCATTTGTTCCGCTGTTGTAACTCTGTCAGACAGGGTACGGAATTCCAGGCGAAGTTCTTCTATGGCAGCCGACAGTGTGTCCTTTATATCATTGGCTATCATCCGCAGATCATTTATGTTCAGTTGGTGGTGGGGTTGTTCCTCTGGCAAAAGTTCCCCCGGGAAGCTTACCGGTGGGGCGAGGGACGGCGCTCCCTGCTGAGAGGACATTGCGGCCTGTGAGCTCCTGTGGCGGGATGACGCCATGTTGCTTCTGCCCGTCCGGAACATTTCGGGGATATTGTGTTCCGTGTGTTCCGGGTGTCCCCTCGGGGAACGGGAACGGGAGGCTGAGGTGTTCCTGGACGCAATCCCCATGTTGTACGGCGGGTTTCGTTCGGCTGAGCCTCCGGTAAATGAAGTTCAGGTCGTGCGATGGCCGGAGCTGAGGAATTAAGCAGCCATCTTCGTGTCAGGCCAAGCCACGCCCCCAATGTGGGTGGTTTACCTGCCACAGACAGGGCAGCTCCCTTAACATATCTATGAATATGCTGATAAACTCCTGATCCTTCAAGATATCCATTTTCTCTGCAAGACACAACACAAGACAAACCCTAATGTCAGGCTAAAGTCTCTTAATCTTGTCACAATACAGGCCTCAATCTAGAAGCAGTATAGGCCCAATTTTAAATGTTACCTTCGTTATCACGATCGGCGCCTCCGATACACCTTCCTCCGCTCACAGACCATTTGTACTACGCACACGTGTTACGCTTTATATACACTGCGCATGCGTGAAACTCCGCCCGCCCCTGACGTTCTTTATAGTCTATTCCTCACCCCTTCTCGTTCTGCGCAGTGGGGAAGAGCACATGGTGGAGACACCACAGGTGCATGCTAATTACAGCAATGAGGAGGAGGAGGAGGAGGAAAGCCCGGAGCCAGAAACGTCCCGATACCGGAGGAGATGATTTAAGGCCTCAAGTATGTCCTTTGGGGAGATGTTGGAGATGGTGGACATCCTGAAGAGGGCCGACTATGACGGGAAGGATGGACCTTACCCCAACCCCGATGTCAGAAAGGCCAAGATCATGGTGAATGTTGTCAAGAGTCTGCACAGGAATTTTGGGGTACGACGATCCAAGGATCAACTCAGGAAGCGGTGGTCGGACCTCAAGTTAAGGGAGCATGATCAGTATAGAAGGAACAGGAGAGTGCTGCAAAAAAGTAAGTAGTTGTCCTGTGTTCCTATTCTTTATTTTTCTAATGTTCGTGCTGCTCCATGTGCTTTTCTTAACTGTTTTACAGTTTAAAATGGCAACTTTCATGTTCATGGGCACATTATTTGTTCGTATGAAACATTGTTCGTTCGGCATAGAAAACACCATGTTTTGGCCATATGCATTTGAATACATTTTTGCTAGCCTACTTCACTTCAAATAATTTTGGTGTCTAGATGGGTTGGTAACTATAATGAAATGCAAACTAGATTCTGTGTAAGGAGAGGACATTCAGCAGCTGTTTACACATCTGGACACAGGAGCACTAGTGTGGGACAAAAGAACATCCTTTTTATTAGGGGGCCCACACAGGTGCTCCAGTGTATACTATAGGGGTGTCTCCATCTGTGAAGCTTGTACAAAACAGGTAAGTATTCAAGCTTGACAAAGGAAAAAAAATATTTCTTCATCTTGGAACTCTGCCAAAACAGACAATTGTACCCCACTTCCAAGCAATGTTTCATATTCATATTTCTGCCATCAAATATCTGTGTGCTAAGTATACCTATTTTTGTTCACATAGGGGAGAAAAGACTCGGAGGACACCACTCATCAGAGGAGACCACAGACCCCCCACTTCAGGAAGAAGTGGAAATCCCCCAAAGCCAAGCAGAGCAGGAGGAAGAAGGAGATTTGGTGGAAATTGTCACCACAACAGGTGAGTGTCTGTGACCACAGGCTCAGGTAATAGATATATATATATATAAGAGGCATATTTATAATACATGGTGTGTTTTTTTAAATATATTTTTAGGTGATCGTGATGTTGTGGATGAAGGCCATTTCACTGGTGAAAGTGCCCAGATCCTGATCGGGGAGATCATGGGGTGTAATAGGGACTTGGAAAACATCCAGATAAACATCAATCATGTTCAAAACAAAATGAAGAACATCATTGATGCTTTAGGGAGAGTTTAAAATCCCTCAAAATCCCTAATGTAGTTGGCGTTTTTTCCACAAAAATTTGTTGCACTTTTTTTACATATTGTCGAAAAGCCAAATTTTGAAGATGCACACAGTGTGTCAACATGTGCTATGTGCCATCACGGGAGATTAATGTATGTGTTTTGGGGGTGCAACCCCTTCCTCAATAATAAAGTAGCTGAGAGGAAGGGGTTACACCCCCAAAACAAGTCCCTTGATCCCCCATGATGGCAGCTAGCACATGTTGACATTCTGCAATTTGTGTGCATCTTCAAAATTTGGCTTTTCCAGGGGTGACTTCACCCCGTCTGAACGCAATATCAAACACAGTTTATGAATATTCATGTCTGATATTGCCTTCAATTTCTTCCAAAGTTGAACTTTGTAAGTTCCAGATTTGTGTATTTCTTGTTGGTTTGAAACATGCCTGTTTTACCTTAAAAGGACATTTCTACTTTTATTAATGTCACCTATAAATATTGTATACAACAAACATGTTGTTTGGTTTTAAAATGCTTTTATAAATGCACATGTGATTGTGTTTGGATTAAAAATATTGAGAATCAACAATGTGTGGCTTCATTCAAAGCTCCTAAACTTTTTTGGTATGAAAATTGTTTTTTTTCTGTGACAATGGGGGTTGGTTTCTAAGGGCAAATCTACTTTGCACTACAAGTGCAGTTTCAGTGCAGTCTCAAGTGCTTTATAATTTTACAGAAGCACACCATTTTCAGGACTGCCCAAATTTATGTCATGGTCATCTAAAAGAAAAACAAGCAGTAAATGTAAGTAAATATTTTGTAAGTTAATTTTTTTTTTCAAAAAGGCTCAGACATTGTCTGGCATATTAATGGCCCCCTTACCCGCAAAGTATTCAAGGTATCTTAGACAGACCTCGCGGGCACTCAGGGGGGGCAAGCCAGGATGGCCAGCTTCAAGTGCCGTAAGGATTGGTTCATTTAAATTAATTCCGGATTCAGGCCCAACTGAGCCAGCATAGTTCACAGAATTTCTCCTTAAAAAGTTATGGAGAACACGGCAAGCCAGGATGATATGATTGAGTTAATACCATGTGTATGGGTGTAAGAAATAGGCGGAACCGGCTGGCCATGATTCCAAATGTGTTCTCCACCACTCTTCTGGCTCTGGCCAGCCGGAAATTAAAAACCCTCTGGTCCGGGGTGAGGGTCCTCATAGGAAATGGCCACATAAGATGGTCCCCCAGTGCAAACGCTTCATCCGCAATGAAGACGAATGGGAGTCCTTCCGCATTGTCTTCTGGAGGTGGCAAGTCCAAACTGCCATTCTGGAGATGCCTGTAGAACTCTGTGTGGGTGATGACTCCACCATCTGACATCTGGCCATTCTTCCCCACGCCCACATACAGGAACTCGTAAGTAGCTGACACCACCACCAACATCACAATACTATTGAACACCTTGTAGTTGTAATAGTATGACCCCGAGTTGGTTGGTGGGACGATGTGGACGTGTTTCCCATCAATTGCCCCTCCGCAGTTAGGAAAGTCCCACCGCTGGGCAAAGTGGGAGGCCACAGTCTGCCATTCCTGTGGGTTGGAGTCAAACAAGAATAAAAAATTAATCATTTTGCACATACACATAGAAAGCAGATTAGACACAAACATTCTTGGTCAACATCAGTATAACATTTATTTTAGGGATTATTTAAAGACAAAGGTATAAGGTCCATGTCGCGGACATTGGCTGCAAGGACCTTTTTCTGTCCACATTCACCCTGTTATTTGTTATTTCTATATAAATCTTTTATTTTTTTGAACTTGCCCAAAGAATATTCTCAGTTGTTTGTTCTGAACAATACATGACTCTTGAAAGAGCTGATCACATTAACCTGCAGAGACGAACTGTCTGGTCACCAGGTCTGCCTTAAGTGTTGTGTTAATTAACATGTTAATTATATTATTGTCTTTTAAGTTTTTGCTAGAGGGGAGGGGGGGAGTGTCCATG
The DNA here is from genome assembly GCF_042186555.1 of Aquarana catesbeiana. Classification (NCBI taxonomy): domain Eukaryota; kingdom Metazoa; phylum Chordata; class Amphibia; order Anura; family Ranidae; genus Aquarana; species Aquarana catesbeiana. The sequence continues at coordinate 255,147,403 of NC_133325.1, read as the reverse complement.
AGTCAGCCCTACCTCGTTATCTAACCCCTTGTGTTAAATGTGTATAAAAAGGCTGTGTTCTGCCCAATAAAGCAGTCAAGATTCTACAAGCTATTATCGACTAGACTTGTATGTACTGCAGCTATAATATTATATCTGTCTGATGATCATACGGGAGGAAGCGGTGTTATTGACGGGGGCACTCAGTGGAGTGTGGGATTGGATCCGTCACAATTGGTGGCAAGCTCTGGGATGCTTCCTCTTGCCTAGGCTCACCCAAATCACCACCGGGACCCCCTGCTCCTAACAGCAGATGGAACATCACTACGCCAGACTCAAGCGCAGCACCTTGAAGGATCTCTTGGAAGCCCGTGGAAAAGTCTCCAGCAACAAATCCAAAACGACTCTCATCACCGAACTAATGGAGATTGACCAGGCCAGCAACCCACCAGCAGACACCTCAGAGGCGACAGAGTTCCAGCGTGATGTCCAGTGGCGACTGGCCTTGTATGGTACTCACCCCCCGCAGGAGGTTATCAGTCAAGTGTTACGAGAGGTGTCCCAGCTGCGAATGGCTAAACTCCAGCGGGACCAAGGAGCGTCAGTTATGTTCAACCGGGAATCTCCAGCGGCCCGCAAAAAGCTACCCTATGCCGCCTTCCGCATGTTTCAAGATGGTGAAGATGAGATGGATGTTTACCTGCAAATGTTTGAGCATCAATGCGGTCTCCAAGGTGTCAATAAAGCAGATTGGGTCACGCTCCTGGTCAGCCGTCTCACAGGAAGGGCTGCAGAGGCGTACAATAATGTCCCTGATGAGATCAGCCAGGACTATGACCGGGTAAAAGAAAGACTATTGGCTCGCTTCGGCATTACTCCAGAGGCACACCGTTTGAGGTTTCGCAACCTCCGCCGAAAGGAGAGAGAGCCTTACACAGAATGGGCTCATCAAATGACCCGAGCAGCGGAGAGTTGGATGACCGGGCGCCAAGCTGTTACCATGGCAGATGCGCTCCAGCTAATCCTCCTGGAACAATTCTACGATCATACCCCACATGAGGTTAGAGACTGGGTAAAGGATCGGCGGCCCGTCACAGTAGATGAAGCTGCCACCCTAGCTGACCAATACGTGGATTCAAGGCGGACTGTACAACCAGAGCCTAAGACCCCAGCTCGGCCTGTCCCCAACATTCCATGGAGCGTTGCCCCGCCACACCAGCCGTTGATCCCCGGCCCCACTCAGCTACCATCTTCACGAGGAAAAGGGGACCTCTGCTACAGATGCAACCAATCAGGGCATGTTAGGAGGTATTGTCCGCAGAATGTTTCCCAGGACGCGCGGAACAACAGGCCCCTTGGACCTGCCCGGGCTGCTGCACACTGTCTGGAGAGAGATGATGTGACTTACCCAAGCGAGGAGAATATTGGAATTCTACATGAGGCAGACCCTGTGCAAGCTTCCACTACAGATAATCGTTTGCACCATCGACAAGCCGTGTGGATTAATGGTCGGGCTGCCCAGGGACTGCGGGACACGGGAGCTACTATTACCCTGATACAGTCCCGAATGATAAACCCGGCAGAGCAGACGGGACGGTCTGTGGCTGTGCGGGTGGCCGGGGGAAATGTTATGCGGGTCCCCACTGCCAGGGTTCACCTTGATTGGGGTTCGGGGGCCAAAGAAGTGGAAGTGGGAATAATGCAGAACTTACCTGCAGAGGTTTTGTTGGGCAACGATTTGGGACGTTTAAATTCAGCCTTCTCCCTGGATGTATCCCCGGAAGCCTATCCTGTTACCACCCGCCAGCAAGCCCGGATGGAGGTGCGCTCCCTCGAGGACGGGACCCAGGTAAGACCTGTCACCCCTGACCTAGACTGTACTACCCCAACTAACCCTATCCCGACTTGGGCTTCTCCCCAAGAATTTGCTCAGGCAACTCTTAGCGACCCTTCCTTAGCTAGCTATAGGGAAAGAGCAGGATTGGACCCTGGGGGGTTGGAGAGGGAGCGAATAGAGTGGGTCCAGGGATTACTCTATCGGGTTAATGAGGGAAAGACAGCCTCCCATCCACCCAAGCGGCAGCTGGTTGTGCCGCAGAAATATCGTCATGACCTGCTGCGCATTGGGCATGACATACCCTTAGCCGGACACCTGGGGATGTCCCGGACCCTCCACCGTCTGACTCAGTCGTTTTTTTGGCCAGGGATTACAGGGGATGTCCGACAGTATTGCCGGACCTGTGACACATGCCAGCGGGTGGGTAAGCATGGGGGCCCGCTGAAAGCTCCCCTACACCCTTTACCGATCATTGATGAACCCTTTAGCCGTGTTGCCGTAGACCTGGTTGGACCATTGCCCAGACCTAGTCCTTCTGGGAAGAGATATATCCTTACTGTGGTGGATTATGCCACCCGGTACCCAGAGGCCATTCCGCTGGCAAATATCCATGCAGAAACTGTGGCTGATGCTTTGCTCCGGATCTTTGCCAGGGTGGGTTTCCCTCGGGAAATCATCTCTGACCAGGGGACCCAGTTCACTGCTGAGCTCACTCAGCAGTTATGGGGGCTCTGTGGGATAAAGCCCCTACAGAGCTCTCCCTATCACCCCCAGACCAACGGACTGTGTGAGAGGTTCAATGGAACACTGAAACAGCTGCTTAGGACATTTGCAACCTCTCACAGGGATTGGGAGAGATATCTGCCACACCTTCTCTTCGCTTATCGGGAGGTGCCGCAGGAATCTACCGGGTTCTCCCCATTTGAGTTACTGTATGGGAGGCGGGTGAGGGGGCCCCTAGATCTAGTCAGAGCCCACTGGGAAGGGGGAATTGATCCCCAAGGGTCCTCTATCGTAGCATACGTTCTTGAGTTTAGGGACAGACTGAAGGAGCTCACAGACACTGTCCAGGAGAACCTTCGGGCTGCCCAAAGGCGGCAGAAACGATGGTACGATCGTACTGCTCGGAACCGCACTCTGGAGGTTGGGCAGAAGGTTCTTGCCCTCAGACCAACCAAGGAGGACAAGTTACAGGCCACTTGGCAGGGACCTTACCGGGTTGTGGCAAAGCTCTGTGACACAACCTACCTAGTGGCTAAATGTTCAGATGAAAGAGTCCGACGGACCTTTCATGTGAACATGTTGAAAGCATACTGGGAAAGATCAGGAGAGGTAGCCGCTATATGTGCTCCAGCTGTGGAAGATTCTGAGAATCTTCCCCTGCTGGTGCTCCCGGAGCTAAATAGTATTACTGCAGGGATAGAGATGATAAAGCTTGACGACCAGCTAGGGCCGACGCAGAGAGAACAAGCTAGACAGGTCCTTAGTCAGAGAAGGGAAATGTTCTCCACAGTCCCCGGGTACACTACTATGGCAGTGCACCGTGTGGAGACCCCAGGACAACTGCCGCTAAGACAGGCGGCTTACCGGATACCTGATGCAGTGAGAGAGGGGATGCGTCATGAGATTAAGGAGATGCTTGAATTGGGAGTCATTGAGCCATCCAGCAGCCCCTGGGCTTCCCCGGTGGTCCTTGTACCGAAGCGGGATGGCACAACTCGCTTCTGTGTAGACTACCGCAGATTAAATGAGTGCACCACCACTGATGCTTACCCTATGCCCCGGGTCGATGATCTGTTAGATCGCATTGCTCGGGGAAAATTCCTGACAACCCTTGACCTATGCAAAGGATACTGGCAAATTCCTCTGGATGCGGAATCTATTCCGAAATCGGCGTTCATTACCCCATTTGGCTTATACCAGTCTAAAGTAATGCCATTTGGGATGAAGAATGCACCGGCGACTTTCCAGAGGATGGTAGACCAACTCCTCGATGGCCTCCAGGACTATGCTTGTGCATATCTGGACGACATTGCGATCTACAGTGATACCTGGGAGGACCATCTGGTTCATCTGGGTGTCGTGCTAGACCGCATCAAGGCTGCAGGACTAACCCTTAAGCCAGAGAAATGCAGCATAGGTACAGTACCTTGGACATCGAGTAGGCAGTGGACAACAACGACCTGAGCCTGCTAAGATTGAGGCCGTTGCCAAGTGGCCGACCCCCCGTACTAAAACCCAGGTCCTGGCGTTCCTCGGCACAGCTGGGTACTATAGGAAATTTGTCCCGCAATATGGTTCCATCGCTAAGCCCCTGACAGACCTGACTAAGAAGCACCTTCCCCGACAGGTACTGTGGTCCCCTGAGTGTGAAGCTGCCTTCCAACAATTAAAGAATGCACTAACTTCAGCTCCTGTTCTAGCTGCCCCTGACCCAACCAAACGTTTTTGTGTCCACACAGATGCCTCTACATTCGGGCTGGGGGCAGTACTGAGCCAAGTAGGACCTGATGGCGGTGAGCACCCAGTGGCCTACATCAGTCGGAAGCTGCTACCCAGGGAAGTCAGTTATGCAGCCGTGGAGAAGGAGTGTTTGGCGCTGGTGTGGGCTCTCAAGAAATTCCAACCTTATCTCTACGGACGATCTTTTACGGTGCTCACCGACCACAATCCATTAATCTGGCTTAATCGGGTCTCCGGGGATAATGGACGTTTGTTACGATGGAGCTTGGCACTGCAGCCCTACAATTTTACCATACAGTATCGGCCAGGAAAGCAGAATGGGAACGCTGATGGACTTTCCCGGCAAACGGAACTATAAAACTCTCCCGGACAGCCCCAAGCTGACCCGTGGTGGATCTAGTTGGGTCTGCCGGACTATGGGACGGGGGGGGGCACTGTCGCGGACATTGGCTGCAAGGACCTTTTTCTGTCCACATTCACCCTGTTATTTGTTATTTCTATATTAATCTTTTATTTTTTTTAACTTGCCCAAAGAATATTCTCAGTTGTTTGTTCTGAACAATACATGACTCTTGAAAGAGCTGATCACATTAACCTGCAGAGACGAACTGTCTGGTCACCAGGTCTGCCTTAAGTGTTGTGTTAATTAACATGTTAATTATATTATTGTCTTTTAAGTTTTTGCTAGAGGGGAGGGGGGGAGTGTCCATGAGTCAGCCCTACCTCGTTATCTAACCCCTTGTGTTAAATGTGTATAAAAAGGCTGTGTTCTGCCCAATAAAGCAGTCAAGATTCTACAAGCTATTATCGACTAGACTTGTATGTACTGCAGCTATAATATTATATCTGTCTGATGATCATACGGGAGGAAGCGGTGTTATTGACGGGGGCACTCAGTGGAGTGTGGGATTGGATCGGTCACAGTCCACCTATCAGATTCCTCTCCCCCTCTCATGGGCCATTTGTAACATTTTATGGGGGGGGGGGGTTTGGACAGGTAACCCTCTCCACTTCACTGAGAGATGAATGCCTAAATAATGTGTATTACCTTGGCCAACCCCTCCTTACTTTACACTATTGGCAGCCCACTGGACAGGTAAGAAGTGTCATAATACAAAGAGATAAATACACACTGTACACATTTTAGCACATTTTTACATTCTGCTATTACCTATCAAGATATTACCTATTACCTATCAAGATAATAATAGGATACAAAAACTTAAAACAGTACCATTTAAAAGTATTCAGGCAGGCCCTTGCACTACATGCTTTAGGGAATTCATCCATAAATCTGACCACAAAATATAGAGGATTGGTATCAGCTGAGTTAGCAGTTGGGGGGAGGGAGGGTTCCAAAAGATTTTGTGAACCCCCCAAAAAAAAGCCTCTGGCACTCTGACACATAAATCACATTTTTACACATTTTAGGGGGTATTTAGGGTAAAGCACTACTATGGAGCTGACAAAATACATTGTTAAGTGACTACACGAGGTGAATATAGGCCCAGGAGAGCATGCTGGGGAGGTAAGTGAAGGCAAATATGTATGAAGGACCAAAAAAAATTACATAAAAATCCAGCATGCATGAGGACAAAGGGGACATTCACAGCATATTACAATCATGGTAATTAGGGACAGAGGAAAGAAATACAATACATTATCAAACATTAAATACAATAAAATGTGATGTTAAGGATAAAAAGCTTACCTTAATATAGTCCTTCTGCAGGACCTGGATAATGGCAGAACAGGTCTTCAGGATAATTGTCCCCAGAGCCTGGGGGGAGATGCCTGTCGAGAACTTAAGGTCCTGCAGGCTTCTCCCCGTTGCCAAGTACCGCAGAGTGGCGATGAGCCTCTGCCCTGGAGTGATGGCTTTCCTCATGCAGGTATCCTGCCTGCTGATATAGGGGGTCAGCAAAGCCAACAAACGGTGAAATACGGGTCCGTCATCCTGAGAAAGTTCCTGAAATCATCAGGATTATTCTCACGGATCTCACGGAGCAAAGGCATGTGACAGAACTGGTCACGCTGGAGCAACCAATTCTTGGTCCATGAACTACTCCCCACCCTGTTCATGGACTGGGCTTGTGTCAAAGTAAGGACCCCAACACCAAGCCCCCGCTCAGCATGAACTCTACGTGGAGTACGTACATGCAACATGGCTAGAAAACGGTCGGCTGCTCAGAAAGTAACAGAACGCACTGAAGAACAGCAAGGCCTGTGAAGAGCAACCTGAAAATCAGTAATGAAGGAACAAGAACACAATGACAAGAGTCAAGGGTAACTCGCTGCATGCACTGAAGACCAGATACAAACCCACAAGAACAAACTGAACAGCAGAAATACGATCTGAAAACCACGAGTGTGAAAAAGCACAAATCATCTCTCACCAAACTTTTACTAACACGAGATTAGCAGAAGGAGCCCAAAGGGTGCAGTGCTTGGTTCTGAACTGCCCTTTTATAGTCTCATCATACGTGGTGTACGTGACTGCGTTCTTGGCGATCAGAAATTCCGACAACTTTGTGCGACAAAACGTGTGTAGACAAAACAAGTTTGAGCCAACATCTGTCTGATAAAATCCATGGATTTTGTTGTCGGAATGTCCGATCAATGTCCGATCGTGTGTACGGGGCATAAGGGCTACAATGCTGCCACGATTTTGTTTAGTATAACCTTGGTCAGAGGTTTAGGCACAGCCTACAGCACCTAAATAAGTTTTATGGTAGCCAATATTTTGCCTGATTTCAAACAGATTTTCTCATATTGCAATCTTTGTATTGTTTGTTACTTAACTAATCAGTTCTTTTCCCAAAGGTTTAGTGGCTTAAATAAAGCCAGTTTAAAACATTTAAGTGTGTTGGTGTTCTCAGGTCCAGGTACAAGGGTGGGTCATCACTGGAGGGACCCAAACAATCCAATGCCTTCTTTGGGGGAAGCACTGCACTTAGATAAACCCTTCCTACTTTATGCAGAAGGACATGATGCCACTGTGATGGTAATTTCTTCAATAGGGAGATAACATGTTTTTCAATGTTCAATGACTTTAATCTCTCAAATCTTTTCTTTGTCTTCAAGTGTACCTACCATGCCTCTGATATTACTGGAAGTATTTTTTTATTGTGTGCGATGATATTTATTTTAAGTTTCCAGCTGTTTGGTCAACAAGATTGCTTATGCCATGTTCACACTAGTGGGATTTCAGATGTGACTTCAGTCATACAGAATCGCATTACAATGGAAATCACAAATCACAAATTTTTTGCAATGGTGCCCACGGCCCATTCACACCAATGCAATGCTATTGTTATGCAACTTTGGTGCAATGCAGTGCAATTTTGTGCTCCATAGACTTCAACAGAGTAGCACCAAAAACACGTTTTCGTGTGTTTTTGCCTGTGATTTCTGTTGGTTGTTAGAAGCCAGCACTTGCTGGTGTCCTAATAACCATCAGCCACTCTCGCTGTCAGTGGGGCATTCACCACTGATGTCATCAGTTGACAGTCACCTGTCTCTTTTTTACTTAGCAGCGGGTGAAGCTGCGCTGTTATTCAGCAGGACTCAAGCAACAGCAGGTGACCCTGCTCCTTGTGACATAATTGCCCAATGACATTACAAGGACTGGAGTTACCCTTTGTCTCTCTCTTGGCTCTCACTAAATTACATCCCCTCACTGCTAGACCACAAGTAGACAAAGAATTGGGGTCACCCAGTGACATATTTCCTTTGTTTACATAGCAGTGGGGAATAGAGGTGCTGTCATTCGGTGGGAGCCAAGCTACAGAGTGGTCATGCCAGTGGGCAGCATTCTGCATTTTTTTCTTGTGGGTTGTTCATCGTGATTGACGTGGACCTACAATCCTGGACGACTTGATTGACTATGGATTTGCATTGGGGGACACATTTTTAAGGACTTGTTAAAAACTGTGTTGTGTTTTTATCTACTTTTGACATTTTTTGGGTGAATGAGTAGGGGGACTATGTAACCCATATTCATGCATTGATAAGGCAGCTAAATCTGTAAGCCCTCACAGTTACTCTTGTTGGGGGCAGGAACAGGCCTTGCTGTGAAATATTATATCAAAAATTGTAATTACATGACCCTGTTAAACAGGGGCAGAAAAATTGGGCCTTTGGTTTTGGTGGCACCAGAACACTGTAATTCCTCACAGTTACTCTTTTTGGGTGCAGTAACTGGCCCTGCATTGAAATATTATATCAAAATTGTAATTACATGCCCCTGTTAAGCAGGGGTAGAAAATGTGGGCCTTGGGTGGTGGAGGTGGTGCCACAACACTGTAACCCCTCACAGTTATGCCCTGCACACACGGTAAGATTATCCGACAGAAAATGTGCGATCAGAGCTTGTTGTCGGAAATTTCGACCATGTGTGGGCTCCATCAGACTTTTTCCATCGGAATTTCCAACACACAAAGTTTGAGAGCAGGCTATAAAATTTTCTGACAACAAAATCCGATTGCGACAATTCCAACCGTGTGTGGACAATTCTGACGCACAAAGTGCCACGCATGCTCAGAATAAATTCCGAGACGGAACTGCTCGGTCTGGTAAAATTAGCGCTGGATGGATATAGCACTTTCGTCAGGCTGCAATGTTTTAAATTGTTTAATGCAGCGCACTCTCTTCTTCTTTATAATGCTAGAAGAATGAAGTTGTTTGCTGCTCATATTCACACAGACTTCTCACAAACTTCTTTCTTTATTATTTATCGTGATTTCATCAATAAAATATTTTGATTTGTCACATCTACCGAAAAAATATTATTTTCTGGCTGTTTTAATATTAAATATGTATTTTTTGGATTTTTTTAAAGCCTGATCTTGTATTATTATCTTGTATTATTTAATCTCAAGGAGGTTGCTTGGTGTTGGTATCTCTTGTTAATTTCACATTGTATTTTTGAAATGTACCTGCCTCCTCACAAACAAACTGTCCTTTTTTGAAGGAAAACACACATAGGCGAGTATAATAAAACAAACCAAAAATTTATTAAGGGGTCCTAACCAAATAAAGAGAGAGGCAACACTGGAGAAACAGCAGAAATTGGCGAAGCCTTTGGCCCCCAGGGCACACATTAACTATTTTACTGCAAAATTGGTAGCACAAAGAGTCCATATATATAAGGGAATACAATCTGATCCAGAAGTCCAAGATGAGGAACAGCAGCAGATGACATGTATGTCCCCAGGCTGTGGTCATACAAGAGCCTGCATCTTTTGTCAGACCAGACTGAACCCAGGCCATCACTCTCTTGTCTTTCCTCCATGCTTCCTTCCACGCTGTGTCTGTGGTGTTGGAGTTGTGGCAGAAGGAGGAGGAGGAGGATGGTCCAACTCACTCAGGTGGGTATTGGGTGTGATTTCACCCCTCAACCCCTTATTTAATGTTTTATAAATTATTTCCTCACACATGAGCTGTTGGCCCTCCTGCATGTCCTGCAATTTTGTGGCAGCCATGGAGGCAAAGGCCTCTTTACGAGTGGGGGTGGTTCTGAGGGACGCAGAAGCCTCCTGAATCAGCCTGAGTGCTGAATCCTCCACGTTACTCCCTTTCCTGGGTTTTTTGTTTGGAAGGCGGAGGGGACGGACCTAGGATTCTGTGAGGCTCCTACTGGGCCCGGCCTTTTCCTGGCTGCCACTTACCCCCGCCTCCTCCTGGCTGCCACTAACCCCCACCTCCTCCTGGCTGCCACATTCCACAGCCTCCTCCTGTGTGCCACATTCCACAGACTCCTCCTGGCTGGGGCCTTCCTGTGTATGAAAAAGGGACATAGTTTTAGTTTTTTCTTCATCAATCACACACAATTTTCATCTCATGACTGTTGCAAATGGAATGTTAATAAATAGAAAAGACTATCATTCTGAGCCCAGCATTTTTCATTTTTGTCCCAATTATTTTTGCCCACTACTGTCTATTGATATGTAAAACACTTTATTAAATCAGCAATTAGTGATCAATAATAACATCTAGTAAACATCATTTATTTATTGACCAGAAATCTGTAGAACAACGCTATACCTGACTCAAGCTGGGCTCCTCCACTTCTTCCTGGCTGGAAGTCCCAGGTTGGACATCGGAAGCCTCAGCTGGGGTGGAAGCAAGAGTGGAAGGAAGGGTTGAGAGGCATTCCTTGACTTCAGTCTGGTCTGACAGAAAACAAAGTCTCTCATAGTACCACAGCCTGGGGACATAAACGTCATCTGCTGCAGCTCTGGATCTCTGGGAATCCTGGACCTTCTTGTGCTCCCTAAGATAAGTGCTCCTCAGGCCACCAATTTTGGCTTTTAAATAGGGGATGGTTGCTGTGGGGACCACCGGCTTCACCAACTCCAGCAGTTTCTCCAGCGCTGCCTGCCTCTTTTGTTTATATTATAATGTGGGTGTTTGACCTGCCATAGACAGGGCAGCTCCCTGTACTTGTCTATAAACAGGGGGAGGAAGTTGTGGTCATTGAAGCCATCCATTTTATCTGCAATACACAAGACAAACCCTAATGTCAGGCTAAAGTCTCCTAATCTTGACCCGATATAGGCCTCAATCACTAAGCAGTATAGGCCCAAGTTTAAATGTTACCTTTGTTATCACTACGCACACGTGTTACGCTTTATATACACTGCGCATGCGTGAAACTCCGCCCGCCCCTGGTGTTCTTTCTAGTCTATTCCCCGCCCCTTCTCTTTTGGCACAGTGGGGAAGAGCACATGGCGGAGACAGAGCGGGTGCATGCTAATTACAGCAACGAGGAGGAGGAGGAGGAAAGCCCAGAGACAGAAACATCAGGATCCTGGAGGAGATGATTTAAGGCATCAAATATGTCCTTTGTGGAGATGGTGGAGATGGTCAACATACTGAAGAGGGCTGGCTATGACAGGAAGTATGGACCTTACCCCAACCCCAATGTCAGAAAGGCCAAGATCATGGTGAAAGTTGTGAAGAGTCTGCACCGAAATTTTGGGGTATGGCGATCCAAGGATCAACTCAGGAAGTGGTGGTTGGACCTCAAATTAAGGGAGCACGATTCGTATAGAAGGATCAGGAGAGTGCTGCAAAAAAGTAAGTAGTTGTCCTGTGTTCCTATTCTTTATCTTTATTACGTTCGTGCTGCTCCATGTGCTTTTCTTTACTGTTGTTCAGTTTAAAATGGCAACTTTCATGTTCATGGACACATTATTCGTTCGTAGGAAACATTGTTCGTTCGCCCAATAAAACACCATGTTTTGTCCAGATGCATTTCAATACATTTTTTCTGGCCTACTTCTCTTCAAATAATTTTGGTGTCTAGATGGGTTTGTAACTAGAATGAACAGCAAACTAGATTCTGTGTAAGGAGAGGACACTCAGCAGCTGTTTACACATCTGGATGCTGGAGCACTAGTGTGGGAGCCCACACAGGTGCTCCAGTGTATACTATAGGGGTGACTCCATCTGTGAAGCTTGTACAAAACAGGTAAGTATTCAAGCTTGACAAAGAAAAACAATATTTCTTCATCTTGGAGCTCTGCCAAAATAGACAATTGTACTCCACTTCCAAGCAATGTTTCATATTCCTATTTCTGCCATCAAATATCTGTGTGTTAAGTATACCTATTTTTTTTACATAGGGAAGAAAAGACTTGGAGGACACCACTCATCAGAGGAGACCACAGACCCCCTACCCCAGGAAGAAGGTGAAATCCCACAAAGCCAAGCAGAGGAGGAGGAGGGAGACATGGTAGAAATTGTCACCACAACAGGAGAGTGTCTGCGACGACAGGCTCAGGTAAGAGATGGATGCTGGCATATTTATAATACATGGTGTGTTTTTTTAAATATTTTTAGGTGATCGTGATGTTGTGGATGAAGGTCATTTCACCAGTGAAAGTGCCCAGATCCTTATCGGGGAGATAATGGGGTGTAATAGGGGCTTGGAAAATATCAAGCAAAATATCAATGATGTTCAAAACAAAATGAATGTTTTAGGGAGAGTTTAAAACCCTTCGAAACCCCTAACTTCTGTCTGCTTTCTTTTTTCCTGAAAATTTTATGCACATTTTTTGACATATTCTAGAAAAGCCAAAATTTGAAGATGCACACAGTGTGTCAACATGTGCTATCTGCCATCACGGGAGATCAATGTACGCATTTTGGGGGTGCAACCCCTTCCTCAATAATAAAGTAGCTGAGAGGAAGGGGTTGCACCCACAAAACACGTCCATTGATACCCCATGATGGCAGCTAGCACACGTTGACATTCGGCAATTTGTGTGCATCTTCAAAATTTGGCTTTTCCAGGGGTGACTTCACCCCATCTGAACGCAAAATCAAACACAGTTTATAAATACTCATGTCTGATATTGCCTTCAATTTCTACAAAAGTTGAACTTTGTAAGTTCCAGATTTGTGTATTTCTTGTTGGTTTTGCCTGTTTTACCTTAAGAGGGCATTTCTACTTTTAATGTTACCTAAAAAATTGTTATACAACAAACATGTTGGTTTGTTTTAAAAAACCTTTTATAAATGCACCTGATTGTACTTTGATTGAAAAGATTGAGAATCAACAAGGCGTGGCTTCTTCTTTCAATGCTCCACAGCATTTTTGGGTTGTAAAGTTGGTGTTTTCAGTGAGAATTGGGGTTATTTACTAAAGGCAAACCCACTTTGCACTACAAGTGCAGTTTCTGTGCAGTCTCAAGTGCACTTGTAGTGCAAAGTGTCTTTGCCTTTAGTAAATAACACCCAACAGGGCTTTTTAATTTTACATAATCACGCCATTTTCAGGACTCCCCAAATTTCAGTCAGGGTCAGCTAAAAGAAAATCTAAGCAAATATTTGTTCAGTTTAAAAAATGTTTTTATTTAAAAAAATGTCTCAGACATTGTCTGGCATATTGATGGCCCCCCTACCCGCAAAGTATTCCATGTATGTTATACGGACCTTGCGGGCACTCTGGGGGGGCAAGCCAGGACGGCCAGCTTCAAGCGCCATCAGGGTTGGTTAATTGAGATTAATTCCGGCTTCAGGCCCAACTGAGCCTGCATAGTTCACAGAATTTCTCCTTAAAAAGTTGTGGAGAACACAGCAAGCCAGGATGATGTAATTGAGTTTATATTCCGCCATGTGTATCGGTGTTTGCTCTCACAGAGCAAAGGCATGTAACAGAACTGGTCACGCTGAAGCAACCAATTCTTGGTCCATTAACTCCTCCTCACCCTGTTCATGGATTGGGCTTGTGTCAAAGTAAGGACCCCAACACCAAGCCCCCGCACAGCATGAACTCTACGATGAGTACGTACATGCAACATGGCTAGAAAATGGTCGGCTGCTCAGAACGAAGTAACAGAACGCACTGAAGAACAGCAAGGCCTGTGAAGAGTGACCTGAAAATTAGTAACAAATGAACAAGAACACAATGACAAAGTCAACGGTAACTCGCTGCACGCACTGAAGACTAGATACAAACCCACAAGCACAAACTGAACAGCAGAAAAATGAACTGAAAACCACGAGTCTGAAAAAGTGTGAATCGTCTCTCACCAAACTTTTACTAACACGAGATTAGCAAAAGGAGCCCAAAGGGTGCCGCACTTGATACTGAACTGTCCTTTTATAGTCTTGTCATATGTGGTGTATGTCACCGCATTCTTGGCGTTCGGAAATTCCGACAACTTTGTGCGACCGTGTGTATGTAAAACAAGTTTGAGCCAACATCCGTGGGAAAAAATCCATTGATTTTGTTGTCGGAATGTCCGATCAATGTCCAACCGTGTGTATGGGGCATAACTCTTGTTGGGCACATGAATGGCTCTGCTGTGAAATATTAATCAAAATTATCAATTATCAAAAATTGTAATTACATGCCCCTGTTAAAAAGGGGTAGAAAAACTGGGCTTTGGGTGGTGGTGGTGATGATGCCACAACACTGTAACCCCTCACAGATACTCTTGTTTGGTGCAGGAATGGGCCCTGCTGTAAAATATTAGATCAAAAATTGTAATTGCATGCCCCTGTTAAACAGGGGCAGAAAAATTGGGCCTTGGGTGGTGGCGCCCTAAACCAAAAATATTGTTGGAAGCTTGCATCATCAAGATTGAGGAGAAATAGGATAGTCAGCATAGGCAGTCTTCAAGGGATCCCAGATCCATAGCAAATTCAATTAGTTACATCAGCATCAGGTGCTTGATAGCTGCTGATCCAAGACTGATCCATTTTTATGAATGTGAGCCTATCAACGGAGTCTGTGGACAGGCGCCCTCTTTGATCCATTACAAACCCTCCAGCAGAACTGAATGTGCATTCAGAAAGCATGCTGGATGCAGGACAGGCTAGTCTGCTCTTGCCCCTAGATATTCCTGCACCATATAATGCAGACATTGGCGATGGTTGCTTGAATGGATCAGACCTTGGCGCTGAGGACTGACAAATTGTTTAAAGGCATCGGTCAGCCGGCCACCTTCTCCACTGCTCTTCCTCTGACTGAACAAAGCCTCAGCAACACATTGTCCAACACCAGGAAATGGTAACCTCCCAGGGTCTAGAAATGCGTTGCACAAATCTTTCTTCAAGGCCTCCTGAAGATGTTTCAACCTCTGCTCCCTCTGCAAAGGCAGGATGAGTTCTACAACCTTACCCTTGTAACGTGGATCAAGAAGGGTTTACAGCCAGTAATGATCCCTTTCCTTGATACCATGGATCCTAGGGTCCTTTCGCAGGCTTTGCAGAATCAGGGAGGACATGCAACATTAGTAAGCATTCGATTCTGAGTCCTCTGGCTCACTAAGGATCACATTATCTGTAACTACCTCCTCCCAGCCACGTACAACTCCTTGAGTTTCTGGGGACAGAAAACTATCTCTTGAAGACTGCTGCTGAGTGTTATCCTCTACATTGATGCTGACACAACCCTCCTCCTCTTCTTCCTGTGTGTTTGGCGGGGCCACAGGAATGCTATCTGGATAAAGCGGGCCTTGAGAGGAAAGGAAGTCCGCCTCTTCCTCCCTCTGTTCTTCCTCAAGTGCCCTGTTCATGATTCCATGAAGCATGTGATCCAGCAGGCAGACTAGAGGGACTGTGTCACTGATGCATGCATTGTCCCTGCTCACCATCCTTGTGGCCTCCTCAAATGTTGACAGGACAGTGCATGCATCCTTGATCAGTAGCCACTGGCGCGGCGAAAAGAAGTCAAGACCACCTGTCCTGGTGCCATACTTGTACAGGTACTCATTGATGGCCCTCTGCTGTGTGTGTGTGCAGCCGCTGCAGCATTGCCAATGTTGAGTTCTGCCTGTTGGGCATGTCACAAAAGGGTGGGCAGTTTGAATTCCCTTTGAATGTCAGCCAACCGAGCACTGGCATTGTATGACCGGCAGAAATGACCAAATACCTTTCTGGCCTGCCTCAGGAGATCTTGTAAGTTTGGGTACCTGCTCAAGAACCACTGCACCACCAAATTCAGGACATGTGCCAAACATGGAACATGGGTCAAGTGTCCCTGTCGGAGGGCGGAGAGAAGGTTGGTGCCATTATCGCATACAAACATTCCTGGCTGAACGTGGCGTGGCGTCAACCACCTCTGAGTCTGCCCCTGCGGAGCTAACAGAATCTCTGCCCCAGTGTGGCTCCTGTTCCCTAGGCAGACCAACTCAAGAACCGCATGGCATCTTTTAGCATGACAGCTTACGTAACCCCTTGAACACTTACGGAACACCGCTGGTTCAGAGGACAAATCTGCAGAAGAGGCCATAGAGGAAGAAGAAGAGGGGCGGAGGAGAGAGCTGTGGCAGAATCATCACTAGCATTTTGGAGGCGTCAACAACACTGACCCCTGTCTTGCATCCTTCCCAGCTGCCAGCAGAGTTACCCAGTGCACCGTGAAGGAAAGGCAACATTCCCTGCCCATGTCTGCTGGACCATGAGTCAGTGGTAATAGGAACCTTACTGCTGACCGCCCTGTCAAACAAGGCCAAAACGTTGCCTTCCACATGCCGGTAGAGAGCCGGAATAGCCTTCCATGAAAATAAATGGCATTTTGGAACCTGCCACTGAGGTACAGCACATTCCACAAATTCACTAAAGGGGGCAAAGTCTACCAGCTGAAAAAGCAGCAGTTGCAGTGCTAGCAATTTGGCCAAGATAGCATTTAGATGCTGAGCATGTGGATGGCTGGGACTGAATTTCTTTTTATGGTTCAACAACTGGGGTAGGGAAATGTGCCTGCTAAAATCAATTGGTGGTTTACTGCTAGCAGATTGGCTGCAAGTACTTGGGACAACTATTGTTACACCTTCATTCCTCTCAGTGCAGGTTTTTGAGAGGACTAGAGCTATAGTATGATTGGAGATCCCAGATGAGGAGCAAGAAGAAGTCCACCTTTTCTTTGATGTGGGTCTTTCAAGTGCTGTTGCCAACAGACTGTATGGCAGGTCGTCATATGTCTGGTCAAGCATGTGGTGCCCAAGCGGCTGCTGTTCTGTCCATGTTTGATCCACTTCAGACATAGGTTGCAAACAGCACTGGTGTGATCTGCTGCACACGTGTCGAAAAAGGCCCACACCAAGGAACTTTTAAAAATCAGCGGGGAGTCAGCAGCGCCCTGCACCTGCGGAGCTCTGCGCTGTGATGCAATAGGGTGGTTGCCCTTAAGCTGCCCCTAGAGGACATCCTGCCTCATTGGATTTGTGCCTCCTCATCCTCCTCCTCACTTTCCTCCTCTCTTCTCTCAGCAGCCAAGTACAGTCAGTGACCTCATCATCCCCTACCTCCCCATCACTGGAAAAAACTTGGAAGTTGAAGCTGGGGGAACATGACTGCCAGTTTCTTGTCCTTCTGTGGCACCCCCTCTCTCTAGGCTCACGTTACTCCCTTCCTCAACCTGTGAACCAACATCGGAGCCTTCAAATTGCTGAGCATCCTCCAGCAGCATATAATGACACTGTGATCGAATAATTCTAGGGACTCCTCCATGCATGATGGTGTGGCTACGGAAGGAGTGACTGTAGACAAGGAGCCGGTGGAAAATGCCGCTTTGGCAACTGCGTTGGAAGTCAAACTACCCTGAGACTGGGTGACAGAGGATGAGGAGGATGAGGATGGCTTTGTTATCCACTCCACCGACTCTTCTGCATGTTATGGCTCAATAACACCACCAGTAGCAGAAAAAACGGACAAGCGTGCCCCATGACCATTGGCAGAGGATGCACCATGTCCATGACCACCACTGTTTACTGTAGACACAGAGGTTGCTTGCCCTCTTTTAGTGGCCTATGATGTCTGCCTCTCCTTGGTGGCCTTTTGTACATGATGTATTTTTTGTTTTGCAACACCACACTACACTGTAGTAGATACTGTGTACACCACCTGAAATGTATTAGAAAGTGTACAATGGCTGCACTGTATGGTATACTGTGTTACTGTGTACACCACCAGAAGTGTAGTAGAAACTGTACACACTGTATTAGATACTGTGTACACCACCTGCACTATATTAGCAACTGTACAACTGCTGAACTGTATTGTATACTGTGTACACCACCAGATGTGTAGTAGAAACTGTACACACTGTATTATATACTGTGTACACCACTTGCATTGTATTAGCAACTGTACAATGGTTGCACTGTATTATATACTGTGTACTCCATCAGAAGTGTATTAAAAGCTGTACACATTGTATTAGATACTGTGTACACTGCCTGCATTGTATTAGAAACTGTACAACGGCTGCGCTGTATTTTATGCTGTGTACACCACCAGAAGTGCAGAAGAAACTGTACACACTGTATTAGATACTGTGTACACCGCCTGAGGTGTATTAGAAACAGTATATATATATATATATATATATATATATATATATATATATATATATATATACTAGACTGTATATACATATTAATACACTGCCTGCACTGACTGAATATAGAGTAAACACTGAATATATAGTCTATGCTAAATGCAGAGTATATATATGTATATATATACTGTATATACTAGACTGACTGTATATACAGTATATAGCAAATACACTGCTACTAACTGAATAACCTGCCTGCTTAATCTAACTTAAGCTATCTCTCTGTCCACGCCAACAACAGTACACGCAGTCGCTCTGTAAGCAGCCTTATATAGTGTGGGGCGTGGACTTAGTCCCCCTGAGCCATGATCGGCCAAAAGCACCCTGCCTTTGGGCAATTATGGCTCTCAGCAGAGCACACTGTGATTGGCCAAAGCATGCAGGTCAGATCATACAGCAATGCACTGCAATCTAGCAGTGCGGTATGGGACGTTCCGCGATGCTCAAATTTTCTGAGAATGACCCATAATGTTTGGTGTTCAGTGAACGGGCAAACACCCGATGTTCAAGTAGCACTTATGTTCAACCCGAACACTGAGCCCATCCCTAGTATGCATGCTTATTAAATGAATATTGAATTGAGAAACAGTAATTTTAAGTGTTGACATGTTTACCACATGTGAACAGTCATACATTTAATATATCTGCCTGCTAGGCAAAAACATACAGGTTAACAAGTAGCAACAACATTTTTGAATTTTGCTAGTGAATAGTGATATTCCCACCAATGAATATAAAAAATATAAAAGTTAGAACTTTTCGATGTATGGGGTCCATGAAAGATGTTACACTCTAGGATGGGTAGGGTAAAACATTTTTGACATTATGCGACAAAGGGAAGAAGGAGGGTTGAACTGTACTGAGGTTAAAAAAATCATGTGGCTTGGGACAGAGGGTTAAACGGTAATGAAGTTAGAAAAGTCACATGGTCTGTTACAGGCACTCCATTTCCTGGCTACCCAAGTTTCACTTCTGGAAAATAATCTAGTTAGAACTTTAGAGAGTACCCCACATTGTTTTATCTTTTTTTTTTGTGACAGTACACATTCAAAAAAATAGTGTTGGGTTCCCTTATTGTAACTAGATCCTCATCCTGGCATGCAGTCTGGGTGGCAAGGAAAGAGAGGGCAGTGTGTGCAACCCTGCCTAAATCATATGCCCCTTGCAAAGCACCCTGTCCCAATGTTGAGGGACAAGGACCTCTTGCCCACATGCAGTCCATTAAAGGATGTGGTGTTTGTTGGGAGACCTATAGGAATCTGGAAGCCCCCTTTAGAAAAAGGGTTCCCCACACATATGCCATCTCCCAGGGGAATAAGTACAGGATGCATTGTTTATTCCCCCAAAAAATTTAAATTAAATAACAACACAGACACCATAACAGTCATTTTTATTGATTAAAAAAGAATGTAAACAATGTCCCCTATCATCAAACACATTTTCCAGTAAAGTAAATCCATTGTCAGTTATGAAGATCCGCCACCTGACAATGTTTTCCTACCTTAATGACAACTCTCCTTAGAAAAAGGTTGCCTCCAATAATATTCACACAAGAATGCAAGTCAGAGGAGAGCACAAGACACCAGATCACCAGATAAATTGCTCAAAGATCTATGATTTTTTAACTCAACTATAAATAAACATGTATAACTTTTATTTGTTCATAATGAATTGTAAAACATTCTTCAAGATAAAATCAATAAAAACAATATTCATTGACAATTCTTGATGGAAATATCCACAATTTAAATCACTGTAGACTGTAGACTGTTTTGGGATAGTGATCTCAACATGTTTCACCTCTTAAGGCTTCCTCAGGAAATATACAATGTGACAGACCTAGCCGGGAGAGAGACTTTTGGAGGGGACTGTATGCTAGCCTCTTACCGATCGATCGTTTGCCCTGGCATTCGGGGGAACGGTGCTCTTTGTGAGCTGTATGCCTGGGGACCCTTGAGGTGGTATTACTGTGGATTCGGGTCCTGGTCCCCCAGGACACACAGACTCTGGGGACCCTGAATTTACCATATTGGAATAGTGACTGATTCATACCGTTGGGACTCCTACTGTTAAATGCTAATGTCATCAATTCCAGCTACCTGTCTGTTGTCTGCTAAAATGTGTATTGTAAATAAGTATCTAGTATGGGATCTAAGAGTCATTAGATCCCCATTGTTGTTTGTGTTTAATTAACTCTATTAACGCTATTGTGATAATGTTGATTGGATTTTCTTTACTTTTTTCCACATTTTGTTATGTTACATCCTTATTCCAAGATGGATTCAATTCATTATTTTCCTCAAAATTCTACAAACAATACCCCATAATGACAATGTGAAAGAAGTTTGAAATTTTTGCAAATTTATTCAAAATAAAAAATGAAAAAAAAAAAACACATGTACATTGGTATTCACAGCCTTTGCTCAATACTTTTTCGAAGCACCTTTGGTACCAATTACAGCCTCAAGTCTTTTTTGAGTATGATGCTGCAAGCTTGGCATACCTATTTTTGGGCAGTTTCTCCAATTCTTATTTGCAAGACCTCTCAAGCTCCATCAGGTTGGATGAGGAGCATCGGTGCACAGCAATTTTCAGATCTCTCTGGAGATGTTCAATCAGGTTTAAAACAGGCTCTGGCTGGGCCACTCAAGGACATTCACAGAGTTGTGCCCTAGCTACTCCTTTGTTATCTTGGCTGTATGCTTACGGTCATGGTCCTGTTGGAGGATGAACCTTCACCGCAGTCTGAGGTCCAGAGCTCTCCGGAGCAGGTTTTCATCAAGGATGTCTCTCTACGTTGCTGCATTCAGCAGCTGGCTATGGGGGGAGCATGGCCCCCCGCGGTCCTGAGCTGTGTGTCTATGGAGCCACGCTCCATAGACTTACACAGCAGGACTTAGATCCGCCCCCCACTTCCTCTTCACTGCATCTGATTGACAGCAGCAAGAGCTAATGGCTCCTGCTGCTGCCTGAATGTAGTGTAAAGAGGAAAAGAGGGGAGAAGAGATGCAGCCATGCACAGCGCTGATCTCTTCTCCCTTCTCTTACTCTTCATACAGGGAAGGGGGGACACAGGGAAACCGAAAACGTTTTTATCCTTAATGCAAACAATGCATTAAGGTAAAAAAACTTTTTTAGGTTTAGTAACATTTTGAACTCCACTATGTAGTAAGAAACCCTGTATATTCCCTCACTACCAAAATCCTTAATTTAATGCAAATCATGAAAAACAAAGTGCTTAATCTAGAAAAATGTATAAAAATAAAATCTCATAATCATTATTATTTACTTTTAATACATGTAATGTAAGACAACACCATTTTTATCATTCCTATTTTTTGCTTTTAATTTTATTTTAATTTTGTAAGGCAACATATTTATGTATTTGAGAGGAGTGTCAGGGAGAGTAGTAAAATTCCACATGATTGATACATGAATGAGTACAAAAAAGACACTCACATAGATAGGATTAATTGGGTTGTGCTAATATTACCATGTAATAGGCATGGATTGCCATTATAGTGGACAGGTAAGCAGAGCAGATGAATGGCAGTCAGCTATTTTGCTGTAGCCTTCCGTCTGCCATTTTGCCTTGGTCGAAATAGGAAATATATAGATAGAAGGGTTAACATCCAAGCATAAATATACTAACACGCATGCCCAAACCCACGTCCCGGACATTCCACACCTCCAGCCATGCATTGCGCACAAACCAATACCAAGCGACGATTCTTCTATGGCTGCAAGCCATCTAGTGGATTCTGCAAAAACAACCCAAACTATAAAACAAGGAAAATGAACACCAAATCTTCTACAAAGCAACAAAAACAAATCAATTAAAGGGAAACCACCAAAAGGATAGGTGCAATTTGGGTGTCAAACTTTGGCACCCAGTGGGCCAACCAAGCACACCAGGGAACACCCATAGTGCCTAATCCGCCCCTGGATGTCCCAGGCACCTGTGCAGCCATTAACCAACCCCATAGGAAACAGGGAAAAAAGTTCCAATCCGGCCTCCCTGGAATCAATCCTACAAAGACAACCTAATGTCATCTATCCAATATCATTAAAGAAAAAAAATCTATACAGTATCTCACAAAAGTGAGTACACCCCTCACATTTTTGTAAATATTTTATTGTATCTTTTCATGTTACAACACTGAACAAATGATACTTTGCTACAATATAAAGTAGTGAGTGTACAGCTTCTATAACAGTGTAAATTTGCTGTCCCCTAAAAATAATGCAACACAAAGCCATTAATGTCTAAACAGCTGGCAACAAAAGTGAGTACACCCCTAAGTGAAAATGTCCAAATTCGGCCCAAAGTGTCAATATTTTGTGTGGCCCCATTATTTTCCAGCACTGCCTTAACCCTCTTGGGCATGGAGTTCACCAGAGCTTCACAGGTTGCCACTGGAGTCCTCTTCCAATCCTCCATGACGACTTCACAGAGCTGGTGGATGTTAGAGACCTTGCGCTCCTTCACCTTCCATTTGAGGATGCACCACAGATGCTCAATAGGGTTTAGATCTGGAGACATGCTTTGCCAGTCCATCACCTTTACCCT
The DNA here is from genome assembly GCF_042186555.1 of Aquarana catesbeiana. NCBI lineage: Eukaryota > Metazoa > Chordata > Amphibia > Anura > Ranidae > Aquarana > Aquarana catesbeiana. Next base: position 255,124,699 of record NC_133325.1, on the reverse strand, counting down.
CAGTTTCTTTAGCAAGGCAGTGGTCATCTTAGAGGTGTGTTTGGGGTCGTTATCATGTTGGAATACTGCCCTGTGGCTCAGTCTCCGAAGGGAGGGGATCATGCTCTGCTTCAGTATGTCACAGTACATGTTGATATTCATGGTTCCCTCAATGAACTGTAGCTCCCCAGTGCCGGCAGCACTCATGCAGCCCCAGACCATGACAACCCCACCACCATGCTTGACTGTAGGCAGGACACACCTGTCTTTGTACTCCTCACCTGGTTGCTGCCACACGCTTGACACCGTCTGAACCAAATACGTTTATCTTGATCTCAACAAACCACAGGACATGGTTCCAGTAATCCATGTCCTTAGTCTGCTTGTCTGTTTGTCTTCAGCAAACTGTTTGCTGGCTTTCTTGTGCATCATCTTTAGAGGAGGCTTCCTTCTGGGACAATAGCCATGCAGACCAATTTGATGCAGTGTGTGGCATATGCTCTGAGCACTGACAGGCTAGCCCCCCACCCCTTCAACTTCTGCAGCAATGCTTGCAGCACTCATACGTCTATTTCCCAAAGACAACCTCTGCATATAACGCTGAGCATGTGCACTCAACTTCTTTGGTCGATCATGGTGAGGCCTGTTCTGAGTGGAACCTGTCCTGTTAAACCTCTGTATGGTCTTGGCCACCATGCTGCAGCTCAGTTTCAGGGTATTGGCAATCTTCTTATAGCCCAGGCCATCTTTATGTAGAGCAACAGTTCTTTTTTTTTAGATCCTCAGAGAGTTCTTTGCCATGAGGTGCCATGTTGAACTTCCAGTGTCCAGTATGAGAGAGTGAGAGCGATAACACCAAATTTAACACACCTGCTCCCCATTCACACCTGAGACCTTGTAACACTAACGAATCACATCACACCAGGGAGGGAAAATGGCTAATTGGGCCCAATTTGTAAAGGGGTGTAGTGACTTTTGTTGCCAGCAGTTTAGACATTAATGGCTGCGTGTTGAGTTATTTTGAGGGGAAAGCAAATTTACACTGTTATACAAGCTGTACACTCACTACTTTACATTGTAGCATGTGAGGGGTGTACTCACTTTTGTGAGTTACTGTGGGGGTTATTTACGAAAGGCAAATCCACTTTGCACCACAAGTGCACTGCAAATGCACTTGGAAGTGCAGTCACTGTAGATCCGAGGGGGACATGCAAGGAGAATAAAAAATAGCATTTTAGCTTGCATGTGATTGGATAATAAAACCAGCAGAGCTTCCCCTCATTTCAGATCTATCTTCCCCTTAGATTTACAGCGATTGCACTTCCAAGTGCACTTGTAATGCAAAGTGGATTTGCCTTTTGTAAATAACCCCCTTATTTGTATAAATATATATATATATATATATATATATATATATATATACACAGTCAAACATAGATGATGCCCATCAGCAGAATTATACAATATGGGAGAAGCCAATCAAAAAAGTGCATTATCCCCACATTGGGAACCCAATAGATGGAGATGAAAGATTTTTTATTTATTGTTGTAATGTTTATGACTGGCACCTTGAAAATTCGGGGTCTTTTAGTAGTTTTTGTTTTCATGTTGCAAATGACAGGATTCCTGGTGCTGCTAGAGTGTTAACAAACAGCTAAGGATCCTGGGTGATGTCATTCACCATATATGTTCATAATTAGTGGTCGTAAGTCAATAATACTGCTAAGGATTCCTGGCTGTATTTTTACATTATTTCAATCAGGGGTTGAGCAGGGGACCTTTAGTAAACAGTATTATGAGTCCCAAGTATACTAAGAACTGTAAAAAGTTACAATTGTATGCTTCTGGTTTGGGTTATTCAATAAGATTGCAGGTCCAAAAATGAGGGCAGAGGTTTTTAAAAATTCAGTTAGTCTGTGTTATCATATTGTGATGTTTTCTATTATCTAACAAAAGCAGACTGAATAATGGAAACTACTTTAAAGTGGTTGCAAACCTCAGACATAAAATATGAACAAAGCATATCCCTTTATAGTGTTTACTTGTCTCAATCCAGAGCATCATTTCTTTCCGCTGCCTCATTCCTCTGCTATCTGCACGAGTCGCTTCTGACAGGTTTTCTTGAGAAAAAAGGGGTCTCCAACACACAGCCTGTGATTGACAGCCGCAGCTCTGTTCCTGCATGTTATGTGAATGGGGTGTGTCCCTTTCCTCCAATCAGGCCTAAGAGATCCCCTCACACAAATCTGCAGAGTATAACTAATGATGCCCACCCTCTGTTTTTCAGAGCTGAGAGATCCTAAGTAAATGCTGTTCTTTGAACAGATCTAGGTAAGTGAGGACTGCAAATAAACAGGTACAATTTATGTAGGGAAATTCGTTTCTTCTGATCTTCATGTATTACCTGTGGCCAGTCACTTCACTGGGTATATATAAGGGTTTACAAACACTTTAATTTATTTGGCATGGTGGATCCCATCGCATAGTACATACTCTTCTATCCTTAAAATCTAGGGGTGGATTGGGAGCACTAGATTTGATAAAATACTACTATGTCTCACACTTGCATTGTCATTGCCTCCTGCTCAGTTCAATATCCAGTCAATCGATGGACTGGGAAAAAATATGGGCTCATCTACCCTATACACCCATGCTTGCTGTATTGGTCAGATGTTTCCAGTTCCAATTTAAGCTGAAACAACCCTGCACTTCTCCCATCTTATTTACACTATCTAGATAAGGTAATTTCTCTTTTCAGCCTGCCCTTTCCTGACTAACGTTTTGCATAACCCACTGATTCCATACACTCTATCCTAAGAAATAATGATGTCCTGGGATAAAGTAGCAACCTTCCAGCTATGCCATCTCCTTAATCCAGTTACATGTAAACTTTCCTCCTTTGGGGAATTACAATCTAGGCATCTTGTATCTAAATAACTTTTTTTATTCATACCTTCAATTTAAAAATCATTTTCCACTTTATCCCCATCCTTTACCCTGGACCGATGTTTTAAATTTGAATACAAAAGCGTCCTCACCAGTTACATTTATTCTCTTCAAATTATAAACTTTTGTACAACGTATACCTAGTATGTGAGGACTGACACTTATACATATGTAAATGGATGCAGGCCCTATAAAACCCCATTCCTGTAAAGTGCTGGGAAGGAATGTGGGACTCTAAATCCTCCCGCTGTGTGGTGCATAAAGAAATGTCTATAAGATTTTGATGTTTTGGTATAAAATGCCCGAGATGTTGCATGCCTGCAATCCCAGGTTATCTGAACTATGCTGGGGAGGTGGTCAGGGAAAGGGCTCTATATGTCACATATTTTGGCAATGCCCTAACATTCAACCTTTTTGGTCTTGTGTGAAGTATATACTTGACAAGATTCTAGATGTGTCCTTACCCTTAGACCCTATCCATTATTTTTTAGGCTTGTCATTCCATTATATACTCAAACAGTCCAAAACATTAGTGAACCATAATCTAACAGCTGCTAGGAGAACAATTTGCCTGCACTGCTTGTCCATAGCAAACCACCCCACGTCCACCTATTGGATACTATTACAGCCATTCATAGAATGGAACATCTCACAGCAAAACTAGCTGATATACTGGAACAGTTTAACAAAATTTTGGGTGAATGGGTACTATTTAAATATGATTGTTAATTCTACCTACACATATTTAAATAGGATTTCTATGGAATTGGTTGTGCTTCACCATACGGTTGATATCCATCCATCGGAACATACAAAGTTATATGAGTCTTTTTTTGTACAGATATCTTCTATGTCAATGTCAGCTTTTGTGAGACTTGTGAGAACGCTATCTTATATTGTTCATTTCCTGTTTTCTCATTATTGTTCCCGCCCATGGCCATCCCATTGTATATAAATTGTGTACAGCTACTCCTATGGTCATAGGTTGATAAAGGAACCATCCAGAGTTCCGAAACATGTCCCTTCTTATGACCTCAACCGCTCTGCGCTGCAGTCCAGGCTGGTTTGCTGTCCCTCAGCTCTGACATCACTTCCGGGTCTCCTCCTTCTATCCTTGCATTACGTTAGTTCAACTGGCGCTCCAGCATCTTGGACACTCTGCCGCTGACTGTAACTGGATCCACAGTGTGTCACACATGAACAAGCCTGAGGACTTCCTTCCGCCGTGACCCCTTCCAATGCTGCAGAATGCATTCACCCACGCATTCTCACGATGTGCCTTTTTTGTCTCCTAATCTTGTAAATGTTTTTAATCCCATTGGGGATATTAAAATATGTTTACTTCTGCACTTAGAGGCGCCTTTTCTCTGTTTGTGTTTTCATAGAAACTGCTTCATTCTGTAAGCTGCAGCCATAACTGTGTTGAAGAATTCTTCATATCACTGCCACCACCATTACTATTGGACTTTTGTATAGAGACATTGTTTTATTTTATTGAAGCTCTCAGCGCCCTAACCATCCTCTTTTACTGTATCTGTACTGTCCAATAATAATAAATCCAATAAAAATACAACTATCACAAAAAAATTTCATTTCCAAAACAAGAAACATAAGTACTTAGTGTGGTACAATTATAAAGATTTTTTTGGTCACTGGAAAGCTCCATGAGCTGTACAAAAGTCAGCCTTGGGTATGCAGTACATTAGAGGGGAATCATTACAAGGTGTAATTGGAATAAAATAAATATTTTGATGAATATATAAAGACTTCTGTAAGGAAGCTGACATCAGTTGTTTCATCAAATTGGGCAGCTCTTTTTGCTTTCTCAATGCAAACACAAGAAAAAATAAATCCATCTCCTTATCTGTCTAGAGACATATTGCAGAATTCTAATGATTATCTTTCTCTCAGAAGATAATATAAATCTAATTCAAATTAGATGGCACAATCCTACAAGTAATTAAATTAGATTTGTTTGTGTTTCAATAGAACATATGCCATTTTGAACACTAATGTTTTTTTTTTCTGAAAATCAAGCAGGCCAAATAACATACAGTATTTGTCAATAATTGCTTGTTGTCAAGCAAATAAGATTACTATAATGTAAGTAGATACTCTCTCATGTAATATTTATAATAACTATAACCTAGGGATGTTTACTAATATATTTATAACACCATCTGTGGCAGGGTTCTGGATTAAATAGACACTCCTCTTGTACATGCAGGGCAAAAAAACAGTGTCTATGCAAAGCATCATTCCTTTTAAATCCCCTTATATCTACTTTACTAGCATTCCCACACCAGTCCTTTAACTTTTCAGCTGGCAAAATTATCCAGCACTATTGGGAAAATATGTGACCTCTCTCCCTGTGCAAAGGCTCAGATCTATCAGCCAATTGCTAGACCTGAGACTGTCACAAGATTAAGTGAGTGACATCACAACTCACTGATACAGCTGATTTTACAGCTGATTTTAGTGCTACAGAGAAAGAAACAGCAAGGGGTGCAGGTGATGTGAGTTTAAAGTGGTTTGGGGCCCCTTACATAGACACTTCCATTTTGCCCTGCATGGGTAAGGTGACAGAGAGTGTTACTAAACCCACAACAGTAAAATCAGTCTGTATATGCAGTAATGCATGCTTGTTATACTCACTGAGGAACCTAAGGGGTTAATCATCTGCATTGTATAAAAAGGCTGCTTGATCTTGTATGCACAGATCCTCCCCTCCCTGCACTATCCCCCTGGACACGTTCGGATAAGACAGAGCATTTGGAGTCAGACTGCACATGCTCAGTTTGGTGTGTATTGTATTGTGATCAGCACAGGGCCAATCAGCACTGTCTAGACATGTCCAGACAGAGGGTCAGGAGCCCTGTAGCCTCATAGGACAGCTCAGGGCAGTATGAAAACTCCTCCTACAAGCTTCACCAGGAACTGATAGAAATCACAAGACTGCGATATACTGCTGATGAGAAAAGGTATTTAGCTGTTTATATTTTCTAACATAATTGCATTTCCATGTTCTGTGTACTGTGGGAGACCAGATATAGTCAATGCAGGGTACTGGGTTTAGTAACACTTTAAATACAAACTAGCATTTGCTCCATTTACCTGTCTGCCCAAGACCATAGTCATAGGGAAAGGTTAACTATGGTCCGTAAAATGATTTTTAAAAAATACATTTTATTACAATTTTGAAAAGTAGTAGAAGTGCATGTCCAAAATGTACCAATTTAGTGTTTATAATGAAAACATGGTGATTTAAAGACTAATTACACTAAGGACAAATCAACAATACATTGAAGAATATATATTTATGGGATCAAACATGTATCCTAAATCATTATTATGAGCAAGGTTTCTCTCACTAAATATAGTATAATTTAGGTCTAAAATGTTAACTTGCCAGCCAATTAGTCAGCTTTGCTTTGCAATACCACTCAGTATATTGAAAGGAAGTTATTATATTTCTGAAGTTGACAAAGTATGTTCAACAAAAGATTTCCATCTAGTAAAAAAGTGGGGCAAAATTTTTAGTTTCTCTCTATACGAGGGTATCCTAATGCCGCGTACATGTGATCGGACTTTCCGGCATACTTGGTCCGGCGATCTTTTCAACGGGCATTGTACGCTAGGTGCGCCGGACTTAAAAACGGATGGACTTGAACACACACGATCACTCCAAAAGTCCGATGGCTTTGAACGCGGTGACGTACAGCACGTACAACAGGACTAGAAAAAGGAAGTTCAAGCCCCACTACGCCACCCTTTGGGCTCCTTCTGCTAATTTCATGTTTATCTCGTGTTAGTAAAAGTTTGGTTAGAGACGATTTGCACTTTTCACGCTTATTTCGATCGTTTTCTGCGGTTCAGTTTGTGCTTGTGAGGTTTGTATCTGCTTTTCAGTGTGTGTTGGTCAGTTCGTAACCTGCCTAGCAGGCCGTTCTGGTCCGCTCGTTCCTGATTTTCGGGTCGCTCTTCAGTGCATTTGTTCTAAGTTTGTTTGTTTGACCAGCCGACCGTTTTAAAGCCATGTTGCAAGGACATACTCGTTCTCGAGTTCGCGCTGCGTGGGGACTTGGTGTTGGGGTTAATACTTTGACCCGAGTCCAGTCCATGAACAGGGCGAGGAGGAGTTCATGGATGAAGAATTGGTTGTGCCAGCATGACCAATTCTCGCACATGCCTTTGCTCCGTGAGATTCGTGAGAATAATCCTGATGATTTCAGGAATTATCTCCGGATGACGGACCCCATTTTTGAACATCTGCTGGCTATGCTGACCCCCTATATCAGCAAGCAGGACACCCGCATGAGGCAAGCCATCACTGCGGAGCAGAGGCTAGTTGCCACTTTACGTTACTTGGCGACTGGAAGAATTCTTCAGGACTTGAAGTTCTCGACAGGCATCTCCCCCCAGGCTCTGGGAATCATAATCCCAGAGACCTGTTCTGCCATCATTCAGGTCCTGCAGAAGGACTATATGAAGGTAAGTTTTATCCTTTAACATTACGTGATATGTATTTAATGTTTGCTAATGTATTGTCTAAATGTCCTCGTTACCTAATTACCATGCTTTGAATATGCTGGGAATGTCCCCTTTATCTTCAGGCATGGCTGTTTTTTTACCATAATAATTTTTTGGCCTACATGCATATTTCCCTTCAATAACCTCCCCACCATGCAATACTGGGTCCATTTATACCTCTAGCCTATAGTCCTTTGAACAATGTATATTGTCAGCTCCATTGTACTGTTTTACCCTCCCCCACCCTCTCAAATGTTTGCAACTGTCAGGTGTGTTCTTGGCCCCAATTAGTACCCCTCCCCCACCCCCTCAAATGTTTGCAACTGTCAGGTGTGTTCTTGGCCCCAATTAGAACCCCTCCCCCACCCCCTCAAATGTTTGCAACTGTCAGGTGTGTTCTTGGCCCCAATTAGTACCCCTCCCCCACCCCCTCAAATGTTTGCAACTGTCAGGTGTGTTCTTGGCCCCAATTAGTACCCCTCCCCCACCCCCTCAAATGTTTGCAACTGTCAGGTGTGTTCTTGGCCCCAATTAGTACCCCTCCCCCCACGTTCAAATTAATCAATGGTCCATCAGAGGGGGTGAGTAATCTTATAAGTGGCCCTTTTTTTTTTTTATTTGAAAAATAACACATATTAATAATGTTCAACTGCTGTTGTTCAAGAATGTTTTTGTGTAATCTGATATCCAAGTTATGTTTAAAAATACTGTGGCCTCCCAGTTCGCTGACCGTTGGGACTTTCCCAACTGTGTCGGGGCGATGGATGGGAAGCATGTCCGCATTGTGCCACCACCCCATTCGGGGTCTTACTTCTACAACTATAAGGGGTTCCATAGTGTAGTTTTGATGGCGGTGGTCTTGGCACAATTGGAATTTATGTACATGGACATGGGGAAGAACGGCCGGATGTCTGACGGAGGAGTCTTTGCACAGACCAAGCTGTGCCAGCGTCTCCAGACTGGTGGCCTGGGATTGCCACCTGATGACCAGAATGTGGATGGACTCCCCTCAGTTTTTATCGCTGATGAAGCATTTGCTTCATCAGCCTTTGGGATTCTGGCCAGCCAGTTCTGTTTGTTCCTCTCCGCAATAAATCTAGCTGAATACAAAATCAATTATGTGATCTTTGCTTGCTGCATTCTGCATAATTTTTTGAGACAACATTCTTTAACATATCTATCTTCTGTTGGGCCTGAGGCCGGACTTGGTGTTGATGTACCACTCACAGGCCTGGAAAGTGGCCGTATTGGCTTGGCCCCCCAAACCGCCCGTGAAGTGCGTGACAGATATGTCAATTATTTTAATGGTCGGGGGGCCATTGCAATGCAACAAGATCTTTAATTTTTTTACTCTAAAAAATAAAAAAAAATTGGCAACAATCTCTGGTTTTGATTCCTGTTTGCATTTTGTTTTGTCTGTCTCCTAGTGCACTTGTAGTGGCAAGTGCATTTCCCTTTAGTTAATAAGGCCCTTTGTCACTGTAACCACAAAAAAAAAATAACAAACTGTTATTGATAAATAATAAGCCACACACATTGTAGTAGTAAAAACATTTTACTGTGTGCACATTGAAAGTTGCATTTTGTTTGAACCTGTTTTTTTTTGTTTTTTTTTTGTAAAAATATATATATATATTTTTAGTTTAGGCATATTTGTTGAAAATATACATTGTTTACAAAATTGGGCTTCACAACAGGGTTTTAAAAACCATAAGAACAAAAAATAACAGGAACTTACAAAGTTCAACATGTTAAAAAATTGCAGATGCTCACAATTCCAGGTGAAAAAAGGTTCAAGTCAACATGTGCTATCTCCCAACATGGGGGAGCAATGGACGTGTTTTGTGTGTGCAATCCCTTTGTTCCTCTCACAAACTAACATTATTCTGATGAAGGGGTTGCAAACACAAAACAAGTACATTGATATCCCTGATGGAAGATAGCACATGATGACACACCGTGTGCATCTGCAAAATTTTGACATTAGTATTTAGCAAGTTAAAACATTTGAGAAAAATAAAACTTGACAATGAAATGAAGAACATGATTGATGTTTTTAGGCAAAAAGTTATTAGATTCTGCCCAAAACATCAATCATGTTCTTCATTTCCTGTTGCATGCTGTCCAGCCGATTTCTCATGCTGTCAATTTGGTCACGCATTCGATCAATTTGGTTATTCCACACCATTATCTGGTCAATGAGTCTTTGTGAACTGTCTGTGTTAAATGGCTCAGCCACTTCGCCTTCCACAACCAGAACATCACCTAAAATTTGTGGATAAAAAATTATTGTAAAATATGCACGCCTAAATAGATGAACTTAAGCTGGGCTGTCAGTCACTCACTTGGTGGGGTGGAAATATCTCACACTTCCTCCACCTCTCCTTCCTCCAGCTTGTCGGGTGGGCATGGTCTTGGGCTGGGGCTTGGGGTAATTTCAGCTTCAGGCTGGTGACTTGGGGGGGTCCTGGGATCCTTGGACTGTTGTCTGAGTATTTTCTCCCCTATGAGAATTAAACAAAAGGTATAGTTAAAACACAGTGATATTTCAGTCTTGAAAAAGGAATATGAAACGTTCATTAGAAGTTGTGGACAATTGTCATTTTTTGGCCCCAAAACTTTTGAAGACAGGATTTACATTCACTCTGCCCAAAAATGGCGAACAATACACATTTTCATGCAAGTTTCACAGATGCAGAGACCTCAAGTATCCCCTGGAGCCCCTATGTGTATTACCCACAAAAATTTTCTCTGGTGTCACATAGTACACTAGTGCTCGTGAGTCCAGATGTGGAAACAGCTGCTGTGTCCTGTCCTTACATTACACTGAATCATTTTTGAAGACACATTATATTTTCCAACACATCTACACAACATCACCACATTTTTTGAATACGACAAATTATCAAGACCTAAATGTATGTCCAAACCCTGTACCATCGTACCAAACATCATTTTCTTAGTATCATGTTTTATCAAAAGAACGGTCTTTACGAACGATGCTGTATAAACGAAAAGCATATGGATCAGCATGCAAGTTAAGTATCTCATTCGGAACACACAACAAGTACTTACTTTTTTTAAGCAGCTTCTTTATTTGCCAATATTGTTCAGGCTCCCTAGTTTTGAGGTCAGACCACCTCTTCCTCAATTGTTCTTTAGCCCATTTAGTGCCAAATTTATGTTCAAGAGTGGTGACAACTGAGGACATTATTTTGTCCTTCCACATATTGGGTCGGGTGTACGGTCCTTTTTTGCCATCGTAGTTCTCCCTTCTCAAAGGCCATCTCTTCAAAGGCCATGTTGGTGGCCTTATATCTCCTCCTGGATCTAGATGGTTGTGGCTCCGGGTTTTCCTCCGTGCTACTTGCAGATAATCTCTCTGCCATCCTTCTGTTTATCCTGCCACTGTGCAACGAAGAGTGAAGGGGCGGGGACAAATCATACTAAAGAACGTCAGGGGCGGGCGACGCAGGCATAGCATGACACATGCGCAGTGTATATAAAGCTATTACGCTGGCCTACGTATGTCCGAGCGAAAGTAGCGAGCGTCAGAAACGAAGGTAAGGTTAAACGTGGGTGTGTGTTTGGGTGAATGTGTTTGGTGTGTGTGTGTGTGTGTGTGTGTGTACCCTAGATTGAGCCAAATATAATACTGGGAGTTTGGACTGAGATTACAGTTTTTATCTTGTGTCTTGTCTTTCAGCAAAAATGAATCCTTTTAAGGAGCAAGAATTTTTGACACGTTTTATTGATTTGTATGAAGAAAACAGAAACCTGTGGGAGGTCAAGCACCCATTATATTCAAATAGAGAGGCAAGGAAGGCAACACTGGGCACACTTTTGGAATTTGTGAAGACTCGAGTCCCCCAGGCAGACCTTAAGTTTCTGGACACTAAAATTGGTATCTTGCGCAACATGTACAGGCGGGAACACAGGAAGATCCACGAGTCGCGCAGATCCGGAGCAGCAGCAGACCAGGTTTATGTCCCCAAGCTGTGGTACTACCAAGAAATGTGATTTCTGGATGACCAGACAGAAGCAAGGCAATCACTTTCGAGCCTTCCCTCCAGCCTTCCCTCCAGCCTTCCTTCCACCCTTCCCTCCAGCCTTCCCTCCACCTCCAACCTTCCCTCCACCCCAGCTGAGGAGTCCCAAGAAGAACTGGGCCCTTTCATCCTTGATGAGGTGGATGCGCCCAGCTTCAGCCAGGTATACTTTTTTGGTGAATTTGGGATTGTGTAAATATTAATGATGTAAACCTCAAAATTTTTGAAGTGCTTCACCAAAAATGAGCAGCTAGAATAATGGCGGGGTCAAAAAGATAGCCTTTACTATTTGTTTAGAATTATATTTGCAAGTCATGAGCTGAAAATTTTGTGTGATTGCGTAAGCAAAAATTACAACTACCGGTATGTCCCTTTTTTTTTACCCAGGATGAGCTCAGCCAGGAGGAGTCTGTGCCCAGAGGTATAGAGGAGGAGGCCTTGCCCAGTGGGAGAGAGGAGGAGGCCGTGGCTGGGCCCAGTAGAAGCCTCACAGAGTGTCAGGTGCCTCCCCTCCACATTACCACCAAAAGGCCCAGAAAGATGACCCGAACAGAGGAGGAATCACTAGCCCTCATTCGCAAAGCCAGCCAAATTCTCAGCACACCACCCAATGTGGAAGAGGCATATGGAACCTATATGGCCACCAGATTGCTGGAACTAGAAAAGGGGCAACGCCTCCTCTGTGAGGGTCTGATTTTTCAAGCCTATCAGAAGGGCTTGAGAGGGGAGCTTACTGCAAAAACATATATAGCAGATGAAGCCACTCCTCCTGCTACTCCTCCTCCTCCTCCTCCTGCCCCAAGTACACCACCAGAGGCACAGGCTCCAAGGAAGGCTGCAGTGAAGCGTGGAGGGAAGGCTGCAGGGCAGCGTGCAGGGAAGGCTCCACGGAAGACTCGAAAGTGATTGGCTGGCTTCTGTCTGGTCTGAGTTCTGGCTGTGCTCCCTGTGCTCCCTAGGCGCAAGATACCAATTTTATTGTCCTCTAACTTGATGTGTGTCCTGGGGGACAAAAGGCTTCACACATTCCAAAAGTGTCTCCAGTGTTGCCTTCCTCATTTCTGTTTTGACCCAAATAAATGGATATTTTCGTTACCTTACATTATTGACTATGTGTTTTGATTCAAAAAGGACATTTGGTTTGTGAGTAGGCAGGTACAGGTCAAAAAGACTATATGTGGGTTATTTACAAAATTCTAAATCATTTTGCAATTCAAGTGCAAGTACTATTGCAAAATGCACTTGATAAATTGCACTGCAAGTGCACTTGTTGGAAGTGCAGTCGCTGTAAATCTGAGGGGAAGATCTGAAATGACGGGAAGCTCTGCTGATTTTATCATACAATCATGTGCAAGAGTAATTTTTTTTGGGGGGGGGGTTCCTTGCATGTGCCCCTCAGATCCACAGCAAATGCACTTCCAAATGCTCTTTCACTGCAATTCCAAGTACAGTTTGCACTTGTAGTGAAAAATTATTTGGCCTTTTTAAAATAACCCCCCTATGTCTAATTAACAAGGGACACCAACCTCATTAAGGTTCATTAAAACGCTAAAAAATATTAAGGTTATTGTGGTAACTTGAAACTCAAAATCAAAAAAAAAAAAAAAAAACATGTTGGATAATTTAGCACACATTGTAAAATCTATATTGTTGAAATCTGTAAAAAATAAATATGAGTCCAAAAAAAAATGTGCTACTTTATTTCTGGAGATCTGGCTTTTCAAAAATATAATATTAGTCATGGCATGAGGATAAATCATGAAGAAAGTAGTTTGTGTGAGTATATGTGTGAATATAAGCAGCAAAACAACTTCCTTCTTCTCGCATTATAAAGAAAAAAAGAATGCGCTGTATTAAAAGATCACAGAAGAGGAATGTGCTAGCTTCAATATGAAGGCCAGTTTTACCAGACCGAGCGCTTCCGTCTTGCACTTGCTTCAGAGGATGCGTCAGTTTGAGTCCGTCGGACTAGCACACAGACGAACGGTTTGTCCGCTAGAAAGCAGAGTCCGTCGGACAGATTTGAAACATGTTTCAAATCTAAGTCCGTCAAACTTTTGAGAAAACAAAGTCCGCTGGAGCCCACACATAATCGAATTGTCCGACGGACTCCGGTACGCCGGACCAAGTATGCCAGAAAGTCCGATCGTGTGTATGCGGCATAAGGTCTCTCTTAACGAGTGTGCTTATAGCAACTGATGAGGTTGTCCAAACTTTCAAGATGTTTTTGTGAGCTGCCAATAAGCAGATATGTATTGATTGAGGAAGTTTGCCCCTTTATCCTTTCTGTCTCAGTAGAAAACCCTTGTCATGGCTGAATAAAAGTAGAAGAGTGGTCTTGGGTAATTGTAGCCTGGCGATGTCAAAGGTAAAGTTTATAACTTGGTCCCAGAAGGTAGAAGTCATAGGGCAGTGCCAGAACCGGTGAGGTTCTGGTAAGACCACAATGAGGGCATTTGGCATAAGGAAAGGTGGATTTGGATTGAAGAAGAGGGACAAAGGCCTGGTGGATCAACGTGAATTTAGTCTCTCTTCGGGTTTATTTGATTGTATATTTGCAGATTTTGTTGCATCGCTCTAGAACTTTGTTCTCAAGGGCATATTTTGAGAAATTTTTGTTCCAGGTTTTTAAAGAGGCATGGGAAGTAGCAAAATTGAAGTAAGTATGTGGTTAATTGCAAATAAATGTTGGATGTCGAGTCAGTTTGTTTCTGTAGTAGGCAATATATCAGAGAAAGTAAAAAAAAATTAAATTGGTCAGGGCAGCAAGGTTTGGCTTAGGCAAACAATTGATTGTAAAAAAAGAAATAGGAAGCAGGAAGCTAGAAATCATTTGCAACAAAAAGGATTTTGGGTTGGAGGGATCTAGAATAAATAGAAAGGCGACCCATTGGAGTTCCAGATAGTGTATGCCTCATGTTCCATACTCTGTGGAAAAATGGGATTACCATGAATCAGTATATATCTGGAAATGTAAGTGGATAAGCCAGGTTTTTTCCTGATGTCCCGAATAGCAATGAAACTATCATGAATTAGTATAATCTGTTAAAGGTTCCATGGAAAAAATATTGCAATATGGCTGAAAGTGTGTATAGGTGAACTAATTCCAATTCCATTGTAAGATTAGTAAAAACTGAGGATTGTAAAAGCCAATCTAGGCCTGTAGAAGGTATAGGAGCCAGGGAAGGCTCACTGTTTTAACAAGATGACATCTTCAGAAGAGTGACAACAGTAAATTCATCCATACCCCCAGTTCCCCTAAGATTTTTTAAATGAATGTAAAATAATTAAGATAGTACAGACTTAGCAAGGCTTCATCCAATTAGGGCTCTAGAATGCACTATGCAGCCAGCAGTGCATTGTGGGGTGCTTGGCGGGCAAACATCCCAACAAATGCCCCGTAAATTTGGGTGTTTGCCAAATGGGCAAACAGGCGATGTTAGAGCCAAACATTTGCTTGGCCTGAACCTTCCACCCAACACTACTCTATTGCAATAAACAGATTTACCTACTGATATACTGGAAGGTGGCCACTACATACATACAGTAACACAGACCTAGCTATCTGGCACTTTGCATGTGAACTACTAACAATAGGACAGAGACTTATATATCACTAGAATTCAGATTAAGAAATAATGGACAGCTACACTTAAACAGCCACAACACATTAATGCCCTGTAAACACGATCAGACATTGATCGGACATTCCGACAACAAAATCCATGGATTTTTTCAGACGGATGTTGGGTCAAACTTGTCTTGCGTACACACGGTCGCACAAAGTTGTCGGAATTTCTGATCGCCAAGAACGCGGTGACGTACACCACGTACGGCGAGACTAGAAAAGGGCAGTTCTGAACCAAGCGCTGCACCCTTTGGGCTCCTTTTGCTAATCTCGTGTTAGTAAAAGTTTGGTGAGAGACGATTCGCGCTTTTTCAGACTCGTGGTTTTCAGATCGTTTTCTGCTGTTCAGTTTGTGCTTGTGGGTTTGTATCTGCTCTTCAGTGCGTGCAGTCAGTTCGTATTGGATTATTCAGTGCGTTCTTGTGCGCTTGTTGCTGTTTTTCAGGTCGCTCTTCACAGGCCTTGCTGTTCTTCAGTGCGATCTGTTACTTTGTTCTGAGCAGCCGACCGTTTTCAAGCCATGTTGCGTATACGTACTCCTCATAGAGTTCGTGCTGTGCGGGGGCTTGGTGTTGGGGTCCTTACCTTGACACAAGTTCAGTCCATGAACAGGGTGGGGAGGAGTTCATGGACCAAGAATTGGTTGCTCCAGCGTGACCAGTTCTGTCATATGCCTTTGCTCCGTGAGATCCGTGAGAATAATCCTGATGATTTCAGGAACTTTCTCCAGATGACGGACCCCGTACTTCACCATTTGTTGGCTTTGCTGACCCCTTATATTAGCAGGCAGGATACCTGCATTAGGCAAGCCATCACTCCGGAGCAGAGACTAGTCGCCACCCTGCGGTACTTGGCGACAGGGAGAGAAGCCTGCAGGACCTCAAGTTCTCGACAGGCATCTCCCCCAAGGCTCTGAGGATCATTATCCTAGAGACCTGTTCTGCCATCATCCAGGTCCTGCAGAAGGAGTATATTAAGGTAAGATTTTTATCCTTTAATATCACATTTTATTGTATTTAATGTTTGATAATATATTGTATTTCTTTCCTCATTCCCTAATTACCATGATTGGAATATGCTGTGAATGCCCCCTCATGCATGCTGGATTTTTATGTACTTATTTTTTTGTCCTTCATACATATTTGCCTTCACTTACCTATCCAGCAAGGTCTCCTGGCCCTATATTCACCTCATATAGTCACTTAACAGTGTATTTTGTCAGCTCCATAGTAGTGCTTTACCCTAAATACCCCCTAAAATGTGTAAAAATGTGATTTGTGCTTTAAATTCAGGCAGAGCGCCGGAGTCTTTTTTTTTGGAGTCCCCAAATCATTTGGAACCCTCTCTCCCCCCAACTGCTAAGTCAGCTGATACCAATTCTCTATCTATCCTCAATCATCTATCTGCTGACGTTGCCAAACCCGTACACACTATACCCATCTCTTTTGTGGTGAGATGTATGGATGAATTCCCCAAAGCATGTAGTGCAAGGGCCTGCCTGTATACTTTCAAATGGTACTGTTTAAAGTTTTTGTATACTATTATTATCTTGATAGGTAATAGCAGAATGTCCAAATGTGCTAAAATGTGTACAATGTGTATTTATATCTTTGTATTATGACACTTTTTACCTGTCCAGTGGGCTGTCAATAGTGTAAGGAGGGGCTGGCCAAAGTAATACACATTATTTAGGCATTCATCTGTCAATGAAGTGGAGAGGGTTACCTGTCCAAAACATCTCCCCCCTAAAATGTTAGAAATGGCCCATGAGGGGGGGGGGGATCTGATAGGTGGACCTTGGTCTTTCAAAACTCCCTCAAATAAATGTTATACTGATGTTGGCCAAGAATGTTTGTGTCAAATCTGCTTTCCCTGTTTAGGTGCAAAATGATTAATTTTTTTATTGTTTGACTCCACAGTTTCCTTTCAACCCACAGGAATGGCAGACTATGGCCTCCCACTTTGCGGTGGGACTTTCCTAACTGCAGAGGGTCAATTGATGGGAAACATGTCCACATCGTCCCACCACCCAACTCGGGGTCATACTATTACAACTATAAGGGGTTTAATAGTATTGTGATGTTGGCGGTGGTGTCGGCTACTTATGAGTTCCTGTATGTGGACGTGGGGGGGAAAATGTCGGATGGTGGAGTCACCGCCCAGACAGAGTTCTACAGGCGTCTCCAGAATGGCAGCTTGGACTTGCCACCTCCAGAAGACAATGTGGAAGGACTCCCATTCGTCTTCGTTGCGGATGAAGTGTTTGCGCTGGGGGACCATCTTATGTGGCCATTCCCTATGAGGACCCTCACCCCGAATCAGAGGGTTTTTAATTACTGGCTGGCCAGAGCCAGAAGAGTGGTGGAGAACACATTTGGAATCATGGCCAGCCAGTTCCGCCTATTTCTTACACCCATACACATGGCGGAGTACAAACTGAATCATATCATCCTGGCGTGCTGTGTTCTACACAACTTTTTAAGGCAACATTCTGCCAACTATGCTGCCTCAGTTGGGCCTGAGGCTGGAATTCATAATGAACCAACCCTGACCGCGCTTGAAAGTGGCCGTCCTGGCTTGCCCCCCCTGAGTGCCCGTGAGGTCCATCTTAGATACCTTGATTACTTTGCGGGTAGGGGGTCCATCAATATGCCAGACAATGTCTGAACCATTTTTAAAATAAAAAATCATTTTAACTACTAAAATCTTTGGTAACTTTTACTGCTTGTCTTTCTTTTAACTGACCCTGACAGAAATGTGGTGAGTCCTGAAAATGGCATGATTGTGTAACATTACAAAGCACGGTTGGGTGTTATTTACTAAAGGCAAAGACACTTTGCACTACAAGTGCACTTGAAACTGTACTTGTAGTGCAAAGTGGATTCTCCCATTGTCACTGAAAACACCAATTTGAGCACAACAAAAGTTTTGGAGCGTTGAAACAATAATCCACACATTCTTGATTATCAATCTTTTTAATACCAGCACATGGGCATTTAGAAAAGGTTTTTAAAACAAACCAACATGTTTGTTGTATAACAATTTTTTGGGTCACATTACTAAAAGTAGAAATGTCCATTTAAGGTAAAACAGGCATGTTTAAAACCAACAAGAAAGACACAAATCTTGAACTTACAAAGTTCAACTTTTAAAGAAATTGAAGGCAATATCAGACATGAGTATTTATAAACTGTGTTTGATATTGCGTTCCGATGGGGTGAAGTCACCCCTGGAAAAGCCAAATTTTGAAGATGCACACAAATCGCTGAATGTCAACATGTGCTGCCTGCCATCACGGGGGATCAAGGGATGTGTTTTGGGGGTGCAACCCTTTCCTCACAGCTACTTTATTATTGAGGAAGGGGTATCACCCCCAAAATGCATACATTGATCTCCCGTGATGGCAGATAGCACATGTTGACACGCTGTGTGCATCTTCAAAATCTGGCTTTTCTCAAATCTCTCAAAAAAGAAGAATAATTTTGAGATTACAAAAAGCACCAAAGAGGGACGGGATTTGGAGGTGTTTCAAACTCGCCCTAAAACATCAATGATGTTCTTCATTTTCTTTTGAACATCATTAATGTTTTTCTGGATGTTTTCCAAATCCCTATTACACCCCATGATCTCCCCGATCAGGATCTGTGCACTTTCACTAGTGAAATGCCCTGGATCCACAACATCACGATCAACTAAAAAGATAGAAACAAAAACACACCATGTATTATAAATAAGCCGGCATCCATCTCTTACCTGAACCTGTGGTCGCAGACACTCACCTGTTGTGATGACAATTTCCACCACATCTCCTTCCTCCTCCTCCTCATGTTGTCTTTGGTGGGTCTCCGTTTCTTCCTGAGGTGGGGGTCTGTTGTCTCTTTGGATGAGGGGTGTCCTCCGAGTCTTTTCTCCCCTATGTAAAAAAAAAAATAGGTATACTTAGCACACAGATTTGATGGCAGAAATAGGAATATGCAACATTGCTTGGAAGTGAGGTACAATTGTCTCTTTTGGCAGAGTTCCAAGATGAAGAAAATTTTTTGGCCTTTGTCAAGCTTGAATACTTACCTGTTTTGTACAAGCTTCACAGATGGAGTCACCCCTATAGTATACACTGGAGCACCTGTGTGGGACACCCTAATAAAAAGGGTGTTCTTGTGTCCCACACTAGTGCTCCAGCGTCCAGATGTAAAAACTGCTGCTGAGTGTCCTCTCCTTACACAGAATCTAGTTTGCATTACATTCTAGTTGCAAACCCATCTACACAACAAAATTATTTTAAGAGAAGTAGGCCATAAAAAATGTATTCAAATGCATATGGCCAAAACAATGGTGTTTTCTAGGCCGAACGAACAATGTTTCATATGAATGAACATGTGTCCATGAGCATGAAAGTTGCCATTTTAAACTGTACAACAGTTAAGAAATGCACATGGAGCAGCACGAACGTAATAAAAATAAAGAATAGGAATACAGCACAACTACTTACTTTTTTGCAGCACTCTCCTGATCCTTATGTACTGCTCATGCTCCCTGATTTTGAGGTCCGACCACTGCTTCCTCGATCGTCGTACACCAAAATTCCGGTGCAGACTCTTGACTACTTTCGCCATTATCTTGGCCTTTCTGACGTTGGGGTTGGGGTAAGGTCCATACTTCCCGTCATAGTCGGCCTTCTGCAGGATGTCGACCATCTCCACCATCTCCCCAAAGGACATATTTGATGTCTTAAATCATCTGCTTCTGGATCGGGACGTTTCAGGCTCCGGGCTTTCCTCCACCTCCTCCTCGTTGATGGAATTATCAGACACCTGCTCTGTCTCCACCATGTGCTCTTCCCCACTGCGACGAATGAGAAGGGGTGGGGAATAGACTAGAAAGAACGTCAGGGGCAGGTGGAGTTCCACGCATGAGCAGTGTCTATAAAGCGTAACACGCATGCGTAGTACGTACGATCTGTGAGCGGAGGAAGGAGTAACGGAGGTGCCGATCGTGATAACGAAGGTAAGATTTAAAATTGGGCCTATACTGCTTCTAGATTGAGGCCTGTATTTGGACACGTTTAGAAGACTTTAGGCTGACATTAGGGTTTGTCTTGTGTTGTGTCTTGCAGTTAAAATGGATATCTTGAAGGATCATGACTTTATGCCAATCTTCATAGATATGTTCAGGGAGCTGCCCTGTCTGTGGCAGATAAACCACCCTGTTTATAAGAACCAAACAAAGAGGAAGGCTGGATAATTTGCTGCAATTTGTGAAGTCGGTGATCCCCACGGCAGACATCACCTATTTGAAGATCCTAATTGGTGGCCTAAGGAGCACTTATCTAAGGGAGCACAAGAAGGTCCAGGATTTCCAGAAATCAGGAGCAGCAGATGACATTTATGTCCCCAGGCTGTGGTACTATGACAGACTGCATTTTCTGGCAGGTCAGACTGAACCCAGGCCATCACGCTCCACTCTTCCTTCCATGCTTCCTTCCCCCCCAGCTGAGGTTTCTGACGCCCAACCTGGGACTTCCAGGCAGCAACATGTGAAGGAGCCCAGCCTGAGCCAGGTATAGCATTCTTCAAAATATTTCTGGTTGTCCAATCAATGATGTTAAATATATGTTTGTTTGGAGTACTAATTTATGATTGTGATTGATGAAGCAAAAACTAAAACCATGTCCCTTTTTCATACACAGGAAAGTCTCAGCCAAGAGGTGGCCGGGCCAAGCAGGCTGTCCGATACCCAGGTCTCTCCCCTCCGCCTTCAAAGACAAAGTGGCAGGAAGAGGAGTAACCTGGAGGAGGCTGCCATAGGCCTATTTTGGAAGGCTACTGAGGCCCTCAGAACACCCCACAGTGTGGAGGAGGACTTTGCTGCCATAACTGCATGCAAAATGATGCAGATGGAGGAGGGCCAACGACTCCTATGTGAGTTTTTAATTTTAGAAGCTCTAAATAAGGGGGTGAGGGGCCAAATCAACCCACATTTCTCACCTCACCCATAGTCCTCCTCCTCCTCCTCCTCCTCCTCCAGGTCCTCCTCCTCCTCCTCCAGGTCCTACTCCTCCTCCTGCCACACCTCCAACACCAGAGCCACAGCTGGGAAGGAAGCATGGAAGGAAGACTAGAGAGTGATGGCCCTGGGTTCAGTCTGGTCTGGCAAAATATGCAGCCTCTTGTAGTACCACAGCCTGGGAACATACATGTCATCTGCTGCTTTCATGATCTCTGGGACTTCTGGACCAGACTGCACTTCCTTACATATGGACTCCTCAGGCCACCAATTTTGCTGTAAAATAATTGATGTCTGCCCTGGGGGTCAAAGGCTTCGCCAATTTATGATGTTTCTCCAGAGTTGCCTCCCTCTTTGTTTGGTTCTGAGCCCTTAATAAAGGAATTTTTGTTTCAATTAGACTCGCCTATGTGTGTTTTCCTTCAAAAAGGACAGTTTGTTTGTGAGAAGGCAGGTACATTTCAAAAATACAATGTGAAATTAACAAGGGACACCAACACCAAGCAATCTCCTTGAGATTAAATAATACAAGATAATAATAGTGTGGTGGTAACTTGACATACAAAACACACAAAAATATTCTAGAGTAAAAAAAAATAAAAACAAAAAAAGATCAGCCTTGAATTAAATATAAACCAAAAAAATAATAATATATATATTTTTTGTCAGATGTGACAAATCAAAATATATTGAGGTAATCACGATAAATAATAAAGAAATACGTTTGTGAGAAGTCTGTGTGAATATGAGCAGCAAAACTACTTCATTCTTCTAGCATTATAAAGAAGAAGAGAGTGCGCTGTATTAAACTATTTTAAACATTGCAGCCTGACGAAAGTGCTCTATCCATTCCGAACGCTAATTTTACCAGACCGAGCTGTTCCGTCTCGGAATTTCTTCTGAGCATGCATGGCACTTTGTGCGTCGGAATTGGCCACACACGGTCGGAATTGGTGCGATCGGATTTTGTTGTTGGAAAATTTTATAGCCTGCTCTCAAACTTTGTGTGTCGGAAAATCCCATGGAAAATGTGTGATGGAGCCCACACACGGTCGGAATTTCTGACAACAAGCTCCGATCACACATTTTCTGTCGGAAAGTCCGCCCATGTGTACAGGGCATAACAATTACCTAATAGTCTCTGCTTCTGGTCTGGATGAAATAGAGTATTGTAGTAATGCAGCTCCTGTATGTGGACATGTAGTGTCAGCTCATTTTTCTCTCTCCACCTCCTCATTCCGAAATTTTTAAGCCACCCCCAGACAGTTAATGCTGATACATAATTCTACATAAAACTGTAATATTAGCCTCTAACAGCAGAGAGCGGCAGATCCATACTAATGCAAGTAATCACACTCACACGTTTGCTGACATCTTGATATCACATGAATCTTATGATACTTCAAAATGCCAGAAGACTGTGTAGAAGGCTTTTCATGTGTCAGTTGTAAAGATACACAAATATGGCCCCAGGCTTGTGAATGATGAGTATTGTTAGGGTTATGCTTTATTTAAATGTTATATAGTCATGCTTAACTTTGTAGTTAGACTTGAAACTTCTAATTCTGTTGAAATTCTATGTTTTTGCAACTCAGGCATTTCTTTTTTCAAGGATTTAAGCTTCTTCTTGTTGTTATTTGAAGCCTGAGAACATTTGGGTTTTCCTGTTATTTCTGCTTATTCAAGGTTCTCCTTCCTGGGATAGTTTTCCTGTTATGTATACATCTGTTTCCTTTACATTAAAGCCTATGGTTGATTGTTTATTACTGAATATTATTGTAAAGTACTTTTTCCTGTTATACACAGTATGTTCATGATATATATTATTATTATACAGGATTTAAATAGCACCGGCAGTTTACGCAGCGCTTTACAACATTAGGGCAGACAGTACAATTACAATACAATTCAATACAGGGGAGAATCAGAGAGCCCTGCTCGTTAGAGCTTACAATCTAGGAGGGAGGGTCAAGTTATACAAAAGGGTAATAGCTGTGGGGGATGAGCTAATGGATAAAATAGTGCAGTTGTTAGATGGAGGCAGGATAGGCTTCTCTGAAGAGGAAAGTTTTCAGGGATCGCCTAAAGGTGGATACATTGGGAGACAGTCTGACAGATTGGGGTAGCAAATTCCAGAGGATGGGCGAGGCTTGGGAGAAGTCCTGAAGGTGGATATGGGAGGAGGTGATGAGGGAGCTAGAGAGCAGGAGGTCTTGGGAGGAATGAAGAGGGCAATTAGGTTGGTATTTTGAGACTAGGCTAGTGATGTAGCTGGGGGCAGAGTTGTGGATGGCTTTGTAACTTATTGTTAGTATTTTGAATTTAATTTGTTGGGCAAGTGGCAGCCAATGGAGGGATTGTCAGAGAGGGGTAGCAGACACTGTGCGGTTTGTAAGGTGGATGAGTCTGGCAGCAGCATTCATGATGGACTGAAGGGGGATAGTCTATTTAAAGGTAAGCCAATAAGGAGGGAGTTGCAGTAGTCAAGGTGAGAGATAACCAGGGAGTAGGGATGAGCCAAACACCCCCCCCGTTTGGTTTGCACCAGAACATGCGAACAGGCAAAAAATTTGTTTGAACACGCAAACACCGTTAAAGTCTATGGGACACGAACATGAATAATCAAAAGTGCTAATTTTAAAGGCTTATATGCAAGTTATTGTCATAAAAAGTGTTTGGGGACCTGGGTCCTGCCCCAGGGGACATGGATCAATGCAAAAAAAGTTTCAAAAAAAGTTTCAAAGACGGTTTTTTCAGGAGCAGTGATATTAATAATGCTTAAAGTGAAACAATAAAAGTGTAATATTCCTTTAAATTTCGTACCTGGGGGGTGATTACAGTATGCCTGTAAAGGGTCGCATGTTTCCCGTGTTTAGATCAGTCTGACAGCAAAATGACATTTCAATTAAAAAAAAGTTATTTAGAACTACTCGCGGCTATTAATGAATCGCGGGTCCGACAATACACATAAAAGTTCATTGATAAAAACGGCATGGGAATTCCCCACAGGGGGACCCCGAACCAAAATTTTTTTAAAAAATGGCGTGGGGGTCCCCCTAAATTCCATACCAGGCCCTTCAGGTCTGGTATGGATATTAAGGGGAACCCAGGCCAAAATTAAAAATAAAAAAATGGGGGTCCCCCTCAAAATCTATACCGGACCCTTTTTTTTGCATTGATCCATGTCCCCTGGGGCAGGACCCAGGTCCCCAAACACTTTTTATGACAATATGCATATAAGCCTTTAAAATTAGCACTTTTGATTTCTCCCATAGACTTTTAAAGGGTGTTCCGCAGCTTTCGAATTTGCCGCGAACACCCCAAATTGTTCGCTGTTCGGCGAACAGCCGATGTTCAAGTCGAACATGAGTTTGACTCGAACTTGAAGCTCATCGCTACCAGGGAGTGAATCAGGAGCTTTATGGTTTCATTGGTTAGAAAGGGACGTAGTTTAGAGATGTTGCGGAGGTTGAGGCGGCAAGCTTTGGAAAGTGATTGGATGTGGGGCCGAAAGGAGAGTTCAGAGTCCAGGATAGCACCTAGCACGCTGACATGTGGGGATGGGCGGATGGTTGTGCCATTGCTCTTGACAGATAAGTCAGGGGAAGAGGCACGTGGGGGAGGAAATTCGGTTTTGGACCAGTTGAGTTCGAGGAAGTGGTGTGACATCTATACAGATAAGTCTGTTAGTAAGTTAGTGATGCGTGAGTAGACTGATGGAGTGAGTTGGGGGGGGTGGAGAGATAGATTTGTGTTTCATCAGCATAGAAATGATATTGAAAGCCATGAGAGGCTGACCCAGGGAAGAGGTTTAGATTGAAAATAAAAGAGGTCCAAGAACAGAACCTTGGGGGAGCCCGACAGAGAAGGGAAGAGAAGTGGAGGAAGGATAATTGTAAATGACACTGAAGGTGCATTGGGATAGGTAGGATGAGAGCCACTGAAGAGCACAGTCACGGAGACCAAGGGAGTAACGTTTTTTGAGGAGGAGGGGGTTGTCAACCATGTCAAAGGCAGCTGAAAGGTCCAGAAGTAGGAGTACAGAATAGTGTCCAATAGTTTTTGCAGTTAGTAGGTCATTTGTGAGTTTTAAAAGAGCAGTTTCTGTGGAGTGTTGAGGGCGAAATCCAGATTGAAGGGGATCAAGAAGGTTATTCTTAATGAGGTGGTCACTCAGTTGGTTGTAAACCAGGCGTTCAAGGAGTTTAGAGGAAAAGGGAAGCAAGGAGATAGGGCGTAGGTTGTTAAGATTGGTAGGGCCCATGGACAGCTTTTTAAGTATACGGGGTGACCAGTGCATGTTTTAAAGCATTGGGGAAAATGCCAGAGGTGAAGGAGAGATTGAAGATGTGAGTTAGAGAGTGTAGGATAGAGTCAGAGGGCGACCGTAGGGTTTGAGAGGAAATAGGGTCCAGGGAGCAGGTGGTTAGGTGGGTGTTAGAAAGGAGTTTAGCAACTTTGTCTGTAGTAGCAGATTTGAATAAGGGGAGTGTCAATTGTAGCTGTTGATATGGGTTCTTAACTGGGGGAGATACCTGTAGAGTGGAGATTTCATCATGGATTGTATCAATCTTGTTTTTGAAGTGATTAGCAATCTCCTGGGCATTGAGTGAGTCAGTGGGTGGATGCGGTGGGAGACGAAGTAGAGAGTTGAAGGTAGAGAAAAGTTTATGGGGACTGGATGAGAAGGTGTTAATAAGAGTTGTAAAATAGGTCTGCTTGGCAGTGTGGAGGAAAAAATAGTATTTTTGGAGGGCAGATTTGTATTGGTTGAAGTCTTTGAGAGACTTGGTCTTGTGCCACAGACGCTCAAGAGCACGACTATGTTTTTTGAAAATTTTAGTGTCATCTGTTTGCCAGGGTTGTAGGGGTTGAGCCTGATTCTGTGTGTAGTGAGGGGAGCAAGCTTGTCCAGGTTGGAGGACAGGGATTTATTGTAGATGGAAGTGGCTTGGTTGGGGCAGGACAGGGGAGAGATTTTGGCATAGAGGTGGTCAGTAGCAGAATAGAGGAGAGAAGAGTTGAAGTTGCGAAAGTTTCTACGGGTGATGGTTAAGCAATTGGAGGGAAAGGTGGTGGAAGACAGGGAGAGAGAGAAATGAAAAGGGTGATGGTCAGAGAGAGGAATAGGATTGTTTGAGAAGTTTCATGGAGTGCAAAGGTAGGAGAATACAAGGTCAAGGGTGTTGCCATCAGAGTGAGAAGAAGCCTGTATCCATTGCTTCAGGTCAAATGAAGAGATTAGACTAAGAAGTTTAGAAGTAGCAGGTGTGTTTGTATTAGCAGGGATGTTGAAATCACAGAGAAGGATTGTGGGAATTTCCAAAGAGAGAAAGTAGTGTAGCCAGGTAGAGAACTCATCAAGGAAAGTCGATAATGGTCCAGGGGGCCGGAAGATCACAGCAAACAGCAATTCTTAGGGAAGTAGGAGGGAATAGATGTATACAGTGAGCTTCAAATGATGAGAGGGAAAGAGAGATTGGGGAGTAAATAACCTGGAAGGTGCTTTGGGGGGATAAGAGGAATCCCACTCCACCTCCCTTGCGTCCATTAGGCCTAGGGGAGTGAGTCCAGTGAAGGCCACCCTGGGAGAGGGAAGCAGGAGAATGGGTGTCAGATTCGTGGGGCCAGGTTTCGGTGAGAGTTTGGGGAAATGTCTCCAGTGGTTAGGAGAAGCAGAAAAGTAAGGGAGGTAATATGAGAATACGATTTGTATGAGGGGACATGCTTCAGTATCCTGGGGTGTTTGTTAGCAGGTCTATAGTAACAAGAAAATCCCGGACTGCTGCACTCTGGAAACCGACATCTTTATTTCATGCGTAAAAATCCAACAGGAGTCATCAGACATGATCAGAAGATAGCATTAGTTAACATGTTTCACATCCAAAGATGCTTACTCATAGTTAAAGTGTGAGTGATTGCAGTTACAGATAAATAGAACAAGAAGATAAAAAACCACCAATAGGAAACTGGTGGTAAAACAATCAATTAATTAAATCATTACATAATTATCAATTAAAAAGACACACTTGTGGAACATCACATAGGCCATCTTTTCAACAGTGGAAAGCATCTGTAGAAAAGGGGGGGATGCATGTACTTTCAAATGAACATGAACATGAACATCCAGAGGACAGACTTATATAATTTATGAAGCTTAAAAAAAGCTACTTATAAACAATAAAAGATAAAATAAAATATAGTGATGTATTGATCTCTTATATCAATATTTATGCCATAATAGACTTACTAGTAAGGAGGCAACAGAATAGAGTACAGTGAGAGAAACCTAGCGTACAGCGCACCTAATTACAAATAACATAAAAAAGGGGGGCAGGTTATTGTTATTTTAAATCGAGGTTGAAGGTATAAGGTGCCTTTATATACGTCTGAGGCGCCTTAGTAAAATGTGTCCATTACAGACTAAGATTACTATTGTGTGTGTATATCAATACCATTAACGCCCTTGGAATAATAGAATTTTCCTTTCCTCTTGTTATGGTCAACAAAAAAAAAAAAACAGTTATCGTTGGTTATACATAATCATACATATAGAGTATATAAACTTAAAATATCAAAGAGGATTCTTACAGGTATGTAAACCGATATTAACAAATCGAGTAGACAGAAAACTTTTATTCTCAGTATAATCCGATAAGATTTATGGATTTATAGATATTAAATAGATATTAAATAAATATTAAAGAAATATTAGATTTTAAATATACAGAGTCTCTCCCGACTTACTGCAGAATAGAAACAATGGATTATACATATCATGGACATTGCAGATTTACAATTAAGTAATCCGCAAGGCTATTGGAGATGTAGCCTCCCGTCTATAATGAAAATGAATAATAAAGAGACCCAAAAATTACATAAATAGAAAGGGGATGAAAAAGAGCGTTTGAAAAAATGAAAAATATAAATAAAGATGAGAAAATGAATAAAAGAACCCTGTGTCCGCAAATACACGCTGTCATCAAAGTGTATGTCATTCATTATGCAGTTGTTACATAGCAAGGAGGGAAAAATAAAGTATTATAAAATAAATTAAACTAAAGCCCCGCATACTTGTCATATATTTATAATGCCATAGTGTTGCCTCAAAAAATGAGACCCCAACTGACCAAAACACAGCCAAAAGAATAGCAAAATAATCCAAAAGGATATATGGGTTTTTTAATTTTATGAATAGAGTCTCCCTCCACTTGCTGAAAAATAGAACACACGGATGATGTGTCTCACATCTATCTCAAGTTCCCAATAATGTCATATCAACAAATCTTGCAAGCATAAATAGCCTATTCATGTCTGTATATTAATATTATTACAAGTGCCAAACAAACACAGTTTGTTAGCAAGTGGGCTTAGAGTTAGAAAGAGGTGATGAGTGCAGTAATAGGGGAGGGCAGAAGTGAGGGTGATATGTACAGATTGTGGGGTGGAGCAGGTGGGTGAATTAAAGTGAGTTTGAGGAGAGAGGCTGCAATTGTGAAAAGGAGAGGTATGCCCCGTACACACGGTCGGATTTTCCGACGGAAAATGTGTGATAGGACCTTGTTGTTGGAAATTCCGACCATGTGTTGGCTCCATCACACATTTTCCATGGGATTTTCCAACACAAAGTTTGAGAGCAGGCTATAAAATTTTCCGACAACAAAATCCGTTGTCGGAACTTCCGATTGTGTGTACACAAATCCGACGCACAAAGTGCCACGTATGCTCAGAATTAGGGATGAGCTTCGAGTTCGACTCGAACATTGGCTGTTCGCAAGTTCGCCGAACAGCGAACAATTTGGGGTGTTTACAGCAAATTTGAATGCCGCAGAACACCCTTTAAAAGTCTATGGGAGAAATCAAAAGTGCTCATTTTAAAGGCTTATATGCAAGTTATTGTCATAAAAAGTGTTTGGGGACCTGGGTCCTGCCCCAGGGGACATGGATCAATGCAAAAAAAAGTTTTAAAAACGGCAGTTTTTTCAGGAGCAGTGATTTTAATAATGCTTAAAGTCAAACAATAAAAGTGTAATATCCCTTTAAATTTCATAGCTGGGGGGTGTCTATAGTATGCCTGTAAAGGGGCGCATGTTTCCCGTGTTTAGAACAGTCTGACAGCAAAATTACATTTCGAAGGAAAAAACCCATTTAAAACTACCCGTGGCTATTGCATTGCCGACAATACACATAGAAGTTCATTGATAAAAACGGCATGGGAATTCCCCACAGGGGAACCCCGAACCAAAATTTAAAAAAAAAATGACGTGAGAGTCCCCCTAAATTCCATACCAGGCCCTTCAGGTCTGGTATGGATATTAAGGGGAACCCCGGCCAAAATAAAAAAAAATGACGTGGGGTTCCCCCTAAATTCCATACCAGACCCTTCAGGTCTGGTATGGATTTTAAGGGGAACCCCACGCCAAAAAAAAAAAACGGCGTGGGGTCCCCCAAAGTTCCATATCAGACCCTTATCCGAGCACGCAACCTGGCAGGCCGCAGGAAAAGAGGGGGGGACGAGAGTGCGGCCCCCCTCCTGAACCGTACCAGGCCACGTGCCCTCAACATTGGGAGGGTGCTTTGGGGTAGCCCCCCAAAACACCTTGTCCCCATGTTGATGAGGACAAGGGCCTCATCCCCACAACCCTGGCCGGTGGTTGTGGGGGTCTGCGGGCGGGGGGCTTATCGGAATCTGGAAGCCCCCTTTAACAAGGGGACCCCTAGATCCCGGCCCCCCCCGTGTGAAATGGTAAGGGGGTACTTACCCCTACCATTTCACTAAAAAACTGTCAAAAATGTTAAAAATGACGAGACAGTTTTTGACAATTCCTTTATTTAAATGCTTCTTCTTTCTTCTATCTTCCTTCATCTTCTGGTTCTTCTGGTTCTTCCTCCGGCGTTCTCATCCAGCATCTCCTCCGCGGCGTCTTCTATCTTCTTCTCCTCGGGCCGCTCCGCACCCATGGCATGGAGGGAGGCTCCCGCTCTTCTCTTCATCTTCTTCTTCATCTTCTTCCTTCTTCCTTCTTTTTTTTTGTTTTCTTTTCTTCATTTTCTTCTCCGGGCCACTCCGCATCCATGCTGGCATGGAGGGAGGCTCCCGCTGTGTGACGGCATCTCCTTGTCTAACGGTTCTTAAATAACGGGGGTCGGGGCCACCCGGTGACCCCGCCCCCTCTGACACATGGGACATGACGGGACTTCCCTGTGGCATTCCCCGTGAAGTCACAGGGAAGTCCCGTCAAGTCACCGTGCGTCAGAGGGGGGCGGGGTCACCGGGTGGCCCCACCCCCCGTTATTTAAGAACCGTCAGACGAGGAGACGCCGTCACACAGCGGGAGCCTCCCTCCATGCCAGCATGGGTGCAGAGCGGCCCGGAGAAGAAAATGAAGAAGAGAAGAAGAGAAGAGAAGAAAAGAAGAAGAGAAGAGCGGGAGCCTCCCCCCCATGCCATGGGTGCGGAGCGGTCCGAGGAGAAGAAGATAGAAGATGCTGCGGAGGAGATGCTGGACGAGAACGCCGGAGGAAGAACCAGAAGAACCAGAAGAAGAAGATGAAGGAAGATAGAAGAAAGAAGAAGCATTTAAATAAAGGAATTGTCAAAAACTGTCTCTTGTCATTTTTAACATTTTTGACAGTTTTTTTGTGAAATGGTAGGGGTAAGTACCCCCTTACCATTTCACACGGGGGGGGTGCGGGGTCTGGGGGTCCCCTTGTTGAAGGGGGCTTCCAGATTCCGATAAGCCCCCCGCCCGCAGACCCCCACAACCACCGGCCAGGGTTGTGGGGATGAGGCCCTTGTCCTCATCAACATGGGGACAAGGTGTTTTGGGGGGCTACCCCAAAGCACCCTCCCAATGTTGAGGGCATGTGGCCTGGTACGGTTCAGGAGGGGGGGCGCACTCTCGTCCCCCCCTCTTTTCCTGCAGCCTGCCAGGTTGCGTGCTCGGATAAGGATCTGGTATGGATTTTTGGGGGGACCCCATGCCGTTTTTTTTTTTTTTTTGGCACGGGGTTCCCCTTAAAATCCATACCAGACCTGAAGGGTCTGGTATGGAATTTAGGGGGAACCCAACGTCACTTTTTTTTTTATTTTGGCTGGGGTTCCCCTTAATATCCATACCAGACCTGAAGGGCCTGGTATGGAATTTAGGGGGACTCCCACGTCATTTTTTTTTTTTAATTTTGGTTCGGGGTTCCCCTGTGGGGAATTCCCATGCCGTTTTTATCAATGAACTTCTATGTGTATTGACGGCAATGCAATAGCCGCGGGTAGTTTTAAATGGGTTTTTTCCTTCGAAATGTCATTTTGCTGTCAGACTGTTCTAAACACGGGAAACATGCACCCCTTTACAGGCATACTATAGACACCCCCCAGGTACGAAATTTAAAGGGTTATTACACTTTTATTGTTTGACTTTAAGCATTATTAAAATCACTGCTCCTGAAAAAACGGCCGTTTTTAAAACTTTTTTTTGCATTGATCCATGTCCCCTGGGGCAGGACCCAGGTCCCCAAACACTTTTTATGACAATAACTTGCCTATAAGCCTTTAAAATTAGCACTTTTGATTATTCATGTTCGTGTCCCATAGACTTTAACGGTGTTCGCGTGTTCGAACAAACTTTTTTCCTGTTCGCATGTTCTGGTGCGAACTGAACAGGGGGGTGTTCGGCTCATCCCTACTCAGAATAAATAAAGAGATGAAAGCTATTGGCTACTGCCCCATTTATAGTCCCAACGTACGTGTTTTACGTCACCGCGTTTAGAACGATCGGATTTTCCGACAACTTTGTGTGACCGTGTGTATGCAAGACAAATTTGAGCCAACATCCGTCGGAAAAAATCCTAGGATTTTGTTGTCGGAATGTCCGATCAATGTCCGACCGTGTGTACAGGGCAGTAGAGAGTGCATGTTTCAGAGAGGAAGGTGAGATAATTTGGAAATTAAGTCACCGGCTGTTTGCTCTGAGAAAAATGGCTGAAGTGCAAGAGCGGAAGTGCCACTTATTTAAAGAACCCCCTGTATGTGCAGCCCCCTGTATATGTTCCCCCGTAAAGAAGGCCTTGTTTTTTACTGTGTTGGGTGTGGGTTGAATCTGGAAATTAATCAACCAGGAGGTAATATTAGGCACACAGCTAGCAGAGCAAGTCTTTTCACATCACATTCAAACTGCAAGAGGACTAAAAGGCCAAAATTGTAAAGATAAGGGAACCCATATTTTAGGTAAGACTTAATAGCTAAATAAACATTGAAATAATGTGAGCATGGCTACAGATGGAGTTGAAACAGCGGTGACAAACAGATTTACCAAAAATGCATGTGAGCAGTCAGTCAATGTTCAGTTTGAAGGAAATGGGAGTATAAACGCAGATTTACCAAATATGCATGTGAGCAGTCAGTGAAGGAGATGGGAGTATAAATGCAGATTTACCAAATATGCATGTGAGCAGTCAGTCAATGTTCAGTTTGAAGGAGATGGGAGTATAAACGCAGATTTACCAAATATGCATGTTAGCAGTCAGTCAATGTTCAGTCTGAAGGAGATGGGAGTATAAACACAGATTTACCAAATATGCATGTGAGCAGTCAGTCAATGTTCAGTTTGAAGGACATATTATAAACGCAGTATAAACGCAGATTTACCTGTGAAGAGAGAAGAAAATGTTCAGATGGATGGTGCAAGAGCAGAAGTGCCACTTAATTAAAGAACCCCACTTCTTTGGAAGAATCCTCTGTATGTGCAGCCCCCTGTATGTGTTCCCCCATAAAGAAGGCCTTGTTTTTATACTGTGTTGGGTGTGGGTTGAATCTGGCAATTAATCAATCAGGAGGTAATATTAGGCACACAGCTACAGTACCTGCCCACGAGAATGTGTTTCCAGCACGATCCCATCGTGCTGGTTCTCTGCGACAGGGTACTGTACATCTCATGCTTGCTGCAATAGAAAAAACACATTTTCCTATTGCAGCGAGCGCGAGAAAGAATTCCCCTCCAAGAGCATACCAGGCCCTTAGGTCTGGTATGGATTTTAAGGGGAACCCCCAACTCCGAAAGAACGGTGTGGGGGTCCCCCAAAATCCATACCAGACCTTTATCCGAGCACGCAGCCCAGCCGGTCAGGAAAGGGGGTGGGGACGAGTGAGCGCCCCCCCCCTCCTGAACCGTACCAGGCCGCATGCCCTCAACATGGGGGGGTGGGTGCTGTCTAGTGTGTTTTTTTTTGACACTTTTTTCCCCCAGGTGAATGGGTAGGGGTACGAAGTACCCTCATACTCATTCACATAGGGTGGGGGGCCGGGATCTGGTTGTCCCCTTATTAAAGGGGGCTCACAGATTCTGATAAGCCCACTGCCCGCAGACCCCGACAACCAATGGCCAGGGTTGTTGGGAAGAGGCCCTTGTCCTCATCAACATGGGGACAAGGTGCTTTGGGGTGGGAGGGCTGCAGAGCGCCCCCCCTGCCCCAAAGCACCCACCCCCCATGTTGAGGGCATGCAGCCTGGTACAGTTCAGGGGGGCGCTCGCTCGTCCCCACCCCCATTCCTGACTGGCCGGGCTGCGTGCTCAGATAAGGGTCTGGTATGGATTTCGGGGGGACCTCCACACCGTTCTTTCAGTGTAGGGGGCTCCCCTTAAAATCCATACCAGACCTTAGGGCCTGGTATGCTCCTGGAGGGGAACCCATTCCGTTTTTTTATTTTAAATTTGGCATGGAGTTCCCCCTCATGATTCATACCAAACACATGTCAGCAATGCTTGTTGCTCATTGGGAAAGGAAAAAACAAATTTTTCCTTTCCCGATGAGCGTGCCAGCTCGGCGCTGGCTTCCACGATGGGGCTCGCAAGGTGTCAATCTTACCGATAACAGTGGCGAGATTGACACAATATCGCGATCACCTACTGTAGCAGAGTAAATCTTTTCACATCCCATTCAAACTGCAAGAGGACTAAAAGGCCAAAATTGTAAAGATAAGGGAACCCATAATTTAGGTAAGACTTAATAGCTAAATAAACATTGAAATAATGTGAGCACAGCTACAGATGGAGTTGAAACAGCAGTGACAAACAAATTTACCAAATATGCATGTGAGCAGTCAGTCAATGTTCAGTTTGAAGGAGATGTGAGTATAAATGCAGATTTACCAAATATGCATGTGAGCA
Source organism: Aquarana catesbeiana (assembly GCF_042186555.1). Taxonomy (NCBI): domain Eukaryota; kingdom Metazoa; phylum Chordata; class Amphibia; order Anura; family Ranidae; genus Aquarana; species Aquarana catesbeiana. The sequence goes on along the minus strand of NC_133325.1, from coordinate 255,090,401 downwards.
GTCAGTCAATGTTCAGTTTGAAGGAGATGGGAGTATAAATGCAGATTTATGTTAGAATGAAACAGCAGACAGCTGACGGCCTATGGAGGGTAATTTTGAGAATTCCTACACAGAACACCAAGATAAATTTACAAGTTATGCACTGCGCTTGGGTGACCCCAAAAACAAAATTAATAATAACCAACTCTGTGCTTACTAGTGCGATAATATTAAATACAAATAATATGAATGTTGAATAAATAAACAAGGTGTGAAAAAACAAGTGCTTGTTACACCATAAATTAGTGCTTAATAGTGCTTGTTACACCATACATAGTGTCTTAATCAACATAAAAAGTGCTTAGTGCTCAATATAAAGTATCCTGCTTGTTTAAATGAAAAAATTAATAAATAATGAAAAAAAGTTATCTTTGGCACTCTAAATAGTGCGTGCAAATAATGTCCAGCAGTGATAATAAAACAATGCGTGCAGGTGGTGTTCAGCTGTGACAACAATCCCATATCATGCCGAAGATATCCTGAGTGCTGCAAAACATGCAAAACATGCTCCGGTGCTCCTTTGTGACTGTGACTCATGATTGTTTTTAAATCCTGTTGGGTATCAGGAATTTGTTGTCTTTTTGATGCGATTTACTGTTATACCACTATTTTCTGGTAAAACTCAGTCTGCTCTGCATTTAAGCCCCTGACAACAGGGACTTTTTGATGGGCTTACCATTGCTCACATTGTTGCCAGTCTTGTGGGTATTTGAATACTTGTGTATAAGGTGCATGAATTAAGTATCATATTGATATATTGCTTTACAATGGCTCCAATGTGGGTACACTACATGATATTGTGGTACTCCTTACTTTCATAGGCCCTCCGATGGTACATACCTGGGATTTAAGCAATACGTTCTACTTATTTGCCACGTAACTCTCCCTTCTTTCTAGCATAGATGGTATTGCCTACTTGTAATCTGCCCCTAATGTGTGCTGATAAGATAGAAGTTCCTTTAGTCCATGGTATCCAATCAATTTTTATAAGCTATTATCTTTGTGTGCTGTGCTACATGCAGTTTTGTCGTTTTGTAAAATATTTTCTAGTTCCATTCAGTTAATAATGTATTTGCTTGCTTTAGTCCTGATCTACAACATAAAAAAGGGGGATAACTCAGCTGGTGTAATGTTATGTTTAATGAACTAAAATATGATGGGCGAATGACATGGGTTTGTCATAGATATGCATAGGTATATATGTACATGTGTGATAAAAATATATGAAAGAAAGCTTTTTGTTTCTGAATGAGTGAGTGATTGGATGGCCAATGAATGAAGCAATGATAGGTGTATTTGTGACTACAGACTGGAGGGATCCTTGTTTTTGAGATTTTAGCCAGTCTGGGTATAATCCTGTCAGATAATGTTGTATTACTTCCAGGATAAGTCTAGGTCATGTTTAATAGATGCACAAGATTTATTGTTTACTTATTTGAACTATCTAAGGCAAGGATATTGGTGTTGGTATTAGGTAACTAATACCACTGCATGTTTTGTATATTCCTTAAAGTGATTGTAAGCCTTCGTTTTTTCAATTTAAAATAAAAAATATGTCATGCTTGTCTCCACTGTGCAACTCGTTTTGCACAGAGTGGCCCCAATCGTCCTCTTCTGGGGTCCCTCGGCGGCTCTTGTGGCTCCTCCCCATATCAGATAACCCCCCAGGAGAAGCGCTCTCCCGGGGGGTTACTTTGCGGGTGCACTCCCGAGTCCAGCATTCAGCATCCATAGACACGAATGCCGGACTCCCCCCCACCCCCCCGTCGCCTGCGTCATTGGATTTGCTTGACAGCGGCGGGAGCCAATTGCTGCACTGCTATCAATCTATCCAATCAAGAGCCGGAACCCCATGCAGAGAGGGACAGCATGTCTCTGCTAAGGGAAATACAGGCTCAGGTAAGTAAAACGGGGGGGCTGGGGGGCCAGTCACTGCCAGGTGTTTTTTCAACTTAATGCATAGGCTGCATTAAGGTTAAAAAACACCCTTTAAAAGGTATATAAATAAGTGTTATATGCATGCCTTTGAAGAAAATGCTAAGGTTTATTGGTGGGAAAGTCTGGTAACAATTTTAAAGTAATTGCCTTTTGGATATTTTACTTTATTGTTACATTGTTCATATTCATTACTATTTTTATTTTCTTATGATAATCATGTATTGCAAGGTTAAGAAACTACGTTCTAAGATAGAATATGTGTTGAAGTAAGGTGTAAGGTTTTGTTCTGGGATTCCTTGGTTCCACTTGGTTCCACATAGGCCCAAAGGATAAGGAACTGACAGTGTTTTGCCTCAGGTCACTTCTGAATCCAATCTGAGAACTGGAAGCTCTTTTTCTGATTTGTTGAATTCTGCTGCAATATTGAGTGTATATGTCTAGTAATGAAAACTGCTGCTAGAAAACACTTATTTCTGCATACTGAACCACTTGACATCCTGCCCATAGTAATATGATGCCCGCATACACTTTTATACTTTAAATGTATTCCTTATTTCCTGCACATATTAATTTTTAAGCACATGTCACTTTTTATGGTTACATGTTAGGGAGGATTTATTCTTGCTGGATATACATAGTCTGTACATCTTATATATATGCACACACACATATATATATATATATATATATATATATATATATATATATATATATATATATATATGTCCACTTGGTAGTACACACACTATAAATAGTTATAAATGCACTTTTTTTTTTTTTTCACACATAACAGCGCCATTCCCCTTGTTTGATGTTTCTTATACTTTGATAGGGGATAGATTTATGGTATTTTTATTATATTTTTTTCTTTTATTAGTAATGGCAGCTATCTGCGATTTTATTGTGACTGCGACATTATGGCAAATACTTTTGACCCCAATTTGAGGACCATTGTCATTTATACAGCAATCAGTGCTATAAAAATGCACTGATTACTGTGTAAATGACACTGACAGGGAAGAGGTTAAACACTGGGGGGCGATCAAGAGGTTTAAACGTGTCCTAGGGAGTGATTCTAACTGTGGGGGGCGATGGACTCACTACAACATGACAGAGATTACTGCTCCCGATGACTGGGAGCAGTAGATCTCTGTCATGTTGCTAGGCAGAACAGGGAAATGCTTTGTTTATATAGGCATCTCCCCGTTCTGCCGCCCTGTGACACGATCGTGGACCGCCGGCAGACATCAAGTCCACAGGACCTGCGGGCACACTCACGGAGTAAGCGGCTGGCACGCACACCCACAATGCCGTGATTTAAAGGGGATGTACCTGTACACCCTTTTTCCCAGCCGTGCCATTGTGCCGACGTATATTGTTGTGCGCTGGTTGGCAAGGGGTTAAATACCTTCAATGGTTAAGAAAGACTTTATCTAGTAGTGAAGTGTTTATGTGGTTATTCATGCTGACTGGAGAAGTATCTGCCCCCTATTTACGCCTCTATCCAGATGTTCTAAAAATTGTTGAAACAATGCATGGAAATCCTTTTGTTTTAAAGCTATGCAGGAAGTCCTGGAATTATTACTGAAGCTTTAACAAGCCATCACTTTGAAAACACTTCTCTACCTTTATGCAAGCTGAAGTTTGGAGTCACCTGTTGGAAAAGTTCCTGGGAAATCCTAGAGGAAAAGAGCTATAATGCCAACCTGAGGCCTGAAAGTCCAGTGAACATCATGCGAGAGAGATTTGACGTACCAGCTTGAAGACCCGAAGGTTGATTTCTTTATTTCTTTGCAACATCAGTTCCAGTTTGTTTTGGATGTCAAGTTTTGTCCTTAATGAGAGGCAAGTTCTTATGGGGTGGTAGATCTCTTCTGGATGCTTGAATAGATAAGAATATTTGGAGGTATTTTTAGAAGTTAGAAAATGAACTTGAGGAGTTCATGATGTGAACTTTGCACTATCTGGAAAACTTATAAACATTTGCAAGGCTCAATACAAGAGAGATCTTTTTGTTTTTATTTTTTGCTAAGGGCTATTTTATTACCTTAAAGACTGTTATGCTCTTTTATCTTTTCATGGACATTTGCTATACAATTGCGATAACAGTTGAGCTTATATATCATTATCCAGCCATATGTTAATTCAATGTGTATATTGTTTTTATATTTCTATATATGCTTATAAAGATAGTCCAATGCAATTATAGGAAAGTAGTTCAGGATGATGCATATTGAAAGAAAGATTCAAAATTGTGACAAATGAGAGGAAATTGTTATGCTTTATTTAAATGTTATATAGTCATGCGTAATTGAATTTTGGAGTTAGACTTGAAACTTCTAATTCCTGTAACTCAGATATTTCTGTTTTCGAGGATGTAAGCTTCCTTCCGTTGTTATTTAAAGCCTGAGAACATTTGTGTTTTCCTGTTATTTCTGCTTATTCAAGGTTCAACTTTGCAGCCATTGGCTCCTGCTGCTGTCCATCAAATTCATTGATAGGGCGGGGCCGAGTCTTGCATTCTGTGTGAATGGACACAGATGCAGGACTCGGGAGAGCGCCCGCACTGGTGTCCACCAAGGAGAGCGCTTCTCCAACATGGACACTCAAAGCGGGGAGGAGCCACCAGCGCTGCTGAGGGGGTCTTGGGGACCCCAGAAGAGGAGAATCGGGGCCACTCTGTGCAAAGCAAACTGCACAGTGGAGGTAACTATGACATGTTTGTTAAAAAAAAAAAAAAAAAATGAGGGTTTACAACCCCTTTATTGTATTGACATTTTAACACAAGTTTGTGCATTAAACAACATGCCTTTTGTTTTGCTGTCTGTGAAAAACGGACAAGCTCATTGTGAAGGTGAAGGGAAATTATGTTATAATTAAAATTACGATGGTCCACATTTTGAACGTACCCAAAAACATCCTAGCTAGTAAAAAATAAGATTGCTATTAGTAAAACTGGTACACAAAGATTGACTGCATTGGGAAACAACCTTCAGGTCTGCCCATCACACACACCCCTGGATGGTTGAATATGTTGGAAACAGCTCTTGGCAGTGGAACATATGATAGGCCAGTGTTTTTGTTGAATTTGCATTTTTTTCTTGCAAAAGAACTTGCCACCAGAAATATTTGCTTATACTCCCACGCATGCAAATACATGTTTGATCAACACAAAATGCACTATTTAAAGAAAAGATCTTTCTGTTGACAGCCAGGCTGTGTTAACCTAATTGAAAGTTTGTCATCTAATGTCTATGCCCAGCTTTGTTGGCTGTTAAAGTATATGTAAGCCCTTACCTTGTAAAGCAATCCATTCAGCTTAAAAGCATTGGTGTATATACTGTACATAAAAACAATATAAATACCTTTTCTCCCCCTTTTTTATTCAGTAAGTGATCACATACCTCCTGTTTTCAGATGCATAAGGAGCTCAGAGAGCTAGAGGAGGAGAAACATCAGCACACTGGTCTTCAGCAGTGTACAAGTGACAAGCCTGATCATTCAAAGAGAGCAGGTTGAGATCCTAACACAACCAGAAAATTGACCACGCTGTGCTCTCATGTCTAGCTTGGTCATTTTTTTATAGGAAAGCTAAGGGAATGGAAGCAAAACCAGGTATTTCACTCAAAGGAAGCAATACAAAGAGAAAGGTATACTTTTTCATACATGGTACACCAGGCACATACACTATATTACCAAAAGTATTGGGACACCTGCCTTTACACACACATGAATTTTAATGGTATCCCAGTCTTAGTCCGTAGTGTTCAATATTAAGTTGACCCACCCTTTGCAGCTATAACAGCTTTAACTCTTTTGGGAATGCTGTCCACAAGGTTTAAGAGTATGTCTATGGGAGTGTTTGACCATTCTTCCAGAAGCGAATCAAGTGTATCAAGAATATGAAATGTTGGGTTTACATATTCTATAGCATTTAAGTGCCTTGTACATGAACATTATTGTTTGTAAGAGTGCACATTGACATATGTCCATAGAAAACTCCCAGAGCAGTTGAATTTTTAGCAAACTCTAGACAATGTTATTAAATCTATGGCAGCTTAAAATAACAAATACATGTTTCACTTACAAAAGATAGCATCTTCAGTTATGTTATTGCTGTATGTAATTGTATTGCCTGATTAGCAATGTAATGTCATTATATTTATATAGGACAACAATGCTTCCTGTTATAAACATCCACCCAGGAGCTGTATTTCTGGAGTTTTTTTATACTTATTACTGAGTCAGCTGCTTCTTTTTCAGCTCAAGAAACTATGTGATCTGTGGATTGCAGTATCATTTGTTAAGCAAAATTGTGCCTATGGTTGAATAATTAGTGCATGATAATATTTATTCATAATTTATTTTGTCATGTAGGATTAGTAATCTAAATGTATTATTACAGAGCTGGTTCCAATGATGTAGCTTTTCTCACTTCATGTTGTATCTTGTCATTTCTGAAAAATAAAAAAACATTTTTTACTTAACAAACTGGTTTAAAGCTGCTATGGCAAGAATGTCAAGCTAAGTTCAGTTATGCAAGTAGAAAGCTTACAAAAGAAGTGTATCTTTAGTGTGACACCATTTGTTCCATATAACCTAAATGATTGATGTACAGGGTTAGACAAGCATAAGCCTCACATTGTTTGTCTCCTTAAGTGACCTTACACTGATGATCTTCCATTAAATACTAGTGAAACAAGAAAATATTGGGGCCTGTTTTAGCAACTTTATCAGCCAGAAACTTACCTTCTATCTGGACATAATCCATCAGATTTTTCTAAATATCTTGAAGTGGTACATAGTAAAATAATGTTTTTTTTTTTTTAATATTGTTACATGTAGCTAATATTATCAACAAACATGAAATTGCATAAAGTTGCTTTAAAACTAAGCCAGATGTTCATCTCCTTCCACACCCTGCAATCTAAATACAACCTTCCTTCATCTGAACTCTCAAATTATCTCCAGATTAAAAATTTCTATACAGAATACTACTCATTAAACATCCAATCTCAAACGAACTTATTTGAGCACATCTGTATAAACTCCTCAAGAGACAAAGGCTTGATTTCTCTAATTTATAGATATCTCAATGATATAACGATACCTGAAAAATCTGGCCCAATGTTACAATGGGAAGCCGATTTAGACAGTCCTATCACCATAGAAACATGGAATACCATGACAGATAACCTTCGTAAATGTAATATTGTAGCTTCATTTAGAGAGTCGCCAATGAAACTATTTTCAGACTATACCTGACACCCTCGAAAATTCATTCTTTCTATCCGACGGCCTCTCCATACTGTTTCAGGGGCTGTACTATACCTGGCACATTTCTTCACATGTTTTGGAGCTGTGTATATCTGGAGCCTATATGGAAGGCCTCTGCTAGTAAAATAGAATCAATAGCGAAAAAGAAAATCAACCTCTTACCACAATTATGCATACTATATATAACAATCCCTGATATACCACCTGCATGTGTTAGACTGATCCACTCCCTATTCAGTTCTATCCAATGGATGATAGCTCTAAACTGGAAATCCCAAAACCTACCTTGGCCTCAGGTCCTGTCCAGGATGGATATGCTTAAACTTTCAGAGAGAATCCATCATACCCTACATGATAGTATGCATACCTTTAATAAAAAATGGACTCAATGGACTTATGATTAAGTCCCACTTTACTATATTTTGCCTACCGCATACACATCCTCAGATGATATTATGGCTATATTTGCTATATACCTGTGGAATACTCAAATTATACTGTATACTGTCTCTTATGTACATTACTATATATTCAATTGTTACTATCGTCATAACTCTGTATTTTTTTCACTGAATCTTCCAAATAAAACTTTTGTAAACAAAAAGAAACTATCTAAGCCTAGGTTCACGCTATTGTGGGTCTGGTGTGCCATGTTTGCGAAGACACAGCAACCCTTTCATTTGAATGGACTAATGTACCTGCAGGAAATGCAGGGAAAAGCTTCCCAAACTTTTTTCCACCCACACACAGGTGCCTGTGGGTGCAGGAATTAGGGCAATTTACACACGTTCCTCCACCTGCAATAGTGTGAACCTAGCCTGAGAAAAGTTATTTTATCCCCCAATTCTCTACTAAATATAAAAATTAAAAATCAACTAAACTGTCGGTTCATTTGATCTGCTCCTGTAGTTTCTTTTTTTTAATTGAAAAATTAGGGGACCTTAAAAATTGTGGGCCCCCCTCTCCCATTGAAAACAACAGCCTGATGCTGCAGGTTGTAGATCTCTTCTGTATTTCCAGTGCTCCCAAAAAGAATTGGTAGAGATGCTGATACAATTCAATGTGGCTATTATCATTAGGGATGTGTTTCATGAATATCTGCTCCCCCTTCCTCTCAGAAACATGAGCTAAAGACTAAAGGGTATTGGTCTCTGCTGCCCCTCTATTGCTTAGTAGAAATAGTGCCAACATATAAGGAAGTTCATGCATGGTAAAATGTAGAGTGATTATTTGTGCTACAACTGGCAGGTGAAAATACAGAAACATATGTTCCCTATGTTTTTAATTGGTGATCGTAATTCTAAATGATAACATTTAGGATTCATATCAAATTTAAAGCTTAGACTGCACTGAAACACAGATACAATTGACAGAGCAAGTTTTGGCTAAACAAACAGACGTATTAGCAGTCAGGAATTTTTTTTAATAAGCTTCTGAAATTCCTCCCAAATTCAGTACACTGGCAAATTCATGTATTCAAGCTGATTGTTTCAAACAATATAAGATATGACTCAGAACTACAGTATACTGATTTGGGGGTCAATAGATATGTCATACCATTCCATCATCATTTGATTATTGAAACTCAGCAACCAGAAGCGACACATGGCTTCAGACTGTGTGGTCCTGCTGAAGATTGGACTGAAACAATGACAAAACTACTATTTTTGTAACCCATTATCCAGTGCTAAGATAGGAAATTGTTAGTTTTAATTTTTTTATTATTTACTTTTTTTTCCAAATTGTTATTCAGGCAAAACATAGAGTTTACAGAAAGTATAGACATTAGTCATATAGTAAGGTACAATAACCTTTGGTAGAACAACATATAATCCAGGCTGTCCCTGCTTAAACTATTACAGAAATAGGTAATTACATCTCCATCAGTAATAGTACAGAATCTGAGATAAAATAAAAAATAAAATAAAAAGGGAGGAGCAAACATTAGTAAGTTCGAGTAGGTATTCAAGGACCTGATGTGAGAGTGGGTATATGGATAGACCTACTGTTTACAATCTTATCTGTGTTAGAAACAAGAGAACCCTGGTCACATGTAGGCAGGTTTCTGTCATTTACAAGGGAAGGTGTGTTATTCTATAGTTCTCAGGAGGCACATAGATGACAGCGAAATTTGGCTGCACACAGAGCACATAGCCAAATCTCCTGTTTCTAATCATAATAACAATTTTGTCTAATGATACAATACATCTCACCTTTTGATCGTATCCATCCTCTGGTGTGTGCCACATCCAGCCAACTAGACAAAACAGAACCTCATGGTTCCAGTCCCAAGATCACACTGCCTGCTCAGCTGTGTGCTCACTCTTTATTAGCATAACAGGAAGTCCCCAAAGCTCGAGGGTTCGGCCTCCAACAGCCAAACACACCTCTTACAAAGCTTGTGACCTCACAGGATATCAATGACTATATAAGGATTTAACAACAGAGAACATAAAACAACCACCAATTACTACAGGACATGATACAATATACTTAATGACGATGACTAAAGTTCCTCGTGCATGGGATATTATCTGCAGGTGTATGTCATGGCACCCCAAACATGTTGATCAGGCATACCAGGGGTGACAAGAGCAAACCATCGCTAAACCGATAATGTCTTTGCAGGGTGACGCATCTCCACCAGACGATCGTTCTGTGCATTGCACAGGGGCCCTTTGCTGGCGGACATGTCCTCTCTCCGCAAACACCTCTCTCCAAACACCAGGAAATTTTCCACTACCTAACAGGTCTCAGTCAGCGTCAGTCTGCCCCAGTCAGCTCTTTAGAGCGGGCTGCAAGAGATCAGACACTAGGAGACTTATGACAATACATTAATATAAAATTTTCCACAACAGTTCCCTCCTCTTGTCATATGATCCCATGTGTCCCTCGACGAATCCTGATCTTCTTCTTAGTCCATAAAAAGTAAAACATAGCTTGACATGTAGACTCTGTTGGGGATGATGTGGTGAGCTGTAGTAGTCGCCGGTCGGTCTGGGATCCTCTGTGTCTTGTACGTGGGTCGGGCTTCGGGGCATCTCATCAGGGAAGATGTGGTCATCTGCTCAGGCTCTGGTCACGCGTCCAATCAGGCAACAGGAGCACCTCATCATGGCATATAGAAGGAATAGAAACAAAAACAACATGAGTATATATACCCCTATTTCCTTCACTATGATCCGCTGCAAGATAAAAAATAAATCTCCAACGATTCCCAACCCCTTAAAAAGGATTCCAACCTTCACTATCTATAGCTCTGGCTTTGCCTTGTAGGGACCTAAACCTTATCCATATGGGCCTGAACTTTGTCACTACTATCCCCGATCCAGATATAACAATCTTTACTTATGAATTCCCAGAAACCATTGGACTGTGGGAACTTCCTTGTAGCTTCAATAGTTACATGAAATATCCCATCCTCAATGGATGAGAAATTGTTCAAGCATTTCATAAGCTCAAGCCCCCGCCGTGTACAAGCAATTCCCTTCCAGCTGTCCCTGCCATTCTTACCTTCTCTCATGCCATCAGATCCTCGCGATCGGCCGCGACATAAGATGCTGGGACGAGTTTCACCAGCACACATGAACCTCTTGCCTTACGGGAAATTACCTTATAAGCTGTAGATCCGCATTAATACCAAACTACAGTTGAAGCACACTTGTGGGCTACCTAGTTATCCCGATACCAAAGCTGGCAAAGCCTCTAGAAATGTTTTGTTAAGTTCCTTTGACAGGTGTCTGTTTGGATTTTACTAGTCTGTCAAAACTCCTCACACCAATATGAACGTCACATATGGCATGTACCGCCGTCATCGCCGGGGCACTAATACCCGACCATGTGTCCTGTTCTCTTTCTTAGCTAGTTGGGGTGCTTTTCATCGTTACCCTTGCCAAAATTTATTAAACAAAAAAAAATAAATTAGCAAAGATACTCCTCTACTCTTTGTAGTTGATCCGCTTCTTCCAGTGGCTGGTGTGGTCTAATCCCTCAAGTTTCTTTACAATGGCCCAGTCACCTGGTTGGAAAGAATGTAAACTGGTTATTGTTTCAGGCTCCAGGATGGACTCATGAACCCTGTGGTGGACCTTTTGAAGTTCATGTTACAGTGATTGCACCTACCCCATCAGCTGAGAATGTAGGTGACAACTAATGAGGAAAGTACAACTCTGGTTTTGGTTGACCTCCAAACAAACCTCATATGACAATAACCCAGACATCGGGACTGTGGTCACTGCATAGCCTATGCGTGGCTTACCATCTGGGGTGTAATACCTGGAACCAGTGACAAAAAGGTTCTTAGCACCTGGGATAGGAGCCTCTTTCACCAGACTGCTGCTTGCTGATTCAAATTCTATCAAAGAAAGACAGTCTTGGCACAAACTTGGTTAGAATTAGAGCGGTTAGTATTGTTGGTTTGAAAATGTGCTATTCTCACCACTCTCATCCCCCCTTTTCTTCCCTCCTCATTACAAACTAGAGGAAGACATGTAGGGTTTAGAATGGTGCAGAACAAAACAGTGAAATAGCCTATGATACTTTTACCTTCTTATACACCTGTACACACACTTCCAGAAACTCTTTGGACCTGAAAAGATACTTATAAACAAAGGTTATTACTCTATCCTTCAAAGAATGGTAAACAATACAATATGCATGTACATTGGTAAATTGTCACTGACATTCCACAAAACCGATAATAACTAAACCCTCTGTAAATCTTACTTTCACGTTTTTTTTTTTCTAAAATACAACAGCCGCGACACGTAAGAGGGCTGTCAAGGGAGGTTCAAACATCTTGTTACCACATACAAACAATGAGACAAAGACAAACATTTAGATACAAATGTGGGGGAGATATTTCATAGTTCCCAAAAACGAAAAAATAAAAAAAATAAAAACGACCAGATGGAATGCTGCCTTCACTCTTTTAGCGATAGAAAAGAATACAATTTGAAAGGCACGAGAGCATTTCAAAATCTTTGCATGGACCAGCCACACAAAGTTCAAAAACAGGCCTGTGTATTTTTAATCACACAAACGTGTACTACGCATCCATCAACTCACTCAACATTACAGATTTCTGAAGCCGCAGTCGCACAACATCAACTCCAGAGGGATACCCAAAATAGTATCCTTGGACCACCTATGTCAATCTTTCTGGGGTTTAATGGCCTTTTTCCTCAGAACTAGACTCCACATGCTCCTGTGCATCCGTCTGACTGTGGGAAGCCTCGCATTCCTTCCCTTGCAGGGACTGCCATTGCCCATGGCGATTCAAATCGGCTTATCGTCTTATCCCTGCGTCCAGGGAAAACCTTTACACCCATTTCGGAGACCACCGCCCTGTGTCTTCTTACACGGTGGATTGACAGACTACAAATTAGTCTCTCAACTAGAAACACTAAAACGAGGCATCAACTCTATGGCTTGTTGTCCCAACACGTTTGGCAGAGAACTACAGAGTACCACTCTTTTAACAACCAACTATTAACTATGCCAAATGATTCGCCAACAACCACAGATCAACCCCCGGATTATGTCTCAACCCCTCACAGTGTATGCATACACAAGCGCATTGCGCTGTACGACCGTACACTGCGTCGCAAGACGAATATACACAGAGCACTTTTGCCTGCTCTTTTTACAAAACACTGCGGCTTCTCTCTGTACCTAGATATTACAACAATAACATGGATACCTCCTGTTTGCTCTCTACCCAAAACTGTATTACAGTATAAACCTTAATTTAATTTAAAAATAAAAATGATTTTGTCCTTCCAAACACAAGTCAAAAGATCCCAAGCCCCTCCCACCAACTTCCTGCTGCACACCTGAGTAGGAAGAGGGAGGGGGAGGGGAAGCCTTGAATAGCTTCATATTTTGTCTATCAAGACATTAAAAATCTTCACTAGAAACATAAACTTCTTTAAAACAATTGGAATTAAATTTAAAACACTTTCAAACGCCAGTATTTTCCCATTGTCCTTCCGAGTACAAATCTCATTTGCTTGTGTGATACTCCAAGCTCCCCCCCACCAACTTCCTGTTGATACATAAAATGCTGCATGCCCAGCTCTAAAACCCCTCAAACTGATTTATTTACATATCAATATACAGGAAAAGGGAGGGGAGGGATACTGCAGGCTAGCAAACCTTAACTAAAGCGATACAAGCCTCAAAACAATGGAATTGCCCTCTGAGAAACTCCCAAACATTAAAAAAATTAAAATAACACACACCGCTGTGTACAAAAACTCAGTTAAAGCTAGTCTTGTTATCCATTGAAATTCAGTGCAAAGTAGAGATTTCACTCAAAACCAATATTCAATACAGAAAACGCAATAGTTTCCTTGAAAAGTATGTAAACAGTACAAAAATAGAATTCACAAAATGGTGCCTAGAAGCCAGATCGTAGCTTAAAGCACATGGCTTTGCACACACAAAGGAATACACAATGGAGCAGCTTCCCCTATAGGAAGGCTCACAGGTCTTCAAAATGGCCGCCGATGCACATGGTGACCAAAACAAAGACCAGACCCCAACAAAATGGCGCATTTTCCTGCCAAAACTGACCAAGATGGATAAACATTTCAAAGTTCACACACAAAGGAAAAGAAAATGGCCGACCGTAGTCACATGGTAGACAACAACAAGAGAACAAAAGGAAGTAGCAGACAAAAGCCATTTTCCTGCCAAAACCAAAAATTTCTCCCCACAAAATTACACATTTGAGATACTAAATGAACGCTTAGACAAACATTTAAAAGTGTTAAAGTTACAAAAAAACACAACTTAGGAACACATAGTAGATGAAATCTGGACCACAGCAAGATGGCCGATGACAAAAAGACCACATTAAAAAAAAAAAACACAAGCACACGGCTGCCACATACCATCTCCTCTCAAACTCAGTTCACATCAGCTTTCACAGGAACAAGACATTGAGAGATACAAACAGTGATGCCTTCATGTTCTTTTCATAACCATCAAAGTCCACTAACCATCTGTGTCTTGAGTCAATCAAACACTTTACAAAACTCATGTAATCTACTTGTCCCAGTACCTGGCTCGCCATTCTGACAGCGAAATTTGGCTGCACACAGAGCACACAGCCAAATCTCCTGTTTCTAATCATAATAACAATTTTGTCTAATGATACAAATGCATCTCACCTTTTGATCGTATCCATCCTCTGGTGTGTGCCACATCCAGCCAACTAGACAAAACACAACCTCATGGTTCCAGTGCCAAGATCACACTTCCTGCTCAGCTGTGTACTCACTCTTTATTAGCATAACAGGAAGTCCCCAAAGCTCGAGGGTTCGGTCTCCAACAGCCAAACACACCTCTTACAAAGATTGTGACCTCACAGGATCAATGACCATATAAGGATTTAACAACACAAAGCACAAAACAACCACCAATTACTACAGTACATGATACAATATACTTAATGACGATGACTAAAGTTCCTCGTGCATGGGATATTATCTGCAGGTGTATGTCATGGCACCCCAAACATGTTGATCAGGCATACCAGGGGTGACAAGAGCAAACCACCACTAAACCTATAATGTCTTTGCAGAGTGAACGCATTCCCACCAGACGATCGTTCTGTGCATTGCACAAGGGCCCTTTGCTGGCGGACATGTCCTCTCTCTGCAAACACCTCTCTCCAAACACCAGGAAGTTTTCCACTACCTAACAGGTCTCAGCCAGCGTCAGTCTGCCCCAGTCAGCTCTTTAGAGCGGGCTGCAAGAGATCAGACACTGGGAGACTTATGACAATACATTAATATAAAATTTTCCACAACATAGGTCATATTGGGTGTGAGAGGAAATGGATCCATATGTACCACATACTGTATCTCATGGATGTTTATAAGCTGATAAGGACATTGGTTACGATACAAGCAAAATGGCCATTTGGAGATGGCGTATTAAAGAGAGATAGGGTAGAGGGGAAAATAAAAGGGGAAGAGAGAAAAGAGAAAAAAATGGGGGGGGGGAGATAACCCTGTTTGTAAGTATAAGGAAATAGGGAGAGGGAGAGGGAGCGGGTGGAGTTCTGTCTCCTGCTCCCCTCCAAATATTGTTGTATTTGTTTTGATCTCAGCGGGGTCATATACGGGCTTTTGAGGGGGGACAACCTATGTGTGGAAGGGGGCTACAGGTATAGTCTGGTGTGTGTGGTTATGCTTGTCTGATGAGAAGAGGACATATTGTTGTGTATAATCTTTCTGAACTTAACCAGAAGTGTTATTTTGTTGGGAGAATTCTGGGGCTGTTTGAAAGTGAGTCCAGCATGCCCATTTCAAACTAAATTTTGTAGGTGAATCCCAGGCTATATGTTATTATTATTATTAATATTATTAGTGTGTGTGTGTGTGTGTGTATTCACCAGTACTTTATTGGGAGGCTTAAATTGTATAAAATATAAAAGTGGTGTATTTTAGTTGTTTATAACCACTTATTTAGGGTGTAAATCATGTTTTAAAAGAAAAAATAAGCCTCCCAGCCATATGCACTGCAATTCCTGTTGGTATAATTAAGAAAAAAAAAAGTCACTACTCAAAAATTCCACCACTGTGCCTCAGGACAGATATTATATCTGGAAGCTGCCACTTAAAAGAAATCGAAAATGAAAACTGAATTTTAACCACTTGTCAATATACAATTAAATAGTGACAATAAGTTAAAATAGCAGCGCTGAGTGTATGCTCAAGTAGGTGTTGAATCACCCCAAAGTGACATGTGACTAAAAAAATATATAAAAGTATAAATAATATATGATGAAAAAATTAATATATATAATAACAAATTACACCCTCTGACAAGTGGAGTAAATTAATATATGGTGAAACTGATAAATCAAAAAGACAAAAACATGTGAAAAAAGTCCATATAGTATTGAAAAGAAATCCAAAATCGATGTGAAGTTCTCTTATTCCATTCACCACACCAGTGTGTCTGTGATTCCACTCCCCTAAAGAAACGCACTCACCGAATTCCAATGCCTACATTCTCATGTTAGGCTAAAACGCATTTAAACCACATGGATAAGGTTTCAAAGCAAGCATCCAAATTCCAGCCGTGTGTCTCGCATAATCTCCACATGTAAATGAAAAAGGTGTACCAATAGTGTAATACCGTAAAAAATGTTTTATTGGATACACTTAAAACCTTCAATCATTGCACTCACATTGTGAAAGTTAAAAATCAGCAAAGGAAACTAAGGCAAGACTTTAAATCCTTCCAGAGCAGCGGATCTTATGGTCACAGCGGACCCAAGGTGTGCAGGCGCTCGTCCACTTTCTAGTGTACCATGCACTGTCCTGCGTCAGTGTTGTTGATTGCCGTACAACCACACCCCCAACATGTTTCGTCACAAGGACTTACTCATGGGATTGGCTGCACGGCACGACAATCAATCCTTATATACACTTGTAACTAATAGAACGCCGCTCTCTGTACTGCGCATGTGCACACGACTTAACCCCGCAGCAGCAATATCCAGACATTTACATCTAAAGAGAGTGGCTACCAAAAGAACTAAACCAAAGTGGTGTATATATACATAATTACCTAAACTCCTGACAGGGCTAAAGAACTTCAAGATTCTCTCTATTAGGATGATTGTTAACATCTTGCTAAAAGTCTGTGTGGCAGTGCATTAAAACATAATGCAGTGCCACCCTCTATACTGCACATGTGCACACCTCATGTCCCCGCAGCAGCAATATCCACACAATTACAACAAAAGAGAGTAACTACAAGACGGAAAATAGTTAAAACATGTCCATACATAATAAACTAAACTTCCGACAGGGAATGAACCCTCCAGAGTCTAGCTATTAAGGTAATTACAACCATCTTTTTTAAAACAGTTTGGCAGTGAAATATGCAAATATCCTAATGTAATGCTAAGATGTAAATATATTACAATTAATAAAGCATTATAAAATTAGTAAAGCATAATAAAATATAAAACAACACTTGACAATCAGTAATAGTAGAAATATATACAACAACTATTTTAAAATATTTAAAACAGAAAATATTTAAAAGAGGAAAACAGGAAGAAAAGAGAAAAACAGAGAAGAACAGGGACATGAAAAAAATGAAGGAACAACTTCTATTCAGTTAAAGAGAGTTACAAGTCATCTCTCCCCAACACTTTAGAGCAAGGTGTACCAGGCTTTTGTAAAAAAGTGTAAAAGTGTGTGACTACATAATTAATCAAATAATCTATGTACTTCAAGTAGATAAATAATCCCCTAGATTATTTATCTACTTGAGGTGTGCACATGCGCAGTATAGAGGGTGGCACTGCATTATGTTTTAATGCACTGCCACACAGACTTTTAGCAAGATGTTAACAATCATCCTAATAGAGACAATCTTGAAGGTCTTTAGCCCTGTTAGGAGTTTAGGTAATTATGTATATATACACCACTCTGATTTAGCTCTTTTGGTAGCCACTCTCTTTAGATGTAAATGTCTGGATATTGCTGCTGTGGGGTTACGACGCGTGCACATGCGCAGTACAGAGAGCGGCGTTCTATTAGTTACAAGTGTATATAAGGATTCATTGTCGTGCCGTGCAGCCAATCCCATGAGTAAGTCCTTGTGATGAAACATGCCAGGGGTGTGGCTGTACGGCAATCAACAACACTGACGCAGGAAGGTGCATGGTACACTAGAAAGTGGACGAGCGAGTTAAGATCCATGACCAAGGGAGGGGTGAGATTCATTCATATGCCTGCACACCTTGGGTCCGCTGTGACCGTAAGATCCGCTGCTCTGGAAGGATTTAAAGTCTTGCCTTAGTTTCCTTTGCTGTTTTTTAACTTTCACAATGTGAGTGCAATGATTGAAGGTTTTAAGTGTATTCATTAAAACATTTTTTAAGGTATTACACTATTGGTACACCTTTTTCATTTACATGTGGAGATTATGTGAGACACACAGCTGGAATTTGGATGCTTGCTTTGAAACCCTATCCATGTGGTTTAAATGCGTTTTATCCTAACATGAGAATGTAGGCATTGGAATTCGGTGAGTGCGTTTCTTTAGGGGAGTGGAATCACAGACACACTAGTGTGGTGGATGGAATAAAAGAACTTCACACTGATTTTGGATTTCTTTTCAATACTATATGGACTTTTTTCACATGATTTTGTCTTTCTGATTCATCAGTTTCACTATATATTAATTTACTCCAGTTGTCACAGGGTGTAATTTGTTATTATATATATTCATTTTTTTTATCATATATTATTTATACTTTTATATTTTTTTTTAGTCACATGTCACTTTGGGGTGATTCAACACCTACTTGAGCATACACACAGCGCCGCTATTTTGACTTATTGTCACTATTTAATTGTATATTGACAAGTGGTTA
The DNA here is from genome assembly GCF_042186555.1 of Aquarana catesbeiana. Taxonomy (NCBI): domain Eukaryota; kingdom Metazoa; phylum Chordata; class Amphibia; order Anura; family Ranidae; genus Aquarana; species Aquarana catesbeiana. Next base: position 255,071,737 of record NC_133325.1, on the reverse strand, counting down.
AAATTCAGTTTTCATTTTCGATTTCTTTTAAGTGGCAGCTTCCTGATATAATATCTGTCCTGAGGTGCAGTGGTGGTATTTTTGAGTAGTGGCATTTTTTTTTCTTAATTATACCAACAGGAATTGATCTTAATTTTTTTGAACTCGTGCCATGGACGCTTATATTTTTTTGTCTAATAGGCAAATTGATTCCGAATGTATTTTTTCAACCAATCATGCAATTACTGATTGTGATGAGGATTTCTCGGGGATGTTCAAATCTTTGGAGAACCTCCTTGAGAAACAGATTAAAACACGGAGGGACGTATTCACATTTGAACATTACCAAAAAGAAAATCTCATTTTTAGAAGCCTGAGGTGAAAAGTTTCCCCTCAGGATGGTCTTAATGACCAAAAATATATGGATGAATTGCTAGAGTTCTTTATTAGAGTGGGTAGAGAATTACAAAGCCTTGTCCTGAGAAGAAAAGAAATTAAGTTAGGGATATTGAATGAAAAAATTAAAGTACTACAAGATAAACTCAAGCCAATTAAAGACTCTAATCAGATGAAGGAGTTTAATACTAATATGAAGAAGAAGTTGGAAAAAGTAGATCATGAAACCCCAAAAAAGAAGGTCAGGAAATATAATAGAGATGCCAATGATTTCAAAACAAATAACATATATTTGTGGCAGAGTTTGAATGCAGTAGATACTGTAGTTCCAAATGTAAATTTAGAAAATGCCAGACATACACCCTTACCTAAAACTGAACAGAATAAAAATGTGGCACGTCAGGTCAGTAATGATGAACAGAACTTTGGTGGACACACATGGAATGGAGGTGGCCAAATGAATAGAGGTAGACATTATAGCAGTAACAACTACTCATCAAGACCACCACAACAAGAGAGAGGAGGACACTCACAATAGAGCTATGATTATCAATCAGTCCCCCCGATCCTATAGGGGGAGTGGCCCACAGAATCATCGGAACCAAGCAAATTATCAATCTTGACACCAGTATCCTCCCCCACCTAATCCTTACCCGGACCCGAGAAATGAAACACCTTTGTATAACAGATACCAACAGTTAGCTAATGATGATTATTATGGTGATCATTATCACAATTTGCCTTTTTTAGGACAATGAGGGAATAGAGGGAGGGGAGGAGGCATACCAAGGAGGAACACTCGTCCAACAAACCACAGTGGTGGAGGAAGGGATGGGTCTTTCCATCCCCATCCCCTAAACAAAGAAGCAATACCCTTCCAAAGAGAGGAAGGGGATGTAGGGCAGGGAGGCGCAAGCGATCCAGAAAAACAAATGAGGGACACATAAATTCTGGTATATTCAATTTAAGTGAAATCCAGTTGAATCAGAAGGAACTGAACATACTTAATTTGGGCTTGAAATGTGCACCGAAGAAGGTCATGAATAAGTTTGAGGTTTATATTGACACACACAAGTTCATAAGAACCTTAAAAAATACTTTTTGAGCCATCCGGCGGACCCTACAATGAGAATGGCCAGTTTAACAGATACAGTAGAGTTGATAGTGGCTTAAAAAATAAGTCAATCTTTAATACCCAAAATCCAAGCAACCACTTCATTGAGGTATTCAAAAACCTTGTTTTGAAGGACATTGAGGATTTGACCCCTAGAAAAAGGGTTAATCCTGAATACATTATAGATGGTATCAAGTCATTGGAAAATAAGAAAAAATTAATCAGTTGGCCTGCAGATAAGGGGGGGGTGGTTGTTGTTATGGATAAGTGTTATTATCACAATCAGTTGATGGAAGTTTTGAGTGATCAAACCACTTACAAGAGACTATTATCTGATCCAACTGAACCCTACAGAACTCAATTAAACTCTTTGGTCGAATGGGGCTATGGAATGAATGCCCTCAACCTGAAAGAAAAAAGATACTTGGTCCCTAGCGCATGCAGAATTCCGGTGATCTATACTTTACCCAGGATCCATAAGGACACGCAAAACCCACCAGCACGACCAATTGTGAATGGGATTGGGTCAGTGATGGCGAGGTTAGGCAAATACTTGGATAAATTCCTCCAGCCCAGTGTCAAAGTAACACAGGCTTATTTGAAAGATACATCTGAACTGCTACTTTTATTGGAACTGGTTGAATTAAGTACATCTGTTGAAACATATTTGGTGACGGCTGATGTTGCCTCACTGTACACCATCATACAGCATGATGATGCAGCTTTGGCCCTTAATTGTGCATTAAGTAGGAGGGATGATATCCCACATAGGCAGAAATGTTTTTTGGGCCAAGTACTTGATTTCTGTATGATGCATAACTATTTTTGGTTTAATGGACATTTTATCATTAAAATTTATATTGTTGTTTCACAGCAAAAAAAGACAATCAATATTAGTAACAAAAAAGTCACATAATGTAACATTGTAACATTGAAAGGCACATCGGTAATCTGTATAACTAAGACAAAGTTAGAAGTATTCAGGTTTATGATCCTCTGACCATTCGGCTGTACATGGAGTATATCGCAGTATTGATAGATTTTAAGGCTCTGCTCTCCACCGGACACCCCAAAAGGGATCATACTGTGTCCAGTGAGGTGCCAAAGCCCCTTCTCTCCATGTCTCGGTGAGTCTGTAGGAAGATCTCCTGGAGACGTAAAAAAGTGTTATCGTCTTCCTAAGATCGCAAATATGAGAAATAACCATGTCTCCAAGTAAGGTATAAGACCTCAACTTAGTTGGTCCAGGGTACAGATCTTGGGCCTAAACTGAAAGCATTAAACAGTAATCTAGTGCCCATCTCGTGAACATATGTTAGAACCCTAAAGAAGGGAGAGGAAATCAAGGAGAAAAAAAAAGAAGGAAAGAGAAAAAAAAAAGAAAGGGGAGAGGAATAAGAATGGGGAGAAGAAGAAGTGCCGTCCTGCCTAATGTCAATCCCAGCAATCAGCATCCTGATTTGCCGGCCACACCTGGGATTAGGGATATTCCCATTTATTGAGCCCAGGGCTCCCAGATTGCTTCAAACTGGGGAGTTGTATCCAGGATAGAGCTGACCAGTTTTTCTTGTGCCATTATCCAGGAGATCTTCCTTTTCATGGCCACAAGAGATACTGTAGGTAACTTCCATGCTTTGGCTATAGTCATTTTAGCTCCTGTCAAAATAAACAAAATCAGTTTACAAGTAATTTTGAGGATGCAAAGTGCCAGTCCATTGAGTAAGGCTAAAGCTGGTGTTTGAGGGATAGCACAACCCGTGGCCTTATGGATAAGGTGGAAGACTTTGTTCAAAAACCCACAAATTTTGGGACATTCCCACCAGATGTGGATCATGGAACCCATGCCTTGGCATCCCCTGAAGCATAAAGGTGATGTGGAGGGGAACATAGAGGCCAATCTAGTCGGCACCAGGTACCATCTCGTAAAAAGTTTGATATTGGCTTCCAAGAGGGAGGTATTGTAAATGCCTTTGAGTGAGTGAGAATAGGATTTGTGCCAGTCCTCCAATTCCCAAGTGTTCTGGAGGTCCTTTTCCCATGCAATCATGTAGGGTAGTTTGTTTAAATTAGTAGCTAGTGACGCATAGATTACGGAAATCCCTCCCCTCTGCTCCATGGCTTGACCACACCAGCATTCATATTCTGTAAATCCCAGATGGTTAGGTTTGTTTTTACAAATGGAGTGAATGAAGCTAGAGATCTGGTGGAATCTATACCTTTCCGAGCAAGGGATCTCTAGTTCCTTTTCAAAATGTTGGAGAGGTAATGGGCCCGTACAGAAGAAATGTCCAATGCGGTACACACCCCTGTCAAGCCACCACTTGAATTCTCTAATGTCCATACCAGGCTGGAAAAGAGGGTTTCGAAATAGATGAGCTAGTGGTTGGGACCCAGAGACCAGGGAGGGAAGCCTCCTTAGCACATCCCACACGGAAAGTGAATGTGAGAGGGTTGGAGAAAGGATGGGGGGCCTACTTTTGGGGGGCACCATAATAAGTAATCTAGGGTAAACGTAGGTACTGCTTGTCTCTCTATAGCTATCCAGTCTGGTTTCTCAGTTTTGAGGTATGTGGTAGATAATTGTACTAACTGTGTGGCCTGGTAATACCATAAGAGATTCGGAAGTCCCAATCCCCCTTGTGAGGGAAGATTGTAAAGATTGCGGGTTGAAAGGCGAGGACCTTTCTTGTGCCATATGAATTTAGTGATTTTACTCTGAAAGGCTTTAAGATGATCCCGTTTAATCGGTATAGGAAGTGAACGAAACAGATACAGCAGTCTGAGTAAGAGGGTCATTTTAACTGAGTTAATTCTGCCTATCCAAGCTATCTCATGAGACCCCCAGTTACTGAAATCAGCTGCTAATTTACGGAACATTGACGGGTAGTTTGCCTGATAGAGGTTTTCACTCTTCGATGTAATAGTAAGCCCCAAATATTTTATAGAGGAATCACTCCAATCAAATTCATATGTTTTCTGTAGGAAGGAGACCAGAGAGCTAGCGAGTGACACATTCAGAGCCTGGGACTTAGACATGTTAACCTGAAGGCCCGAGATCTCTGCAAATTTATCCAACAGAGTGCATATTGATGGTAGAGAGGAGGCCGGGGAGGTTACAAAAAGTAGGAGGTCGTCTGCAAATAAGGCGTATTTATGTGTGGTGTTGCCACACTGTACCCCCTGGATATCCGGATGTGTACGAATAGCGATTGCCAGAGATTCTATCATTATGGCGAATATCAGGGGAGACCCTGACATGTGCCCCTAGCTATCTTGATTGGGCCAGAATAGAGCCCTTGAATAAAGGGCTTCAAGGATCCCTATCAAATTCGGGCCAAACCCCCAGTGGCGTAATACTGCAAATAGATATGGGCAAGATACTGAATCGAAGGCCTTCTGGAGGTCTAGTGATAACAAAATGCCCTCTTGTCTGTTGCCTCCCGCCCAGCCCGATTGTAGAACCGATATGAGGTCCACCGTTCTTCTTACTTGGTCTGGTCCCTGACGACCAGGAATAAACCCAACCTGGTCTTTATGAACATAGAGTCCAATAAACAACGCTAAATGGTTTGCTAAAACTTTGGTTAAGATTTTTAAGTCGTTATTAATCAAGGAAATGGGTCTATAGTTACCAATTTGACTAGCGTCTTTACCTGGTTTGGGAATTATGGATATAAACGCCATGTTAAGTTGGTTTCCTATAGGGGAGCCCTTGATCATTGAATTGAAAAATCTAGCTAGATAAGGTGTTAATATTTCAGAAAAAACTTTATAATAGGGTGTGGAGAACCCATCCGGTACCGGCGCTCTTCCCCCTTTATCGATTTAATAACCTTCGCGACCTCCCCCACCGAAATGGGAGCCTCCATTTCCACTCTATGATCATCATGCAATATAGGCAAGCTAATCCCTCAAGGAATTCTTCCACTTTAGAGAGGTTTATGTTGTGATCTGCTTTATATAAGTCCGTATAAAATTCTTGAAAGGCCGTCATTATGCGCTGGGGATTCATGGTAAAGGTACCGTCAGCCTGTCTAATTTTGGGCATGGAATGATAATAAAATCTAGGGGAAAGTTTTTATAAAAGCATGGGTCCTATTCTCTCCCTTTTCTGGTAGAATTTGGTCCCAGTCCATTTGATGTCAACTTCCGCTGTAAGGGCCAAGTTTAGAGCCACTCGGGCAGTATCAAGAGCATGCCCAGGTATTTTGGACGGGTCCTGTTTGTGTTGTTTGCTCAAAGTTTGGAATTCTCTCTCTAGTCTCTCTATGTCTCCCAGCCGTTCTTTCTTCCATTGGGCTGCAATTTGCATTAGCTTACCTCTAATGGTAACTTTGTGTGCTGCCCAAAGGCTCTCCACTGAGACCCCCTCAACATCATTAAAGTGAAAGTATTCCCGTAGCGCCTCCTGTATTTCTGTCACTCTGAAGGGGTCATCCAAGATAGATTGGTTGAGCGTCCAATGGGAGGTGCGTTGTACAGGGATGTCGCGGCGTAATGTTAGTAGAACCATAGAATGGTCTGACCAGGCTACCTCCAAGATTTTGGATGTGAGAGCCAATGGGATGTGGCGATTAGAGATCAGAATATGGTCAATGCGTGAGTAAGTCTGATGTGGATGTGAGAAGTGGGTAGTCGGGTTTAATTCCCTCCATACGTCAGTCAATCAGTGATGCTATGTGGACGCTAGCTTTGCTGGGTCTAATCAGTCGTGTACTAGTGGGTTTGGATTTGTTTAATCCTGAGTCAAAAGCCATATTGGAATCCCCTCCCATGACTATGATGCCCTCCATCATCGGGCGAAGGGTGGCAAACATTTGTCGGAAAAACCTTGACTGTCCCTTATTGGGGGCATAATAAGATATGAACAAGTAAAGCCGGTCGTCTATAGTACCTTTCACGAGAAGGAATCTTCCCTTTGGATCTCTGAGCTCTGAACTAACTGAAAATTTGCAATGTTTGGAGAATAAAATTGCTACTCCCCTCGTCTTGTCCTTGGCATTGGCTAAATAAAATGTGGGGAAATGAGCATGAAGGAAGGAGGGAGTGTACCGCCGTGGGAAGTGAGTCTCCTGCAAGAGTACCATCGATACGGTGAGAACAGTATACTTGGAGGGCTTTCCGTCTTTTTACTGGTGAATTTAGTCCCTGGGAATTGTGGGAGATTATGCGTAAGGGATGTGGTGTAGTGTTAACATCAGCCATGGAGCAGAGAGGGATGAACACTATCCAATCTATGGTCACTTACCCCATTCCAGATAGGGGTTGGAGAGATATTCAGAATCTTGCCGGTATGGAAGAAAGCTCAAGGCCCTCTTGCAGGGGAGAAGCATCAGCAGGTCGGCTGAAAAAGAAAAGAGGTTAGCACAGGTGGGAGAAATAAGAGACAGACATATCAATAGCATCACATGTAAACTGTAAAGCCTGAACTAGGCCCTGAATGAGGGAGGGGAAATGCCTCCCTCCTCTCATTCAAAGTAGAAATCTTTATATAGCCCATGAACAGGGCCATGTTCCCACTATCCAGGATCAAAAATGATCTATCAGAATAGTGAGAGGAGGCACAAGGCAGCAGCCCGGCCCTGAACAGCACTAAAATAACAATGTAACTGAAAAGTATGTGGGTACAGCTAACAGGTTCCCCTAATGACAGCCTATTTGAAAGAATCTAACTGGGGAAGACCATATTAGAAAGGGTGTTATGGACTGGGATAAAAGGTAAGCAGTCATGTTTTGGTGGCCAAAACTGGGTCTATGCCCCCAAAACCACACCAACCATGGTCTCAAGTGTAGGAGACAAGTTAAGTCCAAACAGAAAAAAAAACAAAAAAGTGTTCTCCGGCAACAGACTCTGTTTATGAGGAATAGGAAGAAGAACAATCCAGTGGGTCTGGATCCCCGTCATCAGTGGGGCATGTTGTCCCTGACTATCTTGGGTTTGGCTGTGTCCCATACTGGAGAGGTAGGACTATGTGGAGTAGGACGCCTGGCAGAGCCCTGCAGAGTGTTGGATGTGTCCATCGCTGATTCCTGGGTGATGACCTTGAGATCCAAAAGTAGGCGTTCACCCTCTGGGAAGCTGTGGGTTGTATGTTGCTTTCCTTTAAAGGAGAAATTCAGGGCAAAAGGGAATGCCCAATGATATTTGATATCTTTCTTGGTGAGGACAGCAAGAAGAGGTTTCATTGCTCTCTGCTTTTGTATGGTGAACGGAGAGATGTCCGTGAATAGTTGGATGACCTGTCCCTGGAACTTCAGCTGGTCCTGTTGGCGGGAGCGTTTCATCACTTCTTCTTTAATGAAGTAATAGTGTGGTTTCACCACAATGTCTCTTGGGGCTCCGTCTTTTCTGGGGAGTCCCAGGGATCTGTGGGCCCTGTCCAGTTCCAATTTATGAGCTGGGACCGAAGGGATCAGAGTTTTAATAACTTCCTGTACAGCTGACTGAGCGTCTGTAATTGATTCGAGTAACCCTCTGATTCGGAAGTTGTCCTTCTGTGACCGATTCTCGAGATCATCGATCTTTGCCTGAGCAGTATCCCGCTGTTCCTGCAAGAAGTGTAAATGATCTGTGTTTTGATTTGCCCGCAAAATAGTCACATCCAGCTTGTGCTCTATGTGTTCAATTCTAGAGCCCAGATTCTGAAAATCTGTTCTGATTTCGCCCGTGATCCTGTCTGCTGCTCTGTCCAGGAGTTCTGATATTTTAGAGAACAAGTCTGCAACATTAAAAGTCACTTCTTGAGCCTGTGCTGTATTGGAGTCTGTGCGGGTGGGGTTTGATTCTAGTAGTGATAGTCCATAAGGCCCCACGGATTTCTCCAGTAGTGACAGGGTGGATGCTGGAGAGGGGGTAGCAGCAGTAGGGGTTGAGCCGGTCATGAGAGGAGTGTATGTAAGGGTTGCAGGGAGAAGGACTTGCCTTGTTGTTGCAGGAGTCTCCTCTGCGGCCTGGTCTTGAGACTGAGACGTGGCCACCATCTTGAAAATGTCCCGACGGTCCACAGCCTCAAACTGGGGTCCCAGAGCTCGTCTGGCATGCCTACCTGGCATATGTCGGTGCACGGGTGTCTCCGCTACCGCCCCCCATGATTCGTGGGGTTCCCGGCAGCCGCACGCTGCAGCTATCAATGCTGTGTGGCCGGCGTTGTGCAGAGCTCCGGGCTTACGCTGCCATCTAAGCGGATTCCGCGCATGCATCGGTTTAATGGACATTTTTTCTCTCAACAAGTTGGTGTAGCTATGGGTGCTAGGTATGCGCCCAGTATAGCCAACCTATTCATGGCTGAATGGGAGGATAGGCATTTATTCAGCCATCATAGACCCCAGTTGAGGTTTTACCGCAGGTTCATTAATGACTTCCTGTTTATTTGGGAGGGTTCAAGGGAATCTGTGGTTGACTTTTGTAGAATCTAAAACTTAACACCAACAACATCAGATTGGATTACCAGATCAGTGAGAAAACAGTTAATTTTCTTGATGTCACTATTGAAAAGAATTTGAACCTACTGAATACCAAAGTATACTTCAAACCTACAGACTGCAGCAGTTACTTGTCCATCAGGAGTGGTCATCATCCTGCATGGATAATAAACATCCCTAAAGGGCAAATGTTGCGGATACGGAGTGTGAAAGACCTAGCCGGGAGAGAGACTTTTGGAGGGGACTGAATGCTAGCCTCTTGCCGATCGATCATGGGCCCTGGCATTTGGGGGAACGGTGCTCTTTGTGAGCTGTATGCCTGGGGACCCTTGAAGTGGTATTACTGTGGATTCGGGTCCTGGTCCCCAGGACAGACAGACTGTGGGGACCCTGGATTTGCCATATTAGAAACAGTGGCTGATTCATAATGCTGGGACAAATACTGTTAGGAGATGCTGATGTAAATTCCAGCCACCTGTCTGTCTGTTGCCTGCTAGAATGTGCATTGTAAATAAGTCTCTAGTATGGGATCTAAGAGTCATTAGATCCCCATTGTTGTTTGTGTTAATTAACTCTGCTATTGTGATAATGTTGATTGGGTTTTCTGAGCTACAAGATGGCCAGTCTGGCCTAAAGGTCATGTCTGAGTCATCTAGGCTGTCTAAAGGGATTAGTTAATTAGCCCATGTTAATTAGGTTTCTGGTCACAGGTGTATGTTCAAAGTAATATGAGCTGGAGGTATGCACCTCCACTTTTAGTGTATAAAAGAGCCTGTATTTTTCAATAAAAGGGATTCCTGGTTGAACTTACATACAGCCTGCCTGGTGTTTGTTCTGAGCTATACAACTGGATTAGAACGGCACATAGCTGTAGTTCTAGTCCCGGAGCATCGGATGACCGAACCATCAGATGTTGCGATCTGCAATCTGAGGGGCTCGTTACATTGGTTGGCAGCCGTGGGATTTGCTCTCCAGTTACTGGGACACTCCAAACCAGCCTGCAGGAGAGCTACGCTGAAAGACTTACTTGAGAGCCGTGGAGGGAAAGGTTGGATCATGCTTCCTTGCCGTGAACACATCCAAACCATCACCTGGATCCAAGGTCCAGATAGCAGGAAAGGAGAGGTACAGATACCAGCTACCATGGATGAAGAATTCAGAAGGAGGTTGCGAGAGATGCAGATACAGCACAGAGGACCAGTATCAGAGCAGGTCCTGCTAGGATGGTTTGATTCTATCCACTGCGAACTCTGGAAGGAAGCGCTAGCCCATGAGCAGCGAAACCAGGGAAAAGTTCTCCCCTCCATCCATGTAAGGTACTGGTCGCAGTATGAAGTGCGAATGCTGTTATTGGGGGAACAGCCGAACCAGGAGTGGACAGCTGAGTTAAGCAGGCTGATCCGGGCAGAAATGCGGTTGGACGATAGCTACAGAGCCCTCCAGTGGTATGTAGCCCAAGTGTGCCCGTGGACAGCGGATGACAGCCCCACGGAAGGCTTTGACTACGATGGCCTGGGATTGTTGTACTGGAGGCTGTCTGAGGACCCTGACTTTGGCAGTAATCGGGAGTGGCATTTGGAGGAAATAATGGTGCACAGAGAGCGAAGACTGAGATGGCCTACAGACAGCTGCTAGACTCCGCTCAGCAGCAGGGTGGTGCTCCCTTTGCCTGGGACTATCAGGAAATACCAGTTGACAACTCTGAAATCCTGGCTGAAAAGTTGACAATGTGGCAGAGTAACAGTGTGCTTTGTCAACCTGCCCCCACAGCTAGGGAGGTGGAGGTCTTATGGCGGATGCAGCAAGTGCTGACTGACCTTGATGATCCTGTTTCTACATTGGATGATCTTGGATGGAGGAATGTGCCTGTCCAGCAGCATGCCAGAGAATCGGCAGTGGAAAATCTGAAGATTGCCGTCCTCAAACCTGAAGTGCTGACAACAGGGCAGAGCTCTGCTAACCTCTGCCCAGCACTGATAGCATCTTCTGGGTTCCACAGAGAGGAGATGGTGAACCTTTATCCCCAGACACCAGTTGCAGAGACAGGGGATTTGATAGACTTTTCTGCTGAGGAAGAACAACCTGGTGAGCCTCCAGCAGAAGAGCTGTTATTAGGGCCAAACTTCACTGTGCTCTGCCCAGCACCAACAGAAGTATCTATGAAGTTACAAGGAACTTCCCCAGCTGAAGCGCTGGCAACCGGACAGAGGGTCCAAGATCTCTGCCCTACACCTGCGGCAGCTCCGGAGGCTCAGGGTGAGAAGGAGGTGGTCACTTCCCAGCAGCAGATCAGGATACAGGGGGAGAAGGGAGAGGAGGTGTTCGTCGTCCCTCCCCAACAGTTGGCCAGGGTGGAAGAAGTGGTCTTTCCTCCCCAGCAAAGATCCGTGCACCTGGGAGACAGTACCACAGAGATATCGTCCCAACATCCAGATGAGGGAATGGAAAAGGAAGCAGCCGGCTCACCTCCCCAATGGTAGCTACACAGTTTGGGAGTGGAGGAAGCCAGCCTCCTGCCCCAACGATTAGCTGGAGCAGAGGATGCGGAGTCCCCAGCAGAAGTGCTGGCAACAGGACAGAGTGCTACCAACCTCTGCCCAGAACCGGCAACAACTACAGAGTTCCATGGAGGCGGGGCAGTCGGCCTCCCTCCCCAACAGTTAGCCGGAGCAGATGGTGTGGGGTTTCCAGCAGAAGGGCTGGCAACAGGGCCGAGTACTACTGGACTCTGCCCTCAACTAACAGAGGATGGATTTCCTGTGAAGGTGGATGGGACTTCCGTCTCCACCTATATACCCCAGGGATGCTGGGCAGTTGGCCCAGATCCCCAACAGCATGACAGAGTGAGCCCAGACACCCTGTCTTCTCTCCAGCGGCAGAAAGGACTCCAGGGAGAAGGGCCAGTCCAGGCCTCTCCCCAACGGCAGATATGTTCTCTGAGAGAGGCAGAGGTTGGCTGGGTGAGTAATGCTTTGTTTAGAACAATTTGTTTGGGGTACTGTGTGGGTACAGGCATTAGAGGACTGGAACTACTGACTAACTTCGGAGTCAACCCGTCTGGGGTCTCCTCCTGTTTTAGTCTCCTGCCGAAAGGGGAGAAATGTGACAGACCTAGCCGGGAGAGAGACTTTTGGAGGGGACTGAATGCTAGCCTCTTGCCGATCGATCGTGGGCCCTGGCATTTGGGGGAACGGTGCTCTTTGTGAGCTGTATGCCTGGGGACCCTTGAGGTGGTATTACTGTGGATTCGGGTCCTGGTCCCCCAGGACACACAGACTGTGGGGACCCTGGATTTGCCATATTAGAAATAGTGGCTGATTCATAATGCTGGGACAAATACTGTTAGGAGATGCTGATGTAAATTCCAGCCACCTGGCTGTCTGTTGCCTACTAGAATGTGTATTGTAAATAAGTCTCTAGTATGGGATCTAAGAGTCATTAGATCCCCATTGTTGTTTGTGTTAATTAACTCTGCTATTGTGATAATGTTGATTGGGTTTTCCGAGCTACAAGATGGCCAGTCTGGCCTAAAGGTCATGTCTGAGTCATCTAGGCTGTCTAAAGGGATTAGTTAATTAGCCCATGTTAATTAGGTTTCTGGTCACAGGTGTATGTTCAGAGTAATATGAGCCGGAGGTATGCACCTCCACTTTTAGTGTATAAAAGAGCCTGTATTTTTCAATAAAAGGGATTCCTGGTTGAACTTACATACAGCCTGCCTGGTGTTTGTTCTGAGCTACACAACTGGATTAGAACGGCACATAGCTGTAGTTCTAGTCCCGGAGCATCAGATGACCGAACCATCAGATCTGCAATCTGATTCTATAGCTGCAGAGGAGTGTCGGGAGAGTGGAACCGAGCGAGGAAGGGGCTCGTTACACGGAGGAATTGCTCTAGAATAGAGGACTACCATTTACAGGCTAACACCCTCAGAGAGAAATTCAAACAAAAAGGCTATAAAGAAGATACCCTGAATGAAATTATTCAAGAAGTGGCCAATATTCTGAGGGACAAATGTTTAAAGAAACAAAATGATCAGGTCCCGAATCACCAACATAAATGGGGGTTCATTTCGAACTTCCACTTTCAGTATAAGGAAGTCAAAACCATTTTTAGAAACCACTGGCACATTCTATGTAGGGACAGATATCTAGGTGAAATAATACCGCAACAACCTAAATTCATCTATAGAAGGGCCCCAAATTTTGGTGACCGGGTCGTTAAGAAAATATTGGACCCCCCTGGTCAACAGTCTTCAAGAATTGATTTTCAGGGCTTCTACTGTTGCAGAAAGTGTGTGTGCTGCAGGACAGTGAGGGTCAGCAATAGGGGGTTGACAACAATTAGGAATACAGAGGATGAGCTCTTTGCAATTAAGGAGTTCACCACCTGCAATTCGTCGTATGTGGTTTACTTGTTATGGTGTCCTTGCGGATTTTTTATGTGGGGAGAACTAAGAGGCTTTTAAAGGTCTGCATAGCTGAACATCTGACGAATATTAAGAATGGCTTTAAGTTCCATAGTGTTTCCCTGCATTTTAGGGATAAACACAATCAGGATCCTTCTTTACTTTAGTTTTGTGGGATTGATTGTGTCCATTCTACCTTGAGGGGTTCCAACCGTGTAAGAGATTTATCTCAGAGAGAGACCCGTTGGATCATTCTTTTAAAATCTCTTGCCCCTAGGGAGTTAAATATAGAACTAGACCTCAATTGCTTCATCTAGGGGATTATTTATCTACTTGAAGTACATAGATTATTTGATTAATTATGTAGTCACACACTTTTACACTTTTTTACAAAAGCCTGGAACACCTTGCTCTAAAGTGTTGGTGAGAGATGACTTGTAACTCTCTTTGACTGACACTCAATAGAAGTTGTTCCTTCATTTTTTTCATGTTTCTGTTTTTCTCTTTTCTTCCTGTTTTAAATATTTTAAAATATTTTTTTTTATATATTTCTACTATTACCGATTGTAAAGTGTTGTTTTTTTTATTATATTATGCTTTACTAATTTTATAATGCTTTATTAAATTACAACATAATTATTCTTAGCATTACATTAGGATATTTGCATATTTCACTGCCAAACTGTTTTAAAAAAAAATGGTAGTAATTACCTTAATAGCTAGACTGGAGGGTTCATATCAGAAGTTTAGTTTATTATGTATAGACATGTTTTAACTATTTTCCGTCTTGTAGTTACTCTCTTTTGTTGTAATTGTCTGGATATTGTTGCTGCGGGGACACGAGGTGTGCACATGCGTAGTATAGAGGGCAGCACTGCATTATGTTTTAATGCACTGCCACACAGACTTTTAGCAAGATGTTAACAATCATCCTAATAGAGAGAATCTTGAAGGTCTTTAGCCCTGTCAGGAGTTTAGGTAATTATGTATATATACACGCTTTGGTTTAGTTCTTTTGGTAGCCACTCTCTTTAGATGTAAATGTCTGGATATTGCTGCTGCGGGGTTACCAGGGGAGCGCATGCGCAGTACAGAGAGCGGCATTCTATTAGTTACAAGTGTATATAAGGATTGATTGTCGTGCCGTGCAGACAATCCCATGAGTAAGTCCTTGTGACGAAACATGTCGGGGGTGTGGCTGTACAGCAATCAACAACACTGACGCAGGACAGTGCATGGTACACTAGAAAGTGGACGAGCGAGTTAAGATCCAGGACCAAGGGAGGGGTAAGATTCATTCATGTGCCTGCACACCTTGGGTCTGCCGTGATCGTAAGATCCGCTGCTCTGGAAGGATTTAAAGTCTTGCCTTAGTTTCCTTTGCTGATTTTTAACTTTCACAATGTGAGTGCAATGATTGAAGGTTTTAAGTGTATACATTAAAACATTTTTTACAGTATTACACTATTAGTACACCTTTTTCATTTACATGTGGAGATTATGTGAGACACACGGCTGGAATTTGGATGCTTGCTTTGAAACCCTATCCATGTGGTTTAAATGCGTTTTAGCCTAACATGAGAATGTAGGCATTGGAATTCGGTGAGTGCGTTTCTTTAGGGGAGTGGAATCACAGACACACTGGTGTAGTGAATGGAATAAGAGATCTTCACATCGATTTTGGATTTCTTTTCAATACTATATGGACCTTTTTCACACGATTTTTTCTTTTTGCTTTATCAGTTTCACTATATATTAATTTACTCCACTTGTCACAGGGTGTAATTTGTTATTATATATTCATTTTTTATCATATATTATTTATACTTTTATATATTTTTTTAGTCACATGTCACTTTGGGGTGATTCAACACCTACTTGAGCATACACTCAGCGCCACTATTTTGACTTATTGTCACTATTTAATTGTATATTGACAAGTGGTTAAAATTCAGTTTTCATATGCACTGCAATAGTTTTAAAAAAATGATCATAGATTTACCTGCTGCTTTTTATATTTAACCACCTCAATTCAAGGCACTGTCACCCCATTCCTTCCCAGGTCATTTTTCAGCTTTTAGCACTGTTGAGCTTTGAATGACAATTGCACGGTCATACAACTCTGTATCCAAATAAAATTTTTAATCCTGCTTTTTTTTCACAGAAATAGAGTTTTCATTTGGTGGTATTTAATTACTGCTGGGTTTTTTTATTTTTTGCAAAAAAAAAGAAAAATCCTGAAAATTTTGAAAAAAAAAGGTTTTTCTTAGTATCTGTCAGTAAATTTTGTAAATAAGTAATTTTTCTCCTTCACTGATGTGCGCTGTTGAGACAGCACTGATGGGTACTGATGAGGTGACACTTATGGGCACTGATGAGGCAGCACTGAAGGGTACTGATTAGGCGGCACTAATGAGGAGGCACTATTATGCCGCAGTGATTGGCACTGATAGGTGGCACTGGTGGGCACTGATAGACATCACTGGTGGGCACTGATAGGCAGCACAGGTAGGCAGCACTGATGGACACTGATGGGCGGCACTGATAGGTGGCACTGGTGGGCACTGATAGGCAGCACAGATAGGCAGCGCTGATGAACACTGATGGGTAGCACTGATGGGCCCTGATGGGCAGCACTAATGAGCAGGCACTGATGGGCACTAAAAGGCAGCACTAAGTGGCACCAGTATTGGACATTGATTTGTGTCACTGATGGGAACTGATTTGTGTCACTGATGGGCATTCATGGGCACTGATTAATGGCACTCATTGGCACTGATTGGTGGCACTGCTGCAGCTTTTCTGTAATCAGGGCGCTGATGATCGTGTCTTCCCACGCCACAGGCCGTTTTATCGTTATATTTGCCCGATTCATATCAGATACGTTGCATACTTACTACAGTTAGATTTGAACCTAGTTGCATTGGCGGTCCAACGCTTCACATCGGATACATTACATGCCGATTAGTATCGGTTCATGTCACTTACCCTACAACCGATTTGTATTGGTTCATGTAATTTACTCTGTTCATATCATTTACCCTACTAACCGATTCATATCGGATCCATATCATACTCGTCACAGTCCGATTCAAACCTAGTCATGTCACCGGCACAATGGTTGGCATCAACATTACACACTGGTTCATATCAGTTCATGTCATTTACCCTACTACCGATTCTTATCGGATTCATTTTCTTATACTCTCAAATACAGCTACAACCGGTTAGGGTCACAGTTCATTCCTACACATTCAAAATTTTCTGCTATCCTTTTCTTTTTTCGCCTATCAGTAGGTTACTTTTCTTGCAATCGTTGCAAGCACGCCTCTAACAGCACAGATTCTTGCAATCGTTGCAAGCACGTCTCCAGCAGCACAAACATCTTGCAATTATTGCAAGCACATACAGAAATACAACTTCTCACAGTCACTACAAGCACATCTTCAGTGACACAACCCCCTTGCAATCTTAAGCCTCATACACACAATCGGATTTTCTGACAGGAAATGTGTGATGACAGGCTGTTGGTGGAAAATCCGACCATTTGTATGCTCAATCGGACAATTGTTTTCGGATTTTCCACGGACAAATGTTGGATAGCAGGTTTTAACATTTTTTGCGGACAAATGTCTGTTGTCTGATTTTAGGAACGTGTGTACACAAGTCCATTGGAAAAAAGTCCAAAGTACAAACACGCATGCTTGGAAGCAAGGATGAGCCAGAAGTGGTCGGTCTTGTAAAACTCGTTTGTAATGGAGAACTAACAATTCGTGACGTGGCAAATTATGAAATCTCAAAATGCAGCGCACATTCTCTTCTTCTTTTATGGGTATAATAATGAAGATGCTTTGCTGGTGATACTGATGGGGTTATTGCAAATAAATTTTCAAAGGCTTTTTTTTCTAGTGATATCAAGAATAATATTATTATGCTTTTTTTTTTTTTTTTTTTTTTTTTTTTGGGCAAGTTACCACAACACCATTGTCCTGTAGTTTTTATCTAAAATATCTAAAAATATAGAAAATATACCAAATCAAATCATTATTATTCAACCAAAAAATAAAATAAAAGCCTCTTGCATGTGTTCTGCTTCTTAATATAGGGGGTCAACAATGCCAAGAGTTGGTGAAAGCAGGGGTCCGTCATCCAGAGATAATTCTGAAAATCATGTGGATTTGTTCTCCTGGAGCTCCCACAGCAAAGGCATATGACATAATTGGTCACGATTAATAAAGCAACTCATTTTTGGTCCAAGAACTCTTCCTCCTCCTGTTCCTTGACTGGACTTGGGTCAAAGCAATAACTCCAAGGCCAATAATAAATAACACGTTATCTCCTTCGATTCCGCAACATGTCTAGTTGATGAACGGCCATTCAGAAATGAACTAAAAAGCACAAAATGAAAAGGGCAAACTGAAAAGCACGGAAAAAAAAGCGCAAAATGAAAAGTGTGAATCAACACTCACCAAACTTCTATTAACATGAAATTAGCAGAAGGAGTCCAAAGGGTGGCACCAAAGAGCTGAAAAACCACGTACTACGTCAGTACGTTCGTGTTTGTTGCCCGACAATTCCTTGCCGTTTGTATGCAAGACAAAATCCAGGCACACGCCTTCAGACAAAAGTCAGAGGTTTTGTCTGTGGAAAATCCGATCGTGTGTATGAAGCTTTAGCAAGCACACATCCAGCACAACTTCTTGCAATCGCTGCAAGCACACATACAAGCATTACTTCTTGCAATCGTTGCAAGCACGCATCTCACCATAACTTGCATCTCAGCATGATTCCTTGCAATCGTTGCAAGCATGCATCTCAGCATAACTCCCTGCAATTGTTGCAAGCACATTCCCAGTGGCACACAGTCACACATCATTTTTTAGTGGCCTTTAATCGGTCACTCATCTCCAGTGGCATTTTCATATGAGTCACTCACCGTTTTCTTTCTGTCATTTCCCCCTTAGGTCAGCCGAGTTCAGGTTCCATCCTGCTCCAGGTTGGGCATTATTTTTTCAGGTAAAATAAAAAAAAACATAGGGATCGCATTTTCACCAGGGCCAGTCGCATAACAGGGATAGGACAGCCCGTTCCAGGTAAAAAAAAAATATTGCACTTATGTCTCCCTTACTGCAGGTTTTCCGGTCAACCGAGTTTCGATCCTACCAGGACCTCGCTACTAGGGCGTCAGTCAGGTGTGTAGTTCACGGGTTCCTCTGTCACATTATCCTGCAGCACCCTTGCACTAAACATTTACTTCACATACATAATTTGGCATGCCCATTGGGCGTTAGTTATTGTCACATGTATCTTGTGACTTCGAAGGACTACCCTTCACCTCACAGACAAGGTCGCTAAACTTCAGCTTGCTGACAGTGCAAGTATTAGCAGACCGAGCATGCATCACGAACTACAGACCATAACATTCCTATGTAGGCCGTACCAGACTTCAGCTGCTTGCACCAGTATGCCATGGGCTCTGGTCCACAGGTTTGTGCTTAGCACAGACAGGCACCCAAGCCAGTCACCTGCTGGCTCACCTCGGTTGCCACGCACTCTTTTGAGTTTTCTAAATTTCCACTCAACAGGGTTCTACACAATAGAACAGTCAGCTCTTATCTGCGCCTGTCATTCCTTTTCCTGTACTTCTTCTTTAGCTTCTTATCAGAGTTTTCTGTATCCCACTCCGCCCACTATCCTACTACTATGACTCCTCTTAACACATGCACTTGTTTTTGTCTTATAGCCTGAGCCATGTCACAGGCCGGCAGTGAGGACTTCACAACTGCCCCTCTGTCACCCTCCATGGGCTCAGAGAGTGACAGCTTGCAGTCCCTCAGGGGATGGACCATCACCAAGCTCATAGCAGAGCTGAGACACAGGGGCATTCTCTACCCCACTATGGCCACTTTTCTGGTCTATGCTCTCCGCTCTGCACTAGCTGCTAGCAGAGGCGGCTCTAGGCTTTGTGAGGCCTTAAGCAAAACCTAGACACGAGGCCCAACTTACGCCCATAATGGGAAAAATAATTCAAGTGATAAAAAAATTAATTGTATAGATTGCATATATTAAGAGTTTTAAAGTGCTGGTGTCAGTGCTCTCTATCTCAGTGCTGGTTTCAGTACTCTATGTCGATGCTGGTATCAGTGCTCTCTACCTCGGTGATGGTGTCAGTGCTCTATCTCAGTGCTGGTGTCAGTGCTCTTTATCTCGGTGATGGTGTCAGTGCTCTATCTCAGTGCTGGTGTCAGTGCTCTCTACCTCGGTGATGGTGTCAGTGCTCTATCTCAGTGCTGGTGTCAGTGCTCTCTACCTCGGTGATGGTGTCAGTGCTCTTTATCTCGGTGCTGGTGTCAGTGCTCTTTATCTCGGTGCTGGTGTCAGTGCTCTTTATCTCGGTGCTGGTGTCAGTGCTCTATCTCAGGGCTGGTGTCAGTGCTCTATCTCAGGGCTGGTGTCAGTGCTCTTTATCTCGGTGCTGGTGTCAGTGCTCTATCTCGGTGCTGGTGTCAGTGCTCTCTATCTCAGTGCTGGTGTCAGTGCTCTATTTCGGTGCTGGTGTCAGTGCTCTATCTTGGTGCTGGTGTCAGTGTTCTATATCGGTGCTGGTGTCAGTGTTCTATATCGGTGCTGGTGTCAGTGTTCTATCTCGGTGCTGGTGTCAGTGCTCTCTATCTCGGTGCTGGTGTCAGTGCTCTCTATCCCGGTGCTGGTGTCAGTGTTCTATCTCGGTGCTGGTGTCAGTGCTCTATCTCGGTTCTGGTGTCAGTGCTCTATCTCGTTGCTGGTGTCAGTGCTCTATCTCGTTGCTGGTGTCAGTGTTCTATCTCGGTGCTGGTGTCAGTGTTCTATCTCGGTGCTGGTGTCAGTGCTCTATCTCAGTGCTGGTGTCAGTGTTCTATCTCGGTGATGGTGTCAGTGTTCTATCTCGGTGCTGGTGTCAGTGTTCTATCTCGGTGCTGGTGTCAGTGCTCTATCTCGGTGCTGGTGTCAGTGCTCTATCTCAGTGCTGGTGTCAGTGTTCTATCTCGGTGATGGTGTCAGTGTTCTATCTCGGTGCTGGTGTCAGTGTTTTATCTTGGTGCTGGTGTCAGTGAGGAAGATAGCAGTGGAGAAGCCAATCAGCAAGCAGTGCCAGCACCATGGCTGAGGATCAGCACTGGACTGGCACCTCTGGACCACTGGAGAAGAGCCCTGCATAGGTGGGGGTAAGGGTCGGGTGGAGGGAGGGGTCAGGGGCTGTCAAGCACAGGTTGGCACACTGGGACACTGGCACAGGACTGAGCTGAACTGACTGTGGCACTGATAACCAGGAGGAAGGTAGTGGAGGGGATGGGGCAGGGGGTTGATTTAAGGCCAGCGGCTGAGGGATGCTGGAGAGCAGGGATGGGGGCTGGCTCTCTCTAATGCTGGTGGTAGCTGACTGCAGAAGGGGTTGTGGCAGTGCCTCTTCCTGCAGCTGGAGCCCGGATCCCCCAGCCCTGATTGACAGCCCCAGAGAGGGGTGGCCCAGACACCATTTCTCTCCTCCCTCCCCCTTCCGTCAGCTCCATATACCACACTGGTTAGGCTTCCTCCCCGGCGGGAACCTCCTCTTCCCCTCTGCAGCTATGCTTACCAGTCAGACGCATCCTCCAGGTGTGCGGGGATCGCTTAGCGGAGCACTCCAGTTGGGGGTGACAGAGGGGCGATCTGCGTCTCTGGAGCAGCGGGAATACGTTTAATTTTAGCTCCAATCTCCGGCTGCTGGAATGAGTCTCCTCCCCCGGACAACACAGTGCTGGCCGGCCCTGCCTCCTCCCCAAGACACAGCCACGGCCCCATCCTCTCTCCACTGCCTGGCCATGGAGCTCACAGGCAGCATTAACCCTCTGCTGGCCGGAGCGTAGCAGCGGCATTGTTGTCAGCAGAGGCGGCTCTTAAATTAGGCGGTTCCGAGGCCCTTTTGAGTGTGCGAGGCCTTAGGCGATTGCCTAATTTGCCTAATTAGAGAGCCGCCTCTGGCTGCTAGTCTTCTACCCACACAGTGAACTGGCGCTCCAAGGCAGCCACAAGGCGCCCCTTCAACTCCCCTTCCACCTCCGCATTCAGTCAGGGCTTGCCAGCCCCTGCACAACTGCAGCAGGTAGACAAATTGGGATGGCCTGTCTTATCAGTGGGGACACAGAGTTTTTCAGGCTCCTCTTCCCACCGCCAGCTGCAGCCAGACCCAGCAGGCATCCCTGCAGTCCATCTCTGGGGCCATTTCCCAGCTGCTCTCCTTGGTCTCTTCCTTAGCCGCAACAGTCTCTGATGTCCAGACCAGAGTGACAGTTTTAAAGGGGAAAAGTTTGAGACTTTAAATGAAGCATATGACGGAACATTGGGGAAAATGTATAAACATATTTATTGTCAAAAAGTATATCTAGCACATAAGGTTTACATGCAAAATTCAGATACAGTGGGGACAGAAAGTATTCAGACCCCCTTACATTTTTCACTCTTTGTTATATTGCAGCCATTTGCTAAAATCATTTAAGTTCATTTTTTTCCTCATTAAACACAGAATTGTTGACATTTTTGCAGATTTATTAAAAAAGAAAAACTGAAATATCACATGGTCCTAAGTATTCAGACCCTTTGCTCAGTATTTAGTAGAAGCACCTATTTGATCTAATACAGCCATGAGTCTTTTTGGGAAAGATGCAACAAGTTTTTCACACCTGGATTTGGGGATCCTCTGCCATTCCTCCTTGCAGATCCTCTCCAGTTCTGTCAGGTTGGATGGTAAACGTTGGTGGACAGCCATTTTTAGGTCTCTCCAGAGATGCTCAATTGGGTTTAAGTCAGGGCTCTGGCTGGGCCATTCAAGAACAGTCACGGAGTTGTTGTGAAGCCACTCCTTCGTTATTTTAGCTGTGTGCTTAGGGTCATTGTCTTGTTGGAAGGTAAACCTTTGGCCTAGTCTGAGGTCCTTAGCACTCTGGAGAAGATTTTCGTCCAGGATATCCCTGTACTTGGCCACATTCATCTTTCCCTTGATTGCAACCAGTTGTCCTATCCCTGCAGCTGAAAAACACCCCCACAGCATGATGCTACCACTACCATGCTTCACTACTGGGACTGTATTGGACCGGTGATGAGCAGTGCCTGGTTTTTGCCACACATAGCGCTTAGAATTAAGGCCAAAAAGTTTTATCTTGGTCTCATCAGACAAAAAAATCTTATTTCTCACCATCTTGGAGTCCTTCAGGTGTTTTTTATCAAACTCCATGCAGACTTTCATGAGTCTTGCACTGAGCAGAGGCTTCCGTCGGGCCACTCTGCCATAAAGCCCCGACTGGTGGAGGGCTGCAGTGATGGTTGACTTTCTACAACTTTCTCCCATCTCCCGACTGCATTTCTGGAGCTCAGTCACAGTGATCTTTGGGTTCTTCTTTACCTCTCTCACAAAGGCTCTTCTCCCCCGATAGCTTAGTTTGGCCAGACGGCCAGCTCTAAGAAGGGTTCTGGTCATCCCAAACGTCTTCCATTTAAGGATTATGGAGGCCACTGTGCTCTTAGGAACCTTAAGTGCAGCAGAAATGTTTCTGTAACCTTGGCCAGATCTGTGCCTTGCCACAATTCTGTCTCTGAGCTCTTCTGGCAGTTCCTTTGACCTCATGATTCTCATTTGCTCTGACATGCACTGTGAGCTGTAAGGTCTTATATAGACAGGTGTGTGGCTTTCCTAATCAAGTCCAATCAGTATAATCAAACACAGCTGGACTCAAACGAAGGTGTAGAACCATCTCAAGGATGATCAGAAGAAATGGACAGCACCTGTGTTAAATATATGAGTGTCACAGCAAAGGTTCTGAATAATTAGGACCATGTGATATTTCAGTTTTTCTTTTTTAATAAATCTGCAAAAATGTCAACAATTCTGTGTTTTTCTGTCAATATGGGGTGCTGTGTGTACATTAATGAGGAAAAAAATGAACTTAAATGATTTTAGCACATGGCTGCCATATAACAAAGAGTGAAAAATTTAACTTTCCGTCCTCACCGTATGTACAAATCACGAATACATTATATATGTGCACATACATAAAAGGTAAAACAAGCATGTGCCCGTTACCGGTATACAGGGCTCCATGTGATCAATTGGTATATAGTGACAGATAAACTGTAGAAATAGAAAAAGGGAACATAGTAAATAAAAGTCATGACTGCATCCTAAATAGGCCCGATGCGTTTTATGGTATGAACCACTCTTCAGGAGTGAATGTGTCAGCATGTCTAAAAGAAGACATAGGTACCAATGAATCTAAGGGTATACTTCAGGGATGATATAAATATGTAACATAAAAAGGAGAGGAAGTATCAAATCCTAAGGGGCTAAAAAGCAAGACATGTGGTATGTTTGAACCAGGGACCCGTGGATTAACCCATCCCGATAGCTGAGGTACAGGACCCACAGGCAGTGCAAACACGCACAAAGTATCCCATGGAATAGAAACTTCCAGGTGTTTTTTTTTTCCATTTTATTTATTTTAAGCATAGGACAAACGCAGAGCATACAAAAGAAAAACATTACATATTTAAACATAATGACAACCTAAATTTTTCTCATCCAGCAGAAAATTAATTTAAGTCTAAAATAACTTTTACTCCACCAATCTCCTGCCTCCCCTATACTCTTGAGCCGGTCCCATTCAATTTTATACCTTTATCTAAATTAACCAAAGTAAGAAAAGAAAAAAAAAAAAGGAAGAGACCATATACTGGTAACACTATATATAATAAAATAGATTGGAGAGTCAATCCATAGAACTACATTTCCAATACGCTTGCCACCCACTTGCCACCCAGAAAAAAAAAAAGGGGGGTGCATGTAGACTCCTTTAATATATAGTTTAACTATTCAGATTCCCATCTATAAGGGCACTTCCCTCCTCCGAGGCCAGAAAATTATTCCAATAGGACCAAGTCTCGGAATATCTCTCTTATTGGTGCCGTGAAGACAGGACCAAATCCTCTAATTTACTTATCTCTTTCACTTTATGTAACCACATCCCTATCGTCAACGGAGACGTCGATCTCCATGTCAATGGAACACAGGCCTTAGCCGCATCTAGAAGATGCCGTATCACTGACTTCTTATATACCTTTTCTGGTATCTGGGACGCGTGTAGGAGAAAAAAGGCCGGGTCCTCTGGTATCCTACTGTTAGTGATAGTCTGAAGAATATGTCTGATCTCTGCCCAGAAGTTCTTTAATTTGGGGCAATCCCAAAAGATGTGCAACATCGTACCTCTATCTGACTGGCATCTCCAGCAAAGGTCTGAAGAGCTGGGGAAAAACTTCTTCAAACTCTCTGGTGTTCTATACCAACGAGTAAGAATTTTGAAGTTTGTCTCTTGCGTTTTCACACAAATAGACGATTCATGTGTAAGCCTAAGAATTTGTTGTATTTGTGTTATACTGAAGCTTTTCCCCAGCTCTCGTTACCATTCCTGGACACATTTCAAAGGGACGGTTTCCCTTGCTGCAATTAGTATCTCATAATTGGCTGATAGGGTGTGTGATTTTGTTCCCATCTCTGAACACAATTTCTCAAAATTATTAAGCGGTCTTTCAAACTGTCTCGGGGCCGGTAGGGTACTCAGGAAGTGGGTGATCTGGAGAGCACTCCAGAATCTTAATCCAAATGATTCCATCATCTCCGTTACTGTCAACCATTTCCCCCCTTTTATGTAATTATAAGCCTGTGTACAGCCCATATTTACTAAGTGTTTAAATGCCCTATCTTCTATCCCTGGTGGAAGTAAGGGGTTCCCCAATATTGGGTATAAGGGGGAAGTCTCAGGTGTTATACCAATATTAGGGAGCATTGCCGCACTAATTTTGAGAGTATTTCCTATCAGGGGATGTTTAATAAGCTCTTTAGAAATATGTGCCAAACACCAGGGAGCTCTTCCTAATATAACCGGTGACTGAATATGCTCCATCTGTACCCAGAGCTTAAGATCTATGTCTATTCCAGTCAACGACCCGACTGAGATATATAGCCTGATGGTATTTGTGTATATCTGGAACCGCCAATCCCCCCTGTCTTTTAGGACATGTTAGTTTACTTCGCTGTAGACGAGGCTGCTTATATGCCCAAATAAAATCAAAAATTAATTTCTGACATTGTTTAAAATACGTAGATGGGATTCGTATTGGTAATGCCTGTAGGAGGTAAAGAAATTTAGGGAGTATACTCATCTTGATAATGTTACATCGCCCTAGCCAAGAATGCAGACCCAATTTTCATTTATTCAATAAATTCTTCACTTTCTGAAGCAATGGGGGGAAATTTAACCCAAAAATCTTAGCAATATTCGGTGCCAGCAGCGTGCCCAGGTATGTTAGTGCTTTGTCTGTCCACTTAAATTTAAAGTTTTGCTTAAGTTGTTCAATTGAAGTTTGAGGGCAATTAACCCCCATAGCTTCTGATTTAGTAAAGTTAATACAAAGGTTAGAGAGTATACTATACTTTTCAAACTCTTTCATTAAGTTAGGAATCGTTATTAAAGGGTTTGTCAAAGAAAACTTTATATCGTCTGCGTAGGCCGAAATCTTATAATTAGCCTCTCCTATCTGAACTCCTGTAATATCTTGATTTAACCTTACAGTGCAGAGAAATGGTTCCAGTGATAGGGCAAAGAGGAGTGGTGAAAGGGGACATCCCTGGCGTGTTCCATTAGAAATCTGGAAGGCTACTGATAGCACTCCATTGGCCCGTACTCAAGCCGCCGGATTGGAATAAATAGAAGCAATCCATTGCAACATTTTATTCCCAAAGCCTCCATATCGAAGGACTGTTAACATAAAATTCCAGTTTACCCTATCGAAGGCCTTCTCCGCATCTGTATTTAAAAACACTGATTGCGTCTGAGTTTTATTCACTACATACAGGAGATTAAGGACTTTCCTTGTGTTATCTCTTGTTTCACGAGTAGGGACAAATCCCACCTGGTCTAGATGTATCAAGTACGGGATATACTGTTGGATCCTGTTTGCCAAGACCTTTGTGAAAAGTTTGAAATCTACATTAAGTAAGGAGATCGGACGGTAGCTTCCACAAGAGGCCAGGTCCTTTCCCTCTTTCGGGATTACCGTAATATGAGCTAACATTGTGTCTTTTATAAATGTTTCTGATGTTCCAAGGCCATTGAATAGTTTGAGCATATATGAAGCCAGTGAGGGAAAAAGGGTCTTATAATATTGAGCCGTCAGACCATCAGGGCCCGGAGCCTTCCTCAACTTAATAGTTCTTAGTGTCCCCTGAAATTCTTCCATTGTTATCTGTTTATCAAGATTATCCTTGTCTGCTTCTGATAGCTGGGGCATTAATGACCGTCAAAGATACAGGTCTATTTGAGCTTGAGAGGGTGGCTTATTCTGCAGGTTGTACAGTGCCTTATAATAATCTTGAAATTCCTTAACTATGTCGTGTGGTTTTGTAACCCTAGACTTATTGGGTAGTATCAAATGTGGAATATAGTTCATTTGCTTCTGCTCTCTTAATGTTCTAGCTAAAAACCTTCCGCATTTGTCACCTGACTCATACGAAAATTTCCTACAAATCTTTAATGCCGCTTTGGCCCTGTAGAAAAGAAGATCTGAAATTTGTGCTCTCTTGACATGGAGATCCCTCTCCACCGACAGGGACAGGGACCGTTTATGACTGATCTCTAACCTGGCTAGTTCTTCCAACAATAGTTTTAATTGTTCCGCACATTTTCGCTTAATCCTAGCCCCATGTTTGATTGATACTCCTCTAATAACTGCTTTGTGTGCCTCCCACACGATACCAGGGTCACAATCTGGGGTATCATTTATAGAGAAATAAAAATCTAATTCTCTGATCACATCTTCCAGGACATCTTTGTCCTGTAAGAGGCTTTCGTTCAATCTCCTTTGGGTTGATCTCATATTCCGAATCTCTTGTAAATCATACGTCATAAAGATCGGCGCATGGTCTGACCAAGTAATGGAGCCTATATTGGCCTCTCGTACTGAGTGAAGTTGGGCATGTGGGACGAGAAAATAGTCTATGCGAGAATAAGATTTGTGAGCCGAAAAAAGGTATAATCTTTTTCTGTAGGATGGAGTAAGCGCCATATATCCATCAGTTGACCTTTATGTAAAATTTGGGATATATGATTACTTGCGCTACGGGAGATAGATGACAGTCCAGAGGAAGTGTCCTCTATTGGGTTCAACGGGACATTTAAATCTCCCCCAATGATCAACTGGCCTTCCGTAAAATCATACAGTTGTTTAAGCACTTTGCCAATAAAGGTTTCTTGGTGATCATTCGGGGCATACAGTGTTGCCAGTGTAATGCCAACTTCTCCTACTTTGCCTTTCACAAACAAAAAGCGTCCTCCAGGGTTGCTTACCATGTCTGTAAAACACCATGGTATCTTACTTGAAAGGAGGATAGAAACCCCCTTCGATTTTGCCGACGGGTATGTCTGACTTTTTAAAATAGGAATTTTATCATTTCTGAAATGTGTCTCTTGTATAAATGCCACATCAGATCCAAAACGCCGCAGATCCTGTAAAAGTATCCTCCTTTTTTCCGGCGTGTTTAGGCCCTTAGTATTTAATGATATTATCTTTAAAGTATCCATAGAGTGACTCTACACAACCACAAAAGAAAAAAAGAAAAAAAAAAAAAATAGAGATAGTCGAATGTAGAACTCCGGGGCTGTCTGCTCTTAATAATCACTGAGCAATTTAAGCACCGGGACTAACCAATGAAAAAGGATAAAAAGGAAAAGGGATAGTAAAAAAAAAAAAAAAGCTGGACACCCGGGCGGGATGGTAGGGAGGGGGGGAGGGCAGCTATCTAAATTCGAATTAGGACCGACAGCTGTTTTAATGCCTATTCCATTACAGCTTAATTCTTTACGAGTCCTAAAGGGGAGAGGAAAAAAAAAAGAAAAAAGGGGGGTAAACTCCCCTTCCCCCTTTACCTTTACCTATATTAATACCATCTTAGTAATTTATATATCAGAGACTTTGGAGGCCCTGGGGAGGAAGAGGAAAAAGGGGGAAAAAAGCAAAAAAGGAACAAGGACTTTATCTCATACATACTTCATTTTATATAATGCTGTCCCTTTATAAAGCTCCTATGATGAAACCTTAAAAAATATATAGTATAATATTCCAAGTGAAAGTACCGGTGAAAAGAAAAAATAAAAATAAAGAAAAGAAATGTATAATTATTGTGTTAATGTGAAATTGGTGCAAATAAAGTTTATTGGAGGGAGAGAGGAGAGAGAAGGGGGGGGGACAAAAAAAGAAGAAGAACCCAGGCCTCTCCCCATCCCCTCACCCCCCCTCCCCCCCCAACCCATATGGATTGCCAGTACAGCAACCAAACCAAAATAGTGTTATTACCATATCATTTGCCTTCTCGTGCTTTGACCCCCCACACAGAACCAAAAAAACCCAACAAACAGAAGCAAACCACCCACACCCAATAGTGATTTAGATACAATATTCAAAAAAGAAAAAAGAAACAAAATTCAGGGCTATCAACCTGCCCTTCTTAGATACATTGTCAAAAAAGTGTTATATACTTCATCCCTGCAAATCACAATGTGAAAAAAAAAAAAAAAAGGAGAAAACCCCAGCCACAACCACCATGCCTCGAAAGAAAAAAAAAAAACACACATCATTTACCTACCCCTCCTCTTCCCCTATTCTTCCCTCCTCCCTCCCTTACCCCCCTCTCTTCCCCTCCAAGCCATTAAACCTGGGGGTGAAGCGTTGGCAATGGCCAATATCTGTAAAAAAAATTAACTATTCTTCAAAAAACAAAAACAAATCTCGGTTATGTCATATCTCCTTATGTTAAACATTGGTACTATCGTACAATTCATAACCTTAAATTCTATTAAGTCCCTTCAGCCGTTACCTCCTAGTCTACCATATCTCTATTTCTATCTCCTCTACCCCCCTCTTTTTCTATATTCAATGGTTAAATACTAGTCCCCCGTAGGGTTTTGAGATCCCCCTCGCGGCCATTGTTGGCGTCGTTGAGAGTCACTCCGCAGTCTCTGTCTATTCAAGGGGCCTAAACGCCCCCCTGTATGTGGGATATATGTAAGCCAGTTGGAAATCTGGATAGGTGCCACATCTAGAAAAGAGAAAAATCCCCAGAGATCTTCTGGTGTAAAAACAGAGAAAGATATTGAGTCTCTACGGAACCTCACTGACAGCGGGTATCCCCATCTATAGGTACACCCCCGCTCTTTTGCTAAGTCCAAGATAGGACGTAGGCAGGCTCTACGTTGGAGGGTTGCTCGGCATAAATCTGGTAGGACCTTGATAGTAGACCCTCTACAGTCAATATCCCCTGCTTCCCAAGCCGCTCTAAGTATCGCCTTCTTTTCTTGAAAGCAGTGTACACGGCAGACAACGTCTCTCAGTTTCTCTGAATTTTTTGGTCTGGGACCCGCAGCTCTATGAACTCTGTCTATATCAACTACCTTCTCCGGTGATTTCAAAATTATCTGGATAACCGCCCTGACTGTTTCCTGGAGGTCCTCAGTGCCCCGTGTCTCCGGGATACCCCGAAGCCGCAGATTATTTCTGCGGCTTCTGTCTTCAAGTTCCTCAGTATGGAGCTGGAGGTCTACCGTCATGGCTGTCTGGGTGGCCAGTGCCTTTTCCAATGTCCCCACCCGTTGTTCCATTAAGGATACTGTTTCCTTCCCCGCCTTGGTTCTCTCTGAAAGTGTGTTGATATCAGTTCTTACCGCTTGGATGTCTTGGCGGTGTGTCTCTTCTAGCCTCCGGATCAGAGCCTCGATATCCCGGCAGGTAGGTAGTGTGCCTAACAGCGCTCTTATACCTCGGATGTCTCCCTCCAGACTTCCTCCATCGCTGGGCTGTATACCATTCCGGCGGGTTTACAGGGTAAGATGCCGAGTCCACCATCACTGGATCTGTTTCACAAGCCAAGCCAGAGGGCGCCGTGAGTTCACTCGCACCTCCACTCAGACCTCGCAGCGTCTCTTGTGCTACGCCAGGGGTGATACGTTGAGGTATAATTAAGTACTGTTGAATGTCCCCCTGCGGGGATGTACTCTCTCTTTTGCGGAGCGAGTCTGGTACATTATATATATGCACATACATAAAAGGTAAAACAAGCATGTGCCCATTACCGGTATACAGGGCTCCATGTGATCAATTGGTATATAGTGACAGATATACTGTAGAAATAGAAAAAGGGAACATGGTAAATAAAAGTCATGACTGCATCCTAAATAGGCCCGATGCGTTTTATGGTATGAACCACTCTTCAGGAGTGAATGTGTCAGCATGTCTAAAAGAAGACATAGGTACCAATGAATCTAAGGGTATACTTTAGGGATGATATAAATATGTAACATAAAAAGGAGAGGAAGTATCAAATCCTAAGACTTACAAGGGGCTAAAAAGCAAGACATGTGGTATGTTTGAACCAGGGACCCGTGGATTAACCCATCCCGAGAGCTGAGGTACAGGACCCACAGGCAGAGTATCCCATGGTATCCCATGGAATAGAAACTTCCAGGTGTATTGGGTGATAGTACATACCCAAAAATCTGTAAAAAATGTATAAATAATGAGGGTCTAACATATAAAGTAGTGCTAATAAAAGTGGGGGTGAGCACCTTGCACAGTAGGAAGGTATACAGATTAAAGTAAAAGTTTGGAAATGTGAGGGAGGAGCTGGACTTATATCTCCACACAGTGACAGACTTAGGTTACAAGTATGGAGGATACTTCTTTTACAACAGACTGGAGTGTCACTGACACAGAACTCTTTTGTTGCCACTTTTGCCGGTCTACGCTCTCTGCTCTGCACTATCAGCCAGTCTTCTACCCACACAGCGAACTGGTGCTCTGAGGCAGCCAAAAGGCACCCCTTCAACTCCCCTTCCACATCTGGTATTGGTCAGGGCTTGCCAGACCCCTGAACAACTGCGGCAGGTGGAGAAATTGGGACGGCCTGTCTTATCAGGACGCGACCATATGTAATGACTTCAATTATTACATATGCTCCTACAACAAGTGCTGGCTACTGCATATTTGTAGGTAATGCCATAGGGCACAACCCCGAAGGTCATATGTCACTTAAAGACAGAAGCATCAGCCCGTAGCATCAGCCCGTAGCCAACGGCAAATGCTTGCCCATCACAAGTGCCATCTTTAGGGACATGTCTGAAATCCTCACACATTCCCCGTTCAGAGTTTTGCCCAATCTAGTCATCCAAGTGGACATCTACCTTGCCTTCTATGGTTTTCTGCGGCCTAGCGAATTCACCTTTAGTGGCACTGGCAGCCAGATACTAAACAGACACCACCTGACTTGCTTTCTAAACCAGTAAGTCCTTCACCTCGTGGTCTCCATAACTCAACAATCCGGACCCGGGGTTGACATCAACCTCTTTCAGACTAAAAATGCTTAGTGTCCAATGATGGTGCTCGACCAACTACTGTCTCACCTATCCAGCCAATCAGACTTCAGTCCGTTGCTGCCCTTTCTGACCAGCACCCAGACTGGCAGCCAATTTATCAGGCATGTTAGGAGCCTACTGGTCAACTTGGACCTTGACCCCGGTTGCTACCCTGGACATTCCTTCCGGATCGGTGCAGCCTCGGCTGCATCTCAGCACAGGGTGCCAGACCGTGTGATCAAGAAATTAGGCAGACGGAAATCTGCCTACTTCGCTAGATACAATACAAATCCTCAAGTGGAAATGGCACAAGCCTTTACCAAGCTTGCTCAATGATGACAGAATCAGTAAAGAATTACTTCCCTATCTGGGTATTTTTGCCCCCTTTTCTTGGCATACTGACCAGACGACTAAGGCACACCTCGGGTCTATGTTATGTTGTAAGTCTTGTCACGTATTTATGTTATCTGTATTTGTCTTGGTCATCGGGCCACAACCATAAATAAGAAGGCCATTATGGTGGCCTGAGTTTATGGGAGGAGCCCGGGGGGTATTTAAACAGCCCACTCGCCCATGCTCCTTGTCGGTTTCAGTGCGAAATACCCTCCCATCTGCTTTTTAGGGCACTTCTCAGCACATTCTTCTCCACAATCATCCATTACGTATCTTGGGTATGCCCCCTTTTCTTGGCATACCGACCAGATGACCAAGGCACGCCTCAGGTCTATGTTATGTTGTAAGTCTTGTCCCATGTTTATTTGATCCACATTTGTCCTGGTAATAGGACCACAACCATAAATATATACATATATGACAACAGTATATAACAGTGCATGTTACATACATGCATAATAAGTAATGGAAGTATAATTATAACACTATAGTTTTAACATTAGCAGGTATTTATTTTCTTTTACACTGACTAAAAAGCTAGATCCTCTTTTATGTTCACTGTGTGCATTTTCCCCTGTTCTGCTGACAACCTTTTACCACACAGGAGGTGAAGTTAACTTTTCTACAGCAACACAGGCAGGAAAAAAATGCTTTTCTTTATTAGAGTTTGGGAAGGCAAATAACTGTATTCGATTTTTATTTTTGTCTATGTCCCTGTTCCAGAATTCCCCTTGTTATTGTTCAATAAAAATATTGTTATCAGCTTACAGTAGGAAGTCAATTTTTCTAAGCTAAACTTTTTCCATATAACTTGCTTGAAAAAGGTGACAGCTGAAGGGGGTGCTGTGCTAGAGATGCTGAGCAAAGTGGAGGTGAGAGAAGTGCTGGGTAGGGGAGAGTTTAAGGTTTGGTCCAAACACAAGTTCAGACTAAACTTTAGCTTTTTGTGTGTTTTTCCAAGCACCTGATGTTTTGCTTGTTCGGCAGAAGCCTAATATCTTTTATAGAAGTGGTATTTTTACCACTACTATATATAACAGATGCCTTTATGTCAATGATCATTTACAGTAGGGCTCATGTACACTTGCTTCGAATTTAATACACATTAAAGCACCTACTGCTTCAACAGGCTTTTTTGGGGCTTGTTTACACTTGTGTTGACTTACAGTAACACACATTAAAGCACCTACCACTTCATCTTGCTTTATTGATGTGTTTTTAATGCTTCTGTGATTTCCGGAAGCTTTAATGAAGCTTGGCAAATGTCATTTGTGTGTTGGTTTTCTATTTTTTTCAAAAAGGGAAGTGATAATGTAATATTTTAAAAGTGAAGCAAAGTTAACACTGAATTAAAGCACCTGTACCACTGCAGGTGTGGTTAAGGAGCATTCTGATAGACTTGTATGGGGGCTTAGGAGAAGCGCTGAAGCAAGATGAAAGGGACAGAGGATATAATTTTTGAAGCACAACAAAGCAAAGAAAATGTAACAGTTTGAACAGGACTGTAAAGTAACCATTTTATTTAGTGACAGGTGCTTTGGTTGGTATTCAGAATGCTTTAAAAAAGTGTGTCAAACACCATGTTTTGAAGCAAGTGTTAACAAGCCCTCAGGAAATAGTGGAGACTTGTTATTAAAATGTAAATATAGTTATCAATTAAAAAATAAAAAACAATGAAGAATGGTAATTTATAGGACAGCAATCAACCTCCATCTAGTTGTAAATAAATGAATAGCTTGTGTACTGTTTTATAAATATATTTGTATATACAGTATGACATGGAATAATATGTTTTTTAATGGTGAAATCATTGGGAAAATGTCTTTTAGTATCTACTTCTCAAAAATAATGTCTATACATTAATATATAAAGGTCCTCCATATTTATCGTATGCTAATATTTTAATTCAGTTCCACAAAAAATTGTATTAGTTTACATTTAACCGCTTACAGACCAGAAGTTTTGGCTGCTTAATGACACGATACGGCATTGTGTCATTTTAACTGATAATTATGTGGTTGTGCGATGTTGTACTCAAACAAAATTGACATCCTTTTTTCCCACAAATAGAGCTTTCCTTTGGTGGTATTTGATCACCTCTGCAGTTTTTATTTTTTTGCGCTATAAACAAAAAAGAGCGACAATTTTGAAAAAAAACAATATTTTTACTTTTTTGCTATAATAAATATGCCCAAAAATGTTTTAAAAAAACAAATTTCTTCATCAGTTTAGACTGATATATATTCTTCTACATATTTCTGGTAAAAAAAATCACAATAAGCTTATATTGATTGGTTTGTGCAAAAGCTATAGCGTCTACAAACTATGGGAAAGATTTATGGCATTTTTATGGCATTTTTTTACTAGTAATAGCAGTGATCTGCAATTTTTAGCTGTACTGCAACATTGCAGCAGAGAGATCGGACACTTTTGACACAATTTTGGGACCACTGACATTTATACAGTGATCAGAGCAAAAAAATGCACTGATTACTGTGTAAATGTCACTGGCAGGGAAGGGGTTAACACTAGGGGGCAATCAAGGGGTTAAATGTGTTCCCAAGTTAGTGTTTCTAACTTTATGGGGATAGGACTGACTGGGGGAGAAGACATATCGTTGCTCCCACTTACTAGGAACAAACAATATGTCTCCTCTCCCCTGACTGAACAGGGATTTGTATGTTTACACACACAGATCCCCATACTAGCTCTTGTTCCCTCAATCGCGGGTGGGCAGCGGTGATCGCGCCCACTGGCCACGCACATCAGGTCCCCTGCTGTGCCCCGGGGGACTCTTAAAGGGGAAGACGTACCCGTATGGCGATTCACAGGAATGTGCCACTTTGCCGACGTATAACGGCGTAAGCCGGTCGGAAAGTGGTTAAAATATAAGTACAGAACCAGTTCAAATTAGGAAATGTTAGCAAATTTATGTTATCACATATATTGGAAAAGTGAAATTATGAGTGATGGAGTTCTTAGGAGACAAATTGTCCTCGATAACAAAACCTGAATTCATCAAATACCACAATTGACATGCTTTGTGGAGAAAAAGGAAATGTTTCATTCAAACCCATGTATAAGTCTGTATAACAAGTTTGAAACTATAACTTGATGTTAATAACAAATTTGATTTGACATAATAGGATAGAATGGATTGACAAAAGAATTTGCTCACTCAACAAAGCCCATAAATTAGTCATTGGTTTCCAACTATTATTTTATGAATATTTCCTGTTTCCTTGGAGATACAGTTAGTCTTCGGGATCGTACTACCATACATTTTACGTTGTCATTTTATGCTATGCAAATACTATGCAAGAAAATTATGTGCAGGGTATAAACTCATTTCATATTAAAACACCAACAAAATACAGGCATACCCCACTTTTAAGTACTCAATGGGGTTTATTTACTAAAGCTGGAAAGTGCAAAATCAGGCTCAATTCTGCATAGAAACCAATGAGCTTCCAGGTTTTATTACCAAAGCTTAATTGAACAAGCTGGGGTTAGAAGCTCATTGGTTTCTATGCAGAAGTGAGCCTGATTTTGCACTTTCCAGCTTTAGTAAATAAACCCCATTGTGTACTTAAATTTGGGGTATGCCTGTGGTTAAAAGTACATTTCATTTGGTTAGGATTTTTTTTTAAGTAATTCTATTCCTTTAAATGCTATATTTTGTCATGTCATAAAGTAAATTTAAATAAGTGCACAGGACATAAATACATTTTATTATCAATGTGTTAAATGTCAATTAACGTTTTAATTTAAATATACACTTCCTGTGAGTTTGTTTAACGAAAAATTTAAGATTTTTCACTAAATGTCTCCTCAACAAAGTGTTGAAATAATGCAACTAATCCTATTGCAGCTACTCTACAAAAAAAAAACATAAAAATACAAGAAAACAACTGAGTGATTCCTACAACAGCTCATTCCCCTATATCGATAAAGATGGCAATTGATTTTACAACAGGAATAGAAATTGTTGATTTAGAAAAGCGAATAGAGTGAAGTGTCAGCCATTCAATCATGTGCACATTATTAAGTATTTAAAGCTGCAGTTTAGCTAAAATGATTTTCAGCCTTACAGCTTTGGTGACCAGACTTGTCTGTAATGAAGTATATCCAGGTAACTGGATCCTGGAGAAAGCTTCACTGCAACAATGCTTGTTCTCTTTCTGGCTTTGAACTTTCCGCTGTGCAATAGTAAATAGCTTCAGACCTCTGAAATGAATTTGATAGAAAAAAGCTCCAGACAATGACCTGCCCCCCTACTCCTTCCTCCTATTCTTCATGAAATGTTCTTTTGTGTTTTTCAATGCATGTAACATGATCTTTGGCATTCATCTGATACTCCCCCATTTAGAGATCCTGTCACATGCAGTAAAAGCAATTATATTTCTCAGTGGATGAGTATAGAGGAGGGGGTGAGTCCCCGTTGGTAGCTTGATCTATTAAACCAAAGATATTAACCATTGCAGCACCGGAAGCTCAGGCCCAGAAAGTGGACTGGCATCCCTGCAGTAAAGATTTCCAGTATATAGCTTCCTGTACGATATGGGACATAATTTATTAAAAGTAATTAGATCACTAAAGCTGTTGGGCTAAAACTTATTTTTAGCTAAACTTAAAGTAGAAGTCCACCCTAACACATATCTAAATCTACTGGCATCCACAATCTAAGACTAACCTATCTAGCCCTGTAAAGAAGAAATCACTATACATACCTTTTCTGAAGATACTCTGGTCCGGTCTCCAGCAGCGGAAGCTCTGCAGAGGAGACAGCTGACAAAGGCTGGGAAATGAATGGGAAGTGACGTCACCCATAGAGTTACTATGGGGCTGCCTCCTCTGCACCCGCCTCCACAGCAAAACCACCACTGACAGCTCAGCATGGGACTGGACCATAGCAGCTTCAGAAAATGTATGTGTAGCAATTTCTTCTTTACAGGGCTAGATAGGTTACTCTTAGATTGTGGATGCCTGTAGATTTAGAGATTTTAGTGTTAGAGTGACCTTCTAGTTTAAGATTTAATTTGAGCATGGCTTCTTGCTATTACCATGACTTTTTGAGATAAGACAGAAGAGGGTTGATTTAATAAGAGATAAATACTACATTCATTTTTAAGTAGTCCATTCACTGTTATTTACTGAATGCGTTAAATATTTATGTTTTGCGATATTTATCAATTACATTTAGTGTCATTTTTGGCCTTATTTTTTTCACATTTTTTTTTATTTTAAATGCTAACCTAAATGCTAATCTCCCTCTGGTGAAATGTTACAATTTATTTTCATTTCTGAGCTCAGGGCAAAATTATTCCACACTGATACTATTGTATACATTTAACTTACTGGCCAATTCAGAATTTCGTTCATTGTTATTTTATACAGTCAGGTCCATAAATATTGGGACATTGACACAATTCTAATCTTTTTGGCTCTATACACCACCACAATGGTTTTGAAATGAAACAAACATGATGTGCTTTAACTGCAGACTTTTAGCTATAATTTGAGGGTATTTACATCCAAATCAGGTGAACGGTGCAGGAATTACAACAGTTTGTATATGTGCCTCCCACTTTTTAAGGGACCAAAAGTAATGGGACAATTGGCTGCTCAGCTGTTCCATGGCCAGGTGTATGTTATTCCTTCATTATCCCATTTACAAGGAGCAGATAAAAGGTCCAGAGTTCATTTCAAGTGTGCTATTTGCATTTGGAATCTGTTGCTGTCAACTCTCAATATGAGATCCAAAGAGCTGTCACTATCAGTGAAGCAAGCCATAATTAGGCTGAAAAAACAAAACAAACCCATCAGAGAGATAGCAAAAACATTAGGTGTGGCCAAATCAACTGTTTGGAACATCCTTAAAAAGAAAGAACGCACTCGTGAGCTCAACAACACCAAAAGACCCGGAAGACCACGGAAAACAACTGAGGTGGATGACTGAAGGATTCTTTCCCTGGTGAAGAAAACACCCTTCATAACAATTGGCCAGATTAAGAACACTCTCCAGGAGGTAGGTGTATGTGTGTCAAAGTCAACAATCAAGAGAAGACTTCACCAGAGTGAATACAGAGGGTTCACCACAAGATGTAAACCATTGGTGAGCCTCAAAAACAGGAAGGCCAGATTAGAGTTTGCCAAACAACATCTAAAAAAGCCTTCACAGTTCTGGAACAACATCCTATGGACAGATAAGACCCAGATCACCTTGTACCGGAGTGATGGGAAAAGAAGAGTATGGAGAAGGAAAGGAACTGCTCATGATCCAAAGCATACCACCTCATCAGTGAAGCATGGTGGTGGTAGTGTCATGGCATGGGCATGTATGGCTGCCAATGGAACTGGTTCTCTTGTATTTATTGATGATGTGACTGCTGACAAAAGCAGCAGGATGAATTCTGAAGTGTTTCGGGCAATATTATCTGCTCATATTCAGCAAAATGCTTCAGAACTCATTGGATGGCGCTTCACAGTGCAGATGGACAATGACCCGAAGCATACTGCAAAAGCGACCAAAGAGTTTTTTAAGGGAAAGAAGTGGAATGTTATGCAATGGCCAAGTCAATCACCTGACCTGAATCTGATTGAGCATGCATTTCACTTGCTGAAGACAAAACTGAAGGGAAAATGCCCCAAGAACAAGCAGGAACTGAAGACAGTTGCAGTAGAGGCCTGGCAGAGCATCACCAGGGATTAAACCCAGCGTCTGGTGATGTCTATGTGTTCCAGACTTCAGGCTGTAATTGACTGCAAAGGATTTGCAACCAAGTATTAAAAAGTGAAAGCTTGATTGTTAATCTGTCCCATTACTTTTGGTCCCTTAAAAAGTGGGAGGCACATATACAAACTCTTGTAATTCCTACACCGTTCACCTGATTTGGATGTAAATACCCTCAAATTAAAGCTGAAAGTCTGCAGTTAAAGCACATCATGTTTGTTTCATTTCAAATTCATTGTGGTGGTGTATAGAGCCAAAAAGATTAGAATTGTGTCGATGTCCCAATATTTATGGACCTGACTGTACATTGCTAAAATACTGACTGCATACTGGAAGGCAATAAATAATGAATGTGTGTTCTTTAGTGAATTGACTTTAGCCACTTCAGCCCCGGAAGGATTTACCCCCTTGATGACCAGGCCATTTTTGCGATATGGCACTGTGTTGTTTTTAACTGACAATTGTGCAGGCATGCAAGGTTGTACCCAAACAAAATTGATGTCCTTTTTCTCCCACAAATAGAGCTTTATTTTAGTGGCACTTGATCACCTCTGAGTTTTTCATTTTTTATGCTATAAAAAAAAGAACAACAATTTAAAAAAAAAAAAAAAATAATAATTTACTTTCTGCTATAACACACATCCAAAAAAATGTAAAAAAAAATCAAATTTCTTCATCAGTTTAGGTCAATATGTATTCTGCTACATATTTTTGGTAAAAAAATCCCAATAAGCGTATATTGATTGGTTTGTGTAAACGTTACAGCGTCTACAAAATAGGGGGTAGATTTAGGGATTTTTTTATTGTTTTTACTGGTAATGGCGGCGAGCTGCAATTTTTAGCAGGACTGCAACATTGCGACGGACAAATCTGACCCTAAGTAACACTTACGTAGACCAGTGACACCAATAGAGTGATCAGTGCTAAAAAAATGCACTGATAATGTATAAATGACACTGGCAGGGAAGAAGGGGTTAACATTATGGGGCGATCAAGGGGTTAAATGTGTTCCCTGGGTGTGTTCTAACTGTGTGGGGGATCGGTTCACTGGGACTACACAGAGATCGCTGTTCCTAATCACTAGGAACAGCAGATCTCAATGTTGTCCCCTGTCAGAACGGGGATCCACCTTGTTTACATAGGCAGATCCCCGTTCTGCCTCTCTGTACTGCGATCGCGGGTGGTCGACGGGCATCAAGTCCGCTGGACCCACGCGCACACTCCCCCGATGTGCAGCGGCACATGCACCTACACTCTCATGCACGGACCTACATACAGGTAACTCGGTTTGCGCAGCCGAGCTGCCATGTGGCAGTACAACTGTGTAAGGCGGTCAGCAAGTGGTTAAAGTGGATGTAAACCCCATTCATGAAATCTTACCTGGGCACATATATCTGTAGTGTTTACTAGACATGTGCACTGCTGAAAAATTTGTTCGTTTTCGTTTCATTGGGTTTTTTTTGTTTTTTTTTCCTGAATTTGTAAATTTGTAAATTCAAAAATTCAGAAATTCAAAAATTTAGAATTTGTAAATAAATTTGAAATTCGAAAATCGGAAAATCGGAAAATTCGAAAATCGGAAAATCGGAAAATTCGAAAATATGAAAATTCAAAAATATGAAAATAAGAAAGAAAACTCGAAAATCCAAAAATTCCAAATAATGACTAACTAGCTATTAAATTATAGGTATTGGAATTTCCTTTCAAATGTGGCTGTTAGTGAACATAACAAATACAAATTTATGGGAAGTTACGAATTATCCGAAATAACAAATGCCGCATCTAAACAAATAAAAAGGAACTAATTAATAATAAATAATATCAATAATAATAAAACATTTTTATTATTGGTATTTATTATTATTAATTTGTTACGTTCCATTCGTTTAAATATGGCATTCATTATTTCAGATAATTCGTAACTTTGGATAAATTTGTGTTCGTTACGTTCACTAACAGCCAAATTCATTCAGATTTTTGAAATTCAGGTTTTCAAATTTTTGGATTTTCATTCTTATTTTTGGATTTTCGATCTTTTGAATTTTCAGATTTTCATTCTTATTTTCGAATCTCCGAGTTTTCGGACTTTCCAATTTTCTAATTTTTCAAATTTCCGATTATTCGGAAAAATTCAGAAATTCGAAAATTCTGATATTTCCGAATTAACAAATTTTGTTGAAATTTGTTAAAAAATGAATCTGGAACTAAACGAATTGCACATGTCTAGTGTTTGCTTATCTCTTTCCAAAGCCCCATGTTTTTTTTGCTGCTCTGTTCCTCTATTATCAGCATGATAACTTTTGACAAGTTCTCTGACACAGGAGATAAAAGCAGCTGAAAATTTGTGTCAGGGAGGGTGCTATAAATAGAGTAGATGAGAGCTGATCTATTCACAGCACAGGTCTGCAATTTTCTTCATTCCTCTGCCTATGTGGAGGGGGGGTGTGCCTTTCCTCCAATCAGCTCACACACAGTGTATGCCCAGACTGCCCTCCCGCTACTGAAACAGGCAGAAACATTTCTAACACGATTTGCACTTTCTAAAGAATATAGCAAGCTGTAGACAGCAGATATACATGTAAAACTTATGTAGGGAGATTTGTTTCATCTCTGTGTATCATCTGAGGCTGTTCACTTCACTGGGAATATGTGAGAGTTTACATCCACTTTAATGATTTATCTCTTTTTTTTTGTGGTATTTATCTCACATTCAATATCTTACTTTGATTAATTGACTTTTTTATTATCTAATGCAATATTTCTGAAAAATAAGTCACACTCTACCTTCATATTGCATGTGGAATTCTTTTAGTGAATTGACCCCATTGCTCTCTGAAAAAAATATCATACTTTATTTGTATCAACAAAATAAGAATGATCCAACTTCATAATGACATCCATAACACTCCACCATTAAAAGAATGACAATGTTATCATTGTCACTTAGACAACACCATTGGTCTGGACCACTCTTACATTGGCTAATTATACATAAATACTAGATCAAGCAAATTCAATT
Organism: Aquarana catesbeiana; assembly: GCF_042186555.1. Classification (NCBI taxonomy): domain Eukaryota; kingdom Metazoa; phylum Chordata; class Amphibia; order Anura; family Ranidae; genus Aquarana; species Aquarana catesbeiana. Next base: position 255,029,806 of record NC_133325.1, on the reverse strand, counting down.
GTTAGATGATCTTTTAACAACAATTAAACTGAGAACATAGGATTCAATCTTTTATCCAAACAAGGAGTCACAACTGTACTTCAGCATACTCACAATGGGTTTTCTCATTCCCATAATTGCCCTCTGTCACCCAAATAGTAAACATTCCTCCCATGAACACAATTGATTAAGCTATGTTAAAAGCCCGGTTTCTTTTGTTTCAACACAGATCCAAGCCCATGATAGGGAGGTTATTGATAGCTTTCAAGCTGGAACAGCATGTCACATTGTTCTTGCTAAACAGGGGCAACATTACCTCTCTTTACACCTTCTAGTATATTGCATTGCTTGAAGATGACAGTGTGCTGCAGCACAATAAAGAGTTAATGGCAGCTATGATGTTGAAGCCATAGACCTCATTTTACCATCCCCAGCCATTGATGGCAGAGAACATCTATTTAGCTCCATCCTCCATGTTTTTTACCTAGTGAAACAGATAGTGACTGACAACTGTGAGTTTGACAACTCGCCTTTCATTGCATAGTGATCCTCATAAATAATCAGAGGTAAATGCTAGATTCTACTGGTGCTCCAGGTTCCTCCTTTTCTCAGTGTGACACCATAAGAAGTCACTTCCTAGTGTGTCACACCTGCTGGCTCAATCCAGAGCCAAACTGCATGTGTCCATAGACACAGACAGTGTGGCACAGACCCACCCCAGAGACAATGGCTTCCACTGCTATCAATCTGCCCTGTGAGGAGGGAGAGAGACACTGCTCTTGAGCACAGTGCTGAATTGAGATTGAGCTGAGTTAAAGTAATTGTAAACGATCATCTTGTAAAACAACCAATTCTTTTTAAAATAGAAATGAAGGGCAAAACATTTTTGTATAGATATAAAAAATATAAATACCCTTTTTCCCTTTTTTTATAAGTGATCATACTCCCTCTGTTTTCAGCTGCATAAGAGCTGGGGGAGGAGAAGCAGCAGCACACTTATCTTGTCAGTGAATGGCTGTACAGCAGGGGTGTGACAGAACAAGTCTGATCATTGGATGAGAGTACACCGAGTTCCCAGCATAGCTAGAGAACTGACCATGCTGTGCTCTCATGCTTAGTGTGGTCAGTTTTTAATAGGAAAGCAGAGGGACTGGCAGGAACACCAAGGATTTCATACAAATAAAGCAATACAAAGAGAACAAGTACATGGCACAGCAGCCACACATCAGGAATATTAGGTATTTGGATAACAAATGCTTTAAGTATAAGGTGAAGCTGCTGGGGGAGCTGCACACAAAGTATTTTTTCCTGAATGCTGCTAATGCATTAAGGTAAAAAACTTCTGCATTTAGAACCACTTTAACTTGAAGATCAAGCTTGAAGGGGTTGTAAAGGCTCTTTTTTTAAAATAACAAACATGTTATACTTACCTCCTCTGTGCAAGGGTTTTGCACAGAGCAGCCCCGATCCTCCTCTTCTGGGGTTCACCAGCAGTGCTCCTGGCTCCTCCCCACATCAAGTGCCCCCTTGGAGACCCGCATTCTAAGGGGACACCCACGCTTGCGCGTTCCCGAGTCCTGCTGCTGCGTTCATTGACACAGATAACAGGACTCTGCCTTGCCCCTTGGCTCCCGTGTCACTGGATTTGATTGACAACAGTGGGGGCCAATAGCTGCACTGCTATCAATCTATCCAATGAGGACCCAAAACTACTGCTGGAGCTGCTGTGCTCATCCCCATCAATGGAACGATCAGGTTCAGGTAAGTAAAAGTGGGGCTTTTTTATTACATACACAGTTGTCTCAGTAACAATGTTGTCACTCTTTTAATAGTGGAGGGTTGTTGTGGATGTCATTATGAATTGTGATCATTTTTATATTGCTGATCCAATATAAAACAAAAAAATATTTTTTTTTCAGACCACTGTAGTGACCATACGTTTAGTCACAGTAGCTTGTTTATTACTTTAGTCATTCAACCCTCTATACAGTGGAGTAATCTACTAAAGCTAACCATCACACTGCAGCTGTTCTAAAACCAGTTCTTTTGTCAATATAGTCTCAAAAAAAACTTTTTTTTTGGTGCGGAATCTATAGATAAACATATGTAACATTATAAAAATAATCTTTTTGGGGGGGCGTGTCTGGCCGGCAAAGAAGATGGCTGCATAGCTGAGAGCTACTGCTGCCTCACGCTACAGCAACACCAGAGCGACATCCAGGAGAGGTTCCCTGAGTCCTGAATCCACCTCTGATCTGACGGCCACTGCAGGCAGCTATGAATAAACGGCGGAAAAACAACAAGCCACCCCAGCGTCTCACGGACGGTGACACCACAAGATAATCAAGATGGCACCGGCGCCTGCTCCAACGGAGGGACCCGTTCTCATCCTGGCCGCCAAACTGCGGTGAGTCATGCCCCTGTTGCTCTGGGGGAGATGGGAGAGTTCTCATCTCCCTCTACCCCCACTATGCGTAGCCCAGCTAAAACCAGGCAGCGCAGGGAGGGAGATGAGTTCTCCCCTGGGCTGCAGCTTGTCACCACACAGCTCTCCTCACAGGGTATACATGCAGAACCCTTGATTGACATGTTCCCAGCCACAGACCAGGCCATCTCAGAGAGCAACATGAAAAATATGCTTTTGTCCCTCAGAAGAACCCTCTTTAATGACTTCTCAGATATGTTTGCTTCTTTAAACAATACTGTTCAAACTCACACTAACCAAATCCAGCACCTAGAATCTAAAATGGTGGATCTTTATACTGCTCACAATGACCTTGTTGATGCATACACTGATCAGGAATCTGAGGTGCAGAGCCTTCAAAACAAATTGGCAGATTTAGAAGACCGCTCAAGGCAGAATAATATTAAGTTCAGAGGGATTCCTGAATCAATCCCACCAAATGAACTTAATTTTGTTTAACGCCTCATGAAATCCCTCATACCGTCTCTGATTGATATTGAATTATGTGTCGACAGGGCCCACCGCACACCCAAACCAAAATTTCTTCCTGACACAACACCCAGAGATACCCTGGTGCACATTCACTACTACCACATGAAAGAATGAGTCATGACAGCGGCCAAACAAAATCCAGCAGTCCCAGATGACTTTACTGGTATCTCCCTCTATACGCATATATTGCAACAAGCATTGAACAGAAAAACACCAAGATAGTATATAGTTGGGGATTCCCCACAAAGTTACTCGTCACTTGGAACGGTAAACTATTCCCTATACACAGTGTGGAAAAAGGCATACTACTCTTCAAACAATAGAAATTGCTGCCTCCAGATGCACAACCTCCTGTTCAACCCACCCCAGAATGACTGGACACGGAGTGGACCAAATCCGTTCTCCATAATCAGCAATGAGCCTCTCCCTATCATTAATACTTCTTAGTAGCATGAGACATGAAGACCAAACGTTTAGTTTGTCCTCCTCTCCCAGTACCTAGTGCATCGCACTATTGGTCTACTTACCCCCAAATTACCACAGCAACCCAAGCTGCCCATTGTACCTGTGTTTAACAGGTGTTTTTTTAACACATGTTGCTTCTGTTCCTTTTTTCCTTTTTTTTCTGTGTTTTCTCTCACCCTCTACCCACCTAGTCACCACCTATGATGCTTACCCAACTACACATGGACATGGATTTCTGACTGCACTGCCTACATGGATTGCTGATAACAAGAACTTGCTGCCCTGCGAGACGACTGTGAACTACTCCACTACTGTTATCACAAGCAGATATACTCGCTGGATTCCTAAGTTTCAGTCGCACAGGTACTTTAATTGTCACCTTCAGTATAACAGTGTATCCTTGTACTGCATTATCTCAGCAAGTAACCAACTACTGTCATGCCTCTGAAATTTATGTTTATAAACACAAAGGGACTCAACAGCCCCTTTAAGCGTGCTGCGCTACTTAAGGAAGCCCGTTCCCTTAAAGCGGAAATCATTTTTGGCCAGGAAACCCACTTTGCAGCCCACAAATGTCCTCAATTGAACTTCCAAAGCTACTCCCACATTTATACATCTAACAGCCCCAAAAAAGCATGTAGAGTCTTCATCGCTATCAGGGATTCAGTCTTGTTTCGCCACATTCGCACTATTCAAGACCCCCAAGGAAGGTATACAATTCTTATCTGTGAACTGAACCAAGCAACCTTTACGCTTGTTAACCTGTACGCCTCTAATACTGAACAACGGAAATTCCTTGCCCCTTCCTTGCCACAAGCTCAGAAGTAGTCCAAGGTACCCTCATCATGGGTGAAGATTTCAACAATGTCTTGGATCCCTCTGTGGACTCCAGGCCAGAAGACCTATACACTCTATTGTCCCCCTGCTCGAGAAATATGAACTGTATGACATATGGAGGTGTTTTCACGGCTCCGAAAAGGACTATACGCTCTTATCAGCTGCACATTCTTCTAATTCCCGCATTGACTTTTTCTTTACAGGGAAAAGAACCCTCCAAAATGTTCTGAGTTCGGACATTGGCACAATATCTTGGTGAGACCACGCCCCGATTACTTTAGAATTTGATGACAAACTCCGTAACTCACCTCCTCCACTCTGGAGACTAAACACGTTCCTTTTGGAGAACAAGCTACTGTTCCAAACGATCGTGCAAGAACAACAGAATTTCTTTCACTACAATGACACTCCTGATGTCAATAGATTCACATTATGGAATACGTACAAAGTATATATGTGAGGGGCACTGATCAATTCAGCTTCAAATGTTAAAAAACAGAGGACGAAGCAGATTGCAGACTTGCTCAAATCCATAACTTTAAAAGAACGAGATAACAAACTTAAACCATACTCCCAGCTTACACAAAACATTCTCCGGGACGGACAGCAGTTGAGGACTCTACTTCTTTACAAGCAGGTAAACCATCTTAAATTCCTCAAAACCAACTATTATGGTTTACACAACAAGGCGGGAGCTTGGTTGGCTAGGAAAGTTAAAGCAAAACAGATCAAACAAAGAATACCTGCCCTTACCCACCCACTTAATCACAACGCTGTTATTAATCCTAAAGATATAGCCAATACCTTTGCAGACTACTATCAGTCCCTATATGACCTTCGTAAAGATGTATCTACCCCTCAACCGTCACCAGTGCTTATTAATTCATTTTTACGTAAAGTACAACTCCCTACCCTTACTAGGCATCGACTTGACTTTATATCCCAACCATTTACAACACAAGAAATCTGTTTAGCCATCAACAAACTACCCAACCGTAGGTCTCCGGGTGATGATGGTTTCTCAAATGAGTACTACAAACACTTTTACAAGGAAACTGCCCGTATCTACAATCAGTCTTCAATCTTGCTTCGTCCTCCGGAACCCTCCTACTTGAAATGTTGAGAGCAGTGATAGTGACATTACCAAAAGCTAACAAGGACCCTACTTACCCTGCCAACTATAGGCCCATATCCCTCCTCAATACAGATGTAAAATTGTTTGCCAAACTCCAGCTATTAGACTACAGAAAATTCTATCTCACCTCATCCACCCAGATCAGGATGGCTTTGTACCCAGACGTCAAGCCCCGGATGGCACTAGACGCCTTATTAACCTGATTTCACAGGCTGGATCCTCTGCAATGCATTTTCTGCTTCTCTCCTTGGATGCGGAGAAGGCCTTCGACAGGGTCCACTGGGGATACCTTAAGACAGTACTTAATACCTTTGGAATAACGGGATGGATACAAACAGCCATCTTATCCCTTTACTCCACTCCCTCGGCTATTGTACTTACTTATGGAATTACCTCCAAACTGATACACATAACCAATGGGACAAGACAAGGATGCAACCTTATCGCCAATATTTTTTACACTTCTCATGGAACCATTAGCAGAGAATATTAGATCCCACCATAATATCACAGGCCTCTCTATAGCTGGTAAAGAGCATAAAGTAAGTCTATTCGCTGACGATGTCATGCTTATGCTCTCCAATCCCAAGACATCCTTGACCGAGACACAGAAACTATTACACAAATTTAGTGCCATGTCATACTACAAATTGAACGCCACCAAATCCCAAATACTAGGTGTCAATGTCTCTGCTCCCATGCGATCCTCCTTAACCAGAGAATTCCCTTTTATTTGGTCTCCTCACTCTTTACCTTTCTTGGGAACTGACCCAACACACCTCACAACTTTATAGATATAACTTTAAGCACTTTTTGGAATCTTTACCCCAACAACTGTCCCACCTACACACCCAAGATCTGTCAACAGCAGGTAAAATAGCAGCACTAAAAATGATAATTTTCCCTAAACTCCTCTACTTATTCCGCACAATAATAAGCCCCCTACCACGCATCTTCCTTTCCTCAGTACAAACAAATTTCAACCAGTACATATGGAACCGCAAACCGCCTAGGTGTTCTCTCACTATTATGTTAAAACATAGAAAACATGGCGGAATGGGAGCCCCCAATGTAACAGCGTACTACAAAGCATGTGTCATAGATCAGCTTAAATATTGGTGGACTCCTTCCACACATAAATCGAGGTCACTCATGGAGGCCAGCAGTACCCAGCACAGAGACCTCAAGTCAACCCTCATTGCCATTTGATTAGGAGCCCCTGTCCCTACCTCTCCTACTCCTACAGTACAGATATCCACTAGATTGTGGTCCAAGCTCCCTACTTCCTTCTCAACTACCGGATCACTCTGTAAAATATCTACCCCATCTCAGTCCTCCAACATTTCATACCTTGCTTTGACTTGAAATTGTGGAAATCAAACTTAACCTTTTGAAAGATCTATATCATGACACATCCCTTCACAATTTTGATTATTTGGCCTCTCGATTCCACCTCCCTCCCTCTGCACATTTTCCTTACTTACATATTTGATCCTTTCTGAAGAAACACCCCCTACCTTTCTACTTCGAACTACTAGCCTCAATTAATACATTCCTCCAGGACCCCACTATCCCGATTAAAGGAATATCACTATTCTACAATATTTATAATGCCCAAGACTCCTTCTCCAAAACAGCTACTACTATTAAATAGGAAAAAATCCAGGGTAAGACCTTTCCAGATAGCTACTGGAAATTAGCATTCTCCACCACCTACTCATCTTCCAGATGTGTAACTCACTGGGAACATTTTTAAAAAGTAGTACACTCCTGGTACCTCACCCCCTACAAACTTTCTAAGTATTACCCTGACCACAGAGCCCTATGCTGGAGGAAATGTGGAGACATAGGTACACTGTACCATATCCTATGGTCATGTAAATCCATGCAATCCTTCTGGAACAAGACCTTCTCCATGATATCAGACATATGCAATCAACATATAGATCCCAACCCTGAACTTGCTTTATTACACCTAACAATACACAAATTATCACCCAAGATAAAAGTAGTGATTACACAACTTTTGTTAGCAGCAAAAATAACTATCACCAGGTTGTGGAACACAGTTGAATCTCCATCTCCCACTGATGTTATATTCACTGTAAACCACCAATGTGAGATGGAGAAACTGTTAGCAATCACAGATCTCAAGATCAAACCATTTAGAGCTAAATGGGATAGCTGGCTATCTAACCCAAGATGTACAGTCAAAGAATGATTAATTGCTCACCATGAACCAACAACCCAGTCCATGCATTTATATATAGCTTTCATTTCTTATATATAATGACTAACATAGGGTGACTCCCCCCCTCCTCCTACCTACCAGCTTGCAAGGGCACATTCCTACCCACACAAATACCCGGTGTATGCACCTGAGGATGTTTATAATGAGAATATAACCAGGGATAATTTGTTATGCTGACTCTTCCACCAACCGCCGCATCTTGCTTCCTACACTTATTTTATCTATCCCTGTTCCTTTATGTTTCTTTCTTTCCTCTCTCCTCTTTTTGTTTGTCTCTACAACACTCTACTAGCTACATAAGAAGTGATGACACAGATTGGTGGTGTGTTGTCTCCCCTCTCTAACACAGTTTGATCCCATAGGGGTGTCCGGGAGGGAGTGAACAATACTTTTTACCTTGCATTTTAGCAATTTACATCTTTCTAACGTTCACTCTATTGCTGTCGGGATCTGTCTTTTGTATTCAACTGAATGTTTCAACGTACTCTGTAAACTGTTTGGCAGATAATGTTCACATATGGTTTTTTTTTTGTTTGTTTGTTTCTATGAAAAATTCAATAAAAAACCATTGAAATTAAAAATACCTTTTTTTCTCATTTGAGCAGTGTGAGTTTTAAAATATAAAGTTGTTGTGCAAGTGCACATTTTATTGTATACTTTTTCCGTGCAACAGTTACACTGAAATTATATGTCTGATGCAAAGCACTGAAAAGTTATTTACAAATGAAAACCCCTTTTTTTTTGTTCCATATGTTTTAAATCTTTATTAACATTTTATTGTAAAAGAAAAACAATTATATAACAGTGAACAGGTACAAACAGAAGAATAATTATCAGTAAGACACAGAGATTACAAGTAAGATTTAATTTTAGAAGCCTTTGTCATTGACCTAATATACCATCAAAAAGTAAGGTATGGGTATGATAAACAGGTAACCAACAGTAGCAAGAATATTTTACACTTAACTGGAGTAATGGTTGTTTTCCAATGAAGGATTAATGGGTGTCCCTAGGTTTCATGTGTAAAAATAAGGAGTCACTTATGGGATGACTACATTATATGGTAATATTTTTGGTTTATAAAAATATTCTACATACTTGTTATCAAAGTGAGGTAAAAGAGAAAAAGAGTGCATTAGAAAAAGTGAAAGAGAGAATGATTTCTTTAAAGGATGGTCTCACCTTTTGTTAAAAAATAAATACAACAATAAATGCACATCTTTTTGCATGTAAATAAAACGGAAAATTTATATCAAATACTTACCGTAATTTTCCTTTCCTGATGGACTCCATGGCAGCCTACGTATGGGTTAATTATGCCTCTCATACCTCATAGGACCCCACTCCCATAAATCTTTGCTTCTAGACAGAGACTGTGTTCCGTAACTTAGCCTACTCCAGCAAATGGGAGGGAACTCCTGCTGCCATGGAGTCCATCAGGAAAGGAAAATTACGGTAAGTATTTGATATAAATTTTCCGTTTTCCTGACAGACTCCATGGCAGCCTACGTATGGGAAATAACTAGCCATACACACCCGGGTGGGTAATTGCTGGATAAAGAAAAAAAGGTTTAATTGGCACCATCAACAGATAATACTTGCAAACCAAAGTTAACCGTAAACAAAGAAGCCGGTTCTACACAATAGTGTGTCATGAAAGTGTTAATTGATGACCATGAGGCCGCTTTACAGATTACATCTGGAGACACATGTCAGGATGCTGCCCACGATGTAGAGACGCTCCTGGTAGAATGAGCGGTTACCGCCTCCGGAGGAGCCAAACCCTTAGACCTGTAAGCCCATTGAATAGCTTGAACGATCAATGCTGCGATGGTTCTAGAGGAAGCCCGTGAACCCTTGTTCTTGCCGTGAAAAAGAACAAACAGATGATCAGACTGGCGAAAAGAAGCTGTGGCTTCTAGGTATTGCTTTAGAATCTGCCCAACATCTAGAGGGTGAACATTAGAGTCCTCAGTAGATCTGAAAGTAGGGAGGACAATCTCCTGATTTTCATGGAAGATGGTTGTTACTTTTGGATTCGATCCTAACATGGGGATCAAGACAACTCGATCTGGGAAGAAGGTAAGAAAAGGTTCTTTGCATCCTAGAGAACCAATCTCGGAAACCCTCATGGCCGATGTTATGGCCACTAGAAAGACCACTTTGAGAGAAAGCTCCCTAATTGATGATTGATCCATATGCCGTATCTCCTTTTCTGAGAAGAAATCCAAGACGAGAGGAAGATCACACTTAGAGAATCTTGTTTTTTTCTGAGGCCTAGCCTTATTGCTCCCTTGAAGAACTGCCTAGTAAGGGGGTGTCTGGCCCATGATACGCCTGTGAAGGCTGAGATTGCCGAAACCTGGACCCACAAGGAACTCACCGATAGGGACAGATCCAGGCCAGATTGTAGAAAACCAAGAATGTCCTGAATCCTTGGATTACTACAGGAACCATTGGAAGAAATCACATAGTCCGCAAACTTCGCCCAAATCCTCTGATAAACTCTGTTGGTGCCCGCTCTTCTGGCATTCAACAATGTAGCAATAGCCGTACTTGGGCAACCTAGTGCTTCCAACCTTCTCTTCTCAACCACCAAGCCATCAGATGGAGCTGGGATGGGCAAGGGTGAAGAGATGCTCCCTGCAGCAGGAGATCTGGTCTGGACGGGAGAGGGACCGGTTCTCGGTAACTGAGCTGCATCAGGAGAGGAAACCATGGCCTGTTGGGCCAGAACGGAACAACTGCCAGCACCTCGACATCCTCCCACCTGAGCCTCGAAAGGAAACGAAGAATGACTGGAACTGGGGAAAAGGCATAAGCCCTGTGGAATTTCCACTGGTCCGTCAGGGCATCCACTCCGAAGGCCTGGGGACAACGACACCTCGTGTAATATTTCCCCAGCTTGAAATTGCATGGGGATGCGAACAGATCTACTTCCGGCATCATCCCTAGAGACAGGAGCCAATTGAAAACTTCGGTGTGGAGGGACCACTCGTTGTTGTCCAGGGTGACTCTTGAAAGGAAGTCCGCTTGGACATTTTGAATTCCTGGGAGATAAACAGCGGATAGATTTGCTAAGTTCGTCTGGGCCCAGGACATGATCAGGCTTACTTCCCTCAGTAAGGAGAGACTGCGGGTGCCCCCCTGTCTCTTGATGTATGACACTGCGGTCATGTTGTCCAGTCTCAGGAGGACTGAGGCTCCTGATATCAGATGGAGAAAAGCTTGAAGGGCACGGAAGGCAGCTCGGAGCTCCAGGACATTTGAGACTATCCCTTGGGATGGGAAGTCCCACCTGCCTTGGGCTATCTCCGTCAGACAGAGAGCGCCCCAACCTCTGTTGCTCGCATCCGTTGTCACTGTAATCCAGGAGACAGGTGCTATGGAATGACAATTGAGGAGGTTTTTCCGTAGCAGCCACCAGGGGAGGCCCTCCCGCATGGAGGTGGTTACCCGCACCAGATGGTCTCGAGACCCTGGATCCCATTGCTGGAGAAACCCCTTCTGAAAGGGCCGCATTTTCCATTGCGCCCACCTCACCATGGGGGCTGTGACTACCATAGTGCCGATTATTTTGAGACACTGAGAGGCTCTGAGGAGAGTTGCTGACAATGCTAGGCGAATTCTCTCTCGAATTACCGGAATTTTCTCCAAAGGCAGAGAGATGGTGCTCTCCACTGTGTTGAATAGGGCTCCGAGGAATACTAGAGCTTGTGTCGGAACTAGGTGACTTTTCTCTCTGTTCAATAGCCAACCAAACTCTGTCAGAGTAGATATGACTTGATCCCGATGTGACAATATCTGTTCCCTGTCCTGAGACAGTAGGAGTAGGTCGTCTAAATAATGGTGTAACCGAATACCTTTGACCCGGATTAGAGCTACCACAGCCAATAAGAGCTTCGAAAACACTCGAGGCGATGTTGTGAGCCCGAATGGGAGACAAGTGAATTGGAGATGCCTCTGGCCTACTGCAAATCGGAGATACCTCTGGAAATCTTTTGCGATCGGCACATGAAAGTAGGCGTCTTTCAGGTCTATGGAGACCAGCCAATCTCCTGGTTGTACTGTTTGTCGGATTGTCAGCAGGGTTTCCATCTTGGATTTTTCCTTCTTGATGAAGGAGTTTAGATGTGTCAGGTCGATTACTGGTCTCCAAGAGCCATTCTTTTTGAGGACCATGAAAAAGGGGGGAATAAATTCCAAGAAATCTTTCTTCTGATGGCACTTGAATGGCGGCCCCCTGGGCAATCAGCGAATCTGTATAAGATAGAAGAATTTGTCTTTTTTCTTCTGAGTGCGGAAGGACCGTAGGCACAAACCGGTGAATGGGTGGATTGATGAAAACCCAAGTGTGACCTGAGGAGACCGTTTTGACGGTCCAGTAATCTTGAATCGAGGCTGCCCAGACGTGCTGATACCGGAATAAACGAGCCCCTACTTGCACTACCTGAACAGGCATCGTATCAAAAGGACTTGGAAGTCTCCCAACCACTCGACGGGGCTGACTTTTAGGATTTTTGGCCTGAAGGCTGGCATCTCCTCCAGTTTTTCCTAAACTCCCGACCAGGTCTGTAGAGACGAGCATCTCTAGCGCGTTCTGGCTCTTGTCTGGGTTGAGTCCTTCTTTGGTTAAGGATACGACGGTCCTGGGGTAAGAATCCTGACTTGCCCCCAGTAGCACAGGAGATAGCAGAATCCAGTTTATTTCCAAAGAGTGAGGAGCCTTCGAAAGGAATCCTGCACCAGGCCTGTTTAGAGGCAGGGTCTGCAACCCATCGGCGTAACCAGAGGGCACGTTTTGCTGTAACTGACGACAGCATGACACATGCCACAAGATGAATAATGTCCATGGATGCTTCTCCCAGGAAGACCGAAGCCAGCTTCAGCTCATGTACTGGAGAGCTCTTGAATAAGTCCTCAGACACACTTCCTAAAGCTGCACCCACATCATCCGTCCAAGACTCCATAGCTTTCGACAAAGCTGCGAGGGCCAGAGCCGGTTTACAAGCCATCCCCGCCGTGATGTAGATACGTTTTAAGTCCGTATCAATCTTCCTCTCCAGACCATCCTTGAAAGAGACGGTATCCTCTAGAGGGAGCGTAACATGTCTCACCAGCCTCATGAGAGCTGCATCGACAAGGGGGGCTGATTCAAGATGTTTTACTTCATCATTCTTGAAAGGATACATCTTTGCAATCTTGGAAATTAAAGAGTTTTTCCTATCAACTTTACCCCATTCATCCGAGATAATTTCACCCAGTTCACCCAGGAAGGGGAAGTTCGGGCGATCCTTCTTAAGGTGCTTAAAGTATTTCCTCTGTTTAGAGGGTGCTTCTACTGGTTCCTCCCATCTCAATGCGTCTTTAACCGCTCTGACCAACTGGGGAACCAGGGAGAAGTCAAAACCTGCACCAGGTTCAATTATCTCTGCTTCGCTGTCCGAGGAACCACTAAAAGAGAGACTATGATGAAATGGGCCCAGAACTTCTGGCTCAGTTTCTTCAGCAACTGGAGCTATAACAGAAGGAGGAATTACTGCCTGGTCAAAATCTGCTTTGTTAAGAGATTCTTGGACCACTTTCCTGACCAGAGCCTCCACTTGCTGGTCCTCAGCTCCTCTTTCCTTCGTGGCTCTCGAATAGCACAACTCACAGAGAGATTTACCCTCTGGGACCTGAGTTTTACATCCCCAGCAAGCTTTCCTCTCAGAGCGGCTGGAATGGCGGGGGGAATGATGACTAGATTTAGACCTTGACCCCTCTTTGCGGTGTCTGGAAGATGACCTAGTACGTCTAGAAGCCGACGTAGACTGGTGATGTTGAGACCTAGACTGGTCTTTTTCTTTATGTGCCGATAGCTGTGGTTCAGACCTAGAAGGGCTGAAGGGGGAGAAAAGAATACTTTGTTCCTAAATAATACCCCAAACAATACAGGCAGAATGAAAATAAAAAATACTTCATCCTACCTGCGGTGTAAGGGTTGGCCACTAGGGGCGGTGACACATCCATGGCGACAGAAACAAAGGACTGCAAACACAATCAATAAGAAAACCAATAACTAATTATGAATACTTTCACTTTCTCTTTCCCCTATTTGGAGAAAGAGACCTAGACACAGGAAGGTACAGCAAAGCTCCTTACCTCAGAAGCCAGAAAGATGGACACAGGGAAGCCGCTGCCTGAGCGAAAGAGCAACCCAAACCATAGCTGTATGTGACAGCTATTTGAATCTGCCGCCTGTGATGACGTCATCGCGGCCACAGCGTCCCTACACTGTGACCGACGCCGCTCCATCACACGCGGACTGCGCAGGCACGAACCAAGCCTCGATCTCAATCGAGACTTCGCAGCTGCGCAGTCGGAGCGGGGGAAGCGGCGGACTGGAGCGCAGATGCGTCCCAGCCGCCATGGCCACTAGGAAAAAGCATTTTAGACAAAAACAACACACACAACAGGCTGCCAAAAATTCATAAACAGGAGAGCATACATTACCACGGCACCTGACGGGATCCATCCTGGAAATGGGAGCAAAGAGGAGCGCTCACCGCACGACCGGGGTAATAATAAAAGAGGCCTCCCGCTAATAGCTGGGACGATTGGCCGAGTTGCCGCTTCCCAGCCAATGGCCGGTATAATCAGCTCTTCCAGGCATCAGAGTGAACCCCGTATGTCCGCCCTGCTAATAGCTGGGGAAGCTGGACTTCAATAAGACACCGCCATCATCAAACACGTGCGAACCACCAGGACTGGATCAACAAAACTTCATAAGGTAAGAGATACACCTTGGTCCTAGGAGGAGGACAAAAAAGGAACACAGTCTCTGTCTAGAAGCAAAGATTTATGGGAGTGGGGTCCTATGAGGTATGAGAGGCGGGATTAACCCATACGTAGGCTGCCATGGAGTCTGTCAGGAAAAAAAGTTTTTTTTATTTTTTTTACAATGGATCCTGTAAAAAATGACTTATGGGATCTAATGTAAAAAAGAAGAAAAAAGGAGTGCCTGAAATGGGGAGGGTGAAATGTCACTCTTTAAAGAATGAGAAGGTGAACTAGGTTCTTGGAGGAGACATGAGTGCAAAGGGAAGGTTAGCACTATTTTAACATTGGTAATAAAACTAGCTAAAATGAAAAAATAAAGTTTGAATATTTATGATAAGGAACAAAAATGTAAAATAGTTAGCTGAATAAAATAATACAGAGCATGAGGAAGTAATGTATATGGGCCGATTAGGGTTAACTATCAGTTAATAAGGGATCAAATAGGAACATTTATATTTATTTATTTATTTACATATAGGGTTATTTAACTGATGTTCACATGAAAAAAAAATGTTGCTACCTAATATTTCTTTTAAACACTTCTAGATACTGTATACAGACATTACCTGGAAGTATAATTTTATAGAGAAGCTGCTGCAGGCTAATCTGTTATAAAGAGCTAGTCCTGCTATAATACCCGATTTGTAGGCAGTAGTCTATGAAGGGTGCATGTGGGCAAGAAGAGCAGAAAGTTGGAAATACACCCTAGAAATGTTATTGAAGTTTCTTAGGGAGTATCTTCAACATTCAGAAGAAGTGATGTGGATTGCAGCACTGCTGTTAGGATTAAAAAAAAACAGAAGTACTAAGCAGGTAGGCTGTGATCCCTGTGTGCATTTTTAGGCTTAAAGTGGATGTAAATCCACTCTTATCCTTGCTAAACTACTGCCATAGTGGTTATCTATAAGGATATACATGCCTCCTGCATGTATCCTTACATATCAAATGTCTCTCCTCTGTCTGTTATGAGACCCGAAAAACTGAAGATTCTATGGGTAGGTCTGTAGTCCGGAGCTCGGTGGGTGGAGTCGTGATGTCAGTAGACTCCTCGCCCACCTCTACACTCCCCTTGTCAACATGCATGCATGTATTTCTTACATTGAACTTCTGCTATGATCACTAACATCCAGTCACCACATGGCTTCAGCATGCCCCATCATGCTGAGGTGTGGAGCAGCCAATCCTGGGAGAGCTGGAGAAGAATGGAGGAGGGAATCTGAAGTACACAGAATGCCTCCCTCAGGCTCATACATGAGATATGTAAATCACCTGTCACTCACAGTAAGGGGGAAGAACTGACTCCTATTTCTCAGTGTGTCAGTTTTTATCTCACTAAAAAAAAGATAAGAGGATTGCTCAGACCTGCATTAACGCTTTGTGGCAAGACTGGGCAAAGATGACATGAAATCCTATACTGTACTACGTGCAAGCCTTAATTAATTTTTTTTTCGGGTTTACATCCACTTTAATTTTCCATTTTGACTTTTAATTGGCATCACACTGGAAGATTAGATTGGGGCACTGGAGCAAATTAGGCTAATTATCTGTTTCTTTTTAAGTGCACCTAGTGTCACAGTACATGAATTATCTGAAATTCATTTCATAAACTGATCTCAGTGAAGTAATGTTAACATTAGCCCTATACCAAATCCGTATAAAGCAGGGGAAATGTTTTGTTTTAATTCTGATTAAATAATAAATAGGTGTGGAGCAGAGTGGGTAAAATAAATGCAGAATGGATGCAAATATATAGTGACTTGGTAAAATACATAAAATGTATGACTTCATAAAATGGTATATATTTATTTTGTTTCAATACATAACAAAACCTTATGAATAAATTCTATTTTACTACATGAATGAGATCAATTTTATTTCTTGGCAGTATCTAAATTGTGTTTGCCAACTGCTTGTGAAATTGATGATCACTGTCTTTAACCTTTCATTATTCTAAGGCCAAGACATAAAGAAGTAATATGCCTTTTTAAGCTAGTTTGCTTTGTTTCAATTTAGAATATTTCAACTTTAATTTCAGAGAGAGGAAGGTGATACATTGTATTTTTCTATTGTACGTACCTTATGACAGCACACTGAATGTTTAAGTGATATGCCTTACATCTGCAGTAAATACAAGATGCTTAATATTTACTATACAATGTAATACTGATACTAGAACAATATATTCATAATGTAAACACTGCACCAAATGACAAGATGATTTGGTAATAGATATATACATATTAACAAACAGATCTTTAGAATTTAGTCAAGCATTATTATGGAAAAGGGCAATTAAACATACAAATGGCTTTATATGTAAAGCTGAAGTCCATTCAAAAATACAAAGATTAAAGTGACCAGTCAGTTAATAGATAAGTTAACAATAGGGATGAGCTAGATGTTCAGATGTTCCCCCTCAGAGTACCTTGTCCACATGTTGATGGGGACAAGGGCCTCATCCCCGCAACCCCTGCCCAGTGGTTGTGGGGGTCTGTGGGTGGGGGGATAATCAGAATCTGGAAGCCCCCTTTAACAAGGCCCCCAGATCCCACCCCCCCATCTGAATGGATAGGGGTACACTGTACCCCTACCCATTCACCAAAAAAAAGTGTAAGAAAGTAAAAACCACAAAAGACAGTTTTTGACAATTCCTTTATTAAAAAAGAAATACAAGTACTGTCAGAGGGGGAGGAGTCAATGGGTGGCCCCGCCCTTGCCTTTATAACAGCTGTCACCATGAAAAGACAGCAGTCGGCAGGATGCCTCCCATCGAGGCGGAGCTTTTTTTAATATATATTTTTCGGGTCCATCAGCTCCGTGATTGAAGAAGGATGGACAGGAAACTTTTTTCTAATAATGGAATTGTCAAAAACGGTCTTTTGTGTTTTTTACTTTTTGGCACTTTTTTGGTGAATGTGTAGGGATATAATGTACCTGATACCCATTCATATAGAGGGGGGTTGGGATCTGAGGACCCCCTTGGTAAAGGGGGCTTCCAGATTCCGATAAGCCCTCCACCTGCAGACCCCCACAACCACCGGACAAGGGTTGTGGGGATGAGGCCCTTGTCCCCATCAACATAGAGTCAAGGGCCTGTTCACATGATCTGGTGCGAACCAAACTGGGGGTTGTTCGGCTCATCCCTAATTAACAAAACCAGAATTTGCTTCACTTTTTACCTTCAGTCAGAGATTGTGCCCCTTGTACATTTTTATCCCATTAGATATTCTCAGTATGAAAGCCAGCATCATTAAACCCACTTTCTTTGAGACTATTACATCCTGGACCCCTCCCAAATTGTGACTGGACAGTGAAAGGAAAACCAGCACAATCATGATTTTATTTTTCCATCACTCTGCTTCTTATCAGCATGCTTTTTGTCAGAACATGAACTGATGGCTCCTTGTGCTGCTTCTTCCGCTTGCACTCCAGCCCTGATACCAGATCGAATTCAGATACTCACACTGCTTGCATTCAATGATGTAGTGGTAATTACAGAACTACATTAGAATGTGTCTTTTATATCTGCCTAGAGTTCAACTTTAAAGTGTCACTAAACCCACATTATAATAAAATGATCAATAAATGCAGTATTACATGCTGTTCATACTCACTCAGTCACTATGAGATTAATTTTCTGTATTCTGCAAAAAAGTGGTTAATCCTGATGTTCTCTATCTTCACCTTCTGTTCATGTCCCCAATTTAGCTAGGGATTTTACAACTGTGGTGGCGACTCTTTACGTGCTCAGTTTTCAGAGCATTTTCTTCCTATCACATCTGAGAAGCCCATGTGACTATAGAGTCACACATGTGGGCATATACACAGTGGTATTTAACAGCCCACTCCCTCCCCCCTCCTCCATGCTCACTAATCAGCTAAACAAATTGGGGTGGGATATCACATATAGATTAATGGTGGCTTCCCCTCCCTCTTATTCTAAGACATATGTTAGAGGTATGTGACACAGCCTGTGACTGGCAGAAATACACCCACACCATGTTATTTCCTCAAAATGATAAAGATTTGATTTCAAATATAAATATTTTTATGCCAATTTAACCTCCCTAGCGGTATTCCCGAGTGTGGTTTGGGGTGAATTTTCACTACCAAAAGTGGTAACCCCAAGCCACACTCGGGATTGTATCGCAGGACCCAGGCAAAGTTACTTACCTTGTCCCCAGGATCCTGCAATGTCCTCCCACTGTGTCTGCGGGTTGTGTCCTCTGCCCGATGTACTGTGTGCCAGGCTCTGTTCCCTGCGAGCGTCGTGACGCATGGGGGCGGAACCCGGCGGCAAATTCAAAAAGTGAAAAACACATAACACACACAGTACACTGTAATCTGTAAGATTACATTACTGATTTCAAATCATTTAACATCCCTTTTGTCCCTAGTTCTTTGTCCAGTGCCCTGCATGCACTTTTATATTATATATGCCATTATTTCTGCCTGGAAACTTGAGAATGTCCATGGCATCCAAAAAGCATCCCTTTATGTCAAAAGCGTGTTTTGACCAGCTAGAAAACAGCAATAGTAAATAAGAATCACTTGCAGAATTGAGCGACAGTGATTCATGGGGAAATTTGTCATCAGACACTGAAAGTGACGACAGCGACAATTCTGCAACTGAGCAAATTTCAGTGTTTTTGATTTGATTACATTATTGAATACATTGTTTTATTATGATATTATTATTTTTGATAATTATTTATTATATTATAATTTATGATTTTGTTTTTCAAACTTTATCATACCCGGGATGTCTACTAGACTTCTATGTCTTCTAGACTCTCTTGTTTGGACAGATTTAAGTGATTTATTCCTATTATTACAGGCCTACAATATAAAACGCCAAATTGCTATGCAAAACAATGCACGCAAAAATCTGACATAATCATACTGCCAGGGAGGTTAAACCAGTTTATTGATATTTTTTTTTTTCTCTGCTTCTAAAGTCTGTTTTACTTTTATTTTCATGTGACCAGCAGCAGAGGACTTGAAGCTCCTTCTGCTTATGTTTCCCTGCAGACAGGCTGGGAAAGATCTGGGTCATGTGACAGCTGTATATCAATTAGGAAAAAGGTACTCAGATTTTTTTATTAATAAAATAATTACAGTGCCATCATCCACAAACAGAAATAGAAGGGACAATGCAAATTAAAGTGGGGGAGATTTACTGAAACTAGTGAACTCAGAATCTGGTGCATCTGTGCATAGTAATTAATCAGCTTCTAACTTCACCTTCAATTAAGCTTTGCAATAAAACCTGGAAGATGATAATTTTTTATGCAGTGCTTTACCAGATTTTGCATGCTCCAGTTTTAGTAAATAACCCCCCAGTGCGTGTTTAATATCACTTTATTACTTATTTGTTGCTTGCAGTTTTACCAGTTAATTTTACCAGTTTGTAGGAATGTGATCTTATATCATATGTCAACTGGTTTGTAAATTAAAAAAGGAGCTTCATGACAGACTTATAACTGTATCATTTGATCTGAATCATTGAACTTAGAAGGTGTGATGTTTGTTAAAAAAAAATATAATAATAATGTTTAATAAAAAATCTAGTAACTTAATATGATATGTGGATAATCAGAAATGTTAGATATATTGGAAATTGATAATACAGAGTCAATTATATTACTCTCATAAACTGAAATCTGATATCATATGGTTGCTATGGTTACTGCATTTCTCACATCCCTATAGGCATCTCTAATTATAACTTTTTGTTGAATAATACTAAAAGTATATACAGTAAATGTGCTCTACAGGAGATGACAATGTAACCATTATTTCCACTGAAGAGTAAGCTTAAAGTCCATATCACTTCCATGTTTATGAGATTATTTGAGCATTTATTTCACAACCCATCAATGATATTGCCAGAATTTTGAACATGCATTGAAACATGGACATATTTGGTAATGGTGTTAATGAAAGTCGCTATCTTTTTGTACTTCAAGTTTTATTCAATTTTCAACAGTTACAAAAAAGTAACAAAAAAGATTATTACAAAGATACAACTTCAAGCTATGGTGTGTACAGGCATACCCCACTTTTAAGTACACAATGGGGTTTATTTACTAAAGCTAAAAAGTGCAAAATCCGGCTCACTTCTGCATAGAAACCAATGAGCTTCCAGGTTTTATTACCGAAGCTTGATTGAACAACCTGCGGTTAGAAGCTCATTGGTTTCTATGCAGAAGTGAGCCTGATTTTGCACTTTCCAGCTTTAGTAAATAAACCCCATTGTATACTTAAAAGTGGGGTATGCCTGTATACACTTAGATGCGTATCTAGAGCATGCAAAAAATGTGTTGCATATATGTGCTAATAAAGGAGCTGTAGCATGCATATACTTGGTCTTATATAGGTAGTAACCAAAAAGAGAAAACAATGTTATCAATTTTAGATTTAACTTAAACCTTATTCTTGCTATCTACAGGGAGTGGGACCAGTAGACAGTCACACATGTAGTTATATTTTACTACGTGGGGAAACTGGGCGCATAATACAGAGATGTGGGGACTGCCTACTTATTATTGAGGAGTAAAGATTATAACGGAGTTGTGAGATTTTTGTAAGTAAAGGAGGAATCAGTCCAGCAGTATACTTCTAGGGTCGTTGATCCATAAAGTCCAATTCTTGAAAATTTTTTCAGTGGTGAGATGGGCTTTGGAGAAGCCGTGTTCCATTTTGAAGTTTTCGTTTAGGATTGTGATCACTTCCTTGATGTCAGGAAGCTGATTACTTTTCCATTTCCTTGCAAGTGCCAACCTTGCAGCGATGAGGATGTGGGTGGCCACTGTTTAAAATTTCCTGGGCCATGTGGGAATTATCAGACCCAGGAGAAGGTCAATGAGAGATAGATTATTTGTTGTGAGTGTTAATGATTGGAGCATTTTTAGTACTTGGTTCCAGAAGAATTTGAGGTGTGGGCACTCCCACCAAATATGGAGTAAAGTTCCTGGAAGACCGCATTTTCTCCAGCATAAGTGAGATGTGTTGGGGTGCATTTTGGCAATTCTGGTGGGAGTGTAGTACCAGTGTTGAAAGAGTTTTTGTAAGGATTCCCAATGTGTGGTGCAATGAGAGAGTTTTGATGGTAAGGATAAAGCCTTATGCCATTGATTAGATGGAGGGGCTGAAGGAACGTGTTTAGACCACTGCAAGATTTGAGTTTGAGTTGAGTTCTTAGCAGGTTGAGAGAGCAAGCCATAAATATATGATATTGTCTTAAGTTTGCTTTTAGTGGAAGCAAGATATTGTATCATGGGGGATAAAATCTCGTCTTGTGTTATCCAATGTGTTTTATTGAGAAGAGATCTGATCCTGAGGTATATATGGAAAGTTCTTGGTGAGAGACCGAAAGTAGCTTGAAGGTCGTTGAATGGGATTAAACCGGACGCATTGAAGAGTTGACCAATGGTGTGAATACCTGCATCAATCCATGTACATAGTTGAAGATTTGGTAGAATTATTGAGCAGGAGTTGATTGGAATGAATTGTAGAATGGCTTGAGGTACCCCTACAGCATTTGAGGAATAGATGTCCATACTCTTAGAGAGGCCGTTATTGTGTCCATAGGAGAGCATTTGGGATTTGGGGCAAGAAGTGAGGCACAAAGGTATAGTTTTGGGTCTTTGGTTAGCATTTTTGATTCTATTTGTGTCCAGTTGGAAGGAGTGGATGAGTTCCACCATAATTTCTTTTGTTCTAGAATGACTGCTTTGTAGTATAGGCTAACGTTAGGAGCTCCCAATCCCCCCATTCGTGCTGGAGTCATTAAATTGTGTTGTTTTATCCTGGTCCGCTTGTGATGCCAGATAAAGGAGTTGATGAGAGATTGGAGATTTCGTAGTTGTGTTGAAAGGAATGGTACTGGTAGCGTGTGGAAGACATAGAGAATGTGTGGGAGCATGAACATTTTAGCTAATGCAATTCTACCAGCCCATGATACAAAGGGATGATGTATATCATTAGATATTCCTTTAAGCTTTTCTACCAGGTCTACCAAATTTGTGCGTAGAAGATTTTTGCTAGGTGAAGTCAAGCGGATTCCTAAATAGGTTAAAGATGAATCTTTGGACCAGGAGAATGAGGAGTATTTTGAAATATGTTGTATGGTTGGTTTTTCTAGGCCTAGCGCCAGCATAAAAGATTTGTTATGATTTACTTTGTATAAAGATATTGCACTGAACTGGTCGAGGATATTTTGATTCTCGGGCAGGGAGCATTTTGAGTCAGTGACGGCGATTATTACGTTGTCTGCGTAAAGACCAATTTTGTGTTCAGTGGTACCAATGTTGATACCTTTAATTTGGGAGTCAGAGCGAATCTTTTGGGCTAGGGGTTCCATGATCATGGCAAAAGTTAAGGGTGACAGTGGGCAGCCCTGCCTTGTACCGTTCGTGATGTTGAAGGAGTTGGACAGTACGCCCGAAGTCCACACTTTGGCACTTGGGGATGTGTATAGGCCGAGTATGGCATATAGGAGTGTGCCTGATATGCCAAACTTGCGTAAGACCGCCTCCATGTAAGTCCATTGTACCCTAATGCCTTCTCTGCGTCCAGAGAAAGGAGCAGAGAAGGCATTCGGTTATGTTCTACCCATTGTATGATGTCAATAAATCGCTGGGTCCTGTCTGATGCCTGTCTCCTTGGTATGAAATTGACTTGATCTATATGTATCAGTTGATTCATAACCTTGGAGAGTCGGAGAGATAATATTTTTGCATAAAATTTTGTGTCCCTATTTAGTAAGGAAATGGGCCTGTAATTCCCTGGGGTGTCAGTTGGTTTACCTGATTTAGGGAGAGTTACTATCAGGGCTTCGAGGCATTCTTTTGGGATTTTCCCTGTAGAGGCATATTGAATAAATGTGGTGCATAAGTGGGGAGAAAGGATGTCATTGAAGTGTTTGTAATACTCATTAGAGAACCCATCCAGTCCTGGGGCTTTGTGTAGTGGAAGGGATTTGACGGCGTTAAAGACTTCTGCTTGTGTGAATGGGGTGGACAGCTCGGCTACTTGTGTGGGAGTTAGTGAGGGAAGTTGTATGGACGAGAGAAAGGCTTCTATTTCCTCGGTACCTGGTGGGGAGGTGGAACTCTGCTCTTGCAAATTGTATAATTGTGTATAGAAGGACGCAAACGTGTTAGCTATGTCCAATGGATTGGACATGTGCACTCCTTTTGAGTTCAGAAGGTAGGGGATTTTTGTACGCGTTTGTTGACGTTTAACTTGTCTGGCCAAGAAGGCTCCAGATTTGTTGCTAAAGGAGTATGAATTTAATTTCAAGCGTTTGACATAGTGATCAAATTTATTGTGTAATAGTTCACTTATTTTGAGTCTGTAGTCTCTGATCGCATCAAAAGTTGTCCGATTGGGTGAATTTTTATTTGTTAATTCTAAGGCCTTTAGTTTTTGTAGCAATGACTCTATTTCTGCTAAAGCGTCTTTTGTGTTCTTGGGCACCAAATTTGATGAGTAGACCTCGCAGAAAAGCCTTATGGGCTAACCACACCATAGACTGATCTTCAACAGATGCACAGTTAAGTTTAAAGAAATTCTTAATCTCGGATTTAATTTCAGTTTCATACTTTGGATTGGTTATGAGGGATGAGTTCAGTCTCCATAGAGAACCATTTGTTGGACAGGCTTGTGGGACTATTCTCAAGGATATTGGAGCGTGGTCTGACCACATGATGAGACCTATAGTTGATTCTGAGGTGGCCAATGTTGTAATATGTTGGCCAATTTATGTATAATATTGTATTGGAGTGCCATGTTGACCAGAAATTCAGTTGATTTGTCCAAGTCAACTGAATTTTAACATAGCAAGGGGACAGCTGAAGACCCTTTGATGTGTTAATCTTATGCGAGTCTATTTGAACATTTCAAAGGGTGTTCAGGTGGTATCTGTTAATCTAATCTAATTACACATATCTAAGGGGACTTGTTGATGTTGATATGCGGGAGTGCAAATTGGGGTGGTTTATGACTGCAGCTGTTTACGGCTGGGAGTTGTTGTCTATCTGAAAGACTAAAGTATATAAAAGACCTGAATGGAGATGGCCAATCAAATTGCTCAGCCATTCAGTGTCTAGTGAATATAACACGGCATTCAGTCTATAGTCATATAGGCTTGTCTGTGTATGCACACACAGACCTAGGAACATGGGATTCTGAATTATATCTACTCTGTCTGATTTTTTGTCATCTGTGGACTTTGGACTTTGTTCTGTGTTGGAAGTCAATAAAGTGCATCTCTCTTGAAGAATTGGGTCGCTGCGGAAGAGTACTTACTAACGATACTACATTTAACCACCCGATACATATTATTATATCACTACATCCTATCACTTACAGCCAATAGTGCTTTTTGGTTTGTGAGGAAAAGGTCAATCTGAGAATAAGAATTCCCTGGATGAGAATAAAATGTATAGTCACATTCAACGTCATGCATGCACCTCCAAGGATCGTATAAATCTTCGCTATCTATAAATGAGGAGAGAGCAGATGCCCTCCTTCTATCTGAGTTGGTAGAATCCAGTGTGGGGTTGGGGTTGTCATTAAAGTCACCACAGATGATTAATGTGTTACTCTTGTAGGGTTCTAGAATATTTTTGAGGTTTTTGTAGAATTTTTTTTGCGAGGTGTTGGGTGCATAAACATTCACCAGAGTCATGGTGTGATTATCAATAGTGGCAACTAAAATTATAAATCTGCCTTTGTCATCTGTGACTAGGTGATGTAGGGTAAAAGAAACCTTGGCGCTAATGGCTATCATTACCCCACATTTTTTTTTGTTGTTGTTGGAGAGGAAGTACTGGGAGTATTTTTTGTGGGGCGTTGGTGTTTTAAAAATGCGTCTCTTGCATGCATAGTATGTCTGCATGTTGGGAGCATGCTTCTTTCCAAAGAAGATTTCTCTTAAAGGGGGAATTAAGCCCTTTGTCATTTATAGATGTGACCTTGAGTGTCATAATTGTAGGCGTTAGAGGTTGGTTTGCAGGAATTGAGCGCAACTATAATCCTCTATATAGCTGGCTGCTATAAAGAATGGTTATTGAACAATAGTAAGAATTGAGAGTTGTAACAAACAACTTAATAGCTCTTAGTAACTGAAAGAAGGTAAAACAACCGTTGCAACTCAGAGTGTGACTAATACAGATTATGGAATATCGCTAGGGATATTTCACACTATTAGAAATAAGAACAAAAGAAAAACAATATAGACAGTTCTCAGATAATGTATTGAGTGAAAAATTGTAAGTAAACAATTGACTAAGTGTGCACGGCATACTATAAAGTGGTGGGAGGTGGAGATTAGTAAATCGCCAAAGCAGGATATATTTGAGCTGGGGACTAGTAGTCCTAAGGTAGCATTAGGTTTTATCCGCCTTGTTTGGTTGGCGTTGAGCAGGAGAATTTGTTGATGCATCCTGATTGTGTGGCCGGTGGGACGTCGCAGGGATGGGTAGTAGGCCCCAGTTAGTCAGTTTCTTATATCAATCTTTAGGCGATAGAATTGGGGCTGTTTTTTGCTGGTATGTGACCAGAAGCTTGGTGGGGTATCCCCAACGATAGATGATTTTATGCTCCTGTAGAATGGAGGTGACCAGGGTGTATGCTCTACGTAGCTTCATGGTAGCTGGTGACAAATCCACAAAGAGGGCTATTTTAGAGTAGGGTGCCGGTAAGGGTCTAAGATTCCTTGCCGTGTAAAGGATTTGTTCCTTTATGTGGAAAAAATGGATTCTGGCTAGGACATCTCTGGGAATCTCTGCTGGCAGGTGGTCTGGTTTTGCGATTCTGTGTGCACGATCGATGAGTAGGTCGTGAGGAGAGAGATTAGGAAGCAGGGCGATAAAGAGCTGCTGTAGGTATTTTTTGAGCTCATTGGGTGGCACTGACTCAGGGATCCCTCTGAATTTTATATTATTTCTTCTGGACCTGTCCTCTAGGTCTGCCAGCTCCAGTTTAATTTTTTGGATCTCATCCGTGTGATGATCGTGCGCATCGAGAAGCTCATTATGAGCTTTACTTATGTCAGATATATGTTCCTCAATGGTGTCAACTTTGTCCTCCAGACAGTCAAGCCTGTCATGGGCTTGTGATAAAGATAGCTGCAGCTCCCTGTGTAAATCTTTTTGTAGAGTGAGTAGCATCGACTTTAACAAGCTTTCTGACACTGGGTTGTCAGTTACAGGGATATTTGCTAAGGAGGATGGGAGTGTGGAGCTGAGAGAGGTGGATTCTGAGGAGTTCCCATGGTGTTTTTTGGCCTGGGGAGTTTTGGTAGGTGAGTTTCAGGGAGAAGAGGCGAGTCTCTTACCTCTGCCTTGCTGTGCATCTGTTGGATCTGACGCTAGAGGAGGGACACTATCCATGTCTTCTGTGTCCCTCGATCCTGTGAGCACTGCACCTTGTTGGCGGTGTGACTGAGCGCTGCTCGTATGGTCGTGCTGTGTAGCTGGGAACGGAGAGTGGCCGGCGCCATCTTGCTTGTATCTGTGTTCCATGGGGCCGAAATATTCAGTCAGGCGACGGGGTTGTGGCAGCGGATTACGCCTCCCTGACATGCCGGTTCGTGTCCCGCTGTTCTCCCCTCGCTACTCGGGGAGAGGGGAGACACTTGTAGCTGTGTGTTGCTGTATATCCCAGCTATGGAGCGGAGCTCGTGATTCAAGCTTCCATCCCGCCTGTGTGGGGATGCCATCTAGTTAAACTTCATACTGCAAAGTAACCTACAATGTTTATGATGCACACATTTAGAAAACAATCAGCCTTAATGAGGAATCCCAGGTTTGAATATTTTATACATTGTGACAGTGCCCAGCTATATCTGGCTGATGCCCCTGGAAGCTGTAAAATATCTAGGGTGCTTTAACCTGGTTTGATCCCCAAGTTAAATCAAAGAGAAATACAAGGACCACTTCCAAAAATTGGTCTCATCAGAAAAAGTGCAGATTAAGGCATTAAATTGCCTAATGTTCAGTTTAAGGTTTACATACACGTTAACTATAATGGGGATTAGTCACATAGGCAACTTTAAAGGGGGATATCCAGTGCTTACCTCTGCTTCCTTCACAGTTACCCAACATGTCCAGTATTATAGATCCATTTTCCTTGTACGTGTTATTACTTTAACATAGTGAAGACTAAAAACGATATATATATAGATATATCTATATATATATAGATATATTGATAGATAGATAGATAGATAGATAGATAGATAGATAGATAGATAGATAGATAGATAGATAGATAGATAGATAGATAGATAGATATACAGTATATATACACAGTATATATGTATGTATATACAGTCTTAGTCTGTAGGGTTCAATATTGAGTTGGCCCACCCTTGGCAGCTATAACAGCTTCAACTCTTCTGGGAAGGCTGTCCACAAGGTTTAGGAGTGTGTCTATGGGAATTTTTGACCATTCTTCCAGAAGAGCATTTGTTATGTCCTGACCTCAACTCGATAGAACACCTTTGGAGTGAATTTGAGTGGAGAATGAGAGCGACTCACAAATAAGCTTCTGGAAGAATGGTCAAACAATCCAGTAGACGCACTCCTAAACCTTGTGGACAGCCTTCCCAGAGGAGTTGAAGCTGTTACAGCTGCAAAGGGTGGGCCAACTCAATATTGAACCTTACAGACTAATGCCCCGTACACACGGTTGGAATTTCCGACGGAAAATGTGCGATCGGAGCTTGTTGTCGGAAATTCCAACCATGTGTGGGCTCCATCGCACATTTTCCATCGGATTTTCCGACACACAAAGTTTGAGAGCAGGCTATAAAATTTTCCGACAACAAAATCTGATCGCGTCAATTCTGACCGTGTGTGGACAATTCCGACGCACAAAGTGCCACGCATGCTCAGAAGAAATTCCGGGACGGAACAGCTCGGTCTGGTAAAATTAGCGTTCGGAATGGATAGAGCACTTTCATCACGCTGCAATTTTTTAAATTGTTTAATAACAATAATGTGAGAAGAATGAAGTAGTTTTGCTGCTCATATTCACACAGAGTTCTCACAAATTTCTTTCTTTATTATTTATCGTGATTCCCTCAATATATTTTGATTTGTCACATCTGACCAAATTTCTTTTTTGTTGTTTTATTTTTGTTTTGTATTTTTTTCAAGGCTGATTTTTTTTAGTTTTGTTTTTTTTTTTTTTTTCATGTCTGATTTTTTTTGGGGTTTTACTCCATAATATTTTTGTGTGTGTTTTGTGTGTCAAGTTACTACAACACCATTATTATCTTGTATTATTTAATCTCAAGGAGATTGCTTGGTGTTGGTGTCCCTTGTTAATTTCACATTGTATTTTTGAAATGTACCTGCCTCCTTACAAACAAACTATCCTTTTTGAAGGAAAACACACATAGGCGAGTCTAATTGAAACAAAAAATCCTTTATTAAGGGCTCAGAACCAAACAAAGAGGGAGGCAACGCTGGAGAAACAGCAGAAATTGGCAAAGCCTTGGACCCCCAGGGCAGACAACAATTCTTTTCCAGCAAAATTGGTGGCCTGAGGAGTCCATATCTAAGGGAGTGCAGTCTGGTCCAGAAGTCCCAGAGATCATGAAAGCAGCAGATGACATCTGTGTCCCCAGGCTGTGGTACTGCAAGAGGCTGCATATTTTGCCAGACCAGACTGAGCCCAGGGCCATCACTCTCTGGTCTTCCTTCCCGGCTGTGGCTCTGGTGTTGGAGATGTGGCAGGAGGAGGAGTAGGACCTGGAGGAGGAGGAGGACCTGGAAGAGGAGGAGGAGGACCATGGGTGAGCTCACAAATGTGGGTAGCACATGTTATTTGGCCCCTCAACCCCTTATTGAGAGCTTCCAAAATTAAGGACTTACACAGGAGTCGTTGGCCCTCCTCCATCTGCATCATTTTGCAGGCAGTTATGCCAGCAAAGTCCTCCTCCACACTGTAGGGAGTTCTCAGGGAATCTGTAGCCTTCCAAAATAGGCCTATGGCAGCCTCCTCCAGGTTACTCCTCTTCCTGCCACTTTGTCTTTGAAGGTGGAGGGGAGGGACCTGGATATCAGACAGCCTGCTAGGCCCAGCCACCTTCTGGCTGAGACTTCCCTGTGTATGAAAAAGGGACATGGTTTTAGTTTTTGCATCATCAATCACAATCATAAATTAGTACTCCAAACTAACATCTAGTTAACATTATTGATTGGACAACCATGAAGATTTAGAGGAATGCTATACCTGGCTCAAGCTGGGCTCCTCCACATGTTGCTGCCTGGAAGGCCCAGGTTGGGCATCAGAAGCCTCAGCTGGGGGGAAGGAAGTGTGGAAGAAAGATTGGAGAGTGCTGGCCTGGGTTCAGTCTGACCTGCCAGAAAATGCAGTCTGTCATAGTACCACAGCCTGGGGACATAAATGTCATCTGCAGCTCCTGATCTCTGGGAATCTTGGACCTTCTTGTGCTCCCTTAGATAAGTGCTCCTCAGGCCACCAATTAGGATCTTCAAATAGTTGATGTCTGCCGTGGGAATCACCATCTTCACAAATTCCAACAAATTATCCAGCGCTGCCTTCCTCTTTGTTTGGTTATTATATTCAGGGTGGTTTATCTCCCATAGACAGGGCAGCTCCCTGAACATATCAATGAAGATTGGCATAAAGTCCTTATCTTTCAAGATATCCATTTTCACTGCAAGACACAACACAAGACAAACCATAATGTCAGCCTAAAGTCTTCTAAACTTGTGCAAATACATGCCTCAATCTAGAAGCAGTATAGGCCCAATGTTAAATCTTTCCTTCGCAATCATGATTGGCGCCTCCGTTACTCCTTCCTTCGCTCACAGATCGTACGTACTACGCACGCGTGTTATGCTTTATAAACACTGTGCATGCGTGAAACTCCGCCCGCCCCTGACGTTCTTTCTAGTCTATTCCCTGCCCCTTCTCGTTCAGTGCAGTGGGGGAAGAGCACATGGGGGAGACACAGCAGGTGTCAGATAATTACACCAACGAAGAGGAGGAGAAGGAAAGCCCGGAGCGAGAAACGTCCCGATCCGGAAGGAGACAATTTAAGGCATCAAATTTGTCCTTTGGGGAGATGTTGGAGATGGTGGACATCCTGAAGAAGGCCGACTATGACGGGAAGTATGGACCTTACCCCAACCCCAATGTCAGAAAGG
This sequence comes from Aquarana catesbeiana, assembly GCF_042186555.1. Lineage (NCBI taxonomy): Eukaryota > Metazoa > Chordata > Amphibia > Anura > Ranidae > Aquarana > Aquarana catesbeiana. Next base: position 254,999,168 of record NC_133325.1, on the reverse strand, counting down.
CCAAGATCATGGCGAAAGTGGTCAAGAGTTTGCACCGGAATTTCGGGGTACGACGATCGAAAGATCAGCTCAGGAAACGGTGGTCGGAACTCAAATTAAGAGAGCACGAGCAGCACAGAAAGATCCGAAGAGTGCTGCAAAAAAGTAAGTATTTGTGCTGTGTTTCTATTCTTTTTATGTTTATTACGTTCGTGCTGCTCCATGTGCTTCTCTTAACTGTTATCCAGTTTAAAATGTCAACTTTCATGTTCATGGGCACATTATTCGTTCGTATCAAACATTTTTCATTCGGCCTAGAAAACACCATTGTTTTGGCCATATGCATTTGCCCACATTTTTTAGGGCCTACTTGTCTGAAAATAATTTGGTTGTGTAGATGGGTTTGTTACTAGAATGAAATGCAAACTAGATTCTGTGTAAGGAGAGGACACTCAGCAGCTGTTTACACATCTGGACACTGGAGCACTAGTGTGGGACACAAGAACACCCTTTTTTTTAGGGGGCCCACACAGGTGCTCCAGTGTATACTATAGGGGTGTCTCCATCTGTGAAGCTTGTACAAAACAGGTAAAGTATTGAAGCTTGACAAAGGACAAGAAAAATGCAACATCTTGGAACTCTGCCAAAACAGACAATTGTACCCCGCTTCCAAGCAATGTTTAATATTTATAGTTCTGCCATCAAATATCTGTGTGCTAAGTATTCCTATTTTTTTTACATAGGGGATAAAAGACTCGGAGGAAACCCCTCATCCGAGGACACCAGAGACCCCCCACCTCTGGAAGAAGGGGAAATGCACCCAAGCCAAGCAGAGCAGGAGGAGGAAGATGTGGTGGAAATTGGCACCACAACAGGTGAGTGTCTGCGACCACAGGCTCAGGTAAGAGATGGATGCCGGCATATTTATAATACATGGTGTTTTTTGGTTTCTATCTTTTTAGGTGATCGTGATGTTGTGGATCCAGATCCTTTCACCTCGGAAAGTACACAGATCCTGATCGGGGAGATCATGGGGTGTAATAGGGACTTGGAAAACATCCAAAAAAAAAATCAATGATGTTCAACAAAAAATGAAAAAAATGAGAGTTTAAAACCCCTCCAAATTCCTTTGGTTTTTTGTGTGCTAAAAATTATTGAGATTTTTTGACAAATTTGAGAAAAGCCAAATTTTGAAGATGCACATAGTGTGTCAACATGTGCTATCTGCCATCACGGGAGATCAATGTAGGCGTTTTGGGGGTACAACCCCTTCCTCAATAATAAAGTAGCTGTGAGGAAGGGGTTGCACCCCCAAAACATGTTCCTTGATCCCCCGTGATGGCAGGTAGCACATGTTGACATTCATAAATTTGTGTGCATCTTCAAAATTTGGCTTTTCCAAGGGTGACTTCACTCCATCTGAACGCAATATCAAACACAGTTTGTAAATACTCATGTCTGATATTGCCTTCAATTTCTACCAAATGTGAACTTTGTAAGTTCAAGATTTGTGTCTTGTTGGTTTTAAACATGCCTGTTTTATTTTAAATGGACATTTCTACTTTTTCTAATGTGACCCCAAAAATTGTTATACAACAAACATGTTGGTTTGTTTTAAAAACCTTTTCTAAATGCACATGTGATTGTGCTGGTATTAAAAAGATTGTTAATCAATATATATATTTATATAAATGCAATTTCTTTATCCAGCCAGATGGAGCTTTTTACTCGCTTTGCTTAAACGTCAGGATCAAATGCCAGCGTCAGGGTCAGTTTGTTTTAGGAAGTGTTTTAAAAAAGTGTTTTTATTTAACATCAGTATCAATAAGTTTCAGTGTGTTTTAAAACAAAATGCACACTATTGTTTTTGGGCCCTACTACAGGTACAAAAACAAATACCATGCATACATGTGGTATTACTGTGATTAACTGACCCCATCAGTTAAAAAGGAGGGCACAGGAGGGCCAGCTGTACTGCCTTACTGCAGAGGCCTATTCTTTTTTTGTCTTTTCTGTCTCACAGGGGGATCAGTTCTAGCGTCTGCTAACCCATCCCCCATTCCTCTCAAAGCAATATCGCCAACACTCGTTGGACGTTCATGGTAACATCCAATGCAAAGAAGAAGGATCCCTGTACCACCGCAAGAGAATTTTATAGTTATTTTCCTGAGCATAACAGGAGATAGTAGATTTTTAAGTATAAAGGCAGGAAGTCTGTCAATCTGCTTCTAAGAGGTCTCTTCCCAAGTCTGTGGACCAAATCCTGGTATATGTCAGGAAGTCTTCATGGAGCAAAGAGTGGAGACGCTTGTAAAGTGTGGATCCCGCCCCCCCCATGTGAATGGGTATCGAGTACATTGTACCACTACCCATTCAGCAAAAAAAGTGTCTGAGAGTAAAAACCACAATAGACAGTTTTTGACTATTCCTTTATTAAAAAAGAAAAAGAAAAGTGCCCCGCAATGTCCATTCATCTTCAATCACGCCACCCGACGTACCTGAAAAATAGAAAAAAAAAGCTCAGCTTTGATAGGAAGCCTCCTGGCGACTGCTGTCTCTTGGCTGTGATAGATGTTATGTAGGCAAGGGGGGGGCACCCAGTGATGTAACTGAGAGACCCCGCCCCTTCTGACATCATGTGATGTCAGAGGGGGAGGGGTCACTTGGTTACATCAGTGGGTGGCCCAGCCCTTGCCTATATAACGGCTGTCAAAGCCAAAAGACAGCAGTCCCTGGGAAGCCTCCCAAGGAGGCAGGGTTTTTTCTTTTTTTTTCATATTTTTCAGGTCCGTTGGGCGGCATGATTAAAGATGGATGAATATCGCGGGAAACTTTTTTTTTAATAATAAAGGAATTGTCAAAAACTGTCTATTGTGGTTTTTATTTTTTGACACTTTTTTGGAGGAATGGGTAGAGGTACAATGTACCCCTACCCATTCACATAGGTGTAATCTGGGGGCCCCCTTGATACGAATCCCCCACCTGCAGACCCCAACAACCAATGGCCAGAGTTGTCGAGCAGAGGTCCTTGTCCCCATCAACATGGGGACAAGGTGCTTTGGGGGGCATGTTGAGGGCATGTTGCCTGGTATGCATGCTAGGATAAGGGTCTGGTATAAATTTGGGGGGACCCCTTGCCAATTTTTTTTTTTAATTTTGGCGTGGAGTCCCATTTAAATCCATACCAGACTCAAAGGGACTGGTATGGATGGGGGGGAAACCCACACCATTTTTTTCCTTGATTTTTCATCTATATTGCCGGGAGCCAGCAATACATTACAGCCATGAACAAGTTTAAATGACATTTTGTCCTTTAGAAATGTCATTTTGCTGCGGCACATTACACAGATGCTCCACTTCACAGGCAGACTAAGGGGATCCCCTAGGCACAATACTTAAAGGAATATTTCATTTGTATTGTTTCATTTTAAGTGTTATTAAAATCACTACTACAGTTTAAAAACTGTAGTTTTAAAAACGTTTTTTTTTTTGCATTAATACATGTCCCCTAGGGCAGTACCCGGGTCTCCATACACTTTTTTTGGCAATAAATTGCTATAAGCCTTTAAAATTAGCACTTTTGATTTTTCATGTTTGTGACCCATAGACTTTAATAGTGTTCACATATTTGCTCAAACTTTTTGCCTGTTTGAATTTTCTGGTGCGAACCGAACCGGGGGGTGTTTGGCCCATCCCTAGTGCAAAGTAGGTGTCTGGGAGTCTCATGGAGAGAGCATAACTGTTCAAACTCCACCAGTGAGTGGTGTGTGGATGCAAGGATGACAAACAGAGAGTCGTCTACCAATCTCCTTGACTAAAATGAGAAACGGGGTAGCCCGTGCGAGAGTGGATAAATGTATGAGCCACAGGCCAATCAAAACTATGAAATTATCTAGTCGAAGGGGTGCACATACCTTGAGGAAATGCAGTGTTATCAAACAGAGGGGTAAAAGGGGACGGATCTGACAATAGAAGCTTTAGAAGCCCCTGCTGGTACCATTTACGGTGGACAGCTAGTGTTAATGATGAGGAAGAGTTCAGTAATTGGAGCTTGTGTTTGTAGCCTCGATTCCATATGAAAAGTATAGAGAGGGAGTGTAAAGAATGGAAAAAGGCTTTGGGTACCGATATAGGAATAATTTGTAAAATATAGAGCAGTAGGGTGTCAATCTTTAGTGTATATGTCTGGCTGAACCAAGGGATAGAAGAGGTACCCCACATATCTAGGTCTTTACGGATTTTCATCAATGAGGGTATATAGTTAGGAGCATAGAGATCTGCAAGATTAGAAGTAAGCACAATGCCCAAGTAAGAGATGTCTTTGGGGTTTTGTTGAAAAAAGAAGTTAGAAGGAAGCTGAAAGGTGGCAAGAAAACATTTAAGGTCTCTGTTTTGGACATATTTATCTTGATGTTATGAAGGGAGATGAATTATCTAAATACCTATAGGAGGAAGGGGATAAAAATACGGGATTGCTGTATGTAGAGCAGCAGATCGTCCATGTATAGAGAGAGTTTGCGGTGCAACAAAAGGAGTTTGCATATCTGGTATGGCATTATTTTGTCTGATTGCTTAGGCCAAATGCTCAATGACTATCACAAAAAAGAGAGGACATAGAGGGCATCCTTGTCTAGTTCCATTCTAAATAGTGAACAGCTCAGAAAGTAAGCCGTTCACCATCTCAGATGTAGTAGGCTGTGAATATAGAGACGTGACTTTAGAAATTAATTTATGTCCCCCAAACCCAATAAGAGGATAATATGCGACCAGTCTAAACTATGTGGCATGTTCACCAATGCCAAGAGCCTGGTGGATAAAATGGGTGAACTAGAGATACTGTTGTACGAGGAGGATTTGGATTTTGTGGGAATTTCAGAGACCTGGTTCAACAGCTTTCATGACTGGCTGGCAAACATTCAAGGGTATTCCCTTTATCGCTAGGATAGAGAGGGTAAAAAAGGGGGAGGGGTATGCCTATATATCAATAATAATGTACAAGTGAATGTGAGAGATGACATCCCTAAGGGAGCTAGGGAGGAGGTGGAATCCTTATGGGTAGAGCTCCAAAGGGATGAAGCTAAGGGGAAAATAATACTGGGAGTATGCTATAGGCCCCCTAACCTGAGGGAGGAAGGAGAAACAGATCTCTTATCACAATTTGGATTAGCAGCAAGGATGGGTTGTGTTATCATAATGGGGGATATTAACTATCCGGACATAGACTGGGCAGAGGGAACCTCACATTCATCTAAGGCTCGCTAGTTCCTAAATGTCTTGCAGGACAATTTTATAGGACAGACGGTAAACGCACCAACTAGAAATAAAGTGCTAATGGATCTACTGATTACCAACAATACAGACCTGATCACGGATGTGGAAATACAGTGCAATTTAGGTAACAGCGATCACAGGTCCATTGGCTTCAGTATAAATTACACAAATAGGAGACATAAGGGGAATACAAAGACACTGAATTTCAAAAGAGCCAACTTCCCTAAACTATGAACCTTGCTAGAAGGCATACATTGGGATAAAATCTTAGGAACAAAGAACATGGAGAAGAGATGGATTTGCTTTAAGAGCATATTAAATAAGGGCATTAGCCAACGCATCCCATTGGGTAATACATTTAAAAGAGCAAACAAAAGTCCTGGATGGCTTTACTCCAATGTAAAAATGCATATAAAAGCAAAGGCCTTCAAAAAATACAAGGTTGAGGGATCATCATTAGCATTCAGACTTTATAAAGAATGCAACAAGAAATGTAATGGTGCAATAAGGACACTAAGATATAACATGAAAGACACATAGTGGAGGAGAGCAAAAAAAAATCCCAAGAAATTCTTTAAGTATGTAAACAGTAAAAAAGGGAGGACAGACCATATTGGCCCCATAAAGAATGAGGAAGGACATCAGGTTACAAAGGATGGGGAGATGGCAAAGGTATTGAATTTATTCTTCTCCTCAGTCTTCACAAGGGAATCAGGGGGCTTCAGTAGCCAAAACTGCATTGTTTATCCTCATGACACATCACAGGAAGCACTGCCATGGTTAACAGAGGACAGAATTACAATTATACTTGGGAAACTTAACATTCAATAAACCCAACGAGACCAGATAGCTTGTACCCGAGGGTATTTAGGGAACTCAGTCACGTAATTGCCAGACCATTGTTCCTAATTTTTACTGACAGTCTACTGAGTGGAATGGTACCAGCTGATTGTAGAAAAGCCAATATTTAAAAAGGGCCCAAAATACATCCCTGGGAATTACAAACCAGTTAGCCTAACATCAATACTATGTAAACTCTTGGAGAGGATGATAAGTGACTATAAACAAGATTTTAGTATTGATAATGGTATCATTAGCAGTAATCAGCATGGATTCATGAAGAATCATTCTTGCTGAACCAATCTATTAACCTTCTACAAGGAGGTGAGTTGCCATCTAGATAAAGGAAGGCCCGTAGACGTGGTGTATCTGGATTTTTCAAAATATTTGACACAGTTTCCCATAAACGTTTACTGTACAAAATAAGGTCCATTGGCATGGATCATAGGGTGAGTACATTGAAAACTGGCTACAAGGGCGAGTTCAAAGGGTGGTGATAAATGGGGAGTATTCGGAATGGTCAGGGGTGGGTAGTGGAGTCCCCCAGGGTTCTGTGCTGGGACCAATTCTATTTAATTTGTTCATAAACGACCTGGAGGATGGGGTAAACAGTTCAATCTCTGTATTTGTGGACGATACTAAGCTAAGCAGGGCAATAACTTATCCGCAGGATGTGGAAACCTTGCAAAAAGATCTGAACAAATTAATGGGGTGGGCAACTACATGGCAAATGAGGTTCAAAGTAGAAAAATGTAAAATAATGCATTTGGGTGGCAAAAATATGAGGGAGAACCTCTGGGGGAATCTAGGATAGAAAAGGACCTGGGGGTCCTAGCAGATGACAGGCTCAGCAATGGCATGCAATACCAAGCTGCTGCTAACAAAGCAAACAGAAAATTGGCATGCATTAAAAGGGGGATTAATTCCATAGTTAAAACGATAATTCTCCTGCTCTACAAGACCCTGGTCCGGCTGCACCTAGAGTATGCTGTCCAGTTCTGGGCACAGGTCCTCAGGAAGGACGTACTGGAAATGGAGCGAGTACAAAGAAGGGCAACAAAGCTAATAAAGGGTCTGGAGGATATTAGTTATGAGGAAAGTTTGCGAGCACTGAACTTATTCTCTCTGGAGAAGAGATGCTTGAGAGGGGATATGATTTTAATATACAAATACCATACTGGTGACCCCGCAATAGGGATAAACTTTTTTCCAGAAGGGAGCTTAACAAGACTCGTGGCCACTCATTAAAATTATAAGAAAAGAGGTTTAACCTTAAACTATGTTGAGGGTTCTTTCCTGTAAGAGTGGCAAGGATGTAGAATTCTCTTCCACAGACGGTGGTCTCAGCGGGGGCATTGATAGTTTCAAGAAACTATTAGATAAGCACCTGAACGACCGCAACATACAGGAATATACAATGTAATACTGACATATAATCACACACATAGGTTGGACTTGATGGACTTATGTCTTTTTTAAACCTCACCTACTGTGTAACTATGTACTATGTAACTATGTAACCCAATCTATTCCAGGGATAATTGTAGGAATTGGCAATTTACTCGATCTAAAGCCTTTTCAGTGTCAAATGACAGAAGGCATGCTTTCTGGTCATGTCGCCAAATATAAGAGATGTGATGAGGTGTATAGTCTTGGTAGTGTTATCCCTGGCTTACCCTCCAGGGACGAACCCCACCTGATCTTTATGAATAATAGCGGTTGGCCAGCACCTTCAGAAAAAGTTTTAAGACTAAATTAAGGAGCAAAATGGGATGATACCTGCTGCATTGATACAGGGCTTAGAAACAATGGAGATATTAGCTGCCAATAAATGTGTGGAGGGTGCATAAGCATCATCAATGGAATTAAATGCCTTTGACATAATTGGGACCAGAAGGGTAGCAAGTGTTTTTAGAATTGGGGTGAGAAACCATCCTGTCCAGTGTACTTACCTGGTTTTAAGCCTTTAATAGCGCAAAGAAATTCCGTCTCCCACAAAAGATCCTCCATAGCGTCTTGAGGGTCAACTGTAGGTAATGCAGTATACTGAATATATGCCAGCATCTCATTGGATTGGGAGGGGATCCTACAGTAGTATGCAGCGAGGGAGGATCTCAATTATAGATGTGTAGAGTAATAATGGGAAAAGGCAGAAGATATACCTGAGGCATTATAAACCTTCATGTTATTGGAGGTGGTAAGAAACTGATTAGTATGGCATTGGGGCCGGGGGTGCAATATCCAAGCTAAGTGCTGCCCATGTTTATTGGCTAGAGAGTAATGAGTATTGAGGGCCTTATTTCAGGCAATAAGATAATGGGAGTCTAACAATCTCAGTAAATCTTGTCAGGCATTAAATAAACATAAACAGTGGAATTGAGATCCTGCTTATGAGTAGATTCTAACAACTATATTTTAGACAAAAGTCAGTGAATCTCTCCAGCCTGAACTTTCTTTAGGTAAGCCCTGTGCTTGATAAAGATGCCCCTGGGGGGCGTGGCTTTCTACCAACAAAGATGAACTGCTGATTCTTAAAATCTGGAGCACAGCGGGACATATCCAGAAACTGGGAACACACCAGGGCACCCCACCAGCACCAAACAGCAGCGGAATACCCCTGTCCATGACACTGACATGTCCCACAAGATAAAGGACACTAACAACCCTAAAAAACTGATGCTTTCTTTTCCCGGCCTCAGCTGCAGCATGGACAAGATGGTGCCTGCTCTTTCTCCCCTGTGATCATGAGGTCTTCTTCTCGGAAAGGACAAGGCAGCAGCAATCATCTACACCATCATGCCCCCTCAAAGCTTTCAAGCTCTTTCAGGGAGCCCGGAGAAAGCCAGATTCAGTATGAGTGATCACTCACAGCAGCATTCAGAGGTGAGCTATAATTATGACTCCCAGGATGACACTGGGGAACTGGCATACTCCATCGCCTCCTTTCCTACTAACAATCAGCCATTGTTAGACACCACTCTAAAGGACATGCTTATCTCTCTCAGCAGCACACTCCATTCTAAAATACTGTCATGTATGCAGAAATTTAACACTGAACTAACAGCAGTGGAGGGCAGAGTGACACATGTTGAGACAAAGATGGAGGAATATGCTACCACCATCAATGATCTGGTGGATGCACATGACGTACATGACACCGACCATCAGTGGTTCAAGATGAAGCTGGAAGACCTGGAGGACAGATCCAGGCAAAGTAATATAAGATACAAGGTATTCCTGAGTCTGTCCAAAAAGTAAAATTAAAGGCCTATGCTGAATCACTGTTCTCTTCTCTTTTGTCTGATCCCACCCCAACTGAAATTATAATTGACCGCATACACCACCTGCCAAAGCCTCCTTTTTTCCCTGCCCAAGCTCCCAAAGATGTGCTTCTCAGGAAGCACATCTTTCATGTGAAAGAGCAAATCATGCAAAAGTCTTGCAGGATGGAAACACTGTCTGAACCCTATGACAATTTGTAACTATCCATTGGTTTGTCACAATACACTATGCAGGCACCAAATCCCTGAGGAACAACAATATTCCATACCAGTGGACATTTCCCACCAAGCTCCTGATCCCCTGGCAGGGCAACTCCCACGTTGTCACATCCCCGGATAAAGGCCTGTGTCTAATTTAGATCATGGGATATCATCCCCTCTCAATCTCCACTGTCTAGTCTGAAGAGGGGTGACACCAAAGCAAGTCCTGAAAAGCATCATCTGAATTTCAACCACAAGAATGCCACCTGAATACTCGGCTGAGTATTTTTTGGATTTTCTTCTTGTTCTTCTTGTAAATCCTACTGTCTCTGTATTATGAAGAAAATTCAACCCAGCTCTTAATACCCCCACTTTATAAGCAGTATACAGCTGCACACTGGTTGATTAGACCCTCCTTTTACTACCTGATTTTTTTACTATTTGCTGTGTATCTTTTTGTCCTCTTTTTCTTGGTCTACTATCTCAGCCAAAGTAGATCACCTTGAGTTGACATACAGTCTTTTAATCAGCAGACATTGCCATAAGATCATCACACCTTCCAGCTTATCCATCTGCTTATCTGCTTCAAGCCAATCCTCCTAGTTGTAAGTACAGGCTGTTTATACCAATACACTCCTACAACATGGGAATCTCTTTCCTGTTCCTAAATGCCAGGGGCTTAAATCACCCTGGTAAAAGGGTGTCCCTATGGAAGGAAGCCAGTCTCCATAACGGTGACATTCTCTGTGTGCATGAGACCCACTTCCACCTGCAACACCCTCCCCTATGCACACATAGAAACTTCCCCCAGATCTACTTCCCCCAAGTCTAGCAAACCAGCCAAAAAGAGGGGAGTAATGATTGCATTCACCCTACATGAACAGATCACAGACCCATCCAGATCACATCCTGATATTTGACATCAACTCCACTAGATTCACCCTGGTAAATGCATACGCCCCTAACACGTGCCAAATACGATTTATGATACATTTTCCCTGGAAAATGAAAAAAGGTGCAAAAAGGCTCACTGTTGATATGTAGGGACCTTAATGCTACAGTTAACCCCCAAATGGATTCGACCTCTACAACTTTCAGACATGCCTCATCACTATGCATATTTCTCTTGGACAATGACCTATTGGATGTATGGCGTTGTCGTTATGCCAGCGAAAAACAATATTCCTGCTTCTCTGCATGTTATTGTTCGTACTCTCGCATAGACTATTTCCTGGCAGACAAGGGGCTTTTGCAAAAGGCTCTGAAATCCTCTATTAATACAATCACATGATCGGATCACATAAGTAACCAGTTTCCTTCTAATTCTTTGTGTGGTGGGCCAACTCTAAACTCATTCAATTCCCACACACGAAGAAAATCATTGAGGGTCACGTGTTTGAATTCTTTCACATTAATGTATTGTCTGTAAACAGTCCATCTCCTTTATAGATAGCCCATAAGGCATTTATTAGAGTTGTTTTCTTTTTATACAGTTGAGAGCACGGGAGAAAAAGAAAAGACAGCAGCAGTTTGATGCCTTGATCCCTAGAATCCATAAATAAACACAATCCCTCCCCTCATGGTAGCACCAAATTGTCTTTACTGAGACAGAATCTCAGGGAATTCCTTCTGCATGATTTTGAGCACTCTACCCAGAAGTTAAAAATGCTCTGGAAAAAAGTTGGTAAGCTACTGGTGAGAAAACTTCAGGGGCACAGATCAAAAGCTAAAATTCCTTTCACACATCACCCCATTTCCCATGAACACATTTTTGATCCTCAGGGCATATCCCATGTTTTTAGTTATTACAGTACATATTATTGACATTATTACAGTACACTGTACAACTTAAAAGACAATAGTACTACCCCCAACCCCAACCCCTACCCAATTACCAAGATATTGAAACTTCCTTCGCAGTATTAACCTTCCATCTTTATCGATGGAACAACTTGATCTACTTAATGCCCCATTCACCGTACCTAAAATTTTCCATGTCATTAACACCCTCCCTCACAACAAATCCCCCGGGCCTGATGGGCTCACAGGGGAATATTAATCATAATATAATAATTTAAGTCCTTTAGAGCTATTTTGGGTTCTCATCTTAGTAACGTATATAAAATTGCTGTAGTCTCCACCTCTTTGCCTTCTGAAATGCTGGAGGCTCTCATTGTTACACTGCCGAAATTGGGAAAATCACCTGACAGACCCCAAAATCTCTGACGGATCTTCTTGCTAAATAATGATATCAAAATCTATGCTAAACTTAGTTTTTTTAGCATATGCTCAGCCTCTGCTTGATGGATATTATTCCTACCCTAATTATTTTGGACCAGTCTGGTTTTACCAAGTGGAGACAATCTCAGATGCTACAAGGAGATTGATTGATATCATACATTTGGCAAACCAGTCCAGAACGCCTTCTCTGATACACTGGGGCTAACTCAGCAGGGTACTTTCAAAATGTAGCTTTTCTGGCCATATCCCATCTGCCATTTTGGCGCTATACACATCCCCATCAGTGAAGGTGTACTCCTCTAGAATGCTTTCTCAAACCTTCCAAATCACTAATGGCACCAGGCAGGGGTGTCCACTTTCACCCTTGATCTTTCATTTGTTAATGAAGCCGTTAGCCTCACACATCAGACAACACCCCAAAATCCATGGTTTCAAAATGGGATCTTATGAACATGTTATAAGTCGCTATGCGGACAACATCTTACTCATGCTCACACAGGTGACCGACTCATTAGCGGCAGTGTATCAATCCCTGCTTCTATTCAATGGGATTTCATATTACAAAGTGAATGAATCAAAATTGCATATACTAGATCATGGGGTAAACTCAGCGGTCAGAAAGTCCATGAAAGACGCCTACCCGGGGGGCGTGGCCAGGATGTGAGACGGAGAGGACCTGAAGTGACTGAGCTTGGCTCCTACACTTATCCTGTCAGCTATTTTCAGGCTAGAATTTTTACTACTGATACCGCCTTACAGCCATCCTGGGGTCTAGAAGGACATACAGCACTCTGCAGGCTCCTCCGCTGTTTCTGGGTAAGCTGTGATCCTCCTCCACGAACACCGCCTGCTCATCATCCTCAACGGCGGACATCTTGATCATGAGGATGCCTGCTGCCACAATGTTGGTCAGCACTCAAACAGCCCCAGAGCCGGCTACCTCTTCCCACGCTGAATTCCTAGCAGCAATTAAAGCAGGTAACGACTCCATGATGGTCAAAATAGACCACTTGATTACAGATGTCAGCCTTCTACAGCATGATATGGACAAATTTAGATCCCAGTTTGCTGAGGCTGAAGGCCCCATATCCCAACTCAAGGATTCTACTAGATCTGATTCCCATGACCTACGTGCTTTACAGATACAAAGATACAGAGAACCAGCTCAGAAGTAACAACATCCATATCATGGGCCTGCCGAAACAGGCAGAGGGGTTCCCCCAACTCCACCCATTTTGGGGAATCCGCCGAGGCTTTTCCTGTTAAAGCTGTTAAACTACAGGGACCGGGATCGTGTTCTGGCAGCTGCCAGAGTAAAGCAAGACCTGCGCTTTAATAATGCAAAAATCATGCTTTTCCCTGATTATTCACCGGAGGTACAACAGAGGCTTCACTTCTTCACCAAGGTGCGATATCGCCTCAGAGAAAAGGGCCTCAAGTTCAGCCTGCTCTATTCCAGCAAACTACGAGTGATTGATGGAGATCACGCTAAATTCTTTGAAGATCCAGAGGCTGCACTCTCCTGGTTGGATAGTCGGTGATCGACTTCCTCACACAGCAAGTATTGGGGCTTGTCCCTGCCAAGTTTATTAAGTATCTCCGGTTTTGGTAACCAGTTACTACTGGATAATCCTTATCCTGGACATTGGTTTACATACTCCCTGCTGGCCTTGAACTGGGCTCCACGGATTCTATTTATTAGATCCCTTCTCACACTAATACCCTCTTCCAGCTATGGAGTTCTAAGAGCTCTCTAGATGGAGCTGGATTGCTCAGTCCTTTGCTGGGGTTGCATTAACAGCTTGGTTCAATGAACTGTCATTTTGGGAACAACTTAGATCCCCTTCCTGCTGACTGTTGTCCCCCCTCCCCCCGCCTTGCACTGCAATGGACACCCATCTGAACAGTCTTAGGACCACCACAAGTAGTGACCACTTCTCAGATATCCCATTACCCTGCACCCCGTACTCCCCCCAATGTCTAGAAGTGTGTCTGTTTATGACACTATTATGCCCCGCACACACGGTCGGATTTTCTGATGGACAATGTCCGATCGGAGCGTGTTGTCGGAAATTCCGACCGTGTGTGGGCGCCATCGGACATTTTCCATCGGATTTTCCAACACACAAAGTTGGACAGCAGGAGATAAAATTTTCCGACAACAAAATCTGATCGCGTCAATTCCGACCGTGTGTGGCCTGTTCCGACGCACAAAGTGCCACGCATGCTCAGAAGAAATTCCGACACGGGACAGCTCGTTCTGGTAAACTTAGCGTTCGTAATGGATACAGCACTTTCGTCACGCTGCAATGTTAAAAATGGTTTAATACAGCGCACTCTCTTCTTTATAATGTGATTAGAATTAAGTCGTTTTGCTGCTCATATTCACACACACTTCTCACAAAGTTTTATTTGTGTTTTTTTAGTGGGATTCCCTCAATATATTGTTATTAGTTGTCACATCTGACAGTTTTTTATTTATTTTTTATTTATTTTTTTTGGATTTTCAGCCTTTTTTTTTCTTTAATGTTTGGATTTTTTCCAAGGCTGATCTTTGTTCAATGTTATTTTTATTTTTACTCCAGAATATTTTTGGGTGTGTTTTGTGTGTCAAGTTACCCCAACACCATTGATATCTTTTATTATTTAATCTCAAGGAGATTGTTTGGTGTTGGTGTCCCTTGTTCATTTCACATTGTATATTTGAAATATACCTGAATCCTCACAAACAAACTGTCCTTTTTGAAGTAAAACACATAGGAGAGTATAATTCAAAACAAAAATCCTTTATTAAGGGAACAGAACCAAACAAAGAGGAAGGCAACACTGGATCAACATGAGAAATTAGCGAAGCCTGGGACCCCCACGGCAGACATCAATTCTTCAACATCAAAATTGGTGGCCTGAGGAGTCCATATGTAAGGGAGGGCAATCTGGTCCAGAATTCGCAGAGATCCGGATAGTAGCAGATGACATCTGTGTCCCCAGGCTGTGGTACCACAAGAGGCTGCATCTTTTGGCTGACCAGACTGAACCCAGGGCAATCACTGTCTGGTCTTCCTTCCACACTTCCTTCCGGGCTGTGGCTGTGCAGTTGGAGATGTGGCAGGAGGAGGAGTAGGACCTGGAGGAGGACTGGGGGGACCTGGAGGAGGACTGGGAGGACCTGGAGGAGAGGGAGGAGGAGGAGGAGGACCTGCAGGAGGAGGAGGAGGAGGACCATCCCAAAGCTGTGTATGAGGTGTAATTTGGCCCCTCATACCTTTCTCCAGAGCCTCTGATATGAGGGCCTCACACATGGCTTTTTGGCCCTCCTCCATCCTCTGCATTTTATATGCTATGAATGCAGCAATGTTCTCCTGCATGGTGTGGGGTGCTCCCAGGACCTCTGTAGCCCTCCAAAAGAATGCTATAGCAGCCTCCTCTAGGGTACTCGTCCTACTGCCACTTTCTGTTTTCAGGTGTGGTGGAGGGACCTTGATATCAGCCAGCCAGCTCGGCCCGGCCACCTCCTGGCTGAGACTTCCCTGTGTATGAAAAGGGACATGGTTTTAGTTGTTGCTTCATCAATCACAATCCTAAATTAGTACTCCCAACTAACATCTAGTTAACATCATTGATTGGACAAGCAGAAATATTTAGAGGAATGCTATACCTGGCTCAATCTGGGCTCCTCCACATATGGCCTGGAAGGCCCAGGTTGGGCGTCAGAAGCCTCAGCCAGGGGGGAAGGAAGCATGGAAGGAAGACTGGAGAGGGATGGCCTGGGTTCAGTCTGGCCTGCCAGAAAATGCAGCCTGTCGTAGTACCACATCCTGGGGACATAGATGTCATCTGCTGCTCCGGATCTCTGTGAATCCAGGACCTTCTTGCGCTCCCTTAGATATGTACTCCTCAGGCCACCAATTAATATCTTTAAATAGGTGATGTCTGCCGTGGAGATCACCTGCTTCACAATTTCACACAATTGCTCCAGTGCTGCCTTCCTCTTTGCTTGGTTCTTGAAATGGGGGTGGGTAATCTCCCACAGACAGGGCAGTTCACTTAGCATATCTATGAATACTGACATGAAGTCATTGTCTTTCATTAAGATATCCATGTTCACTGCAAGACACAACACAAGACAAAGCCTAATGTCAGACAAAACTCTCCTAATCTTGTTACAATATAGGCCTCAATCTAGAAGCAGTATAGGCACAAGTTTGTCTCTTACCTTCGTTCTTACGATCGGCGCGTCCAATGCTCCTTCCTCCGCTCACAGATCGTATGTAATACGCACGCGTGTTACGCTTTATACACACTGCGCATGCGTGTAACTCCGCCCGCCCCTGACGTTCTTTCTAGTGTATTCCCTGCCCCTTTTCGTTCGGCGCAGTGGGGGAAGAGCATGATGGCGGAGTTACAACAGGTGCGTGATAATAATTCTAACAACGAGGAGGAGGAAAGCCCGGATCCAGGCACGTCCCGATCCAGAAGGAGGCGTTTTAAGGCCACAAATATGTCGTTTGGGGAGATGTTGGAGATGGTCGACATCATGAAGAAGTCCGACTATGACGGAAAATATGGGCCTTACCCCCACCCCAACATCCGAAAGGCAAAAATCATTGGTAAAGTGGTCCGGAGTCTGGAGAGGAATTTCGGGGTACGACGATCGAAAGATCAGCTCAGGAAGCGGTGGTCGGACCTGAAGTTAAGAGAGCCAGAGCAGTAACGAAAGATCCGGAGAGTGCTGCAAAAAATTAAGTAGTTGTGCTGTGTTCCTATTCTTTCTGTCTTTATTCCGTTCGTTCTGCTCCATATGCTTTTAGTAATTGTTACGTTTCAAAAGGTCAACTTTAATGTTCATGGGCCCATTATTCGTTCGTATCAAACATTTTTCTTTCGGCCTCTAGAACACCATTGCATTTTCACACATTTTTGGGGGCCTACTTGGATGCCAAATATTTGTTTGTGTAGATGGGTTTGTTACTAGAATGAAATGCTAACTAGATTGTGTGTAAGGAGAGGACACTGAGCAGCTGTTTTCACATCTGGACACTGGAGCACTAGTGTGGGACCCCAGAACACCCTTTTTATTAGGGGGGCCACACAGGTGCTCCAGTGTATACTATAGGGGGGCTACATCTGTGAAGCTTGTACCAAACAGGTAAAGTATTGCAGCTTGACAAAGGGCAATAAAAAATATACATCTTGGAACTCGGCTAAAATAGACAATTGTACCCCACTTCCAAGCAATGTTTCCTATTTCTAGTTCTGCCATCAAATATCTGTGTGCTAATTATACCATTTTTGTTTTACATAGGGGAGAAAAGACTCGGAGGACACCCCTCATCCCAGGAGACCAGAGACCCCCCCCCTCTGGAAGAAGGGGAAATACCAACCCAAGAAGCTGAGCAGGAGGAAGAAGAAGACGTGGTGGAGATTGGCACCACAACAGGTGAGTGTCTGCGACCACAGACTCAGGTAAAAGAGATGGATGGTGGCAGATTTTTGAGACCTTTTTTTTTGTTCTTTATCTCTTTTTAGGTGATCGTGATCCAGAACGCTTTACATCTGAAAGTGCCCAGATACTCATCGGGGAGATCATGGGGTGTAATCTCCAATTGCAAAACATCCAGCAACAAATCACTGATGTTATTAAAAAAAATAACATCATTGATGTTTTGGGGCGAATTTAAACCCCACAAAATCACCTGTTTTATGTTACTAAAATTTTTACAATGTTTAGAAAAGCCAAATTTGGAGGATGCACACAGTGTGCCAACATGTGCTATCTGCCATCACGGGAGATCAATGGACGCGTTTTGGGGGTGCAACCCCTTCCTCAATTATAAAGTCGCATTGAGGAAGGGCTTGCTCCCCCAAAACACGTCCCTTGATCCCCCCTGATGGCAGATAGCACATGTTGACATTCGTAAATTGGTGTGCATCTTCCAAATTTGGCTTTTCCAGGGGTGATTTTCCCCCATCTGAACTCTATATCAAACACAGTCCCTAAATACTCATGTCTGATATAGCCTTCAGGTTTTACCATATGTGAACTTTGTAAGTTCAAGTTTTTTGGCTTTCTTGTTGGTTTTACACAGGCCTGTTTTATCTGAAATGGATATTTCGATTTTTGATAATGCTACTGCTAACATTGTTTTACAACAAACATGTTGGTTTGTTTTAAAAACCTTGCGTAAATGCACATGTGATTGTGCAGCTATAAAAAAGTGCCTTACTCAAGAATGTGTGGATTATTGTCTCAACACTACAACACTTTTGGGGTGATGTAATTGCTGTTTTATGCACAAATGGGGGTTATTTCCTAAGGGCAATTACACTTTGCACTACAAGTGCAGGTTCAGTGCAGTTGCAAGTGCACTTGTAGTGAAATGTGTTTTGGCATTTAGGAAGTACCAGCCAACACAGTTTTTTATAAGGTTACCCAATCACGACATTTTCTGCACTCAAAACATTTCTGTCAGGGTCAGCTAAAACAAACACAAGCAGTAAATGTCCACCAAGAATTTCTTTTGTTTGTTTTTTATTTGAAAAAGGTGTCACAGATTCTCTGGCATATTGATAGCCCCCCTACCCGCAAAGAACTCCAGGTAGCGTAACCGGACATCACGGGCATTCAGGGAGGGCAAGCCAGGATGGCCATTTTCAAGCGCCGTCAGTGTTGATGGATTTGGGATTCCGGCCTCAGGCTCAACTGAGCCAGCATAGTTGGCTGAATGTTTTCTTAACAAATTATGGAGAACATAGCAGGCAAGTATTATATGGTTCAGTTTATACTCCGCCATATGGATGGGTGTCAGAAATAATCGGAACCGGCTGGCCAGGATTCCAAATGTGTTCTCCACCACTCTTCGGGCTCTGGCCAGCCGGTAATTAAAAACCCTCTGTTCCGGGGTGAGGATCCTCATTGGGAATGGCCGCATCAGGTGGTCCCCCAGCGCAAATGCTTCATCAGCAACGAACACAAATGGGAGACCTTCAACTTTGTCCTCTGGAGGTGGCAAGTCCAAGCTGCCATTCTGGAGACGCCTGTAGAACTCCGTCTGGGCGATCACTCCACCATCGGACATCCGGCCATTCTTCCCCACGTCCACATACAAGAACTCGTAATTAGCCGACACCACCGCCAACATCACTATACTATTAAACCCCTTGTAATTATAATAGTACGACCCCGAGTTGGGTGGTGGGACGATGTGGACGTGTTTCCCATCAATTGCCCCTCCGCAGTTAGGAAAGTCCCACCGCTGGGCAAAGTGGGAGGCCACAGTCTGCCATTCCTGTGGCGTGGAAGGAAACTGTTGAGGAAAAAACAATAAACATTACTATTTTTTCACAGAAACATGGCAAGCAGATTAGACACAAACATTATGGGGCAACCTCCAGATAGCATTTAATAAGGGGAATTTAACAAGGCCAAAGTATAAGGTACACCTATCATATTCCCCCTCCCCCCTCTCATGGGCCATTTCTAACATTATAGCGGGGGGGAACTCTTGGACAGGTAACCCTCTTCACTTCATTGAGAGATGAATGCCTAAATACAGGGTATTACTTGGAACAGCCCCTCCTTAGTTACACTATTAGCAGACCACTGGACAGGTAAGAAGTGTCTGAATACAAAGATATAAATACACATTGTACACATTTGAGGACATTTGGACATTCTGCTATTACCTATCAAAATAATAATAGGATACAAAAACTTTAAACAGTTCCATTGGAAAGTATACAGGCAGGCCCTTGCACTACATGCTTTGGGGAATTCATCCATAAATCTGACCAGTAAAGAGATGGGTATAGTGTGTATGGGTTTGACAAAGTCAGCAGATAGATGATTGATGATAGAGAATTGGGATCAGCTGACTTAGCAGTTGGGGGGAGGGAGGGTTACCCAAAATTTGTGGACACCACAAAAAAGCCTCTGGCACTCTGCCTGAATTTAAAGCTAAAATAACATTAACAAACATTTTAGGGGGTGTTTGGGGTAAAGCACTACCATGGAGCTGATAAAATACATTGTTAAGTGACTACATGAGGTGAATATAGGGCAGGAGACACCATGCTGGAGAGGTTATTGAAGGGCAAATATGTATGAAGGACATAAAATAATAATTACAAAAAAATCCAGCATGCATGAGGACAAAGGGGACATTCACAGCATATTACAATCATGGTAATTAGGGAATGAGGAAAGAAATACAAGATATTATCAAACATTCAATACAATAAAATGTGATATAAAAGGAAAAAATCTTACCTTCATATACTCCTTCTGCAGGACCTGGATGATGGCAGAACAGGTCTCTGGGATGATGATACCCAGAGCCTGGGGGGAGATGCCTGTCGAGAACTTCAAGTCCTGCAGACTTCTCCCTGTGGCCAAATCCCGCAAGGTAGCGACCAACCTCTGCTCCGGAGTGATGGCTTGCCTCATGCAGGTATCCTGCCTGCTGATATAGGGGGTCAGCGAAGCCAACAAACGGTGAAATACGGGGTCCGTCATCCTGAGAAAGTTCCTGAAATCATCAGGATTATTCTCACGGATCTCACGGAGCAAAGGCATATGAGAGAACTGGTCACGCTGAAGCAACCAATTCTTGGTCCATGAACTCCTCCCCACCCTGTTCATGGACTGGACTTGTGTCAAGGTCAGGACCCCAACACCAAGCCCCCGCACAGCACGGACTCTACGATGAGTACGCATACGAAACATGGCTACAAAACGGTCGGCTGCTCAGAACGAAGTAACAGAACGCACTGAAGAACAGCAAGGCCTGTGAAGAGCGACCTGAAAAACAGCAACGAGCGGGCAAGATCGCACAGAAAACTCCGATACGAACTGACTGCACGCACTGAAGAGCAGATACAAACCCACAAGCACAAACTGAACGGCAGAAAACGATCTGAAAGCCACGAGTCTGAAAAAGCGCGAATCGTCTCTCACCAAACTTTTACTAACACGAGATTAGCAAAAGGAGCCCAAAGGGTGCCGCGCTTGGTTCTGAACCGGCCTTTTCTAGTCTCGTCGTACGTGGTGTACGTCACCGCGTTGTTGTCGATCGGAAATTCCGACAACTTTGTGCGACCGTGTGTAGGCAAAACAAGTTTGAGCCAACATCCGTCGGAAAAAATCCTAGGATTTTGTTGTCGGAATGTCCGAACAAAGTCCGACCGTGTGTACGGGGCATTAGACTGTGAAGTGTTCAGGCTGTATATGTGCATGTAGTGACCTGTGTTTTTGGGTCCATCTACAGGCTCTAGGTTCATTGTTCAGGGTGCAAACTGTTTCCCAGCTTCCTTCTGCTATTTGGGAAGGAGCTGGGTAATAGTAGGATAAGCACATTGTTCTTGGGTTGTTTAAGTTAAGTTTTTATGTTTTTTTCTTTTTTTCTTGGTTTGTAACCTGTTTAAGTGCAACAATTATTGGTGTGACTTAACTCTGATTGTGCTGCTCATGAGTTGCCCTCTGGTACGCCTTCTCAGATATCCTGATTCATCACTGCTATACCTACCAAATGGCTGACCGTGTAGCTGACTCCTTTACTGTTCTCTCGTGGAACGTTAGAGGCCTCAGCTCCAAGTTCAAAAAAGCCCTTTTATTACAATATTTGAAATCTAACTCCCCCCAACTTGCCCTCCTACAGGAGACTAACCTCATGGGCAGTAAAATCTTGATGCTCAAAAAGCCATGGATACAACAGGCTTTCCATGCCACCTACTCCACATATGCTAGGGGGTATTGGTTCAAATTCACAGAAATTTTCCTTGTGTGATTGAGGGGATACGTACCGACCCCCAAGGCAAATTTGTGATATTAGTGTTTACACTATGGTCTCAAAGGTATATTGTAATTAACATTTATGTTCCTCCACTTTCTCACCTGGCATTTTGTATGCTGTTCTGGAGAGGATCTCACCCTTTTGCCTTGCAAAAATACTGGTTATGGGAGACTTCAATGCTACTATGTCGCCTGACTTAGATAGACCCACTCCCTCTAAGAACCACTGTTCAGATCTCTCTGCCTTTGTCAGAGTCCTGGATGTGAGGCCGAATTGCAGAGGGGGTGCCCCTTGCGGCTAAGTGCAGTGTAACCCTGGGAGTGAGACAGGGAGTACGGTGCCCAAAGGTGCACGGGTTGCCAGATCGCTGTTGCTGAGTAGCAGATAGCAGGGAGCCGCTGGGGTGCGCTGGTAAGGTTGAATGGCAACCGTGCAAGGAGGGATTCCAGGTATGGAGCCGTGGAGCAACCAGGAGCGGAGTCAGAGCCAGGCCAATGGTCATTCAACACAGGAATCAGTCCAAGGTGAGGTACAGCAGGATAATCAGGAACAGAGAAGGTAGCCAAGCCGGGGGTCAAACACAGGAGGACGATCAAGGTACAAATGCAGAGCCGAAGAATAGTCAGGTCCAAGCCGGGGTCAATGCAGGCAGAATACTGGAGCAGTCAGGCAAGCCGAGTAGTAACAGGAAGCAGATATCACAACAGGAAAGCTGATGATAATCCAGCAACCAGCATGCACCAGCAGCAGGCTTAAATAGGCAGAAGGTCGCCACCATGAGGAATACTGGCAGAATTACCCATCCTACGGTTATCACCCTGACAGCCTTGGCTCAGGTTGGTCTGGATGAGATTTGGAGGTGGAAACACCCTGACACCAGGTCATACTCTTGCTTCTCAGCCTTTATAGCTTCCTTGGTGCGCCTCTTTCTCTGGCTTTGTTTGCTCTGGCCATTGAACCAGTGGCCAAGGCTTTACATACCTCCCCACACATCAAGGGCCTTCGCATTGGTTTGCTGAAGGAGAGGGTCGCCCCGCTGATGATATGTTGCTTTTTCTTAATGATGTGGGCCCGTCACTGCAGGGATCCCTGCAGGTTTTAGACGCCTTCACTGCTGTCATGGGGCTTAGGGTCAACTGGTCCAAATCTCCATTGTTTTCCATTGACCAGGCAGCTAGGGCACCAACCCCCCCGGACAACCCTCTACAATGGATAGACACCTTCAAAGACTAATGCCGCGTACACACGGTCGGACTTTTCGTCTACAAAAGTCCGACAGCCTGTCCGACAGACTTCCGACGTACCTTCGGCGGACTTGCGGCAGACTTTCTTACGAACGGACTTGCCTACACACGACCACACAAAAGTACGACAGCCTAATACGCGGTGACGTACACCAAGTCCGACGAGACTATAAAACGGAAGTTCAATAGCCCGTACGACACCCTTTGGGCTCCTTCTGCTAATCTCGTGTTTATCTCGTGTTAGTAGAAGTTTGGTGAGAGACGATTCGCGCTTGTGAGACTCGTATTTTTCAGTTCGTTTTAACTGTTGTTCAGTCTGTGCTTGTGAGGTTTGTATCTGCTTTTCAGTGCGTTTGGTCAGTTGGCATTGAGAAATCTTTGTTTTATTGGCCGCTCGTTCCTGATTTTCAGGTCGTTCTTCACAGGCCTTGCTGTTCTTCAGTGCGTTCTGTTTAGTGCGTTCTGACCAGCCGTCCATTTTGAAACCATGTTACCTGTACGTACTCGTCGTAGAGCTCGTGCATTGTATGTGCTTGGTGCTGTAGTTTATTCTTCAGCCCAAGACCAGTCCATGAACAGGGCGAGGAGGAGTTCATGGACCAAGAATTGGTTGCTTCAGCGTGACCAGTTCTGTCACATGCCTTTGCTCCGTGAGATCCGTGAGAATAATCCTGAGGATTTCAGGAACTTTCTCCGGATGACGGACCCCGTTTTTGACCGTTTGTTGGCTTTGCTGACCCCCTATATCAGCAGGCAGGATACCTGCATGAGGCAAGCCATCACTCCGGAGCAGAGGCTGGTCGCTACCTTGCGGTATTTGGCCACAGGGAGAAGCCTGCAGGACCTTAAGTTCTCGACAGGCATCTCCCCCCAGGCTCTGGGGATCATTATCCCAGAGACCTGTTCTGCCATCATCCAGGTCCTGCAGAAGGACTATATTAAGGTAAGATATTTTTCTTTTATTAGCATCACATGTTCTTTTATGTAATCTTTGATAATGTAATGTATTTCTTGCTTCAAACACTACTTACCATCATTGCAATATAGTGTGAATGTCCCCTTTTTATCCTCACACATGCTGGAATTTTTTCCTGTTATTTTTTGTCATGCATGTATATTTTCCTTCAATAACCTTCCCAGCATGAAGTGATGGGAACATATCCACCTAGTCTACTCATTTTGAATGTATTTTGTTTGAGTGTATTTAGTGTGCTTATAATTAGCAATTAGCTAGATTTCCCAACCCCCCCACCCACCCCCACCTAAACTCACTCCAAATAGTGTGCTGCTAATTAGCAATTATCTTGATTTCCCAACCCCCCGCCCACCCCCACCTAAACTCAGTCCAAATAGTGTGCTGCTAATTAGCAATTATCTTGATTTCCCAACCCCCCCACCCACCCCCACCTAAACTCAGTCCAAATAGTGTGCTGCTAATTAGCAATTATCTTGATTTCCCAACCCCCCCACCCACCCCCACCTAAACTCAGTCCAAATAGTGTGCTGCTAATTAGCAATTATCTTGATTTCCCAACCCCCCCACCCACCCCCACCTAAACTCACTCCAAATAGTGTGCTGCTAATTAGCAATTATCTAGATTTCACAACCCCCCCCCACCCTCGTTAAAATTTGCTTGAATGTTCTGTGGTGTTGATTTGTCTAAAGCAAATATATGTTGCAGTTTGCAAAATGCATGTGCACTCTACAAGTGCATTTGTTCCAGTGCTTTAGTAAATGAGCAGAAGCTCTGCTGATTTCCATCATCAAATCATATGCAAGCCTCAAAGTGTTTTCATTAATTGCCCTTGCCTGTGATTGTGTACTCCTTGCAACATGAATGCCTTTTTACATTACCTCATTTACTGTAAGCTGGTTAGCAACTGCACCTGCAGAGTGCGACAAATGCAGTCTTGTAGCCTTTTTAGTCCCTAAATTCCTGCGTGTCCTAAAAGTAATCTTTTTTAGGGATTTCACAACCCCCTAAAATGTAATCAATGTTCCATCAGAGGGGGTGAGCAATCTGATAAGTGTGCCTTTCCATATTAGTTATTCCAGAAGAATTAAATTATTTAATGTTATACTGATGCTGGGGAATAATGTTTTTAATTGTCTAATTTTATTGCAATGTTAGCTTCCAAATTAATTGATTTTGTTTTTCTTGTTTGATTCCCCAGTTTCCTTCAACGCCACAGGAATGGCAGACTGTGGCATCCCATTTTGCCAGCCGTTGGGACTTTCCCAATTGTGGAGGGGCTATAGATGGGAAACATGTCCACATTGTGCCACCACCCCATTCGGGGTCATACTATTTTAATTATAAGGGGTTCCACAGTATTGTTTTAATGGCGGTGGTGTCGGCACACTATGATTTTTTATATGTGGATGTGGGGAAGAATGGCCGGATGTCGGATGGAGGAGTATTTGCCCAGACGGAGTTCTGCCAGCGTCTCCAGAGTGGTGGCCTGGGATTGCCACCTGATGAGGATAACGTGGAAGGACTCCCCTTTGTCTTCATTGCCGATGAAGCCTTCGCTCTCAGCAAGCACCTCATGAGGCCATTCCCCCAAAGAACCCTCACCCCGGAGAGGAGGGTTTTTAATTACCGGCTGGCCAGAGCTAGAAGAGTGGTTGAGAATGCGTTTGGAATTCTGGCCAGCCGGTTCCGCCTGTTTCAAACAGCCATTAATTTGGCGGAATACAAACTTAATTTTATCATTTTATCGTGCTGCATTCTGCACAACTTTTTAAACAAACATTCTCCGAATTATATAGGCACAGTTGGGCCTGAGGCCGGACAAATAGAAGCCAACCTTACGGGCCTGGATACTGTCCGTACTGGCTTGGCCCCCCAAAGTGCCCGTCAAGTTAGACAGCAATATGTTAATTATTTTATGGGTAGGGGGGCCATTGCAATGGGCCAGGATATATAATTTTTTACAATAAAAAAAATATTGAGGAAATCTTGCATTATATTTATTGCTTGCCTTTCTTTTGGGCTGTCTCCTAGGTTATGGTCGAGCAGTTGTAGTGCCAACTGTATTTTAATTTTAAATGTCTAAATAAGCTCCATTGCCACTGTAAACAACTTTTTTACAATTATAACCAAACTGATACTGAGCCTTGAAATAACAAACCACACATTTATTTAATTCCTATAAGGAGATGTTTTTATTAATGGTTGTTATGCATTCAGTTCTGCATTTAGTATAAAATGTTCATAGACAAAAATATAATGATATTTTAATAATGTAGAAAAATATAATTATATTTAAATATTTCTACCTAATCCACAAAAAAATATTTTTGGCTTTTTGATTTTCGCAAACAGGCTTTTTTTTTTTTTTTGAAAATCAAGTTTTGTTTTTTTTTGTTTTTTTGAAAATCAAGTTTTGTTATTTTTTTTGTTTTTTTAAAATCAAGTTTTTTTATTTTTTTTTGGTTTTTTAAAATCAAGTATTTTTTTTTTTTTTTGTTTTTTTAAAATCAATTTTTTTTTTTTTTTTTTTTTGAAAATCAAGTTTTGTTATTTTTTTGTTTTTTTAAAATCAAGTTTTTTTATTTTTTTTTGGTTTTTTAAAATCAAGTATTTTTTTTTTTTTTTTTTTGGTTTTTTAAAATCAATTTTTTTGTTTTTTTGAAAATCAAGTTTTGTTATTTTTTTTGTTTTTTTAAAATCAAGTTTTTTTTTTTTTTTGTT